>NC_140592.1:325542068-326142068 GCF_964204655.1 Triturus cristatus
GAGCTGTAGGTTTGGAGCAGGGAGAAGCTGTTATTTGTCTGGAAAACATTTTTATGAGAGGGAATAAGTTCCACAGACACTACAACTTCCTCTTCCTTTCCTTTCCAATCACTTTTTGTGTGTTATTGTGGTGGGGGGGCTGAGCATGTGTGTGGCGGCCATTTTAGGAAGGCATGCATTGTGCCTTTGCCATAGGCGTCCATTGACTGTCTCCCATTTCTTGTGGTTGTTGTGGGTGTGTGGCGGCCATTTTGTGAAGCCATCCAAGCAGTGTGCTTGCTTTTGCCATCCGGTTCCAAGCTTGTGGCCTAGTAGTCTTCCACTAGGCCCAGAGGTAGTCAGCCTCCAAGCTGTGGTGCGTGATTTTAAATGTACAGTTGGTGTTGTCTGGTGATTTTCCTTTACTCCATGGATGGCTTTGGATTTTGTTGCAAAAGGTGTGTTTGGGGTGCAATAGCATTTTTTGGGTGTGTGCTAAACAAATTGGGCTATTTTGGCCTGCATTTAAGGCAAGGGATTCAGCTCGCGAACTTTCGGTAACTCTGCACAGCGCGACAACGCGGACTTACAGTTTTCGTCATTTTTGCGCTCGCAATATGCGTGTTCGCGCACGCGAGAAAGCCTTTTTGTGCAGTTCGCGATCCCGAACACGCAGCTTTTGCAATCTGGCAAACAATATCTCGCGAGCAACATAGACCCTTCTCGAAAACGCTTTTTTGTGCATTTCTGCACAAAAAACTCCTCAGGCTGTCATTGAGCTGTAGGTTTGGAGCAGGGAGAAGCTGTTATTTGTCTGGAAAACATTTTTATGAGAGGGATTAAGTTCCACAGACACTACAACTTCCTCTTCCTGTCCTTTCCAATCACTTTTTGTGTGTTATTGTGGTGGGGGGGCTGAGCATGTGTGTGGCGGCCATTTTAGGAAGGCATGCATTGTGCCTTTGCCATAGGCGTCCATTGACTGTCTCCCATTTCTTGTGGTTGTTGTGGGTGTGTGGCGGCCATTTTGTGAAGCCATCCAAGCAGTGTGCTTGCTTTTGCCATCCGGTTCCAAGCTTGTGGCCTAGTAGTCTTCCACTAGGCCCAGAGGTAGTCAGCCTCCAAGCTGTGGTGCGTGATTTTAAATGTACAGTTGGTGTTGTCTGGTGATTTTCCTTTACTCCATGGATGGCTTTGGATTTTGTTGCAAAAGGTGTGTTTGGGGTGCAATAGCATTTTTTGGGTGTGTGCTAAACAAATTGGGCTATTTTGGCCTGCATGTAAGGCAAGGGATTCAGCTCGCGAACGGCCATTTTAGGAAGGCATGCATTGTGCCTTTGCCATAGGCGTCCATTGACTGTCTCCCATTTCTTGTGGTTGTTGTGGGTGTGTGGCGGCCATTTTGTGAAGCCATCCAAGCAGTGTGCTTGCTTTTGCCATCCGGTTCCAAGCTTGTGGCCTAGTAGTCTTCCACTAGGCCCAGAGGTAGTCAGCCTCCAAGCTGTGGTGCGTGATTTTAAATGTACAGTTGGTGTTGTCTGGTGATTTTCCTTTACTCCATGGATGGCTTTGGATTTTGTTGCAAAAGGTGTGTTTGGGGTGCAATAGCATTTTTTGGGTGTGTGCTAAACAAATTGGGCTATTTTGGCCTGCATTTAAGGCAAGGGATTCAGCTCGCGAACTTTCGGTAACTCTGCACAGCGCGACAACGCGGACTTACAGTTTTCGTCATTTTTGCGCTCGCAATATGCGTGTTCGCGCACGCGAGAAAGCCTTTTTGTACAGTTCGCGATCCCGAACACGCAGCTTTTGCAATCTGGCAAACAATATCTCGCGAGCAACATAGACCCTTCTCGAAAACGCTTTTTTGTGCATTTCTGCACAAAAAACTCCTCAGGCTGTCATTGAGCTGTAGGTTTGGAGCAGGGAGAAACTGTTATTTGTCTGGAAAACATTTTTATGAGAGGGATTAAGTTCCACAGACACTACAACTTCCTCTTCCTGTCCTTTCCAATCACTTTTTGTGTGTTATTGTGGTGGGGGGGCTGAGCATGTGTGTGGCGGCCATTTTAGGAAGGCATGCATTGTGCCTTTGCCATAGGCGTCCAAACTTGTGGCCTAGTCGTACAGTAGGCCCAGGGGTACAACTCAGCAATCATCACGGCGGGTTTTTTTTCCTTGCTATTCTTCTTCCTAAGTGTACACTACACAGTACAAATACAACAGGATCCCTGGCCTTGTCAGTCTCTTAATGGCTGGCTATACTGTTGATGTTGTTCACTGACTGCATGAAATTTAATAATTGTGATGACCACCCACGAGACACTAATAAATTATATATTATATTATGGATCTTTTGACTGATGTTCTTCTGGCTTTTTTGCTTTTAGGTGCACAAAAGACAGAGCTGTGTCATCATCATCCACTGTTGTGGTGCCAGACCGACGTCCTGCTGCTGTAGTGTACACAACGTGACGTGTCAGTGACCTGACCAGGCATCTCTGCAACTTGTGCAACTGAGTGCTGTTTTGACATCTGTTGAAGATGCCCCCAAAGAAAGCAGGTAGCAGGTCCTCCGGTACCAAGAAAGTTGCCATGGAGAAGAAGGAACAGAAGAAGAAGGAAGTGTCACTTAAGTCTGGTGTGCCTCCCAAAACCTTTTTTGGTTCAACAAAAATGAGGCCTGCAGCAGCGGTGTCGGGGGGGCAAGCTGGGGGCAGCACCTCCACATCAGTGGGCCCAACCCACTAACCCATGCCCAAGCAGATGAGTGTGGAAGAGGTAGCCAGCCTTATGGTAGAAAGCAGTGATGCTGAGCCTGAACTAAACTTATCGCTATCTCAAAGTAGTACACAATCAACGCAGGAGGGAACATCATCAACACAGCAGATAAGTGGTCAACAGCCGCAGCTACCGCCCGCAATAGTAGCTGTTCCTCCTGAAGTAGGGGCAGTTCAGGAAATTGAGCCTCATGCAGAGGAAGAAGAGGAAGCCACTCCTTTAGAAGTTGCATTGGCTTTTAAATCCCCAGCAAGGAAAAGGAGGGCTAGTACATCAAGTTCTTCACCAAGCCCCCCTTCTGATGATCTAGATGTCACTTGGAAGCCACAAACAGAGTCTGAGAGGGAAACACATCACAAGAGCAGGCATGGCAAAAGGAAGGTTCCAGAAAGCCTTACACTTATGGATGTTGATGTAGAAGAGCAGGTTGATGATGATGATGATGATGAGCCAGTCATCACAAACATCACTCCCGGGCCTGAGGAGATGGAGAGCAACATTTTTACATTATCCAAAATGGATGCGAGGGATGTAGCACGCATACCTCCAACACAGGTAACACCAACACGACCTCCAGCTTCCATATTTACATTAGCAAAGGGCCGGCAGCGTCCTACATCCAGCACAACAAGCACCACCTCAGCAGAAGTAGGTAGTGGTCCTGCACAGAGTCAAATTCAACACACACCCTCCAGTTCATCCGGCATTGGAAGTGGGAGTGGCACCTCCAGCAGGAGACAAAAGTTAAGCTCCCCAGTGTGGGACTACTTTACGGTTAGCCCAAAGGAGGAGAACATTGCTGTATGCTCCGTTTGTCATTCCTCTGTTAGCCGTGGAAAGCTTGGTACAAACTATGGTACCGGAGGCCAAATGACCCATCTGAAAAAACACCACGCAATCCAGTGGGAGGAGCACCTTAGGCTCATCAAAACTGGAACCATTGCTGTTGGGCATAAACGAGTAGAAAGTCCGCTCACGGTGGAACAGGAAGAAGAGGGAGACATTCTCTGTGCTAGTGGTACACAAAGTAGCCCTGTCCCCAGCACTGCAGTGGTAACGCCCACATCCTCAGCCACATCTCATTGGCACAAGAGTAAGAGCCAGCCTGAGACACCAAGGAGTACTGCTGGGCCAAAAAGTGCGACGTCGACCACAGGAAGGAATACCATGCAGCCTACCATTCTTAGCATGTTTAGTAGGCCCGAGTGGCAGTACGAACGCAATCACCCAATAGCACGTTTGTACAATGCTAAGCTGGCAAAAATGTTAGCACTGGACCTTCTCCCTTTTTCTTTTGTTGAAGGGGTGGGTTTTCTTCAGTTTGTGACCACCATCTGCCCAAAATGGAAAGTTCCCAGCCGCTACTATTTTGCAAGAGTTGCTGTTCCAGCACTACATCACGACGTGCTGGAATTGCTTGGAAAAGCCTTAAAACAGAGTGCTGTTCAGAGTATACACCTGACAACAGACATGTGGACCAGTTGCCAAGCCACTGATTACATGTGCATCACTGCACACTGGGTCTCTTTTTCGGGTGTTAAAGATAAGATATCTGACGGCGTTGTTGACACCGCTGAGATTTTTAAAGACACTCGCAAACATGCAACTGTAGCCATGTTTGCAATGGAGAAATCTCATACTGCTGCTAACATTTTGGATGAGTTTAACAGCAAGGTGTTTGAGTGGCTGCGACCAAGAGGTCTTACCATTGGTTTTGTTGCCACGGACAATGGCAGTAATGTAGTTCGGGCCATGAAAGATGGTGGGTATTTCAGGGTGCCATGTTTGGCACACTGCATTAACATTGTTGTGCAAGACTTTCTGAAAAATTAAAGCAAAGTCAGCAGCTTACTGACCACCTGCAGAAGAATATGCACACATTTCAACCATTCTTTTAAAGCCCGGAAGGAGCTGAGGGTGATTCAACGTGAGCATAAAATGCCAGTCAAAGCACTCATCCAAGAGGTGCCAACACGTTGAAACTCAACGTATTACATGCTTGAGCGTCTGTTTGAGCAGTACATACCACTTAATGCTTATGTCATGAAAAGGTCAGGGGATCCTACAGTGAAAGGCATGAGAGTTGAGATGACCCAATGGGACCTTGTCAAAAGCCTGACAGAGATGCTACTTCCTTTTGAGGTCTTCGCCCGTGAAGTGAGCCGGGAGGACTGTACTATGGGCCAAGCTATCCCATTGTTGTACATGCTAGAGCAACAGCTGAAGGAGGTGGCAGAAATGTACGCAGATGTGGATGACAAAGTAGAAGCACATTCTTTGGCAGACACCTTATCCGATCGCTTATCTCACAATACAAGGATTCAAAATAACATTCTGTCAGATCCACATTACATTACTGCCTCAATTTTGGATCCACGTTACAAATTATTGCTGCGCAGTAATGAAGTCATTCCTTTTTCAGAAGTGAATGTTGCCCAGTACAAAACTTTGATAGCTGAGGAAGCCACTGAGTTTGAAAACGAAAGGATCTTCATTAAAGGCCCGCCCCTCCAGGGCAGAAAAAGTACTGCAGGGCACCCAGAACGAAGTTCTACTTCAGAAGCCAAGAGCAGTGCGTTTGCCTCCCAGCAGTCAACACTGCCAGCAGCAATAACATCAACAGCACCAACAGGATCATCAGGCACATTTACAAAAACGGCAGGTGATTGGTTTCTACGGAAAGGGTATTGCACATCAATGACTGATGCAAAGGCAAAAGAGGCCCAGGAAATCGGAGCACCCCTGAACATTGAGCGGATGGTTCAGGCCTATCTAGATGACACAACAGAGGTCTACATGGAGCAAAGCCCATTGGTGTATTGGTATGGGAAAAGAAGCCAATGGCCAGTGCTCAGCAGGCTGGCGATAAAGTATGTGGCTTGCCCTGTTGCAAGTGTCTCTTCAAAGCGTGTTTTCAGTGCTGCTGGTGCCATTGTTACTGTCAAAAGGACCAGTCTCTCGCCCAAAAGTGTTGAGAGGTTAACCATGATCAAAATGAATCAACACTTTATACCACCGGAGTACAAAATACGTGAATCACAGGAGGAAGAGGAGAGTGACTTTGATGACATAAGTAGTGGATTGTTAGACGTACTGCTGTCCGAACCACCAGAGTTTGAGGACGAGCTCCTCTTCCCTGACAACTAGGCTTTCAAATTGTTCTCCCTTCCTTTATTTGTGTGTGACTGTGTGTATCTGTTTTTCTGGTTCAAAATCTACATTCACAACAAAGCCATCAACAGTCTCCTTTTTTTATTTCCCTATTGGAGTTGCACGTCTGTGCATAACTGTCCACTCCACTCCTCAGGGTCCTGCTCCATGTTCCTTACTCTCCCTAAGTACATTTCAAGCAAGTCAGACATTGGATGGAGATGGAGAATAGTACAATACATGTTGCCTCTAACAGTCCCTCCATAAGAAGTGAAACGTGACTCCACCTATATTCCATTTTGTTTCCAATCCGAAAGAAACTCATCACTGACTGGCAGAAGGCTAGGCAGGCATCAGATCAGACAGCCAAAGAGAACACCAAGACAGGTAATGAGTGATTATTGTGAATGATGGTGGCATGCATTGCATTGGATGCTGGCTGACTACGAAGAATTGTGCATGCCATGAAGTAGAACTATACTAGTTTATCGACAAAGTACAAGTGACTCAGGTGTGGTGACAGTTAATGTTTCCTTGTTGTTTAATAATGACCACATTGTACTCCTACCACTGCAGGTGCCGGCCAATATCCGTTGCAATTTGGTAATATGGAATATATTATAAACTTAATCAGTCACTACAGACTGAGTTGGTGTTGGAGAATACGTACCACACGGTCACCATCATTGAGGATGCTGAGCATACTATCTTTGCACACAGTCAGTTGGATTGGAGAAAATTTATGGAATAACGGCGTTTCATGGGCTGACATAAAAGGTAAAAAGTTTGAACAAGAACCACAGCAGACCTAGGCTAGATGTCCGTGTAGTGGTGTGGACTGGAGTAGAGTGTAGTGGTATGACGGACAGTGGCGCATTGATTTAGTCACTTCATTGGGAAAATTCTAGGTTGCTGCAGTGCATTTGACATTTCTCTGGCTCGGTCAAAATGTAAGTAAGGGGTAGGGTGCCCGGCCTGTGCCGCGGTTCTCCTGTTCTGTGGCTGTGCTGGCTCCTGAATCCTGTCCCGTTGTTGTTGTACCTTAATGCTTGCTGTAGAGTAGACACACTATGTAGCCTATCCAAGCTGCCTCAGTCTGAAAGTGTTCTCTCCAGAGTGTTGTCTTGCACTCCACTGTAATTGAGTTTATTGTTGTAAAGGCTGTAATTTTTCAATACCCCGTTTGTTTTTCCATCTACACTTACAGGCCGGCCGGCCCTTTACCCTGTGCTACAGTGGGAGAAACGACTCACACGTACCTTACCAATACGCATCAGGCAGGCAGTGATACCCAAGATTGATGTGCGGAGTGTCCATGGAAGGGAGGACCAAGAAGAATGACGAGAATGATGCAACTCCTCATTTGGACCAGGATTATACAGTAACTTTAGTATCATCATTCGTCTTTACATTTATTTGCTTGCTTTTTTCTCTTTAATCATTACGACTGTGTGTTGTGGTTTGTTTGTTAATTGATCCAACTTTTTTTTAGTTTCCTTAGCTAGCTTGAAAAATGAAAGTAAGCCCGGTAGAGCATGTAATTGGGTTCGGTATGAGCTCTGAGGGCGTCAGACAGGCAAGGCAAATTTCAATTTCGTCCCTGACTGTACTGTCTCATTGGGTCATAGTAGTTATAGTACAACTCATTATCTCATTAACCATCAAGTTATCCTCCTCAGCATGCATGCATTTGCTTTCTCTCACTTCATACTTTGATTTCTTTGATAATGGATCATGGTCGTCTTACAAGATTGTGTTTTACTTTTGTTGTGTCCATGCATATTGTCTGTTTTTCTTTCTCAAACCTTTCCCAAAACCCCACTTCCCATCCAATCATCAATCCCTAACCCTCTTCCCCCGGGCTGTGTGATTTATATTGAGGTGTGATGTGATGACTATGTACACCAATTGATCACACGCTTGCTGGGGCAGATGTGGTGAAAGCAACACTAATTGAATTTCAACTAAGGCAGGGCAAGGATCTTCTTCTGCTTGACCACCCATGCTGTAGTTTACTTTGTGTTCTGTTCCACTCCTCCTCCCTGAGTCTCAGTCAAGTGACTTTCTCTTTCTTTTTTCAAACGCTATTGCCAGTGTCTACTACTACCACCACTATAATGGCATCTACTCCGTCAATTTGGGAAACCAACCATGCAGCCATCAGTGTGCCGAACTTCATCATCAATCACAGGTAAGATAAGTTTGGTGGGAGGTATGGACTAGGAGGAGAGACTGACAGTACTATGACAATTAAAAATAACTCAGTGAGGGGTACTGCATCTATCGGTTTGTGTGTTACAAAATCGGCAGATCTTTTAAATCAAACACTGGCTGTGGGCATGCAGCAGCACGGAAACAAAGTAAACAACCATGTAACTTACATTGAATTCGGAAAACTGTAACCCACCACAAAAAACATTAACATCATATAAATAAATAGTAAGTATATTTTTAATATCCCCTAACAAAAATAAACTATCCCGCTCTGACCTAACCTACCCCCCTCCCTAACCCCAACGAAACGAAAGTCCAAAGTCCCAATGTCCGTTGAAATCCCCAACGCCCACAAACCCACCCACCAACAAAAGGAATTAAAAAAGGGGCAAACGACGAGGTCCTCTATTGTCGGCGGGCCTTAAGGTGTTTGTCCACCAGGATCTTGACCCGCTCCTCCATGTTCTCCTCCCAGCGGGCCATCCGGCGGAGCAGCTGGCGGCGAAATGCCCTAAAGTTGCTTCCAGGGTGGGGGGCAGCAGTGCTGGAAATCGAGGCGCGGCGGCGGGCGAATGCCGGACCACGGCGCCGTGAAAGTGGAGGCCGGGCCTGACTGGGGCCCGGGGCATTGGAGGAGGCTGCAGCTTCAGCCGCCTCCTCCTCCTCCTCCTCCTGAGCCACCAGCCGGCGATAATGCTCGCAGATGGCCTCCAGTTTCCGGCGCCGGGCCCTAGCGGCCAACTCCTTCCTTGATGGTTTATTGGAAGGAGTATCATCTATATCAAAAAAGTAAAAGAACATGTTGGAGCCAATACTCTTAGCAAAACAGGAACACTAAAATCATTCAACACATAGTGTCACAGTATCACTAGCAAGCACAGTTCATAACATTTGGGATTTGGTGCTGGGGTAAGTATCTCTAATCCTACTTCCTTGGACTCTAACATTTGTGACCGTTTCAGACATTATTTATAAATATAATCGTACTATGTATGTACTGCGGTACACCAGTCGTGCTGTTCTTATCTGTAGTTTAGCCCAATTACATAACCTTGTTGTAGGCGGCATGCCAGGTCCATCAGCTAAGCTTGCACCCAAGAGAAACAGATATGAGCCACATGATGATGCAGACTCACGTTACTTTTATTTACTACTACTGTCTGCAGGTGGGGAAGCTCATCTTTTTGTCTGACGCCTTACGGCCGTTGGCACTGGTCATACTCTGTTACATGAGGGCAAATGGCATGCACAATTTCACTTACACCCTGCCATGGGTACTACAAAAAGGCTGATTATTTATTTATCGGATCCAACGATCATTGCTTATATTCATATTATAGATGCTGCTAGTGCTAATACGATATACGACATCAGGTCGGTAGCGGTCGGTGGTGGGAGTGCTGCCGGTCGGTGACGTGGGAAGGTGCAGGGTGGGGATAGTAAACGATGGATTAAGGACATTCACAGGTAATTAAAGAATACATTAAAAAAAAAACATTGCTGCACACAGTAGCACACACTGCATCGCATTCGGCGGTGCAGTGCGCACCTTGAAAATAGTTTTATTTATTTTTATGTTGATTACCTGTATTTGGCCGTAACAGTAATACACAGTTTACTCGCCAGTGCCACCCACCCGTCCCCTCCCCATGTCGCCGCCCGCCAACAATCCCACCACCAACCGCTACTGCAGAGGGTACTTTGCTTTCATTGCTTGTGTAACCAATATACATAAACATTAAACAACAGATAGGCCACCCTTTGCAGGCTGGCTGCCCCAATCGAAAATACATTAATAATAATAGGTAGGGAGTGGTCCCCAGAGTGGGAGGAAGGGGTTTCCGCTTGATAATATATGACGTGCTTGCAAACTACTGCAAGTGTACTGTATGCTCATAATACTACCTTGATTCCTCTAGGCTTTGCTACTGTCGCGCAGTTTCTGTTACATTTTCTTCAAAGTAAGAATCTCCAGTGACACTTTCCACCTATACTGTCTCTTGGTGATAGTACATCCAGGCATACATCCATTAAAGTAAACGTCTATCCTTTTGTATATATCTCTTAACAAACCTTAGTTGGTTTCACCAACAAACACCCATGCTTCTGCTCCTTCCTTCCTTGCCTTGGCTTTGAGTTTGAACCAAAAACACCGCTGACTCTTGCTATCTAGTACTATCCACCCATACTGTGTCGCCCACCCAGGCAGGCATTCTTTCACCTTCCACCCATCCTTCAACAACCCATGCATCTGATCTTATTACTATCAGACTCCTATACATGCTTCCAACAACATATCCTTCTCTGCCGGTCAGTCATATTGTTTATCTCGCCCGTCCTTCCACCCTTAGTGCTTTCCCTCTATGTTCAACACATCCATGAAGGTCATCTGATCTGAGTTTGTCTTCTCCATAAAACATTCACAGCTGATTTTGGAGTCAAATAGAAGAGGCCATTGGTTACTCTACTCACGCTGGTAATGCTACGTAAAGGGTGTCTTCTTCAACCGTTGTATAATGTCGCACAGTACAGTGAAATAGTGAACACAGTTCCATCTAGCTGTAATGTCAAGAAGTAATGAATATAACTTACCGCCGCCGGCCACTGCTGCTGGATCCCCCCTGGGCCCTGTGTCTCCTGCAGGTGCCGCCAGTTCGCCTGCCCCCTCCGGAATGGCCGCATCGCTGGCCCCGACGGCACTGGTGGATGGTAGTGTGCCTAGAAAAAAGCATCAAAATTTTTTTAGATGCCTGTAAACCTCCCCCTATTTTAAGTGTTCACTTGGAACATTGAACAAAAAGTTAATGCGATGCAACATACATCAGCACTAGACAGTAAGTACAGTCAGTAGACAGACACTAGTAGGATATGGTTCCACTTCCTAGGGTCATCTAGTCCTACTCTACTCTTTTGAAAGTTAGCCTGAGCCATGAGTAACCCTTTTAGATTCATCATGTCGACTACTACTCTTTTGGTGCATATTATACCTGCCAGCGTATTGACATGTGCAGTAGATGCCTTTAAGGCCGCTTGACTGTTGCGTACAAGTGAAGAGGTCGAAAAAAAAACAACATGTTGACTTTGTTTAGTTTATATTGCTTAGCCATCACACATACATGTTACACTTTTTGGCATGACTGCAAAATGCTAGCATCATTCACCAGTATACTATCTAACGGCTAACTCGCAGCGTTTTTCTCATATATCATAGGCGGAAGATTCCCTTCTACAAACCAGAGATTTACAGAGCATAGTGGATGCAAGATGATGTAACCAGTATTTCTACGTTCTACGGTGAGGGATCTTGCAGAATTATAAAGATCTTGGCTCTTGTTCTTGTTGTCAATCATGCACTTGTAAATGTTTACTGTTTTAATGTTAGGCTTTTTGCTGGCTTATTGACTATGGCTGTCGTAAATTAAATTTCATATTAACGATGTACAGAGTTTGATACTTGTTTCAAATAAACCTTTTGAACTTACACATAGACTCTGTGGTATTTGGTGTGGTGGAGTGGACTTACACAAGTGTGTGAGCAAAATGGTGTTTGTTATTATGTTCTGGATTGTCTCTGTCTCCGTCATCATCAACATTGTGTATCGTCTTCGTGGGGGGGTCGGGAGTGGGACCCTAATGTGAGACACTATAGCTAGTCTGTTAGGGGATCCTGGGTTCTTCGGACTGAGGTGTGATCAGTAAGATCCAACCTCCCATCAGCACCATCCTATTTTGTTGTGCATAGTTCTGTATGTGGCTCTGCAGAATCCTAGACAATAGTAGTATCATGTACTATCCGATCAAAAATACTAGTCAAATATCTGGTTGGGCATTTTGTTTGTGGTAATTGTCAAAGCCTCAACATTGAGAAGACTTGAAGAGGACAACCCAAAGGACAGGACCCAGTGGCTAGAGCTATTGGTCAATCAGAGTTTTATTGTTGCAAAGAAAACATTCTATTAAAGAGTGGGCAACTGTGCAAGCTTCGCTACACACAGAGTAATAATAGTAATAATAGTAGTAGTAGTATTAGTAGCACAGAGAGTCATAGCAGAGGGAGTTAGAAGCAACTTCGAGGCAGGGATAAACAGAATTAGTAAACAGATAGTCAAGGTCAAAGAAGTAAGCTTTTGTAAAAAAGAGATTCAGAAAGTGGAACCATAATTTAGAGTTTGGGAAAAAAAAGATGCAGTAACATAACATTTAGGGAAATATAAATGTCAATCTAACCAATGGAGGACTTACTGGGGCCAGCTGCAGGAGCCTCAGTAGAGGAGAGGTCCTGGGGTTCCCCCGCCGACTCAGACCCCGTCTTCTTGCCCCTGGGTGGTGCTGATGATCATGTAAAATATAATAAAGAAAGAGACCAACATTAAGGAGTGCTGTGAGAAAAATAATAAATCATTTGGAAAAACAATAAGTCAAAGAACATTTTAGGAAACAACAAGTGCAATAAAATTGACCTATCTAATCAGATGGATCGACTACTGGCTGCTTCCTAGTGCATTTACGGATCGTCTACTTATTTATGAACACTCCAGTGTTCCTTGATCATTCTGATTCCAAATACTAACAAAGCGTAGTAAGTACCACCTGACCTACACCACCTATTCCAGACGGGCCAATTGTTCACTAAGTCTGCACTTCAATTTTTTTCAGCCATCAAATGCATAGATGATGAGATGGAGGACACATGCATAGTTGCATACATTAGTGCATACATACAACAAATTGTGGGTTGGTTGCATAATGCTGATCTAGTTCTGCTACTGACTGACCAAGCTAAGCCTACCACTCACTAAACAAAGTACAAAAGGTTCGACGGAGGACTGGGGTAAGCAGCACTCAGTGACAGAGGATGCGTCACGCAGACCGCATAAAACAATTAGTAACTACTACTAACAAACTAAACCTAGTATCCAATATCCATCCACCACTATTTCACGGTAGGACAATGGAAGGACTAGAGTCTCTCTAGCAAATCGCATTACCTAACTTCAGTTCTGTAAAGTAAACTCTTACATAATCAGCATCAGCACAAGCTAGCGCAAACTACGTTGCAAACAAGTAAGAGTACCACCGTGCACCTGGGTCCTTAAATCAAAGAACATTTTGCTTTTTGGAACGTAATACCAGCAACGCTTGGCACGCAGCAGTAATCTTGTTGTTCATCTAATTTAATATACACAATCAGTTACTCACCAAGCCCGATGACCTCGACACCTAGCAGGTCCAACAGGTCCTGCTCCCGGTCCAGGATGTCGGACCACCGGTGAGCTAGCTGGTTGTGGGTGCGCCGGATCCCAGTGCACCGGAACACGGCCCGGCGCACCTTCGCCCACCGACGGTGCCGCTCCTGGGTAGCGTACCCGGAGCCGGGCCTGCCGCCTGCTGCCAAGGTCAAGGGGAGGAGGCGCTGGATGAAAAAAACAAGAGCCGCCACCTCCTCCTCCCCAAACAGTTGCCGGGCCTGCACCCCTGCAGGACGCATTCTGCCGCAAGGCAGGCGGCGCTTCTCTGCGCCTGCAGGTCCCTTGCCCTTGGGACTTGGTGTGCCCTTGGCCATGGTTCTGGGGTGGGTGGGAGGCGGAAAAGAAAAGTCCGAAGGGGAAAAAAAGTTAGGGGGAAGAAGATAGAAAGAACTTTATAAAAGTAACAAAAACACAGTAAAAGTAGAAATAAAATGCAAAATATAAACTGAGGCAAACAGAGAGATAGATAATAACTAAAAAAAGTCAGGAAAAAGGCTTTAAAGACAAAGGATTGCTGTGATAAAGGGAGGATACAAAAGTAGGCCCAGAAACATGGCATAGAGTGAAAAACAAGATGGCCGCGCCCATTCGCGACCGCGTGGGTAAGTTCGCGCGATATTTCTCGCGAACATGTACAATTTATCGCGAACAAGTAAAATGCGCTCCCGAACACGTCAATGCACATCGCGAACACGCTATCCGCGACCCGGAACAGGAAATAAGGCATCGCGAGCGGGCGGGACTATAGAAAAACAAGATGGCCGCGCCCATTGGCGACCGCATGGGTAAGATCGCGAGATATATCCCCCGAGCATGCAAACAGTTCCCCGAACATGCTTACCGCGCTCGCAAACAAGAAAAAGCCATCGCGAACAGGTTGCCACAAGCAACTACGCAAGCTCGCGAAGCTTCGCGAAGGTCGCGTAGTGCAATGACATCTTCGCGAAGCTTCGCGAAGCGCGACTACGCGAACTACGCCCAGGGTTAGAACTAAGAATGAAGCTAAAATAGCAATTTAGTTGCACCACAGCATCTTTGATCACTGAGGTGCAAATATGAGGAAATTGGGAAGTCGCAAGTTACTGAGGAGGTGCTGACTCAATGCAGATAGAAACAGAAAAGCTGTCCTTGGCAGGGGTTCCCATAAAATACTTGTTGCGACATTAAATAGAATTTACAGTATCTGAAGTTTCTCCCACGTAAACCTAAATGCAGACCTTTGATGGAGTGAAGGTTCATGCATCCCTGAAGATCACTGCTCATTTTTGTTTGAAGACAAAAGGCACAGCACTTTCTCCTAAACTAGGTAATTGAAAAACACATAGAACCTCCATGCAATATCAGCAGCAAAAAAAGTATTTTTCTATAGAGAATATAGCTGTAACATGGAATCTCACTCTTGAAGTAACCCAGATTCATGGTAAAAGTCAGAAAAGCTGGCACGTCTAGCCAACAAATCTTTCTTATGTTAGGATGAAAAATCCTTATCAATTCTATGTAGCTTTTCCTTTGGCTTTTTGTGGGAACATAGCGTTTCAATTTGAGATGCACATGCTTCCTAAGGCTAAGGTTGTGAGTCACAGTGACCCTCACTTGCATCAGTGGTGTTTTCGGTGTCGTCTTGAGTCCCACGTTACTAATGGGTTGTCAGCTTTAGGAAGGTTGTTACACGTGTGAATGTGCTGTTTCTCACTTAATAGTTAACAGAAATCATAAAAAGTTGTGTATTATCCTCTTAGATGCTTAATATTTTTTAAATGTTCCTGAGTTGGGCAAACCTCACAGTACCTCTATTCTCAGAGGGCCAGAATGAAAATCGCTGTGAAATTTCCAGGTTAGCCCTGTGTGCAGATGTTCAAGAATGGTACTTTCACTCAGGTTATGTAAGATCCGTTGTTAGATGAAAGAGTGGAGAATTTTATATACTTCAAAGTAGTCCTCTGATTTTAACAGTGGAGTGAACTGAATAAATGTGTCTGGTTTGTGACAGTCTTGATAATAGAAGCGTGCCATATTGATACATCTATATGTTAGCTAAGAGTATCAAATGGGCATCAAATGTGCTCACCTTCAGACCAATGATGTACAGGGTGATCTGTTTGTGGACTTTTACCTATATTTTTGTCTACAGAGTTAAACGTGCCTGCCAGGCTAGTATTCCGGTGCTGGTTCTTAGTTAGATCTTTAAAAAAAGATAAAGATCCACAAAAGCATTTGTTTTACTTTGGAGATTTTTCTGTGTGTTTTAGATGGTTGGGCCAGGCTAATGCTCCCAAACCAATAGCATTCTAAGAAGACAAAAATGTTTTAATGTGATGTAATTTAAATGTATGTTTGTGCTTTTATGAGTATATTCCTCGAATAAAGCTTTGAATACAGAATACTATCATGCTCCTTTTATGTCATAGAAGAGTTCACAGATACAACAAAATGAACTTCAAGCAATATTAGAATATTAGAAAGCTACTGGAATGTTACACATTTCAAAGTGTATACTAATGTATACTAATGTATTTAGAAAGGCCATTATTATCATTGGTTTAGACATTCCAAGTGCGTTTGACGTTTTGGCCGGCCAAACAGTCATGTGCACTTTGCACGTTCCCCACAAGGCTGTAATGCACAGCCTGGTGGGTAACATGCACAGGCTCTCGGTCTTTGTCTGAGCACCGAACCACGGCGCTCAGACCCATCACAAAGCTGCATTGCAGAGTTGTAATTGGTTTAGGGTAGCCTGTGTGCTTCCTGCTTCCGGGACTCGCCGAAGAAGCGGAGGAGAGACGCAGCTGGCAGAAGAGGTAGGTGGTATTTGTTTTTTGTATTTTACCCCCCCCCCCTCCTCCCATCCACCTACCGGCTGCTACTAGCAAATGTTTAATCAAGCCAATTTTTAAGATCTCTAAACATTGTGCAGTGTCGACCAGCTAATTACTGTAGCTTATTCCGATGAGGAATGGGAGGATGTTATTATGAACATGGATAAGGGAATCAGAGAGGCCAGAATGAAATTTACTCTTTTCCTAATTTTTCATAACTGGTACTGGACACCACAAAATCTCAAGTCTGCAGGTTTACTACACCAATCTGCCTGTTGGAGGTGCCCACTGGAGGACTGCGATATACTACACATTTTATTCCGATGCCCAATTTGAAGGAATATTGGTCTTCCATAACTGCCTCTCTACACAGAGCTATACAAGTGTCCATTCCTTTAACAGAAAAATTAGTTCTATTACATGATGTTACTGATCTTCCAAATCTCACAAACCATACAAGACGATTGATAGCTATTGCACTCACTGTAGGGAACATTTTTATTTTAAGATATTAGAGAACACCACAATGCTCTACACATGATGAATGGCTTATTGAAATGAATAAACTAGCATCATATGAAAAACTCATTTATAGATTGCAGGACAATGTTAGAATTTTCAACAAAATTTGGAACCCCTTTCTAGCTAATTAATATTCTATTTCTGGTAATATTTCAGCTTTTTCTTCTACTTAGGAAATACAATAAGGGAATCACTTATTTTTTCATTTCCTTATTAATTCATTACCATCATTATTTATATTCATGTTGTTGATGTTATCATTAGGACTGTTGATGCTTTAGCCAGTAACACTGTTATTTGAATTAGGACTTACTGTTCACCTATTGGAAATTGTTGAGTTAGTGGAAATATCTTCATTTGAAATATTATATTTGTATGATATTATCGCTACTATCTTCCAGCTATCTATGATACATGGTTTACTACATATTGTTTACTAGCTTTATCATCTCCTCCCTAATCCGCCTTTCCTATTTCTTCCTTTCCAGGTTTTATGAGTACCTCAACTATTGTATCTTTTCATAGCTGTATTATCTTTTTTATATTTAGAAATCTGAGAAGATAACATTTCATAGTGATTTATTGTGTGGCCATAATTTGATTTGTTTATACTCCTTTTTTTATTTTTATGTATTGTTTATAAACTGACGTACTTCTCAATAAAAATATACCCCCCAAAAAAAGAAAAACAAAAACAGAGAACACAAGTGGCTTTTGGTACTCTACGTTTTGCACTTTTTTGGTCCTGATGAAGGCCACTGCATCCATACGGGAGCATTAGGCTGAAACCTGTCGACCTTTTTCCACCAGGCTTTGACAGATTGAATTCCCCTCTGTCACAGCTATTTTATTTTAATCCAAGCCGGTGTAAGCAATATGAAATTGGTTGGCCTGTATTAAGCTAGTTTTAATCAACTTCAAATTTTTCACTTAGCCCCCTTCCCATACCTTGCTCATCTAGAGGTCTAGTCTACCTCATTATCTCCTTCAGAACATCCCTGAGCTCCTCCCTCTCAGTGAGGGGGTTGTAGCCTGCACTACGACTAGGTTCGCAGCGCAATGAGATCTCCTACGATGAAGCTTGCCACCCTCGGATGGGTGAGGGGAATCGTCTATATAAAGGGATACCCCAATACTTTATTGATGTATTAGACTAAGTGACCAGGTATTGTGTTTTCTAGTTATAGTGTGGAGAATCGGTCCCAGTTGGTCTATGAAATTTCCTCAGGTCCTCTTCTTTTTTGTGTGTATCGTATTGTATACAAATGTCTTTCTATTCCCTACTATTGAGCCTCCTCCTTCTTACCTCTTTATTTTGTTTTTTTCATGCACTCTTAGTTCAGCTTTTTGTTTGAGGTCACCCTCGTCTGCCCGCACAATTTGCATATGCACTGCTATCCTTACCTCTTGTGCACAGCATACGCATCTGACCTGCAGTTCCCAGTATCTTCTTCCTCTCTTCACTTGAAGTGTTTTCACCCATTTATCCATACTCCTGCTACAGTCAGCTTTGAAAGCATGATAATAATGCATGACTAAAGCCTAATTCTTCAAGAATAAAGGGATCTCTCAAACTTGCATTAGCTACATGGGTTGTGTAACTCTTTGCAGGCCTTCCTATGCCTAGGTCGATCTTGTCACTGTCCCAGCTTTGACGTATGTTAAAACCAACCCTTCTGTTGCTAAAAGATTTTCTAAACTACTCAATCACAATTTCCTATGCGCTTTGTTTTCTTGAGTGCTCTATATGCGGCTTTGAATGTGAAAGACCGTCAAAAAAAATCCTCATACTGCTGCAGGAAAGTTTACTTTCCATCAAATCCTGTAGAGTATTTTTCTCACGTTTGTATCTTACAAAACATGCTAATACTTTAGCTATGAAAGTGTAAACATGCACATAAAACAAGACCTTTAAAAAAGCATCTTTAATTTAAATGGGTATTTAATTGGCCAAAGGATAATTATGTGGATAGGTGGTCTGCAGCTAAATTAGAGTAAATGCACAACTGTTGTGTGAACAAGCCTTTCGTATACTCAAACCGGTCGACATACAGAGATCTTGAGATTCACATGTTAGGCTTAAGAAAATCATCAAGATTTATATTTTATTTTGCATTCTTGTACTTGTAGTTCTGCTTTTCTATTAGGAAAATCAAAGAACCAAGTCTGGACACCTGACAATTGTGTTACACAGACCTAGTAAACATATATAGCTGCTTCAAAGAACCATGCCAGTTTCACAAGTCAGACTTAATTGATGGTTTTGAGCCTTGGGATTACTGTAAAATCAATCAGAATTGCAAAGTGATTTGACCAAAGTATGGGATCAGAAGGGAAGATGTAACCCTGTAGTTATTAATGAAGATACAATCCAGCATAATGCTTTCATCGTGGGTGGAGCTTGTGACCAACTGGAACAGGCCAATGGATAAAAAAAGGAAATCCTTAGTCAGGTTAGTGGAAGCATTGTTTCGTCACATGGGACACTCAGATAACAAGGCAACATTAATGTGAACAGTGTGTAATGGTATGTAAAATCACTGCTGTTAAATTATTGCTGTGTCAAGGGGAGGGCAAATGGTGGATGGTGAGGAAGGAATATACTTCTTCGACCTGTTGCAGACAAGGCACATTGATGCTCATCAAATCCAGGGGACACGTGGAAACAATGTTAATTTGTAGGATAGACAGATCTATGGTATTTATTATGTGCAAATGGCAGCAGTTTGGAAAAGTATCTACAAGGACTGGGTCAGTTTCAAACATATAGAAAAGATCTAAATTGTGCAAGATTACTACATCTACATCATGAACCATTATCGGGAACTAAGAATGAAGCTAAAATAGCAATTTAGTTGCACCACAGCATCTTTGATCACTGAGGTGCAAATATGAGGAAATTGGGAAGTCGCAAGTTACTGAGGAGGTGCTGACTCAATGCAGATAGAAACAGAAAAGCTGTCCTTGGCAGGGGTTCCCATAAAATACTTGTTGCGACATTAAATAGAATTTACAGTATCTGAAGTTTCTCCCACGTAAACCTAAATGCAGACCTTTGATGGAGTGAAGGTTCATGCATCCCTGAAGATCACTGCTCATTTTTGTTTGAAGACAAAAGGCACAGCACTTTCTCCTAAACTAGGTAATTGAAAAACACATAGAACCTCCATGCAATATCAGCAGCAAAAAAAGTATTTTTCTATAGAGAATATAGCTGTAACATGGAATCTCACTCTTGAAGTAACCCAGATTCATGGTAAAAGTCAGAAAAGCTGGCACGTCTAGCCAACAAATCTTTCTTATGTTAGGATGAAAAATCCTTATCAATTCTATGTAGCTTTTCCTTTGGCTTTTTGTGGGAACATAGCGTTTCAATTTGAGATGCACATGCTTCCTAAGGCTAAGGTTGTGAGTCACAGTGACCCTCACTTGCATCAGTGGTGTTTTCGGTGTCGTCTTGAGTCCCACGTTACTAATGGGTTGTCAGCTTTAGGAAGGTTGTTACACGTGTGAATGTGCTGTTTCTCACTTAATAGTTAACAGAAATCATAAAAAGTTGTGTATTATCCTCTTAGATGCTTAATATTTTTTAAATGTTCCTGAGTTGGGCAAACCTCACAGTACCTCTATTCTCAGAGGGCCAGAATGAAAATCGCTGTGAAATTTCCAGGTTAGCCCTGTGTGCAGATGTTCAAGAATGGTACTTTCACTTAGGTTATGTAAGATCCGTTGTTAGATGAAAGAGTGGAGAATTTTATATACTTCAAAGTAGTCCTCTGATTTTAACAGTGGAGTGAACTGAATAAATGTGTCTGGTTTGTGACAGTCTTGATAATAGAAGCGTGCCATATTGATACATCTATATGTTAGCTAAGAGTATCAAATGGGCATCAAATGTGCTCACCTTCAGACCAATGATGTACAGGGTGATCTGTTTGTGGACTTTTACCTATATTTTTGTCTACAGAGTTAAACGTGCCTGCCAGGCTAGTATTCCGGTGCTGGTTCTTAGTTAGATCTTTAAAAAAAGATAAAGATCCACAAAAGCATTTGTTTTACTTTGGAGATTTTTCTGTGTGCTTTAGATGGTTGGGCCAGGCTAATGCTCCCAAACCAATAGCATTCTAAGAAGACAAAATTGTTTTAATGTGATGTATTTTAAATGTATGTTTGTGCTTTTATGAGTATATTCCTCGAATAAAGCTTTGAATACAGAATACTATCATGCTCCTTTTATGTCATAGAAGAGTTCACAGATACAACAAAATGAACTTCAAGCAATATTAGAATATTAGAAAGCTACTGGAATGTTACACATTTCAAAGTGTATACTAATGTATACTAATGTATTTAGAAAGGCCATTATTATCATTGGTTTAGACATTCCAAGTGCGTTTGACGTTTTGGCCGGCCAAACAGTCATGTGCACTTTGCACGTTCCCCACAAGGCTGTAATGCACAGCCTGGTGGGTAACATGCACAGGCTCTCGGTCTTTGTCTGAGCACCGAACCACGGCGCTCAGACCCATCACAAAGCTACATTGCAGAGTTGTAATTGGTTTAGGGTAGCCTGTGTGCTTCCTGCTCCCGGGACTCGCCGAAGAAGCGGAGGAGAGACGCAGCTGGCAGAAGAGGTAGGTGGTATTTGTTTTTTGTATTTTACCTCCCCCCCCATCCACCTACCGGCTGCTACTAGCAAATGTTTAATCAAGCCAATTTTTAAGATCTCTAAACATTGTGCAGTGTCGACCAGTTTTTATGTTTTTACAGTCCCTTCTGAATCGGTATATCTGTGTTGTTATGTCACGCTACCTATGGGCTGTTATCCCTCGCAGAAAGCTTTTATAGTTAACTTTATTGCCTGTATAAAGTAATCGCCCTTTTATTCATTTAATCTTCGTTGCATATGTTTTTATCATACTTTTTACATAGAATATTTTATTAACATGAACAATAAACGAATCTTATCTTTTGTATGCTCTTATGATTTACAATGTGAAATCGAATAAAGCTTATTTTTGATATGACTCAGTACACGCTGAGCCCCACCCTCTTATTTCTTCCGATCACTGAACTCTCAAGTCTTTTTACTATTCCTGTCATTCACCGTGTCTTTTGAACTTTGCTGATGTAGTTTACTATTTAAAGAGTTTTTAAAATTTGCCCATTTATAGTCATACAGTTTTTAGGTCAAGCTTAGAGCAGCGCATGCACTACTTGCTCAACTTTTAGTAAGGGGGTTTTCAAAGTGCTACCCACAAGCTTTTTCTGGCCTCAAGCTTGAGTGCACGCTCATGTGCACGCGCGCAGCCGCCATCTGCCTTTCTTATCTCTTTATCTCTTGACATTTGTTCAGGCTCGCAGGACAATGGCAGCAGTGTCCGCGCGCATAAAAGAACTTCATGCAGGCTGCACTGAACAAAGGCAGTACCAGGCTTTCTCCCCTCATGTCAGAACCAGCATCCGCCATTGTTTGATTCCGGATAGCTTTGCAGAAGCAAGATACGACTTAAACACAATTAACGAGGCACTTCCAGTACCTTATTAATTAAACACGTGAAATTATCGGGGGATACGGCAAAACAGACTAACTGAAGCGTGCTTACTAAAACTTTTGAAAGCGAACCGCGAGCTCTCCGTGCCCGTTTCCTTAGTAACAGCTGCTTCTGTTTCCATTTTTTTTCCCCTTGAAGGCGCTTCTTTGTGTGAGAGGAGAAAATGCTGTTGATAGGAGTACGAATAAACAGATATCGGATCTGGGCAGATACACAGATGTGCAGTGACACCACTTATTTTCTGTTTGTGCTTTGCCCAGGAATAATCATTGTCAACGCTTGGCCAGTTATGAATTGTGCCGCATCCTTTTTTACCTGCTGTGTATTTCGGCAGCTTGGAAATGCACAGGGAATAATGATACCCCAGTATAACACGGCATTTATTTTTGTAGTTTTGTATAGTGCAAACTGGGCCCAGTTGCAGTCGAGCGCTTTAGATGAGAGCCAGACCTCAGACATTATTTTATTTGTAAAATAAAATTGTCACGTGTGAGTAAGTGATTTGCCTAGAATCACAGGAAGATGAGCCGTGACCGGGATTCGAACTTGGTTTCCTAGTTCCAAGTCAGCAGCTCTAGCCTTTCTTAAGACAGGTCTTCTCCCCAAGCCTTGACGACCCATTTTGTTTAGGACATTTTAAGGTTAATAAATATTATTTTTTTAAAGTGAATTTTACACGTATTTAACAATATTTAAACAATACTGATTTTTATTCACACTTTGCTGAAACTAGCCCTCCTGTCTCTCAATTTTATCTTTCGTTGGGGTTATTTACAAAGATAAGTTTCACCTGTGAGTAATTTACATATGTACATTTATTTTAACACTTTTTAGTAACTTTACTACTTTGGGTTTTTCACAAAATTTACTCAAAAGTGTAGACTTACGTGTAGACTTACATGTCTACACTGCCCGAAAAAGGGTGTGGAGCCTAACTTACAAGTGTAAGTTAATACTAAAAAAACAAGCATTTGCAATGCAATAGGTCTGACATTTGCGAAATTTTGAGCTATTGGCATTGTAAATGACAATGCCTTTAATTTATGTGTTTAAAAAACCTGCAATAATAAAAGGCATTGTCCTTTACAATACCAATAGGTCAAAGTTTTGAAAATGCAAGGCCTATTGCATTGCAAATGCTTTTTTCTATCTGTTTCCTGCCCCGTGCATTTCCTTCCACTATTTTTTTTCCTGCTTGCAGTACTTTTTGTAAATGGATAAAGTACTGAAATAAACACGCATTGGCATAGCCAATAGGTCTCGCTTTTGAGACCTTATAAGTATTTAGTTATGCAGCACAATATACTTGGTGCAACAACAACTGTTGCATAGCTAAACACTTATAAGGTCCCAAAGGCGAGACCTATTGGCTATGCCAATGCTTGTTTAATTTTAATTTCCACCACTGTCTTATGCGCCTTACTATTTTACTTTTTAAAGCTAACTCAAATTTTTAAAAAGTTTCGTTTTTTCAAAAACAAACTCCCGAAGTGGGAGTTTGGTATTGAAAAACTAATAACTAATGACCCCCACATTCTGGCAGTTTTTACCCCTGGGTGTGGGGGCCATTAGTTATTTGTTTCCCAGTAGGGCTGGTGGTGTAGTGATCTTTCTCCAATGGCTCTTACTCAATCAGATCATTGGAGGACATGGTCCTTTAAGTGAGCCATCCAGAGCTCTGTCAACAGAAAGATGGAAGTCCTCTGAGTATCCTATCCACCAAACTCTAAATAAGGTCCTAGCTCTATTAACTTTAGCAACTAGTGAGAAAGTATGCTACATGTATCATATTCTCTATAATGGAAATACAGACCCTGTTCTGCTCTGTCTAAATTTCATAAGATTTATTAATAGGTCACGGTTCACATTTCTGAGTCTCCTCTTTAATGATAAGGAAATTGTAGGCCACCTTGAACTGTCCATCAATAAAGTCATAAGAGGGGGCGTGGCCTGTACACATCATGGCGGCTGTCCATTGTTAGCACTACCGAGCAGACACCCAAAATCCTTTATCATCTTGCCCCAACATGAATGTCTAAATTCAGAAAAGTGTATTAGCCGAAAAGGGGATGGCAGTCCGAGATGCTGTTGGCAAGTGAGCCTATGAAATGTGAGGCAACAATGGAATCACGGCACCTCTAGGAGGGTTTTGGCTGAGGTGTGCCCAACTGTAGGTGCATGCAAAAGGGTGCCGCAGGGGAAGTTGCGGTTTCAGTGCGGCCAGCCTCTGGAATGCGTTCTGGTCTTATGCCCTAGTGGCTTTGCGGCAGTCTCAACAGAAGGACATAAGCCAAGGGTTCTCTTTCCAGGCAGTAAAAATGGGAGACCTTGGGCAAGCATGAAGGTGATCTGCAAATCACTGGGACTCTCCGCAGGCTATAGTGGTAGAGGTTGTGGCAGCTGTGAGGAGTAATTGTTGTCTGGTGCCTGTGTGAGCATCTTGTTGCTTTAGCCGCATCATATCCCCTGCATGACACATGGGTGCACACTACCGAACTCAAAAGAGATATATGTTCTTCTCTGGCCCACACAATTCCTTCTTAAGCATTGACAATTTCTTTGTTCTGCAAGCCAAGGTACATAAAGTAACCGAATCATCGGGAGGAAGAAGTGAGTAGCGTTAGGTGACTCACCAACGACGCACCTTGGAGCATGTGTGACTACAGAGGTTCCTGAGCCCACCCTCTATGGGGCACAGATGACTCACAGTTAGGGTGCCTAGGAAAGTGCAGGACGACAAAGGTCACCACGAGTTAAAAGTGGCACTAACAGGATTATATGCCACAATATGATCCAGTGTTCCTGACGAATGCCACAGACTCTTCTGAGCCAAGAGGCAGAAACATGTTGACAGACGCTCTAAGTTGGGATGGGGTATTGGTTCCCCTAGTCTCCACACTGGTTTTTAATATCAAGGGATATCTCTCTCAAATTAAAAGGTTGTTTTGATGTATCACATTGGTTTTTATATATTCATATCACGGGTTCAGTGGACAGAACTGCCTCCTTTACTAGAAGGTGTAGGCATGCTCTTCATCAAACAGGGTTTTTGAAGAGTGACGCGTGTCCTATGATGAAGCATGACACCTGGGGAAACAACCTTTACAACGCAGTCATTACATCTCACTACCTTTAGATAGCAGTCATTACATCGCAACATCTTTTACATCGCATGTCATTAGAATGCACCCATTACATCGCATGTCACTACGATGCATGTCATTATAACGCATGTCACTACAACGCAGGCATTACATCGCAAGTCATTACAACGCATACCATTACAACACATAGTACCCTTACACTATCCAACACTTACCCTACTGTTGCACTCACTGGAGTTAGAATAGTAATTTTTACCCCTACACTATCCAACACTTACCCTACTGTTGCACTCACTGGAGTTAGATTAGTAATTATTACCCCTATACTATCTAACACTTACCTTAAATGCGATATAATGGTATGCGTTGTAAAGATATCATGCGTTGTAATGGAATGCGTTGTAAAGGTATTTTCTGAAAATGCGATGTAATGGCATGCGATGTAAAAGAATGCGTTGTTAAGGATGTTGCGATGTAAAATCTGCGTTGTAAAGGCATGCGTTGTAAATGTATGCATTGTAACGTCATACATTCGACACCTGGTGGTGTTTGAGGACATCCCGTCACAATGGTTTGTGTGTTCATAGATAGGCTTGAGGTGGAGGATCACTCGTAGAGGAATAAATGAACATTTACTCGGGTGGCTTTTCTAGTGCTTAACGTATAAAGTAATCAGCACATAAACTTACTTCTGGTGTGTGTTCGATCACACCCCAAAAGGTATGTTGATGTGCATGGGATTGCTAAATAATTCTGGCATGTGGAAAATGAATGCCAGATAGCTCCTGAACCCAAAGGTACGAGAAACTCTTAGGTTTGGAAAGACACTGCTGAATATTTTCTCCTTACAAGGGGAATGCTCATTTCCTCGGGCATCCTTTGGGAGGCTTTTAAAACAGTGATTAGGGGCAGAGCATTGTTGTTTATCACCTACATAAAGAGAGCTCGGTCTAAGGAACAAAAGAAGGTTGAGTAAACAATATTGCACCCGGAAAGTAAATGCACTTAATAAACCACAGAACCGCTTAGTTATCAGCTGGAAATGGCCAAATTACACTATAAGAACTTATGCTTAAATGAAGCCCAAAAAGCATCCTTGGCTTCGCAAATCAGTGTGCATGTTAAAGGTGGGTAAGGTGACCTTTTTGCTTCAGTAAGGGGCAAGAAACAACCAGAGGAATGTTCAATATCACTAATTGTGAGAGACAACCGATCACCACCCTGCAGGAGATAGCCCAAGACTTTGCACACTTCTATAGTAAACCCTACTAACTGGAATCCATGGCCCCCTTTGATGGTCTTCAACATTATGAATTGGGACCCATTAGTGAGCTTATCAAAGGTAGAGTGAAAACACCTGCACAAGGAATAGCCATTGGCCTTTACAGTCTGGTAAAACTCTAGGACTGAATGGGTTGCTAATCGAGTATTTTGAGGCCAATGCATCAGAACTGGTGCCACATTTGCTAAATATGTTTCAAGAATTGAAAGAAACGGAACTGGCTGCCTCCCAAATGACTTCACATTAGCAGTGATCACCGTTATTCTCAAGAATGATAGGCCTCCTAACAAGTGTGAATTCAGTTGACCTATCTCTCCGCTGAGTGCAGAGGCCTAATTGCTGGTGAAAATACTTGTGACCACCTAACAGCAGTGATTGAAACACTTGTGTATAGGTATCAAAGTGGCTTTATGCCATACAAGTCCACCAAACACAATATTAAGAGAATGTTTAAAGCCTTAGCTATGGCACATAAACTGGAGGGGTCTAAGGCTGTCCTCCAGACTGACCTGGAGAAGGGTTTTGATTTGTTAGAGTGGAATTATCTGTCCTCCCTTTTGAAATGTCTGCAACTGGACTTTACCTTTATTGCCTATACTTGACTACTCTACATGAAGCCAGTTGCTAGCTTGCCGCTTAAATATATCCTCTCACAACTGTTTCTGTTCTGATGGTGAACTAAACAGTGATGTCCCCTGGTACCGCTTAATTTTGCAGTGGCGTTGAAGCCATTAGCAGCCATTATTAATGCACCCGGAGACATAAAGGGCTTCCAGTGAAGTCATGGTGTGATAGACAAGATCTCACTCTATGCAGATGATATTATATAATAGCATAATCCTATGACATCAGGCCAGTCACAGAGGTACTGAATGACTTTGTGGTCATATTCTAGTCTTAAGGCCAACTGGAACAAATCTACTGAATACCTGACTGGAAGGGGGGCCTCAGATGATGATTGGATAGAACATTATTCCCATAACCACGTGTCTGATGAAATTAGGTATCTGGGCATTCAGATTTCTAAGATTCGAGAGCTGGCTTGAGAAAAGAACATATCCCCATAGCTAGAAAAAATGAAAAGAAACACCCAACTTTGGATGCTTCTGCAGATTTCACTCATGGGCTGGGTTGACCATGTCAGAATTATTGTGCTTCACAGGGCACTTTATGTGTTACAAAATATCCCATGCAAAGTCCCCAAATCTTTTTTCAAATGATTCACAGCAATAATCAGTTCTTTTCTACGCAATAATAGAATCCCTAAAGTCAACATGGCAAAATGCAGCAAACCCCACTACGGAAAAAAAAACTAGTTACTTACCTGTACACTATGGTTCTCCAGTATTATCTTTCATAGATTCACATGCTTGTATCTTCCCCGTCGTCATGGTGGGAGTCTCACGGTAACAGAATGACCATAGCAGTACTAGAAAAAACTGCTTAGCAAAATCCCATAGGGAATCATGATATTTGGTAACCAGACCTCATCATTATTTGGTCCAAGACTCAGCCAATCAGCTACCAGCCCTGACATCACACTCCCCAGCAGAGCCATCCTACCTCAAATTTCCAGCCCCGAGTGAGAGACAAGGATATATCTAGAGATAAAAAGGTTCTACCAGAGAAATGGGGAGGTGGGCGGGCCGCATGTGAATCTATGAAAGATAATACTGGAGAACCATAGTGTACAGGTAAGTAACTAGTTTTTTCTCCAGTATTCAATCTTTAATAGATTCACATGCTTGTATCAGAATAGCGAGCAGTCCTTATTCCAAACTGCATTTCCAGGATAGAACCCCAAATAGTCTGTGGGCTCTGCTCTTCTGTGTAGAATATTAACATACATTACAGTTTTCAAATCAAGAAAATAATTAGTTGAGAAGACATATATACATTTGCAATATGTATACCAGAACATTTATATATATATTCACTGAAAAAACCATAGGTTTCACACATGTTATAGTTAGCTGGACATTTCACTCGTGAAAAACCATTGAAATTCCCCCGTTATAGTTAGTGCAGGCAACTATAACTCACGCGACCGCAATCCTCTGCTGATGCTAATACTGTATTTAGACACTTATTTGCCCATGTCTTCTTCCATTAAATTTTAGCTATACATATATTACAAATATTTTTTTTTCATAAAGACACATATGTCATCAGCAGAGGATTGCGGTCGCGTGAGTTATAGTTGCCTGCACTAACTATAATGGGGGAATTTCAATGGTTTTTCACGAGTGAAATGTCCAGCTAACTATAACATGTGTGAAACCTATGGTTTTTTCAGTGAATTTGCAAGGTTTTTTAAATGCTAATTCCTAACTATAACGTGTGTGAAACCTATGGTTTTTTCAGTGAATTTGTACGTTTTTTTAAATGCTAAGTTACTTTACGCCGTTCGTGGCGTGCGCGCCCACTTCACGCAGTTCGTTCCGTGCGCGCACGGTGCGCTTCGCGCACCGTGCGCGCACAGTGAACACGCGGTGCGCTTTGCGCACCGCGCGCCCACTTTACGCAGTTAGTGCCGTGCGCGCACGGTGGGCACGCGGTGCGCTACGCGCACCGCGTGCCCACGTTACGCTGGATGGGCCATGTACGCACGATGCGCTTCGCGCACCGTCCGCACACGGAGGACATATTATGCGCTTCGTTGTGAAAGGTTATCTATTAAATGTTCAATTACTACATATGCCATGCGCAAAAGGGGTGGGGAAAATGTGGATTTTTTTTTTTTTTTTAACGTACGCGTACGGTAAGCGCAATCGGCGTTTTTTCAAAAAAAAAAATTGATTTTTTAGCCTTGGGGGTTCTTTTGGGACACCCTAACCATGGCTAGGTGGTTAGGAGCTGTCTAGCCTGCCCCTTTTCATGTTATCCAACTTTGTTTTTCCTACCCCCCTCAGAGTGCGAGAGAGAAAATGGCGGCCGACACTTCCTGGTTTCGACCGATTCGAATGTTTACTAAGATCTAACAGCCAATCAGAATCGCGCTCGCGCACGGCACCGTACGCGTACGGTAAGCTTACCGTAAGCGCACGGTAAGCGCACGGAGCGCGCTTACAGATATATATATTGATTTAAATGCTATTTTCTCAGGACCTACTAAACAGATTTATACCAGACCTACAAAAGGCACTTCCTTGACCTGTAGACTACCTCTCTGCCAAATTTCAAGTAACTCTGTTCAGCCGTTCGGGCTGTAGCTGTGTCTAAAGGTCCTATGGAAAAATGCATGTGGAAAACGCGTTTTGGGACCCCCCTTTTTTCTCAGCCCCCGCTTGACGAATCCCCCGAGACTTTCAGGGTAGGAGCGGAGCGTAGCGCCCCATTAGTTTTGAAAATTTTGCGAGGATTCATCGACCGGCGCCAAAGTTATTCCAAATAGAATGTTGCGGATTTCCTATGGAAACAGGGTCCTAACTATAACTATCTACTGGCGACCGCCAGTAGATTATATATATATATATATATTTATATATATACATACACATCTTGATAAATACCTCATTGAAATAGATGACGTAGAACTGCCTGTCCCACTGCTGCATCCTTTTTCCATGCCGCATCTAGACAATAGTGTCTAGTGAAGGTGTGCGCATTTTCCCACGTCGCTGCCCTGCAAATGTCCGGCAAAGACACTCCTGCAAATAGAGCCTTAGAAGTTGCCATCTTTCTTGTAGAATGCGCATGTACATTGGCTTGTAAAGGTTTTCCAGCTTTGACATGACACAAGGAGATCGCCGAAGTTATCCACCTTGAAATACTGCATCTGGAGAGTGCTAAACCTTTCCTGGGACCAGAAAAGGCTACAAAGAGCTGGTTTGTTTTTCTGAAAGATTTTGTTTTATCGATGTAGAATTTCAAACACCGTTTAATGTCTAAAGAGTGTAGTGTTCTTTCTGCAGATGATGAAGGATATTTAAAAAATGTAGGTAATACCACCGGTTCATTCAGATGGAAGTTGGAGGGGACCTTAGGAATGAACTTTGGATTCGTTCTAAGAATAACTCTATCTTGCCTGAATTGTAGAAATGGTTCTGCAATTGAGAAGGCTTGGATCTCGCTGACCCTTCTTGCTGATGTGAGAGCTAATAATAATGCCATTTTCCATGAGATAAACTGTAAGTCCGCCTTATGTACTGGTTCAAACGGCAGTTTCATGAGCTGTGCAAGAACCGTACTAAGCTGCCAAGCAACCACTGGGCGTTGCACTGGGGGAAACATCCTGAAAAGCCCTTTGAGAAATTCTTTTATAACTCTTTGAGACCAAAGAGATGGGCGGTCAGGAACTCTCGTGTACCTTGAGATAGTGGCCAAATGTACTTTTATAGACATATGAGAAAGTCCAGATTTAGCCAAATTTAAAAGATATGGAAGAATTTGTTCCAAGGAGACATGAAAAGGATGCAGATTTTTAGATGCACACCAATGACAAAATCTCTTCCATTTAGCCGAATATGTTTTATTTGTAGAGATTGCTCGAGATCGCGACAGAATCTCCCGGCATTCCTGACGGATATTCAAAAGTTGGAACTCATGTTCGTGAGGTTCCATGCTGACAAGTTCAGCGATTTCAAATTTGGATGAAGAATTTGATCGTTGTTCATAGTGATTAGATCCTGTACTAATGTAAACTGTATCCTGGGTATCACTGATAATTTGAGAAGCTCGGAGAACCAAGCTTGTCTCGGCCATGCTGGTGCTACTAGAATCAGATGGCACGGCTCCAATTTCATCTTTCTCAAGACTTTCGATATTAGCAGAAATGGGGGAAATGCATACGCAAACATCCCTGTCCAGCACATCTGAAGAGCATTGCCACACAAACCTTTTTGTGCAAACCTGCTTGCAAAGTGTTTGCATTTTGAGTTGTGGCGATCCGCGAACAGATCTAGCGATGGAGTGCCCCATAGCTGGAATACGCTGAGAAGCTGTCTTTGGTCCAATTCCCACTTGTGAGAAACCTTGGACGATCTGCTCAGAATATCTGCTCTTGTGTTGTCCACTCCCGGAACGTGTTGGACTTGAAGTGATATGTTGTGAATCAGAAGCCACTTCCAAATTTCCTGCGCTTGCTTCAACAGTATTTTTGATTTTGTACCCCCTTGTTTTAGAAGGTAAAACATCGATGTTGAGCTGTCTGTCTTGACAAGTACTGTTGAATCGTGAATCCTGGGGAGAAACGCTTTTAGACCCAAGAAAATAGCCTTTAGCTACAGCAAGTTGATGTGAAGCTGAGCTTCGCGCTTTGACCAGTGACCCTGAATTTCTAGCTCCTGGAGATGCGCTCCCCAACCTTGTAGTGAAGCATCCGTCATCATCACAAAACTGTCATTCTGCGGTGTGAAAGTCAGTCCTTCCGTTAAATGATCTCTGACCTTCCACCATGACAGGGCCTTTAGGATCTGAGGAGTGATAACTACTCATTCTTCGAAGGATCCCTGAGACTGAATCCATTGCTTGTCTAGCAGTTCTTGAAGAGGCCTCATGTGAAGTCTGCAATTGGGAAGTAGGGGAATACAGGAAGATATCATCCCTAGCAATGCTTTGTAGATTCTCACTGAAACATACTTTTTTATTTGCAAATGCGACGCCAGGTTTATGATTTTTTGAATACGCTCCTCTGAGGGATAAGCTTTCGCCTCCTTTGTGCGAAATATAGCTCCCAGAAATTGAAGGGACTGCGATGGCATGAGGTGCGATTTTTGTAGGTTGATTCTCAGACCTAGATGACTGAAAAGGTCCATGCAACATTGCAGAGAATGTTTGGTTTCCCTGAACGAAGAACCTTTTATGAGCCAATCGTCTAGATAAGGGAAAACTTGGTAACCTTGAAGTCTTAGATGTGCTGCTACTGGCGCCATACATTTTGTAAAGATTCTTGGGGCCGACTTCAGACCGAAAGGCAATACTTTGCATTGATAATGGCGCCCCGCCACCATGAAACGAAGAAACTTTCTGTGATTTATATGAATTGGGACATGAAAATAAGCATCTAAGAGGTCCAGGGATGTCAAATAATATCCCTTGCAGACAAGAAGGAGTATTTCCTGCAGGGATAACATTCGAAAAGATTTCATTTTGATGAATTTGTTCAAACCTCTCAGGTCCATTACCTGTCTCCACTTCGATGTGTCTTTTTTCTTTATTAAGAAGAAATGCGAATAAAAGCCTTTCCCTCGTTGAAGGCACGGAACTTCTTCTATTGCTTCCTTTTGTAGAAGAGATAACATTTCCACCTTGAGGGCTGAAAGGTGTTCTTGTTTCCTGCGTATAGGAGGATAATTTGGAGGCTTTTGTATGAACTCCAGGGTATAGCCTTGTTGAATCACATCCAAAACCCATCTCTCTGTTGTTATCGACACCCAAGCCAGATAAAAGGAGGAAAGGTAATGATTCTTGATGTTTGAACATGTAGCGGGCGCCTTGACAGAGTCACTGTCGTCTATTAGATTGTTGCGATTTACCTCTCGCAGATGACCTTCCTCTGGACTGTTGCTGGTATATGTTTGAGGACGAAATTGTTGATTATTGGAAAATTGGCGATACCCCTGCTGATTGTACGGCTGATATCTATTGGATTGGAAAGAAGATCTTTGCATATATTGTCCTCTAGATCCTCTCCTCCGAAAGGACTGGAACCTGCCCTGCTGAAGAGACCCCAACGCATGTGCTGTATCCGTGTCAGTTTTGATACTTTGGAGGGCATCATCCACATGTTTTCCAAAGAGGTTTTCTCCGTCAAACGGCATGTCCACTATTTTCGCTTGAACTTCTGGTCTAAAAGAAGTGGCTTTAAGCCATCCTTGCCTTCGTAGGGCCACTGCACCTGCCATTTGCCTGAAAGCCACATCCATCGCAATGTCTATGGATTCCGAAGCCGCCCTAGCTCCATCCTGTAATATGGCGGCCGCTTCCTCCTTCTTAGCCTCTGGTAGATGAGCCAGTAAAGGTGCTATATCTGACCACATCTGCCTATTATATCTGCTATTGAGAGCTAACGCATTTGCAGCCTTAATGGAGAATGCTGCCATCACCGCAAAACGCTTCCCCGCACCATCCATTCGCCTCCCTTCCTTATCCAGCGGAGCTGCAGAAGTGGAAACCGGATTTTTGGAGTGTCTTTGAGGGGATTGCATCACTACAGACTCCGGCCACGGATGTCCAATCAAACAAGCAGGAGAAGATTCTAGAGCTCTATATTTCTTCTCTATCCGGTGCACCGAGGCAGCTACCGAAGCCGGGTTCCTCATTATTTTTAATCCTTCATCCCAAATGTGAGCAATAATTGGAATAGATCTAATGGATTCCCGTGAATCCTCTTTGAAATCATAGAGGAAACACTTAGCTTCTTGAACTGGAAGCGGAAGCTCAAATCTTCTTGAAGCTTTTTCCATAATGTCATGGAAACTTCCAATATCTTCTGGCGGAGAGTTCGCCGGCGATGGTGATGGAGATGGCGTAGTGGGTAGAATGTATTGATCCCATTCCTCCCCAACCTGAGAATCCTGAAGAAGTTCCCCTTCTTCCGGTTGATCTGCATCACTCTCCTCTAAATCATCCCTAATTGTAACATTAGGAGGAGATTGTATTTTCTGAGTTGAAATTTTGGGAGAGGGTTGAGGTGGTTGAACTTGAGCAGGCGAAGATGAAGTTTGAGGTTTGAGTGTTAGCGTCAGGAAAATGTCGATAATAATCTTTTATCATAAGACGTAAGTCTGTTACTAGAGAAATTGGTATTGATATAGTATCCTCTCTCAAATCAGATTGAGGTTCTTCCTCCTCCTCGTAGTCATATGACTGCTGAAACAACTCATATCTTTTTGATTCTTGTGCAGGACGATCCTGGAAAGAGAATACTTCCTGAACCTCCTGATATTCTTCATCATCAGTCTCCTGGCTCTTTATCTGAAGTTGAGACGGACTATATGCCACTCCTGATAACTCTTCATCTTCTGACTGCAATTCCAGCAGATTAGATGGAGGAATCGGAGAAATCTTTGTCCAGCCGGTAAAATCTGAAGATTTCTTCATCGTCGACGAGCCCATCGACGGTGGAATAGACTTTAATTAAATTGACGTCTTTGCCTTGGGAGACTTAAAAGATGCCGTCGACAGAGCTCCCGTCGACGGAGTTCTCTTCGACGAGGAAATATGAATTACCGTTGACGAGGTGGTCGTCGACGAAGTTAGCGTCGACGGAGTCGTCGTCGCTGTCGCTGACGATGAAGTTGTCGACGAGGTCGTAACCGGCCTCCCCGTCGACGGGGTCGTCTACGGGCCTTTCTTCGACGACGATGTCTTAGTCGTCGCCGTTGATGCAGCTGTCGTCGTCGATATGGTAGTCGTCGACGGAGTCGTCGTCGACGGAGCTGTCGACGTTTTCATTGAAACCAATACCGGCGACGCCCCAGTTTTTGACGACGGAGCTGAAGAAACTTCTCTGGACCCTGTTGATTTTTTAAGAGGAGTGTGAGGAAGCCAAGACGAAGAAGCCTCTTTGTCTTTCGTTTTCTGCTTTTTAAGCTCTACCTTCTCCTCAGAAGCAGAGGATTTCCTCTTTTTAGATGGCTGTGATTTAGTTTCCTCTTCAGAGTCAGAATCTGAAGTGCCCTTCTTCTTTTGAAGCCACAACAGTAGCCGTGCCACCCTGTCACGCAGGGTTTTCGCAGAAAAGGTTCTACAATGCTTACAGTCCTTAGGCACATGTTTAGGGTGCAGACAATACAAGCAGTCCTTGTAGGGATCTTCAGAAAACAGTCTAGGTTTTCCACAGGATCTGCAGGGCCTGAAGAGCCTTTTGTTAGAGCTTTCAGCCATAGTAAGCAAAATATGAAACACAGTACCTCAAATCCAGTAGAAAGAAAGAATTTCCAGTTGAAAAAGAGGTCAAAAGTTCACACAGGAACAAAACTGAGCAAGGCTCAGGGAGACTCCTCCTCACACGAAGGCGGTTGGAAATCTGAGATAGGATGGCTCTGCTGGGGAGTGTGATGTCAGGGCTGGTAGCTGATTGGCTGAGTCTTGGACCAAATAATGATGAGGCCTGGTTACCAAATATCATGATTCCCTATGGGATTTTGCTATGCAGTTTTTTCTAGTACTGCTATGGTCATTCTGTTTCCGTGAGACTCCCACCATGACGACGGGGAAGATACAAGCATGTGAATCTATGAAAGATTGAATACTGGAGAAGCTGATTTCATTGCATATTATCACGTGGCTTACCTTCTGGTAAAAATTATCGCATATTCAATACCAAGTCTGATCTAACCTAAGCCTGCAAACAGTGGTCTATAGTACTGTCGGTCCATGGTGTTTTCTGTACTTTGATGGGGGCCTTTGGACATCTCCCTGCTACAAAACAGTTACAGTTCTCTTGGGAGGGCACTAACTGTGAGATGGAGTGGGGTACATGACTAAAAGAACAGATGCCAGCATGTGGGGGTTCACTTATGTTGTCAAGTTAGAGGGTGGAACAGTCTGGACACACATTGACATGGTATTTACATAGAAATTCCAGAATTTAATTTTTAGGGACTCACACTTCTCACCAAGAAAATAACCCAAACATAAAGAATACTGCTTATTCATAAAAAAGATCCTTTCTCATAGTTAAAAAGGGAATGAAAAAATATTTGGGTCAGATTGATGGCAATAAATTGCAAGATACACTTATGATCCCTAAGGAAATTGCTATCGCAACCCGACTCCGGCTTAAACAGTTTACAAATTTCCTCTGGCTATACTATAACAACAATTATGGAGAATATGGTGGGAAGCAGAACCTGCATTTCTGAAGTGCAGTGAAGATCAAGGTGAATTGCTGCATTCGGTATGGGGGGTACAGAATGCGCCAAAGGCATTTGTAGGCAGTTGTCAGTGCCTTATGTGAGAATAGGTCTTTCTTTTAAATGGACTTTGCTGAACAAGATGGAAGAAATACAGGCAACAATATGCACACAACAATAAATTATTTATTGGCCTAGGTCTGATGATAGCATAACGGGACATTGCTTGAACATTGAGAGTGACTAACATGCCTCGTCTGGGAAAATGGAAGGCAGGCCATGACAGATGAAGAATTCTTGATAAATACGCTTATGAGGACTGTGGTTCTCCACATAAAAATGACAAAATATGGACGAGCTGGACAGGCTACTATTTCAATGACAACACTTATGTATGATTTCCATGTGCTGTTATGATTATGGATAAATGTACATTGATGTGTGGCGTGGCGGATGCCCAATTTTACAACTCAATAGTGGTCTTCGGCCCAAATGTTCCCATGCTCTGCTGTATTATTGAAATGGCAATAAAGTTTGACTATTACAAAATGTTCACATATGATTATATGTGTTTGCAGGTCAGCATTATACCTTACAGGTAGACCTAAGGGAAACAGAGATGGAGATGCTGGATCCTATGCAAAGTGCTACTTTGAGGGATGGGTGGATGCTGAAGAGGGGTGTTGTGGAACTAATGGAGTAACTCTGAGAAAAGGAGGCTAGTGGCAAAATAAATACCAATAAGTCATGATACTACCGGGCTATGAAACCCCTAAGTGAAGTTCCAGGTAGGGTGAATTAGTTAAAAAAGGCCAAACATATGTTAAAAATGTGGTCAGTTCCAACATGGTTATTTGTGACTTGGTTCTAGCAACGTTTTGTGATAATGCTCCCACTGTCCATCGTGATTATTTTATCTGTAATCCGATGGCCAGATTAATTTAGCAATCTTACACTCCATCTTCAATTAAGGGATTTTGCAGACCTGGTCCAAGTTCCACCATGAATTGGCTAGTGAGCTGCATATTACTGATGCCAGGCATGATTTACACTTGTAATCATAATAAGGCCAAGGGTTCTGAATCAGGCTTCTCTAAAAACATTGTTTCACTATGTCAATAATTGTTTCTGAAAAGTTCTTTCTGCTTTGCTCATTGTTATGAGGAACATCCCATACTGAAGAACAATACTTACAGTGGACTTTGGATCAGTCCACTGCTTACCATTGGTTGTCTCTCCTGTTAATGTCATTTGCTTGCTTCATTTCCAATGACACATCTTCCTCTTCCTGTCCCTCCAGGGAAAAAGCTTATTTAATATCCTTTTGATTGGATGACTTCTACCCTTGCACATTTCAACATCAAGGAATTACTTTTTTCTTTTTCTTGTTCGCACTCCATGCTAGTGCAGGTGTTTTACTGCTCTCTTCCTCGTGCTTTATCTGCACTCACATTGGCACCACCTTGCACTCTCCATGTTGCTCCCAACCCCCTGCTGCCCAGGTCCTCCAACACCTTCCTTATCCTAGTTGGTCCCACCACTCGTTGGTAGTTACATTATCTGCTCCACCCTGTCTTGTTCGTTTTTTAAATATTTTTCATAATTTATTTTGAGAGCCATCAAGGTAGCTGCATTTGCACTCTTGCACTTCTTAAATATTTTTTTTATTTAAAACCCCATGATAGATGCACATTATCTTTTAATGGTAACTTAAATAAAAAATGCTATTTGCACATCCACGTGTGGTGATGCTGGGGCTGCCATAGCATCAAAACTCATATATGTGCATGCCCCATGACACATACATATGTTTTCATCATGGTGATTGTTTTTAATTTTTTCTGGTGCTGTTCAGCTCCAGCAATACACCAAAAACATTTTTTTGTCAATGTTGAAAACCATCAGCAAAAAGCACAGACAAGGACAACAGTATTGCATTGGTACTGCCAAAACTCACAACCTATTGGCATTGTCAATGCTTCTTTATGCAAGAGCAGGATCATGCCTTTCAATAGCAACGGGTAACTCAACATGGGATACATAATGCACTCTAGAACACCAAAGGGGCTTACTGAACTAAGACGCAATAGGGTTAGTACTACTGTTTTTAAGGGTCTTTTTTATAATAGCTTTTAATGCATTGTAGCTATATGTTGTCATGCAACAATTTCAATTTAACAACTTTTCAAATAAAGAGGAACTCTCCATACTTACCAATGATATCTAGGAGATCTTTAGTGATTTCTTGACTATAAGCATTCTGAGGCTTGCTTACTTCCTGTTTCACAAACCTGTCTGTTTCTTTTCTGCAAGAAAATGGCATTTATATTTTCTCTAATGTTAACAGTTTTTTTATACACATATTATTGACAAACGTGTCAATACTCTGTTTGGCCAATCATAACAGGGGCGTTATTTACACTGTAACTATTGATATTCAACATAGTATATTTCTTGTGGCTTTATTTAGGAATGCACAGGTGCCAAGACTCCCCACAGCAAACATTTACCAAGGTTTTGTACCCCTGTAGAGTTTCCGTGAAAAATGAGACGCAGCGGCACAATGGTCAGTCAGTCAGGGAATGTTTGTTTAGACCACTGGTCTTTAAACAAAATAATTACATATAAAATCACCTTCTATGGCATTTGTCAATTTATATAACATTATAACATTATTAATAATTTCATCAACAATTTGTAACTGGGGATCGAACTGTGAGCCCCAGGGTTCCGGAGTCAGTTGCCCTGGCCGCTGCGCCGCACCTCTTTCCTGTAAAGGATGTTGCGATGTAATGACTGCCATGTAAAGGTAGTGCGATGTAATGACTGCGTAGTAAAGGTTGTTTCCCGTGCAAGTATGGTAGGTGACAGATAGGCCCCTTGTCATGTCAGAGATGGTGCATCCTGCCAACACTGCTGCTGCGCGTTTGTTACAATCGGACAATTTTGCAGCACAGCTGCAAAACTGGCCCCCAGTAACAAAAATGGCCCCCACTGGTCCAAAACCGGCCCCACACTTCCGGCCCACCAGGGAACTGCCCAGTGCCTGCTACAGCCAGTCCGGCTCTGGGGACAGGATGATCTCACTGGGCAATTCTATAAATAGATGGGGGGGGGGGAATCCCTAATAGCATCACTGGAAAAACTGTACAATTCATTGCTCGAGACCAGGAATGTTATCCCTTTATATCTGAAGAGATGATCACAGGCCTCCCAAAGCTAGCTAAAGACCTTGAAAACCACTCATTCTAAAGACCCACTGCCCAAATAAACTTATAAGCCAATATTTTCACAAAGATACTAGTATCTAGGATGGATAGGGCCTTGGCAGAGAAATCTCTTAACTCTGTGTAGCAAGGTCCTGCCTGAAGCAACAGTTTCACAATGGCCTAGCAAATACACCACAAGGTACAGAGGAGGTTGTCCAGGTTGGTCTCTGTCTCTTCAGAATACATGAGAGTTTATGGCCTTCTGGGGATTGTAGTTTATTTTTGGAACACTACCGCATAGAGCTTTTTCCAAACACAGCCTCATTCCAGACAGCACTGACAACACACAATGATTATCAGCTTCTTCTTCCCTAAACAAATCTCAGTGTAAGTGAGTTTGGTGCATTGCTCCCCTGCACTCGTCCTGTACTAACAAGTAAGCATTGCCTCTAGCCCTGCTTCATGACAGTGCTCTATCCCTCCAAGGCTACCATCTCCTCGGTGGGGCACCTGGTTTGTAAGGACGTCTTGCATTAAAATCTTGCAGGCAACGTGGGACATGAAGATTGGAAGCAAGCTCTTCTAATCATTTTGCAAGAACAACCCATTTCCAACTCACGAAATATTGTAACCTGCTTCTTACAATCCTTGCATCTAAAATCTTATGTACCTCATATTCATTCTCCAAATTCAGCTATACTAGCTAATGATGCAAAGCAAGACACATTTTTCAGTGTAAAGTTTCCAAAAGGATACTTGGAAAAACTGGGTGGCTTTTTACAGACTGAGGTCATTACAATCATGCAGTATCAACTACAGTAACAAATGGACCAGCAAAGCTAGGTTGTATTTCAGAAGATTTTTTCTAATGCAAATATTTTGTGAGTGCCCACACCACCTCTCCTACAACATACTGAGTTGCCGGACTTGTCTTATGATCAACATACATGTAATAAGCATCTTTAACCTTTCCTAAAGCTTTCAGTGTTGATTTCTGAATATCAATTAACTTGAGTGATGTTCTTGCACAGAAGGAACTGTGGTGGATAGGCAGTGATCTTAAGAAAATATGCTGGGATGATGGCCTTAGAGACAAAAAAGGTGCCATACAAATAGATGAGTTGTCTGTGTTATTATGAGTTAACTCTGCCAACCACATCTTGCACAAGCTCTCATCTTGTTATAAGGCTTGCAATTTAAAATACTGTTCAAGATTCAATCTTTCAGTATACCACCTGTCTGAGGATGGTAGCTAGTGAACAAACAAACTGCTAGGAGGCTAATATACAAACTGATATTTCGTGATTCCTAATAGTGACAAATACCTAACACCAAATTAGGAATAGCTAAATATGATTTACATACCTTCCCTTTTGGCAAATAGGGATTCATAAACATCCACTATTTTTAAATATGAACTGCAAATAGTGACTGCTGCACCAGCAGCAAATGATGACCTCACCTAGTTCAGGAAGTATCTTTACTTTCAACTGTACAGTAGAGGCTGGGTCTGGTGGCTCAGTGTACTAATGCATCCACAGTAGGGGCCTGTGTTTGACCTCATAGTCACAGGCTGAAATCCCGGTGAGGCCACTCAGCCTTTCATCCTTCTGAGGTCGATAAAATGAGCACCATTGAGATGGGAAACTATAAACATCTGTTATTCAGCGCCAAGATTCCCTTCTAGGTACAAGTCCTTATGCTATGTTTAACAGAACAGGAGGTATTCAATCCACAATGACGAGCAAGGAGTTCAATAGGTTGGCAGGAAGAGTAGTGCAAATTTAGCAACCAAGAGATAGACCTTCTTGTGGAGGAGTATGTCTCTGAACTTCAGAAGCTGTTTGGAAAATATTTCATGTCTCTTCTTGAGGAAACCAAAAAACTAACATGGACCAAGATACAGCAAAGAATTAATTTTGTTAGTGTCACCAAAAGGTCTGTGGAAATAATCTTATGATGGTGGTACGATCTGCATTCCCGCCCCAAGGATAATGTAGCATCAAGAAAAGAAGAGGCTAAAGATGGGGGAACCAGAACAGAGCCACCCTGTACTGCTCTTGAAGAATTATTAGAGACTGCTTTCCAAAATATTTTGTAGATGTTACATATAAAGAAAATCAGAAGTGTTTAAATTGCCATCCTTATATAAACAATATTTTCACTATGTTTGACATACAACAGCTCAACTTACTCATACAACCCATTCAGAAATGGAGGATGTTGGTGACTCCCCGTCACGCAGGAGCAGAAATAGTGATTACAATTCTTTCAGAGGCAGATAGTTCACCCAACAGGAAAACACAACCTCTACATTAGGAGACCCACCTACAGCTATACCTCTCTTTGCTGTTTCTCATCATCATCATCCAGTACCATCCCTTTCTGTCTTAGAAAGAGAAAGAATGGCTTTAAGGCCTACTGTAAAGACCAACATTAGAGAAATTCAAAGGAAATCTCACCTACACATGTACAATTTAATTAATTGGAACAATTAATTTTGAAAGTCAAAGAATGCAGTACTGGGTATCCACTGAATTGAGCAAACAAGTAGCAAAACAAAGGTAATGCAGCCATTAGATCTGACTTTGAAGAATTATCAATGGCTATAAATTATATATCCCTAAAAATGTCTCAAGATTCTGCAGTACACAGGTGCCAACTGACACACATGAACAATCACCTGCAAATATTTGGATGTTCTGTTGACAGGCGGACTCCAGCCACTTCAACTATCTGTCATAGAACTGACAACATGCAAAAAGAGCTAGTCCACCACAGTGGTGGTGTAGCAAGGATCCAATCCCAAATACCGAACACTTTATGCTTTAAATCTATTTTATTGATGTTATTTCACACCTTTGTAGCATTAACATGTACATGTCAGTATTTGTGAGGAAACCAAAAGCAACATCTAAGGCATGGCTTATTTCAAAACAATGAATAACATATAGCCCTTCCCCCAACTTCCCCCACCCACCCTGTACCATTCATTTATCATTTAACTATGTCCCGATTGGGTCTATGTGATACCGTGTGAGCCATCATCCTGTCCGGTCTGTGTTGTGTCCAAGAGTCGCAATATCCGTAGGTATGGGGGGGAATGTCAGCTCTCGAAACTCTTGGGAGAGTAATGCTAAGAAGGGGGCCCAAGTAGTGCTAAGCTTATCTCCTCAACTGGAGAGTGTTAAAGTGAGTCTCTCCATCCCCAGGATTCCCCACAGCCTGTGCAGCCACCCTAGGTGAGTCAGTAAATTAGTCGTTGCCCACGTTGAGAGGATGGTCTGATGAGCCGCGCTCAGCGCTATCCCTATTTGTCGTCCTCTACGGGATGATAGGGGAAAAGTTAAGGAGTTGGGGAGGCACAGCAATGTATATGACGGGAACCTAGGCAGCTGTGTAGAAAAATGGGTATCTATGTCGTTTAGAACAGAGTACCAGAATGGTGTTATTTGGGTGCATTCCCAAAGAATGTGTGTAAGAGCGCCCTTCTCCCCGCATTGTCGCCAGCATTCACTAATGCGGGTCGGGTTACCCCGATGGAGCCGCACTTGGGTGAGATATCAGTAAGATGTCATTTTCATGGCTGTCTCTTTGCCTGCTATGTTAGCTGTCATAGATCGAGCCATGTGATAGATATCTGCCCACTCCTTTTGTGACAGCTGTCGCCCCAGTTCTGTTTCCCAACGACGTTGGGCAGGGCTTTTGTCAGGACATATAACTCTGACAGGAGGTGTTTATCGGATTGTTTACTTACAAGCCACTTCTCATAGGGGTTAATGTCCTTTTCACTCACGGTCTCATTGTCGGGTGTAGTAACCAGTGTTGAATTTGACAATATCGAAAGCGTTCATCTTCTGGGATAGCGTAGTCCTTTTTAAGGACGTCGAAATGTAGGTCGAAGAAGTGCACCGCTGCCTTACAGGCTGCCTCCCTCCAAGAGCGAAAGGACGGACCTGTCCCTGGAGTGAATTCCGGATTGTCGACAACTGGCATCAGAGGAGACGGATAAGTAGTAAGTTGCCCTCTACAAGTGTAACCATCCCACACCTTCAGAAGGAAGCAAGTGACTGGGGAGATATACAGACTGTGCGCCCGGTGCTTATGATACGAAAACTGGACTTTTTCTAGTGAAGTCCCGGCAAGGGCCCTATCCATGAAGATCACTAAACACTAAAAGAGTAGGTAGCCAAGAATCTAAAGAAAAAAGGGGAGAGAGGAAAATGATTCCCATCCAAGATCCAGAGAAAATTTCTTTTCTGAAACTAAGGAGGTCTAGATGGCCATCCTTAAGGGAAGAGGATGTCTCACACACAATATTGTGTCATGCTTCATCATAGACATCCTCTGGTAAGATGGTACCACCAGGGCGGACTCAACCTCTGCGAAGACTTGTAGGCGGTAGGAGGGAGTTCTTAAAGAAATCTTACAGGATAAGACGGGATCCAGTTCAATTAAAAGTGCCTTCAGGTTCCTCGGTTGTCACCTTTATTAGAGAGGACCTGAGGTACGTTAAAACCAAAAACAGTCGATGGACCCTATAGAGAATAATGTCTCTGATCCATCTATTCCACAGCCAACATGTTTCTGCCCACGCAAAGAGCCATTTAATTCTGGGGCATTCGTCAGAGCTGTTGGATCCCTAAAGTAAGTCTAAGGTGGTGTCCCCTACGTCCTACTATCACAGGGGATGGGGTACACCTAAGGAGTGCCCGAGTAAGGCCTACCTGAGACGATAGTTAGTGTAGCTCATCATGTGCCTGTCAAAGTGAGAGATAATCAAAACAACAATACTTTCAGTGACAGTTGCAAACAAAGGCTGGGCTGTAAAACACCATTAGCGAAACATATGTTTTTTACCAAAATCATCCACCAAAATCATCCTAAAAAGAAACACCCAACACGTGTACAGACAACAAATAATGCTTTGATGGAGTGGGTGGAACAGTTGCAAGGATCATGTTAGTCCCACTATGGAAAATCCAAGTGACAAACTAAGTGATATCCCAATCGTTTAATCTTTATAGAGAAATCATTTGTGCTATGTTAAGAACTCAAGTTCATGGAGTGCTGAGTCCTACACATCTGTCGACTGGTACTTTATGCTGCTAGCAGTACACAAACAAACACAAAGAACCCCTTCTTCCTTACCCTGAGTTAGAGGGGGTAACTCATATTCGGTCAAAGGGAGGGGTGGTAGCCTTCGTAGTCACACACTGAGAAGGGTTAAAAACAATTAGAGATTAAAACATGGAAAGGAGTGGTAACGATCAATGTGAATATTAATAGTTAACCCAGTAAGCAATTAAGTTAATCAAAATTACATTTCAGTTGGATAATGCTTGTTTCCTTCATTGTGAATTCACAAGGCAAATGGGTCAGGGAGGGATATGATCATAATATGATCATAATACCCAACCCTCCTCGGCTATGCCGGCTGTATCCTCGAATTTGTTAATTCTGAACCAAAAACAACCATGGTTGTGCTTACTGACAGAAGACCTCCTGGTTACATGTTCACTCAGGCGGTCACAAAATGGTAGTGTCTACTCGAGGCTGCAGTTGATTCTCACTGAGTACAGAGGGTTTTCCCACAGCCATCAGAGTCGCCAGTGTCAATGTGACTAACTCCCACCCTCCGACATCACCTTTGGATACAGTAGTGTAAAAATTACACCCCTTAGTGGTATACGGGTAAACCAAAGTCACACTGTTAAGATTCAAACAAAATCACATATTACTAGTAGTCGGTACCTTTAGGAGCTAGCGTACGTCACACCCCTAAATATCGTTTAACAAGAGACTCCTGCAGAGGACTTCCGATACCTCTTTGGTGCCTGTTGTTAGCCCCCCACTCCTTACTTCATCAGAAGTGCTGCCACACCGTTCCACCTATAAATCTGCTCCCCGCCGGTTGATTCGAAGTGTGCGTGGGCGGGGAGCAATTTAAATGGTTTCTCGTGTGGCGTCCTTTCCATGGCGGCTGTCGTATTGCGTCATGAGACTGCCGCCGGCACGTGGGGGGCGTGGTTATTCTTGATGTGCATTGCACTTATAACTCTGGGAAATATAGTTCCCGTTCAAAAGCGGTCCCAGTTCGAACCCCCTTGCTCTATCTCTGAGGTGGAGATGATTCAATAGTATACAATGTCAATTATTAAATATGTTTCATTATTGGGGCCGCTCCACAAAGAATGTAACATGAAACAGTAGCCATAAAAAACAAGAGTATCATGGTTCGTTTACATGGAGGCTACTTTAAAGTTAATGATGCTACTTGAAATTTATATTTGTTAATCAGACGTGGGGGTGTGGTTGAGTCCGCCCTGGTGGTACCATCTTACCTGGGTGGGGAGAGGATGTCTATGATGAAGCATGACACAATATTGTGTGTGAGACATCCTCTTTCATTAAGGATGGCCTTCTAGACCTCCTTCATAGTCTCAGAAAATACATTTTCTCTGGATCTTGGGTGGGAATCGTTTTCCTCTCTCCCCTTTTTTCTTTAGATTCTTGGCTACCTACTCTTTTTGTGTTTACTGATTTCCGAGTGGGGTTCGTAGGCTGGCCGTTACTCCCCCTGACTCTCTCCTTTTTGTGGTTTACCCTATCCATGAAGAGCCAGTGTTTCTCTGACTCCGTCCTGGATCATTCAACAAGATATCGCAGCTGTGCAGCTTGGAAATAACTGAGAAGACAAGGATCCCCAGTCAGCCTTCCGTCACAGGGAGCTGTGAGCGCTCCCTATTCATCCTGGGTCTCCTACCCGCCCAAACAAAGCGGTGGAAGGCCGCCTGCATAGTGGATATTATCCATGTGGGGGGAGTGAGGGGCAGGGCCCGGAAGAGGAAGAGTATTCTCAGCAGGGCAGTCATTTTTATGTCCGCGATGCGGCCTAACATTGAGAGTGGGTAGTGTCTCCATCGCTCTAGGTCATCACACACCTTTCCAGCCATGTCACGATAATTTACCTTATTAGTGCGTTCCAGGGTAGAGCAGAGTTGGATACCTAAATAGGGAATGGACCCTGCCACCCAGCCTACTGTACATGGGCGTTGCAAGTTCTCTATTGCTTCCTGGGGGACAGAGAGATTCAGAGCTTGAGGCTTATGAACATTCATGCGAAACCCAGAGGCCGTTCCAAAGTCCCCCATCTCCCTCAAGAAGTGAGGTAGACTCTCTTGGGGGGTCATCTAACATGACCATTATATCCTCGACATACAGGCTGATCCGATGTTCCTCTCCCCCAAAAGGGATTCCCTTAATGACAGGGTGATCCCTCACCGCTGTGCAAAGGGTTTAATGTATAAGGCAAAAAGGAGGGGGGAGAGGGGGCAGCTCTGTCGTGATTCCTGTCGTATGGGAAAGTTGTTGGAACTGTGCCCGTTTACTCTCACCGCAGCGGTGGGGGACCTATATCCACTCAGAACCCATGCTTTAAACTGTTCTCCAAATCTGACGTGTTCCAATGTTGCACTCAAGAATGGCCAGTGCACTCGGTCAAATGCTTTCTCAGCATCGACAGCGAGCAGCATGCTAGCCCCTTCCCTGGGGCGGGCCTTCTCAATGATGTGCACATTGTCTCTGAGGCACAAACCCCGCTTGGTCTGGGGCTATCAATCCCGGCATTAGAGGGTTTAGCCTAGCTGCCAGAATATCCGTGAATAATTTCACATCCGTGTTGAGGAGGGATATGGGGCGGTAGTTAGCGCATGACTGCTAATCTTTTCCAGCCTTAGGTATGACCATTTTTGCCGCTTCCTGCATAGATGGTGGGACGTATTCCTGATATCATTGAAGAGGCAGGTAAGAATTGGGGCCAGCTCAGGACAGAAGGATTTATAGAACTCCGAAGACAAGCCATCTGGGACAGGAGACTTCAAGGGCTTCTGTCTTGAGATAGCCGAGATTACCTCCTCAATGCAAAATGGGTCTTCCACAGAAGCTACTTGAGCCTCCGTTAAACTAGTTGTCCCTGCTTGGCTCAGTTATTGAGAGGGGGCATCGGGAGGAATAGCCTGATTTGTGTATAAGGACGCATAGTATTCCCTAAACTGTGCTGCAATCTGTGCGTCTTCTTTCATCGCCTTTCAATCTTCTAACAGGAGCGCATCCACCTTAGCGGACTGTCTCTGGTCTCGGAGTTTGGTCGCCAAAAGCCTCCCACATGTATTCCCATTGACGTAAAAGGAGTGCTTTAACCGAAGTAGGGAGTACTCGGCCCTATCTAGATCTAAGCTTGCAAATTCTTTCTGCGCAGTCTCCGAAGGAACTGTTCTTGCACTTCGTTCAGTGAATACAAAGAGCCCAGGGTAATGTTTTGTGTCCCCAGCTATATCTGGTACACCAAATGAGACCTTTGAGTTCAACAAATTTGGGCCCAATTGTAAACCCGAAAACTTTGCGCGAAGAGTATCGCCACCCCTGCTGCCTTACGTCCAGTGGAGGAGAAGCACTGGTGAGGGAATGCTTTGCATCTGAGTCAGTGAGAGTCCCTCGCAAGAAGGTGAGTCTCCTGTAGGAGGCAGATATCGGCCCCGGAGTTGTCAAGGTAAGATAAGACGGCCCTCTTTTTTTAACTGGGTTGTTTAGTCCCTTCACATTAAAGCACCTTGAGAGAATCACCCAGAGAAGCAGTCTGGTCATGCTAAGTTATTGGGCATATCCCTGCAACCTTGTTGGTCAGTGATGTGAACAACTATGTGGACGGCTTCCCGACTGCGAAGGGACTGGCATTGGTTGGCCATCGCTGTTTCTAAGGCTATTACCCATCGCGATAATGTGAATTGGTTCTGAACTAACATAACATTTAAACAACAATACAAAGAGAGTCTCTGAGAAAGGTGGGTCTAGAGAGACGATTCCCACCACTCCTGGAGTAAGACAAAGGATGGGGTCCAAAGTGGCCAAGGTCCTTCACATGAGGAGTCCCCCTCCTCCGGGGCCTCCATGGACTCTACATGTGTGTCATTGTTCGTTATAGTTTAGGATCAGGTTCTTCATCCGTGTGGCATACGACGAGTCCCGAACCAGACTCTCCAAAACTGCCTTTCTTTCCAGGGCTAATCTAGCTGAGTCGGGCTTGGTGGGCCCTCTGCCCCGCAGTCTCCACCTCCATCTCGCATGCCCGCCAGACCGAGATCCCGCACCCGACTTATTCCCTTCAGAGCTTTCGGGTGGATCCATCTGGAGAAGGGTATAGGCTTCTTTAAGGGAATTAATTTGGTGGCTTTTCCCCTCCCACCCAAATATCAGTCAGAAGAGATGCCCCCAAGCATAGGAGGTGTTGTGTTCTCTAAGGTAAGCAGTCACCGGTCGAAATTCCCTCCTCATCTGCAAAGTGATCGCTGAAAGAGCCTGGTAAATCTGAAGTGTCTGTCCCCAGAATTGAACCTGATTAGTGTCTCTTGCCTTTCGGAGGATTCGCTCCTTCAGGGGAAAGCTATGGACGCATGCTAGATGTCAGGCGGGGGCAAATGAGCAGCTCTGGGTGGGCCCTACCCGGTGGACTCTGTCTAATTTAATGTTCGAGGCCTTTGCATCCCCTAGGATCTGCGCAAAGAGTTCAGACACATACTCCTCCACATTAGCCGCCTCTGAAGCCCTTGGAGCATTCCGGATATGAATGTTGTTGCGTCTCGATCTATTATTAAGATCCTCCGCGTGTGATTGCAGGTCTATCTGCTGGTCCATGAGGTGTATGAGTTCTTGTCTGAGCGGCTCTATCTCCTCGTTCTTGGTGATCTCGTAGTTCTTCAAGGCATCTACTCTATCCCCCATCTCAGATAGCTCCCTCCTTACCCCTTGTAGGTCGTGCGCCAGATCGGTCTTGTTCGATTTTAAATCCTCTTGCAGTGCGTCCATATATGACCTGGTAACCAGTGCGTTCCCTCCATCCTCATCAATCTAGAGTGACAGACCTCCGGTGGCTCCAGAGATATCCATTGTAGTAGGGACGGACTGCTTAATGAGAATGTCTTTCACCGAGCCATCTGTTTTAACCCTTGGCGTTGTCATTTCTGTTCCTGCCTGTGCCGGTCACTGGGCAGTATGCAAGTGCAGGTCCTTAGCGCTCATAGGGCATAGGTTAGTATGCTCCTGCGACTCCTGCGCTAGCAGGAAGGTATGCAGCCCAGAGGAGGTAGCTGGCAGTGAGACCTTCTGAATGGGGGGATGTCTTGCATTCGGTGCGGACCAGGGACCGTCCGATTACCCCGATTTCCCGGTGAGGTAGGAAGGAAGCCGACTCTAGAAAAGGACCCAGGGCAACAGCAGTGACAGAAAAATAAATGAGTAGCTGAGGAGCCATCGAAGGGTGGCAGGTTAAAGCTGCAGTGGGGATCAAGGGTGCCCACAAACCGAGGCCGAAGGTCCTTAGGGTCAATGTTTCAGGGTCCTGGGATGGGTTGTGCCGTGGCTCGCCGAGACAGAGAGTTATAGGAGTCATGATCCCAACAGTGCCACAGGTGCAAAAACCAGGCTCCAGCCATGGGCGAGAAATGGGGACCAGATCCCACTGCGCAATCCCACAGCCGAGCGCCCTTTCCCTTAGTTAGGCAGAAATCCCATGGGCCCGCCTGCCATGGATACAGAGATGGTGTCCCAGAGAGTGTCCTGCGCTCCACCACTACACCGGAGTCCCCCGAGGGCCGGGAGCGGGAATTGTGGTAGCAGCTAAGGCCAACCAGCAGAGGCAGCAGTAGCAGCCCAGACAGTCACAGTGTGTCCTAGAGGGGCTGATTTGCAGGCCCCTCAAGTGCAGCTGGCTTCACCTCAGTAGGGCCCAGTCCAGGGACCCAAATCGCGGCAGCAAATGTAGGTGGGGCTGCTAGCATAAACAAGGCCGCCAGCTCCAGGCAGTAGCTCGGTGGGCCCAGGGCAGCTTTAGGGCCGTGTGCAGCATCCCGGGTTGCCGCACCTGCTCCCATCTCTGGGGGCCGCAGCAGAACACCAAATGGAGCCCTCGTCAGGGTCGGGAGGCAGGGGCACACCAATAGGGACCTCCATGTAGTGTTGCGCTCTAGTTCCCGAGCGCTGCGTCATGACGCAGCACGCGGAAACACGTGAAAACGAGCGGACTGCGCATGCGCGAGGACCCGCGATCTGCCGCGAGGTCCGTTTTCCCGGCGCTCTCCTCTTTGTGCCAATAAAAGTTATATTTCTTGCACCTACGGTGTCCTGGTCATTTGTGGCAGAGTGTAAGCGCCCCCCATCTCTACAGTGGCGACGAGGCTGGGACCTGCATGCAGGAAGTGACCAGCAGTGGGGAACCAGAGTAGAGACACACCACGTGGCAAGGTGAAGAGCAGGAAGGACACCATTGAGGACCTCAGGAGGAAAACAGAACACCCTCAGGGAGCACAATAAGAGGAGAGCGTGGCAGAGGCAGCGGCAGCGGTAAGACGGAAGGCGCTCCAAGAAAACAAACACGAGCAAGTACAAGACGGAGAAGGCCTGTCGAACCCAAGGAGGACCCTGGCGGACGCAGCGACGTGCAGGGACAAGGGGGCGGACGAACCCCAACGACAAGACCGACCGCAAGGTGAGAGCGCGGACACGCCAGGCAGCCCGAGGGGCCCGGGGGCAGCGCCAGCAGGAGGCGCCAAAATGAGCGCGCAAGCATCCTCACTGACGAATCCAATCCCGTTTCTACCGAGACCAGGGGAACCTCAAATGAAATGGGAAGATTGGAGGGAGTACTTCAAAAATTACATTGAAGCGCTAGAAGATGAAAATGGAGAAGCTTTTTCCAGTGCGCGAAAGAAACGGATCTTACTGCACAATTTGGGCCCAGAAGGGATACGTGTTTATCAGGCCCTAGTACCCGCAGTCAGACAGAACGCGGACACCGATGTGTTCAAATATGCATTAGAAGACCTCGACAACCACTACCGACCCGCAGTAAGTGTCTCCATTAACAGATATAACTTCCAGCAAAGGAAGCAGGAACCGGGCGAATCCATCGACGACTATGTGTCGGCGCTGAGGAAGCTGGCGATAACGTGCAAGTACGGAGCACTGACGGAGGAGTTCATAAAGGACCAGATAGTCATGCACACCACCAACAAAAGTGTGCAAGACAAGTTGTGGGCGAACAGTGAAGCGTCGCTGAAGGAAGTAATAGCCTTAGTGAAAAAGGCGGAGATGTCAAAAAGGTGAGCAGAAGCAGCCAAAAGGGAGACCAGTCAGCGCACCATGGTGAACAAGGTGGATGATGCTGGACCGCAGGGGCGGGGCAAGACCATGATGCCCGAAGGGAAAGGACAGAATAAGTGGAAAGGGAAACCAGGACAGTCATGGAAGCCGAGCGGAGAAAGCCAGCACAGGATGTTACAGGTGTCTAGGGATGAGAGGGGCCAGGGCCTTGGAGCAGCAGATTCAGGAGGGCCTCTGCGGGCGGCGTTGGTTGCAGCCCCGGCCCGCCTCTCCCCCTGAGAATGGAGAGGGGGTGCAGACGCCGGGATCTCAAGAGATCGGGGCAGACCCCCGGGAACCTCGGGTTGTTTGCGACCCGGTCCGTAGCGTCTTGCAGGGCCCAAGATGGCGGGTGCCGCTCAGCACAGCAAGCCGTCCTGCTCCGGGCCTCCGGCGAAATGCAGTCTCTCCATCTCCTGCTCCGCCCACGGGCAATTGGCGGTCAGGCAACCGCCGGAGAGGGGATCAAGAGTCCCGAAGCTAAGGAAAAAGCAGGTAAAGGCCGCGAAGACACAAAAGGAACACGTGCTCCATAAGCGGTCTGGCCACGCTCCCCATACCGAACGCTTTAAAGGAAATGCAAACTGATATTTCAGGCAAGGCATTAAGGTCTGTTTAGAGAAACGGAAGAGACCTTAAGTGTGAACAATATTTTTGTTGGTGCACAAGGAAGGGCCACACAGCATTCCACAGAAAGACCACCCACCGGACGACAAAGGCACAAATAGACCTGCAGATAATTAGACTATTTTATTGAAGTTAAACAAAAAATATTTGTTTTCCAAATAAAAATATTTTTCCAAATTTAGACGAATGTGTTTAAAATTAAACTGTTCTTTATCTAGAAATGAATCTGTGAATAAAAGGAAAACAAATCAATGTTTGGTAATCTATATGTTTTGCTTGATCTTTCTTTGCATTTATTTACATGATGAGTACCTTCAAAGTAGTTGTAAATGACATCATCCCTGCACGCACATTCCCCTGCAGCTGTTGCTCCATCATGCCCTGGGAGTGGTATTTGCTCCATCATGCCCTGCGGGTGGTATTCATAGAGGATTTTCAACATCATCCTCATCAGAGTTATCACTTGCAGGGGCCATTGGACGTTTTTTAGATGGCTAAATTATGCAACATTGAAAGGTGGCTATGATTTTACAGCACACTGCTGAATCACATTCTAGGGCACCCCCACTTTTTTGCACAGCATGGAATATGCCTTTCTGCCAAATGTCCACTCTATATAGCTTCTTGTTTGTTTATGTGCAGCATTATACCTCCATTGTGTAGGTGTTCAGGGATGAAAGGATGGCGTTATTATCAACAGTTGCAATGCATATGCACTTTCACCAGAAATGTAACAAATTTGTTTTAGAAATATTAAAGACAGCATCAATTTTACACAAAGGTTACATTAAAATAACATTTACCTACCAACCATCCCCTCCAAGCTCTCCTCCTGCTAGTCACTTGTACAGTCCTAAGTGTCTTAAGAGGCAAGAGTCATGATTGCTCCCTGGTTATCTAGCAACAAGGTCTGTGATCAAGTATGCGGTATTGCACACTACTTCTATGACTAACAAGGGGTGCATCTTTCTATTGTGATACACCCACACTGTTTCAGAGGGTTGACATATCAGAACATGTGCACCTTCTACACATCCAATCACTTGTGCAAAATGAGCGACAATATAGAATTTGATTTTTGTAGTTTCAACTCAGCAGGGATACTAGGTAATGCAATATGAGAATGAATTCTTGTCAACATGGCACCTAGAAAAATCCTGCAGAAGGCATTCTGGCATATCCTTGTTGCAAATGCCACTGTGTGTTGCTCTGGCTGCTTCCAGATTTTATTGTTTTCAACACCCAAAAAATGCGTTACAAGGTCCGTCAGCCCTCATGTTATGATACATATATAAATATACGTAACGAACCCCAAACTACCCCCTTGCCCCAGGGAACCATGCAGCTTGTGAAGATGGATGAAAGTGCGGTCTCTTGGATGCAGGCGTATCAGTTCAAGCATAGCTTCCTTGTGTACAGCTGAGGGGAGCTTCTGTTAATCGGAGAAGGCATAAATATCGAGGGTAAGTGAGCTGGCGAAACTCTGAAGCTAGAAAAGCTAGAAAGGGGCACCATAGTTCAGGGAATGAGGCGTCCTGGATAGAGAGAGAGAGGGTCAAGCGCTCCATCCCCAGAATAAACCAAGTCGGTTTAACCATCCCTGAGCTTTCCTGTGGCTCAGTGTGACAGGATACTTTGCAGGGCCGCCCCCAAAGCCAACCCAATTTGTCTTCCTCAACGGGATTTGAGGGGGAATGCGAGTGCATTGGGTAATCCCAATATGATATAAGCTGGAAAGCGGGGGAGTTGTATGTTAAGATGATTATCAATATCATCAAGCAACTGTGTCCAGTAGGAGGTGAGTTTTGGGCCTTTCCATAGTAAGAGCAATAATGTGCCTGGGGAGCTGCATTGCGCCAGCAGTCTGGTTTGCAAGAAGGATTGCCTCTGTGTAGAAAGGTGGGTGTAAGATACCAATATTTGACGATCTTGGTAGCAGTTTCAATACTGGCCGTATTAAGGGCCGTGTATCTATCCCCCCCTTTCCTACCATTTCTGACTAGTGGGTTTAGGCTGTGTAGGGGCGGAAAGGAGGAGGCCGTACAGTTGGTTTACGAGGTGTGTGTTTGACGTTTTGGAGAACAGTCATTTCTCGAAGGAAGTAAGGAATCGTTGGGCATTAGGGCAAATACTGGGGTGCATCACCCAATGTCTTATTTGAAGGTAGTGTAACCGCTCCGTTTCAGGTATGGCATGATCAAAGCATAGACGTTCAAAGGGTAATGGGCCTTCTTTGTCAAATAAAAAGCCGATAGACCCGCATTCCTTCTGGCACCAGTGTTGGAAAGCTACAGTGTTCAGTCCTGGGGCGAAATCTGGGTTACCAGTGATTGGTGTCACAGGGGAAGGATACAAGGTGAGGCCATCACGCTTGGCCACTCTATCCCAAACATCTAAGGAGGTTCTAGTAATAGGAGAAAGATAAAGGCTCTTGGGGTGTGCAGTTATATGGAGAAAAGGAATCCTCCAGAGGTGTTGTCCTGCCACCGCTTCATCCATGAAAAGCCAGTGCTTTTTAGATTCCTCGCGGGGCCTCTCTAGAAAGAACCTGAGTTGGGCTGGCTGATAATAGCGTGATAGATTGGGAATGCCTAGGCCCCCTCGATAGGGGGTTGGTAGCTTAGTTCCCGCCGCATGCGGGGGCGACCATCAGCCCACAAAAAATGGTTTATTTCACACTAGAGAGTCTAAATTGTCCCAGAAGGGGGCTCCACAGGGAGCGCCTGGAAAAGGAACAGAATTTTGGGTAGACTCTATGTTTTTGAGGCCATGATTTGATCAAGCCAAGAAAGGCGGTAGGTCTTCCACCTATTCAAGCCCGATTTAATCTGGTGGGTCAGAGTCCTATAGCTAAGAGCAGCAGTAGTCTGGGCCTTAGCATTTAATTGGACACTTTCCCTTATACTCTACAGTAGTTGCGTAATTTGACAAATGGCATTCTCTGGAATTCTTGCCCCGGAAGAGATGTCAGTTCTTGGGCCCCGTGGCCACAAAGTGATGCCAGCAACCCAAGGACCCTGACCCATAAGTCCTGTCATGGAAATTACAACAGCCCAAAAGCCCCAAATGTAAACCCATGCTTGACATTTGACCCGTAAGTCATGACTCAGAAGTGTTTTCACCAGTGCTTAATTTAAGCCAGTGGTTTCCAGTCATCAACACCGGCACTTTCCAAGAGCACCAGTTGAGGACACATTAATTTATGGGGAGATTAATTGATTTTTCCCAGAATCACATGATGTTGAGCCGACGCAGAGACTAAAACCTGGCTCCCCAGCTCTGAAATCGGCAGCTCTAGCCCTTAGGCCACATCCTCTCCCCACTTTCATGGTTAGTAGTTGGTTCTGTTTTAGTAGGAGCTAACAGGAGAAGAGTTCCGGCATTTTTTTTTTTTAAACAAATTAACCACTGGATGTCACTCATGCTGCATGGCAATTTCGCATCAGACATATTATCCTTGTGCCCCAGACAGACTCACCCAGGATGCCACCTCTTTAACCTTTCTTTCACCATCCAGTGGTGCTTCTTGATGACCTTCTGTGAGCCTCCTTCCATCATTAATACTAGTTTGGAACCTGTGCTGCACTCCAATGTTCATTCACAGACTTCACAAATCCTTTTGGAAATCAGATCCACTCCAGATTCCATTCCAGGGTTTACCTATAAACTCCTAATGCAGTATGGGACTTGTAAATCTTGCCTGAATGTGAGACTTGGAGAGGAGTCTTTTGGTGAATCTCAATATACTTTGAACTCTATCTTACTGTTTCCAGCATGCTCATGTGCTCCCTGGCATGAAGTCCTGCCATGGACTGGGGTGGCATATGGAAGGGGGGTTTCCACTGAGAAAGGTATTTTTCTAATGAATAACAAAAGAAGGCATTTGCAAATACAATATGATCACTATAAAAAAAGGCTGACCAAATTTTGTGTTACGATGTGTTTTTTTAACCAGTGCCTATATTTTCCTTCACTCTTTCTTTCCCTAGTTACAGTTGAAATCTTAACCTGACATTCGTGAGGCACTTAAAATGATCTCTAAAATGTAGAAGCAATAGTGGAGAGTAGGGCTTGTGCTTGTTATATGGAATCAAAGGTAAATGCAATATGTTTAAATAAACATTATTTTCTAATGAAACTCTCTCGGTGCTTGCGTCATTTGGTGGGCCAAACAGTAATGTGGGCCCTCAAATCCCGCTGCCCCACGCTACGGCCCAGGAATTCCCCAAGGACCAAGCCGTAGGAGGTCCTTGTTTAAACTTTCTAGAGGTGAGTCTGCTATGTCATCAAAAAGATGGGACCTACCAAAGGGCATTTCCACCAGGGCTTCAATATCCCCCGAAACACCCATCAACAGAGCCAAGTGTGGCATCTAAAAGAGACAGAAGATCTTATGGCCCTAGCCAACGCTTCCACTGTGTCAAGGCCCGCTCTTAGGACCTGTTCAGCTAACATCTAAGAAGCTTCTAGCAGGCAACTGTGAAGGCCATAAACCCCCCTTTCAGTGTGAACACAAGGGATTGTAAACATCAAGGGGCCTTCATGCGGAGCTCAAAGACCTCATAAATCAGGTGCTTATCTCTGGGAAGCTCATTCCTTAGCTGCCCTCTAAGCACGGACAGGAAGGCAGGATTACGGTTCCAGCAACAAACAAGCATTTGCAATGCAATAGGTCTCGTATTTACGCGAGTTTAAGCTATAGGCATTGTAAATGACAATACCTTTTATTTAGGTTTTAAATACAAAAATAAAAGGCATTGTCATATGCAATGTTAATAGCTCAAACTCGCGTAAATGCGAGACCTATTGCATTGCAAATGCTTGTTTAAAATAGCACTGTTAGGGGTACGTGGCTGGAAAAATACTGGCCTACTACTTGAAGGCCGGCAAGGCTAAGGTAGCACGTAGCTTGGTAAATTGCACATTCATTTTAACATGGCACTCCTAGGAGTCTGTAGGTGGGAATCTACAGTTCTACATGTAATCAAGGAATGCTTGGAGATCGGTCAGTTACATGTTAAGTTGAGCAGCTATTTTAATGTGCCACCTTTATTTTCATGTGCATGAAAAGATACAGTCCAACATGTTTTCCAGGGCAGCTTCAAGGCAGGCAGAATGGGGCAGTCAGCCACATTTTAAAGCACACAACTATTGTAACATGGTACTTTAGGGTTAAGTGCTTAGAACGATGCAAGTCTATTTGGTGCTCAGGACTGTGTGAATGCAGGTAGGACCGGGACAGTCAATTTCAAGTTAAGTTGCACAGCTATTTGGACATGGCCCTTAATGAGTATGTGCCTTGAAAGATACAGCCTTTCAGAAGCTTAAGCCTGCCTGAAGACCTAGGAGGCTGAGACATCATATATATATGTCACAGCAGCAACATCGTGCGCTCCATTTGGAGATAAAGGACCCTAAAAGGCCCATAATGCTCAGCTAGTCGCGGCAGAGCGTCCCATTCAGGGCATGCATTGGAGCATTTAAATGATGAGGGCGGTGTCCAATGCGCCGTCAATTGCCAAAGCCTCTGAAGAGAAGTGGGGACACTTCAAAACGCGTCAGGCATCCATAGCACATTGAACTGCTTAAAGTTATCATTGTACTGGTGGACTGTATACCATAAAGGCTCTTTAGGAGCATGTTGCCGCTCGAGTGCTCCTTGTACGTTGGGTACTTGGAGCTTGGATAAATACGTGGCACACCCTGCCGCGAAGGAGCACCACTCCAGGATGCGGGGGCAGCGCGGTCTGTTATCGAGCAGGCTGATTTCATGGGGCAGCAACGGATTTAGCATATCCACCGGCACACCGAGGCCCATCTGGGGGCATTCAATGTCATAGCAGCAACATTGCACGCTCCATTTGGAGATAAAAGACACTATAAGGCCCATACTGCTCTGCTAGTCGCGGAAGAGCGTCCCATTTAGGGCATGCATTGAAGTATTTAAATGATGAGGGCGGTGTCCTATGCGCCTACAATTGCCAAAGCCTCTGAAGAGAAATTGGGACACTTTGAAACGCGTCAGGCATCCATGGCACATTGAACTACTTAAAGTTATCATTGTACTGGTGGACTGTATACCATAAAGGCTCTTTAGGAGCATCTTGCCACTCGAGTGCTCCTTGTACTTTGGGTACTTGGAGCTTGGATATATATATATATATATATTTATTGTAATGGACATTTGTTATTTGTATACCAGTATTCACCATTCAGATGGTCTTGAAGCGGTCAAGCATTTCTTATGCACAATGCCATGCTTTTAAAAATGATTGAGACATGCCTTATGAACAACTAATTTTTGTTTAACAAAGAGATCCATCAGCAGCTACGAGGAGTGGCTATAGGGGCATGCTTCTCTCCCAGCTATGCGTGTTTACACATTGGCTGGTGGGAGGAGCATGTCCTCATGAGTACCCACAAAGCTCTATTTGACACACATGTACTCCATTGGTGGAGATATATAGACGATGTTTGTGTGAACTGGAAAGGATCCATAGACTCCGCCAATCACTTTGTTGAAACCATCAACAACAATATGTTACATTTGAATTTCACCGCCCACATAAGTAGCAAATGTGTACAGTTCTTGGATGTGGAGTTTTACATCTAGTGTAATACTATACACACTAAGCTCCACAGAAAGAGCACAGCTGGAAACTCTGTACTTCATGCCAGCAGCTCCCACCCCAACCATCTGATCAGGAGCATTCCATATGGCGAGTTTCAGAGAATAAGGAGAATTTGTAGCTCTGACACGGATCTTAAAGCCTGTCAGTCGGAAGCTCTCCAACGTTTCAGTACTTGGGCTATAAAACCAAAGATTTAGAAGCAGCTATGCTAAGGGCCAACAGCCATAGTAGAGAGATATGTTTACAGAACACCACCCCATACCATCTCCACCCAGTCTGAAACTTCTAACATTTCATCTGAACCTACTGACACAGTTAGACTGATAACCATTTACAGTTGCCGGGAGAAGCAAATAAGGAAGATTATCTATAAAAAATGGCCTATAGTGTTGACCGATTTAAAGTGCACCCTCTATGAGGGAAGCACTTGTCAAAACAAGCCCAGAGGTCAGGGCCGGACTGGCCGTAGTGGGCACCTGGATATCCCCCGGTGCGCTGCACGGGTGGGGACGGTTTTGGGGCCCTGGGGGCCGTTTTTGTTACAGAGCCGTTTTGAAGCATAGCTGCAAAATCGGCCATGTAACAAAATCGGGCGAAAACCGGCCCTGAGAGCACGGTGGCACCCCCCCACCCCCGGGGGAAGGGGGGGCAGCCGAGCACTTTGCCAGGGCCGGTTGTGGTTCCCAGTCTGGCCTTGCCAGAGGTTAGTGCCTCCAGCACCTGGTTATCTTCATGGACGGGGTTTTTTAAATGCAGCTCGTGCTGAGCCTGTAAATTTGGTACAAACACTGCAGAATATAATACTGCATTTGAGTCTCAACTCACCAAGATTCAGGGACATTTCACCTGTAGAACGGATTTCGCAGTTTATATACTAGAATGTACATGCCATCTTCAATATATTGGCAGCACCAAATTACAGGTGCTCAATCGGATACTACAACATCTCCGAGCAATAATTAATTCAGATCCAGGTTATGCTGTCGCTCGTCATTTTAAATTAGTTCACAATAATAATCTTAATGATTTTAGCTATTTTGTGGTTGGTTCAGTGCCCAAGTCAATTAGAGGTGGGAATAGAGAGAAGAAACTCCGTCAGTTAGAATCCCAGTTCATCCTGTTATTAGATACTTAGATGCCAAATGGCCTTAATACAGGAGAAGATTTGCATAATTTTTTATAGACTGATGTTAACATGACTGTATGGCACTGTATGGCGTTCAGTAATGTTCTGATCCAGGTTTGGGTTTTTTTAATCTCAGTTTTTTTTAGCTTAGTTTTTAACTGGGTTTTAACCTGGTTTTAGATGGGTTTTATACTGATTTGTTTAGGCCCTTTCATACTCTTGTACTGTATTCTGTTAATATTTCCCATGATGAGCAGCATTTACTGATTTGCACTAGTAATATGGTTCAATATTGCACTTGCTATTTAATTGTACATGTATTATAGTAGTTGTATCATTCAGTTGGGTTTATTTTTTGTAATTTTTTTTTTTTTTGCCATGAATTTGCACTCGTACGTTTACAGTGCACTTGCACTTCATTTACATATGGAACAGGCCTGCCTCTGGCTTAGCTGCTATTTTCTAGTTGCTAACTATGATGGACAATAGTTGGCCATATTTGATGAGTTGCACTATATTTTGCACTAGCACTTCCCTTTTGAGCTTTTATCAAGACATCAGCATGGACATGGGTTGTATATTTTCGGTTTTGGATGATTTTACTGCTATGCTACTACTTAATTATGTCAGGATGGAACCACAATCATCACTGGGTTTTAAATTGTTTACATTATTTTTATATGTATTAATATAACTATTTGTTGGATTTAACCTTATATTATGACTTTGTAGCAATGTTCCATCCATTTCAGAAAATACTTTAGAGAACTTTGGAGGAAGAGATTTATGTTTTCAATGGATAAAATTGTGTCCATGAAGTATCTGATGAGTATGTCTTTTAGCTCTATGGTTTTTTAAGGGAGTGTCTACACTTTTTTCACTGTTGTCACCATTTAAGGTTTGCAATAGGTCCAGCGCTTCATGTGATCAAGACCGTGGTAACGAGTTCGAAACGCGTCATGATGGGAACTTGCCGGGACATTTTTTTGATGCTGATTTATTTCTGCAATAAAGCACTGCACTTTGCTAAAACCTACGCTGTGATCCGTACCTGTGTATCGCCGTGATGTTGGTGGTTCAGGATTGTGGTTTCTTCATGTATATATATATGTATATCCAAAATTAACTCCCGTGTTTAAACAGAAGAGCACGTACATGAAGACTGTAAGCATTCAAAGCACTTTGATGCATTGCGCCCTCCACGACCCAGCAAGTTAAAAGATTATTCAGAGACGCGTTTCAGCTGCCGTGCAGCCTTTCTCAATCTGAGAATGTAATATATACATATATATATATATATATATTCTCACAAAAAGTAAAGGCACGGCACTCCTCTTGATAGTACGATGTTATTTATTCAAGTCCTGTCTATCTCCTACGCGTTTCGAACCGTAGTTCCTGATCACGGTAGTGTATTAACTTCGTCCTTTTTCAATTTTTACTTTTATATGCTTGCAAAACTGGTGCATTGTGGGTTATGTAGTCAATTTTTTTTATACCACATTACATATAACTTTATTCACCAGTTTGCTTGATTGATTCTGGCCTAACTCTTGGCTGAGGTGTCACCTTGCAAAGGGTATGGATAGTGTTACATCCGATGTGCGCACATCTCTTGAAGTAAGAACAGCGCGTAAGGTAATTTTTGGCAAAGCCTCAAATTAAATTGACCCATGCTGCGTATTAAAGCAGTCGGGCTCCCTGGAATGTAATTATGGACTGAGTGTCCTGTATTATAGTATCGGGCTAAGTGCCCTTACCTCTTGCTGTGGCATCCCTATCCACAAGATGGCCAGAAAAAACATAAACTGCAACACAATTATTCAATAGTTGTTAATTGTTGGGCTTGTTTACAAATATTTCAAATCATTCAATATCTATCCAATCTCACTTGGATGTTACCTCATTTACAACATAAGATTTTGTCAGATGCAGTGATTATTATAATTGTTCCAACATGTAGTTTGTTATATTTTATAAAGTTGTATACGAGGAACAATAATATAACAATTAAGTTCCATCAAATCTAAACCATTCCTCTCAATTGCAGTTATAACCTTTTCTTCTGCATTCTGTTTGTTCTTTCCCTCTCATAAGTGAACGTTCATTTCCTCATCCCCATTCAGACCCAGAGGATGTTTGGTCTTGAATCTCATTATCATCCGAGATTCCAATCTTCGTAGCTTCTGTATACGATTCCCTCCTCGTTCATTTGGGGGGACTGTTACCAATCCTGAATATTTTATGTCCAACCAGGTTTTGCCACTGTGAGTAGACCAGAATCAATCAAGCAAACTGGTGAATAAAGTTATATGTAATGTGGTATAAAAAAATCGACTACATAACCCACAATGCTCCAGTTTTGCAAGCATATAAAAGAAAAAATTGAAAAAGGACGAAGTTAATACACTACCGTGATCAGGAACTACGGTTCGAAACGCGTAGGAGATAGATACAACTTGAATAAATAACATCGTACTATCAAGAGGAGTGCCGTGCCTTTACTTTTTGTGAGAATAAAGATTGCGAGACCCTGTCCTGGTCTCGACACGGGCACCGACTGGAAAGTGCTCCCACTGCTAATTGGGCGTTTGAGGAAAGATATATATATATATATATATATATATATATATATATATATATATATATATAAATAATGAATTCTAGTATGTATTTTATTTTAGACAGAATGGGCTTAATACCACGTGTTAGGACTATAAAACTGCAGGGCCACCAGAGAGTGCAGCCTTGCCCTATTTGGAGAACCCTGTCTGCTTGGTAGAGATCTCTGTGCTGTGAAGGGAACTGCAGTGGTGCCCATGACAGCACTGTAGGTTTGTCGAGCTGGTGCCATGTTTAAAGTGACAGCATGGCAAGAAGTTTTGTTTAGCTAAAAACAAACTCACAAACATATAGCCCATCACACAGAGTTTTATCCCTGGCAGATTCCTCACCTTTCAGAAACATCCTCTTGGGCAGAACCACCACTGCATGCCTAATTGCCTAGGATTCCTACCTGCACGAGGTTGAGATACAATGCTCAAACCGTTGATTTAAATCAAGAACCATCAGAATGACAGATTGAGAATAAGAGCAGAAAAGTAGTCTGTGAGGTGTACACGATGACAAAGAGGAGTTGTCCCTCCTGGTGCCGCGTAGGAGGCGCACCACCCTTGACGAATTTGTGCATACCGGGGGTCGCTCTCTTCCCTCGTGCCAGTTCAGGCGGCACATTAAGTGAAACTTGATCCTATCAGGAGTATGATTACGGAACCCACCATACTTAAAATTAACAGGTGGAGTAATTAGATATACAATTTGTATAAAAACAGAAAGGGATTGAGTACAGGGATCCGACAGTTCTGACGAAAGCCGGGGGAGAAACGCCACCAGGCTGAAACATGTTGACCTTTATGCAGAACGGAGGGGCACTGGGTGCTTGAATACACTTACCTCACCACCATCCTTAGGTAGGGAGATACCTTTTTAACCCTAATAAAGGGAGTCTACGAATACAATTACTATGAGGATATCCCTTAGTTAGTTTTAGACTTTAAATCGGCACTCATCATTTTCTGGATCTTTTTTCCTTTTCTCTCTGTTTGTATTGTCTTCCCCACCCTATTGTTCCACCTCTAGCGTTGGTCTGCGCAGAGGTGCCACAGAAGCCCTATGATGAAGCATGCCACAATTCGTTGTGGGTGAGGGCAGTTTTTACAAATCACTGCACTTTGCTACACTTTGTACTTTATCTAAAAATTGCGATTCTACAGTCCTTACTTCTTTATGTGCAAAGAAACATGGAAAAAAACAAGCACTGGCAAAGATAGTAGGTCTGACATTGGTGGTCAGCCTTTTAGTTTTGTCAATGCGTGTCTTGGTTTGACATGGTTTTTGTAAAACATTATTGTTGTAGGAGCAGCCGAGCCCTCACCATTATAATAAACATTGGCAAAATACAAAAATATTTTTTTGTCTCAAAAAGCAATCATCACGACAGCAGTTCGGGGCAGTGAACACAACTTTGTGTGCTGATATGCTTCTTGCGAAAGAGCAGAATGCTGTCACAGTGAAGCCAGTGAAAGAGATACTTTCAATAAAAACAAAAGATCTTGGTTAGCACCAGACCATAATTAGATGCCCAATTCTTAATAAAAGTCACAAATGTGCATCCATGGTATATGTACTTGCATTAGTGCAGATTTACAGCTTTCATGAATTCATGCAAATTTATGGAAGTAGGCCTGGAAATCATACCCCTAGAAAATATTTGTGAACTCCATTTTAGCCACAAGCAAATATGTATGTGTAGATTTGCTCATGTGAGAATTTGTTCACTTTCCCTCCAACCTTGGAAGAAGTTTTACTTTTGTCCTAGTCAAGGAGTAAAATTCCCAATCTTTCTCAGTATGGGAAAAGATTAGAGAAGGGCTGGTAAAAACCCCTAAAACATGCAACTTAGTAGGTTTGTACAGACTCATAAGGGCATTCCAACCCTGGAACTATTGCTTACCACTACCTCCAATACCAGTATGCAGATCTGTGGAAAGGTGGAAAGTAAGGGAATTGCTAGTATTCAGACCGTACTATAGTATGAGCCCTGGCATAATCAGAGAGGCTATTATCAGAGCTCTTATATAATGAGATTGCTGTCATAATTTGTGCCGCACTACACAGCACCAAAGAGACAAGTGGATTTTGTTACAGGACAAGTAGATTTAAGAAACAACCTGTCCCATGGACAAGTAGATAGTTTATTAAATTCCACACCCCTGCCACCCAGACCACACCGGTCCGCAGCAGAACTCAATATCATTGTGCCTAAATTTAAGAAAGCCAACTGGGGTGGCAGAGGCTTTGTTACAGGCACTACCAGATTGTGGAATTCTCTCCCTCCCACATTGAAAGGGGCCACCAATCTGTTTGCTTTCAGGAAGGCACTTAAAACATGGTTATTTAACCTTTAATCCTATTTCTCCTTCTTTACACATCTTACCTATCTCAGGACAGCGTCTAGACACCTTCGGGCATTAGTGGGCTTTATAAATCCCTTTTTCATTTCATGATGCATATAAAGAAGGCATTATTTATGGATTGCAGGTAATCATTACTATTGCTGCAAATTGACCGTTTACATTAAGGGGTGTCTACAGGAACACAGTACTTCGGAGATGTTGCAGGTTATATTTCATATTCGTTCTTTATGATATTTTATATTAATTTAGCAATGCAAATATATTCACAGCTTAAATTAGAATCACATTATACCAGACAAGTTTGGAATTTGTCCTACAACTTAGCATCTACATACAAGCAACATCAAAATGTTGCAAGAATATTGTTTAAAAAGCTTTGAAAATCACCATAATGTCTATTTTGAAAAGAAACATTGCTGTATAACATTAAAGAAAAATAATACAGATGTGGTTAACTAAACCGCATACAAAAGACATACTTAATAGCTTATGAGAACTTGGTGCCCACCTCCCGAGGTTAACTGTCATAAAATCCAGAAACAGAAATCATATATTATATATTGGGAGAGGCACTCTTTAACAGGTTTAAGTCCATTTCAGCTGTAACAATATGGACATATATGTTATTGAAGCAAAGTCCTTGGCATTGAGTTTTCCATTCAATTAACTATGTCCATCAACACCATTGGATTTTCTTGAAAAAATACTTGATTCAGTTTTCTAAAAATATATCCAAAACAAAGCCAAAGCGTTTCATTCTCAAGGCCGGAACTTCTTCAGGGTTGCTGGCCAAAAATAAAGCAAATAATAACTAAAAACATTATCTCTAAAAACAATTGTTCTCTCGTGGTGGTGTGCTAAGCAAACGGCATCTTGAAAAACCAAATTTATATAGGTAGTATCAATACAACATGGAAATGAAACAGCAACCCATCCGTTGTCACAATCTTATCATGACAAAAATAGTTCATCTCATTAATTTAAACACAAGGCAGAAGAGTGATGTCAAAACATGTTGATAACCTATAATGTTAAATAAGGTGATTCACATCAATCTCTGTCGGAATCATATTTAAAAAGATACCCATTATCAATTATGCACCGATATTAGTTTGCATCGGAGGTAGGGACCTGCAGAACATGAATATATACTGAGGTCGCCATCTTGAAATAAATTGTTTAAATGCTCGCACTTCAATATATTTAAATAAATAAATGAAACACTGTCACTATCAATATTAGCATTTACTACCATTTTTATTTGGTACGCCTCATCAATCTTAGCAAGAGTCATAAATGACAAGATGACAGTTATTAATTATAAGCACCAATGTTGTATCACATTAATATATCAAGTTGGCTTTATTTGACCAATGTAAGCATACACCAGTAGTAGGAAGTAGCCGGAGAACATAATATTGCCATATTGTCTTCCGTAAGATGACTATCTAGCATTCTTATATTAGTGAGGCCTCTATGTTCTCTACGAAAGACATGATTCCAGATTGCGTACACATTGTTATGTCAAACCAAAGCTTATAGACCCACACGTCTAAACCGGGAACCCAATCAGATCACACATTTACATCATATTGGCATTAGTGAACCAGGGCTAGCTAACTACCATGCCTTCACCAGCAGTTTTAGAGTGCAAAGACACTGGATGGCTCCAGAGTGGACCCCAATGAGACTAAGGAGAGAATATGCAGTATAGGTACTGTTGTAATCAAAAGCTGTACCAACATTGTAAAAAAATAATGTAACTCTTTATCTTTATGCAATCCCGTATCAACACATCTCTAGTGGGAAATCCATTTTGCCTCTGATTGCTTGAGTGTGAGGTCACGATTTCCTCCTCTAGGGTTTGGTGGTATATGATCAATGTCATGAAAGTGAAAAGTTCGTCCTTGATCAAACTTAGGGCAATTATGTGGAACTAGTGGGAATGTCTCATCTCCATACTGCATCCCTTAGCATGTCTTAATTGCCTGTTCATGCTATCCACATAGTTTTCACATGCACTGATAATTATATACACCACATATGTTGTCTGAAAGTTAATAAAGGATCTTGTACTGTACTCCTAAGGCTTATTATAACAGAACGTTGTCATTTTTTTTACACCTGAAGCACAGGGTCAGTGGTTGCCACAGGTTTAAAACCTCAAACGGTGTTCAGGTAATTAAGTCTTAGGCCCGATTTTTACAGACGAAATATAACTTGTGCTGATGAGCTCCCTCATTGTACGTCCCCTTCGGTATGTAATTAGTGGCCTACTGGGTAAGAAATGTGCAAGCCCAGGCACTGTTTATAAAAGCTTTCAGTGTCTATTCAGAATATTAAACATTTATTGGGCTTGATCTCGTGTATGTGGCAAGAAAGGCCAGTGTATCATTCTTGCTGCCTTTCTGTTTTGTGGGGAAAAGCTCAGTTCTAAAAATATTCTTAACTCTCTGTTTGGCTTTGTTTGAAATTTGTGGACTCACCCCTTTGAGGCTCAGACGTCTTGTTAAGGTCTTCAAGTCGGCCTCGAACATAGAGTTCTCACTACAATTTCTCGGTATACATAACATTTACCCAAAGGGATAGTGCGAGAAGCTGGCTTGATATATGATGTACACTTATGTAAGTGGACACATTGCCACAGTCGAGACAACCCTCATGGTGATTTAAGAGGTCTTGGACAACCTTAGAAAGCTCTCTCAGTGGTAGCTGTGGATAGCAGCCTTCAGGCTTAGTCCAGAAGGAGTGTAAAGCAGCTTATTTTACCAGAATGCAATCTTATAGTATAGATTAAGTGAAAAATAACTAACCCCGGGAGGGTAAATCCGCTCCGCCAATGGAGTTTGCAGATTTTTGCCTACTCCGCGCTCCGTTCCAAACGCGTAGTTTAGACAAAAACTCCCCTTCGTGGTGGAGCGGAGTTAGCCAGCCCCTCCCCCCTCCCAAATTAATTAAAAATGAAAAAAGAAGGCACTTACCTGCGTGGCTGCCTCCTCCTCAAGATGCACAATGTAGTGTTTTTTCATAGGAGAAGGACGGCGAGGAGCAGGAAGGAGAGTTGCCAGGCAGAGGAGGAGGCAGCCACGCAGGTAAGTGCCTTCGTTTTTCATTTGTAATTAATTTGGGAGGGGCGTAGCATATTTCCACTGAGTTTATTTCAAACTCTGTGGAAATACACGTAGAGGCACTACGCCTGCTACACCCAGGGTTAAAAATAACCACACAAGGTATTAATAAAAATATGTATTTATTATAGAATACTCTCGAACACATACAAATATCTCCTACCCGGAGATATGCACAATGCACACAATACTTTGTAAGTAATCACAGCAAATAGCACAAAATACACAGTGGGTAGCACAAAATACACAGTGGGCCCTGGGGTGGGGGCGCAAACCAAATACTTAGAAAGTGGTATAAGGACCAGGACTCGAGTCAAGATAGTGTCGAGAGGATGTAGAAGTGCTGGGGACCCAAGGAACCACCCAAGGTGAGTATCTAGGAACCCCATGGAGAGCGTGTACACTGTGAGTTCACGACCGCGTGCTCCGTACAAGTCTACATGTATGTCGTGGTTGGATTTTTAAAGATTAAGGACCCTTCCCAGTGGACACTGAAGAAACCCTGTGGAAGACAGAAGGTTGGAGAGCCACCACACCCGTGGATACCCTAGTACCCACGTTACCTACACTAGGGTAGCCGTCGTTTCCAATGGAGGACTTCAGGAAAGTGCCGCTGCAGGAAGAGGAGAAAGTATCTGGTAGAATCCGAAGGTGGATTCTACACGAGAAGTACCTGCAAGCAGAGGGGACAGAGTCTATGTCACTCAGGAGTGACCTGGACACTTGAAAGACGAATGCCCTCTGATGTCAGGTGTTGCAGGAGAGTTGACGAGGACCTTGACTCTGCAGCTGTGAGGACCAGGCGACGCTGAGGAAACCAGGAGCTGTGCAGCAGCTGTCCCACGCAGAATGTCGAGTGCTGAGGGGTCCCACGGGAGCACCAACAAGCCTTGGCAAATGCAACCAACGCAGGAAATGAAGAAGGAGCAATGTCGGGACCAGCAAGATCCAGGGGACTCACCAAAAGCAGGGCAGCCCAAGAGAAACAAAGGGGAGCATTCAGGGGAGCCCAAGAGAAAGATGACCCTCAAATGGACCCACAGGCTGAAGGCACTGGAGTCACAAGAGGACCTCAAGCAGTTCACCAAAAGATGCAGGCCACGATGCATACTATGCGGTGTGGCTGAAGATTCGGGTCACAGGAGATGCTCGAGGGTGGGGCTACTAGATCTTCTTGGAGAGTAGTCAACAAGCCTTTGCAACTGCAAGTTGACGGGGTGCACAGGGGTCCGGTTATTGCAACTCCCTCGAGGGATGCTGGCCTCAAGCTTGGTGAGAGGGTAGAGCAGGCCTCAGGAGCTGTGGAAAACTATCACATGTGTTGCAGAGCCGTTCGGAGTCCGTCAGGATCAGCAGTCCGGTCGACTTAATTGCAGTGCCTGCGAATGAAGGGGAGTGACTCCTTCACTCCAAGGGAGAATCCTTTAGGCATCTTTGATGCCCACAGGCCTTGGAAGGTTCCTGTATGGTGCACAGGCACAGACGATGCAGCAGACTGGAAGGGGGATGAAGTTGAGACCAAACTTAGTCCAGAGTGCTCGGACAGTAGAAGTAGAAGTGGTGTCTGGTCTTAATCTTATCACACAACGAATCTAGGGACCTCCACCCAGGTAAGCCCTAAAGTACCCTAGGGAAAGGGTAGGGAAGATTCAGAGGACCCTCCCAGGGGAGGGTCTGGACAAAGGGGAGGTTACTCCCATGTCCTTGGTCCAGTTTCGCGCCAGAGCGTCAGCCAACGGCTCCCAGGACTGGTTTGAACTGGACTATGCATGGGGATGCCAAATGTGCTCCACATGCACAGCGCACCCACCCTGCTCAAATACACTAAATCCTGTCTGGGAGGTAGTCACACCTCCCTGTGACAGGATGCATATTGTTCTGCCTTCCCCTGCTCGAGCAGGGCTCAGCAGCAGGAGGGCAGAATCGTGTCTGTGGTCGGCAGCAACCATTTTGTGCTCTCCGGGTCTGGAAGACTGGTACCGGGGACATGGAGAGCCTAACGGAGGGCTCTTCCAGTGCTTGGATTTATACCTCCCACACCGTTTACGGTGTCTGGGTATGATTCCAACATGTTTGATACCAAACATAATAGGATTCGTTACAGCCAGTTTCGAGATGGTCATCGCGTAATTACGCGATGCCCCTCTATATAGAATATGGCTGCTTCACTGACAACCCGGGAGAATGGACGCTACATGCTGTAAGAGTGTCCTGCTCCTGCAGGGGCACCCTCTCACTTAGAGCCAAGCACCCCGCCTTCACGATTGCAAAGGCCTGCTATAGGGGTGACATAGGTTTTAAGTGCAGTGACCGTAAATATAGGAATCCTATATCTTTAGTAAGTGGTGTTAGCACCAACTTACACAGACTGCAATGACAGCTCTGTAGTTCCATTTTCAATGGTCTCTCATGGGTGGCATAATGCATGCTTCAGCTCATGGGAGACCTCTGGGGTACCTATGACCTGGGTACCATACACTAGGGACTTATAAGGGTACCACAGTATCTAGCAATAATGACACAACAAGGATGTGCACTGCTATCTTGCAGAGTATTGTTACTGGCAGTCTTTTTTCATAAAAAGGTGCTTTGGACTTTATTGATCATGACATAGAGTAATAAGTTAAAAAAATACATTTTCGTTCTATGCATGGACGTAGTCAGTTTTACATTTAAGGCATTAACGTTCATGTAAAAATAATATGCAGTTGCATGTTCTGCGTTGCTTTCCAAATGATGATAATATTGGCAACACCCCCACAAATATACAGACTGCAACCCCTATGAAGCCTCATGGGAACAGGCATGCTCCCTCTCATACTAGGCAATAAATAAGTTGACAAATGCGGGAAAAACCTGCAACCCACTGTGGCTACTTGTAATTGATGTTGCTACTGTTCATTATTGAGGAAATAGTTATGAGACAAAAAAATATCCACCATTTCTCATAACATTTTCATAGTAATTGGCCTTTCTGGTTGACTTACATGGATCAAGAGTCCACATGACAAATTGTTTTTAATGCTCAAATAAAGCCCATACACATCACAGTCATAAATATCATTGTCTCACCATACCAAACCATCCCGCAAATTTACAGAGAATATCTGTGTAATCTCGAACATATGAAGGCAGATTAACTATCAAAGGTTTTAAAAATATGTTGACAAATTCTGCGATATGTTCTGTTGGTGAATCGATGCCAGAAATTATTGGTCGACCAGGGGGAAAAACAGCCCGTTTATGGATTTTATGGTGTATATATAGACAAGGGCATTAGGGACAGTCAACCTTTAGATATTTGAATTTTACATCAGAAAAGAGTCCTATATCTCACCAATGTGTAAGGTGGGTGTTGATAAGAGTAGAGGTTTGATCTACAGGATTAGTGGCCATTTATGAAACAATTAGCATCTGAAACCTCTTGCATGATTTAATTGTGATCATGATAATTCATAACCACTACATTGCTGCTTATGTCAGCTTCCCGAATAACAATAGATTTACCTAACCTGAGTCTAAGGCTTGATTTTCCTCCTATGTTAAGTTGTTTTTTTATGACATAAAGTTGCCCGTTGTGATCTCTTTTTCTTCTAACCTATAAAGATTTTACATAACCTTTTTAAAGAACATATCAATGCTGCTAAATTGTACATTTTGAGGCATAAACTTAAAGCATGGTTTTACACCATTATCACAATAAAGGTCAGGCATTATTATCTAAATCATTCAAAGTATACTAGTTTACAATATGGTACACTCCATATTTAAGGGCATTATTCACAGCACATATTTATGAACTTAATGTGTTAGCATGGAGTGTTAACCAAATATCTAAAATTATATTAATTTAATGTTTTGTTCATACCTACATTGAGATTTTCTTCAGATTGAGAAAAATTGTTAATTTCATTAAGACCAGCATATAGACACTAGCGGTAAGCCTTTTAGGGGCACATGCATCAATGTAGGCCTTTGCGATTATTGAGGAATTGCATTTAAGGAATTGCAAAAGCCTATGCATGTAGGAATCGCTATAAAATTAGCCATTCCCAAACATTCCTTAATTGCGACTCGCAAATTGAGAGTCGCAATTAAGGAATGCCTTCCCATTCATTCCTATGGGCCTTCAGGCCCATAGGAATGAATGGGAAATTGCATACGCAAATTGCGAGTACCCAATAGGTACTCGCAAATTGTTGTGCATACACATGCCCCAAGGGCATGTGTGTGTGTAACCTACAACTTTGAAAAATGCACTTTAGTGCATTTTTGCAAATTACCATCAAGTTCAAATTGATGGTAATTTGCACCCCCTATTGGAGAAATCGCTATTTGCGATCCCATCATGCATTGCAGTTTAGGAATCGCAATTTGCGATTCCTTAAATGCAATCGCATTTTAAGAAATCGCAATAAATTGCAATTCCTTAAATTGTGAGAGCGTTACAGTTTGATGCATCGCAAAAGCCCTTTTTGCGGGCGCAAACGGTCGATTTTTGTGAATTGCACCATTTGGACGTGCAAAAAAGGTTGATGCATGTGCCTGTTAGTGTTTATAGTTTAATGCACTATTACTTATATGCACAGATTTAAACGTCTTTTTTAATAAAATTCTATGTAACGTTTTATATGACCCTTAATGTACAGATATTGTTAAAGGACAACAACATAACTCATTACCAGGAAATTAGCTAGATTTATTGGAAGAAGGAAGGTACGCATGAGCCAGCTCCGAAATAATCTTGTTTGTTATCAAGTCTCTGTATATTAATGAACATTCCTCAATGCATATATGATACTAATGGATGAAATTAACAGTCCCGAATTTTGGAATTGTGGTGGAAACAATATTTGCTTTGTATTGAAATGACTGTTAGTTAACTGACACAACAATGAGAACAATTGTTTTTAGAGATATTTTTAATGATTGTTTTATTGGGAAACAACCATTACCAAATCGTCTTTATCACGCAGTACACTTACCATGCAGTCATTACCATGCATAAGCCTTTACCACACATATCATTACGACGCATATACCTTTACCATGAATGCCTTTACCACGCATTATTGTCATATACCTTTACCACAAATGCCTTTACCACGCATACCACTATTGGGTAAGTGTATAGTTAAGTATATGTAAGTATGAACTAGTGTTTGTTTTTAATAATATGGTGTTTGTTGAATTTTAAAAATATATAAATGTATAGGTTTATGTATATGCTACCACGCCTTATTGGGTAAGGATATAGGTAAGTATATGTAAGTATGGACAGGTGTCTGCTTCAATATACTGGTTTGTGGTGGAGAAATAAAAAAAAAATAGGTATATATGAGATATTTTATTAATAGGTTTATATATATATTTTTAAATAAACATCGTTTTGTTAATTATTTTCAAATTAACAAAACAAAGTATAGTAGCGGTGTGCAAGGACATAGGAGTATTGGGTGCGAAAGTGTATTAATAGAATGTATTCACACTTAAATACGTCCGGTACAGTGAGGTTCTAAGGGTTAAAGGCTAGTATCGTGCATATAGGGATTTACCTTCAGAACTGGTAAGTTGGTGTGTGAGGTGCTAAAGTTGCTTCTCTGGGAGGAGTCCTTTTCAGGACGAGAACCCTCACTCACCCAAGGGTGACATGCTTCATCATTGGGTCCCCTCCTCACACCCGGACTACAAGGTCCGTGGTGTGGGCTACAACTCCCAAAGTGGAAGGATTAGGGGTGTTTTTAAATGACGATGGAGATAGAGTAAGTAAGGGACAGAGTGCATTCAGAAATTATGATGTGCTGTGTAGGTTAAAATTACTTTCAAAGGGCAAAAATATTTTTATTCAGGAGGTCCAGAGGAGTAGGATTAAAAAGAGGACTAGGGTTTTCTAACAAATATAACCCTCTTGGTGGTCGTGGTCGACATTTTTCTTCCCAACAGCGTACCCCATAAGGGGTTCCAGGACATTCATCAAGACTTTCAGTGGTTAAAGTCACTCAGTTAATTGTGCAAATTGTAAAAAAGAAACAATTATTCTTTATACTGGCCCAGCAAAGATCGAGAGAGCCAGGTCGGTGGCCCGAATATATGGAAGGGTGCACCGTCGTTCTAAGGAAATCGAGAAAAAATTGATAAAAAGCAACAAATACACAGGTAAACATTTCAACCTCACATGATGACTGTTCAATTGAAAAGGGTGCACAATTATATATATATATAGTGATTTCAATTATGTGAACTCTTGCCAGTTTCATTTGTTCAAGACTACAAGATATGTAGTCCAACATACATCTATTTACAAAGCACTGTTTCAACCTTATAGGCATTTCCTCTACTGTGTGATGGATACATTACCTCCTCAAGGAGTCCGTTGTTTCCACCCGCAAGCCACCAGATACATCCAGGAGCGCCCCACTGAAAAGGAAATCATAGTAAGCAATAGGGCCTGGCTGGTACTGTGTTTAGTTGAATATGATGGCATGAATGTTAACATAACCGGTCTGGGAGCCATCTAGTAGTGGTCAGCGTAGTGAGTAAGTGCTCCAGTATGTGTTTACCAATTATAGCTAAATGGCCTATCCAAGTAGGGAAAGCCATGTGTCCATTATAATGACTCTGCAGCTGTGTGAAGATGTAATCTCATCACATAGTTTATAGCCTCAACGTTTCATATGTGAGCTCCTGATTAGACTCTCCTTTCTGTAGAGATAGTTATATGTGGTCAAGGTGTCCTACGTTAAAGTGGGAGTGATCTGGACAACAAGGGCATGGCTAGAGCCTCAACATTAGGCCCAGTCACTAAATAGGGCTCTTACCCTGATAAACAAAAGCAGAAGTCTGAGTTCATACTCAACTAGGCTCAAGAGAGTGTGGATTAACTTAAGTACCGGTAGTGCCTGGAACTAACAGCGCCCCCGCTTATGTGTTTGCAAACTAATGGTGTCATGCTTATTGTGAGGGATGCAGTTGACACCCTCCTGGAGGCGTCTGTAGTGGGGTTATGCTCCCACTCTCAAATGTTGTGCCTTCTGTGACCGGGTGGAACAGTAGGTGTCGGTAAGATCATCTGGCACTGAAAACCATTGTAAAGATTTATGCCGAGGTGGTCTCTCGACGTAAGGCTACCTCAGCCGCGGTGCGGCTGGGAGCCTTAAGTGCCCCCGCTAACATGTGAGCACACTGAATGTCAGCTACCCCCCTCATGGAGGCAGCTGTCGTGAGATGGATTGCCGATGTCAAAGAACGAGACTCCTGCGTCCCCCGGAAACTGTTGGAGTGGCAGTTTTCTCAAGAATGGAAATAGTGGTATCCCACAAGAGGGACTTACCTAATGTTGGGTGCCTCAGTCTTCCCTGTGTCTCGGCAAGGGTGAGCCCTGTGAGCGCCGGTGGCCGATATGAAGACGGGAGGCAGGGCCCGTCATCAGCACATAGAGTTTGTGCCAAGCATCGACGTGGCGCCTACTGCATCCACGGGTGCTTGGGATTTGTAGTCGGCTGGGGGGGGAGAATACTTCTCATTATCCGTGGAGTTGGCGGGCTCACAGTGGGCAAGACACAGAGGTATTGTCAAAAATATATATATATATCAATAGAAATAACAAGAAACCAAATCAGTAGAAATAATCGAAGCGGTACAAGAACAAGAGAAAGACATTTTGCCCTTAGACCTGACTAATCAGGCAGGGTGACTATGTGCTATCAGAAACGTCCTAGGACAAGGTAAGGTGATTATTGGTCGCTGTTTATCTTGTGGGGAAGAAGAAAAATGAGAGTGATCCCTCGTTAAAAGGTCCATTGTCTAAAAGTTAGATATAGGTGAAGCTGTGTCTAAACAAGAGACACTCGCTCATGTGGTAGTTCTATGGTCCTCACAAATCAAATATTAGGAATGGGCTTGCATGTTGGTGTCCAGGGGAACATGCCCCAGATCTACTGTGTCAAGATCCGTGTGGAAACTATCATCATACTTTGTGTGATTCATTTGTGCTGTGTGAAACTCACTATACGGTATCCTGCTGGGGGCAAGCTGGTACGTCAACGTCCCTGGCTTGTCTTGGGTATATCGTCATTTAACCCGTGCCTGTCGCTTTTTAGCCTATACACCCAGCGTTGTTCTCTATAAAAGAGAACTGACTCCAATGTCCCCCTACTGGTTGCGTAGTTGGGTTTGTCAAGTACCAGCCAGGTGATATTGTTCTCAGTGTGGGCATGCTCCAAGAAATGTCTAGTCAGTTTTGTAGATTATAGGTTTTAATTAAATTGTAATTTTGCTATCATTTTTTCAGAAAAAAAAAGGTTGAATGTTAACTTACATTGTTGGAACAGAAGTAAATGTACCCAAACTGCGGTTTGAAGAAAACCTTAACAATGTCTGAAAATCAAAAATATTTTTGTATTAATTCTGGTTATATCGTCAGTATTTTATCAGGGCACTTAATGTTAAGGTTGTACTCACTTGTGTAGATAAATAGTAGTATTTGAAAATGGGTGTGCTGTACTCTCCTGTTCTCAGTGCTGCATGTGATCACGTTAGAAGTCAGTGTACAAAATGGTGGACAGCTGCTTTTATATGTTTGTTAGGGGGTATTTGATATCTTACAATAAATGAAGTGTTTTAGGGTATTTTTTTGGTGGTTTAAATCCTGACTAAATGTATAAATATTTTGTTTATGAAAAATAATGCATTTTTGAACTTCTCAGTATGCGACAGCCACCATGGTTGGGAACAAGGGACATTGATTACGTTGAAATGAAAGAAAGACAAATGTATATATGCTAAAACTGTTAAAGTGTTCTACAAAGTGTTTCCAATATGTGGAGATATTTTTTTTTACTTTAATTTATTTTTGGAAAATGTTTTTTTTTTTAAGGGTTACCATATTTTCCATTGTGCTGCGTTGATTTATGATACTGCTTTAGAAACTTGTGTACTGTTGCGTTGTTTTTGCTTGGACTGTGCAGCAGTATTCTGTTGGAAATATTTGTGTAGGGCTGCGATGCATTGCGTGGTTTTGTGGTATACTGCATTGTGTTATGTTGCGTGGAGATGCGCCATGCAAAATTGTTTTATTGATAGAAATGTTTTGATAATATAATATGTTACATCATCACTATACCGTCTTAGTCACATTTAAAACAATATGTTAGTATGTATATTTATTAGTATTTATTAGCATATTTTTAATTTATATTTATTAACATGTTCCTATAGAAAACAAATTGCGTAGTAAAGGTTTGCATTATAATAGTATGCGTGGTAACGGTATACACGGTAATGGTACTTATAATGTACGCCTTTGTATGTTCGTGGTAAAGACGTGTGTGGTAATGGTATATGTGTGGTAAAGACTACATGGTAAACGCATGCGTGGTAAAGTCATGGGTTGTTCCGTCATACATCGTTTGTATTATTTTTGACCAACAGCCCTGAAGAACTTCCGATCTTTGAAACAAAACGCTTTGGCTGTGTTTTGAGTGTTTTTGGAAAACAGAATAAAGAATTGTTTTAAGAAAATCTGATGGTGTTGATGGACTCAATTAATTGGTTGGAAGACTTGACAGCCAGGACTTTGCTTCAATAACACTTATTGTCATATTATTACAGTGACCTAGATTTAAGCCTGTTATAGAGTTACGTAATAAATTAAGTTGAACACTGCCTCTGTATCTAATCAAATCTTCTACAAGGGTTATGTGTGCATTGGACCTCCCTCTCTTGATAACACCTGTACAATATATGTGTGCACATTTTTTCCTAACAAATAATATAGGTGTCATAATTTATAAACTTTGTGACAGTCATGGATGCCCTGCTGAGGATTGCTGATTTTACACCTGTAACAAGAAGACTGCCATGTATTCTAGCAGCTGCAAAACCATTCATTACTCTGATGCCACTGAGGGGTGTGCTTTGTAGTGAGGTAGCTTAGCGTTAGAGTCATGCAAAATGTGATACCAACATGAAACTTTGCACAGGGCTTAATAATAAGGTAAACAATGAGTTATGATATAGACCCCAAAAATCAAATGGCTACTTTGCCCGTATAACGCCATAAAAGAAAATGCCCGCCATTATTATTTGTACAGCGATTATGAATCTAATGTTAGGCATTCATCACATTATTTCACATGTTTTTCTGGTCAGGAATGCCAAAAGTGGTACAAATTCTGCATTTGATTGACCCCTAGGAAAGTATGAGAAGCCTTTTTATGGATCCAATAAGTGAATACCTTAGTATGTAAAGATGAGTAAAAATATCTACCCAAAGAAGATATGAGTAAATATATATTATTGAAGAGTTTATATCTAGTACTGAGAATGTTGGAAATGAAACTGATTGGGATCTGTGTGTATTGTGTCAACAAGATTTACTGGAAGTTTTAGTGTGTCCAGCTAACAGTAAAAGTTCTGATAAAGGAATTGGGTACAAAAGTTTGCTTGATGATCTGCTAGCTTTTGACTAAATAAAAGGGCTTCCATAAATCATCAAGCCAAAATTGTTAAAAAATCATGATGTAGTTGAACAACTGTTAAATGAAAACTGTGGAAAATTCCATAAAATGTTTAGAAACAAATCTGACAAACAAAAACTTGCAAGGTTATCAAAAAAACCTAAACTAGTTCAAGACAGTTTTCAAGAGAGCACATCAAGGTGTACGCATGCTTCATTCATAGTTGATGAATAGAAAAATTTGTGTTTCTTCTGTGACAAAGAGTCAGGAGCAGAGCTAATCACAGTGCGTACGCTTGAATTGAGTAATCAAGTTCGAGATGCTGCAGTTGCATTAAGTGACTCAAAAGTACTTGCCCAGTTAAGTGGTGGTAATATGGTTGCGACCGAAGCGAAGTACCACAAAAAATGGCTTGCTAGTTTTTATAACCGGCTTCAGCATTAGCAGAACAAACAAAAAAGCGAAGACAACAAATTGACATTAATCTATGGCATGGTGTTAGGTGAAATTGTAAACTATCTCAAAGATACACTTCAAAATTCTGAAGTATCACCAGTATTTACTTTATCTAACATTAAATCACTCATAGTTCGTTGTATGACAGGATTAGAAAATGCACACAAATATGTACACAGCACACGATTAAAAGAAAAGATTCTTGTGTTCATACAAGAACTTACTACTGAACCAAAAAGTAGAGATATCCTTCTAATACGCAAAAACGATATTGGAGAAAATATATTCAGTATCTGTAAATAAAATGGTCTGCAGAATGGTGTCTGCGTGGCCAATGCAGCTGCTATTATTCGAAAAGAAATGTTTCAACTTGAAGTAGATGGATTTAGTGGACAATTTGAGCAAAATTGTCAAGAAAAGTCAGTAGGGACTGCACTGCTAAATCTAATATGAATGATTATAGAAGGTTGTAACATTTCAAATGACAGCACAGTAAATGATAAGAGGAGTGCAGCTTCGTCAGTCTCAAAGCTTGTTTGGTATCATACCAGTAAGTGTAAGAAGGTAAATCCTAAAGGAAACATCTGCCACTAAAAAAGATAATGAAACTGCACTACCTCTTCAAATTGGATTAATGGTGCATGCTCAAACTCGAAAACGGGAATTAGTTGACAAACTGCACAAATTGGGCATGTGCATGTCATATGAGCATGTTCGAGAAGTGTCAGAAACAATAATTAACAAACAATGAAAGCAATTCTGCAATGACAGGGTTGTGTGTCGAACAGGCCTTCAACGTTCCACTTTCACTTGTACTGCAATAGACAATATTGATCACAATCCCTCGTCATCTTCATCCACCCAGTCATTCCACGGAACAGCCATATCTCTGATACAGAAATAATCAGATACATAGGGTATATCAGCCTTCTTAAAAATTGAAGAAAATGAGTGGACCAAGAAATGTACTTCATCCCTACCAGAGTGGTATTTGCAGTTAACACGTATGACAAAAAATCAGTCAAATTTACCAGCCTTCTCTTATTCATATTCAGACGAATTGCTGCAGATGACTAAAACTTTTCATCTCCATATTCTAACCAATATAAGCCACAGAAGGTGGGCTACTTTCCACTCAAATAGAAGTGGTTCTGTCACAAAAAGCCATAGTGTATTGCTACCTTTATTAAATGAGTCAATACATTCTCCTTCTATAGTACACCATTGCTTTGATATACTAAAGCGTACACTGGCCATATTTAATCCTAATCAGATTCCTGTGGTGACATGTGATTTGTCAGAATTGTATGGGGAAGATAACATGGTAGTCATGTTGGGAGCATTACACATTGAAATGTAATTCCTTGCAGTTTTAGGAGATTGGCTAAATGGTAGTGGCTGGGCCGATGTTTTAGTGGAAGCCATTGTTACCAGTGAGGGTAAAGATGGACAATTTCTAAAAGAGTCTCATGTAAAACGATCCCGCTACATACACAAAGTTAGTGTTGCAACACTGTATATACTTTTGAAGAAGGCTTATGATGTATCTACCGATGGGAACATATCCATGAAAGAATGGATTACACAAAGAGTTGCAGAGTCTGTTCATTTCAAATACTGGTATATTAAAATTCAACTCGAATTACTGCTGATCCAATTTCTTGATACCATTTGATCAGCAAATTTTGAGAAGTTTATTGTAGCCCTGCAAATGATCAGTCCTTGGATGTTTGCTATGGACTACACCCACTATGCCAGGTGGATGCCAGTGTTCATTAAAGCGCTTATCGAGCTGAAAACAAGAATTCCAGATGTTTATGAATAATTTTCAAACTGAAATTTTGTTGCTTGTAAAAGTGGTAGACTTTATTCCTGTATATCTCATGATCAGATGCATGGGCAACGTAACAAGGACAAACAGACGGCGGGCAGTTGGTATTCTTGATAATCCTAGTGCACTGATGAAATGGATGGTGTCTGGACCACTAATTGCCAACTTACTGGGACAATTTGATGAAGAAATGGGATTCAGTGAAAACGAAAATAGCTGTGTTCACCATGAAGATGTCTCTTGCAACACCCAATTTGTAAATGATGTTAAGTAACTTACACAAGTGTTTTCGCATGATAACAGAAAATCCTTATGCCTGTGGTATTGGCGAAAATCTTATGAATATTGCATCCAACTTAATCATGAGTGATAATGCAAATCAGTCTTTGTGCATTTTTGACGACATGGAGAGAACTCAATATGGAATGTTTGTTCAAGAACGCCCGGTACACTGTGAAAAATCTATTTTTTAACCTATTCCTAGAAACAAGCTATGTTTATTTCATAAAGTAGTCATAAAATAATGAACCATTAAGTATCCATCTCAAAAAGCGACTGCTCACTTTTCACTAGACTGTATATTACTTGACAAGATAGAGAAGGAGATGTAAAGGAATTTTTTGCCCATGAGAATTTTGATTATCCCTCACCACCTTCTAAGAGAGGATTGCTAAGAAAGGGGACAAAGTCTGACATCATCTCTTGTTTGAAAAAGCTTAATGGTGCTGTAGATAACATGAATAACATTCCAGACACGGCAAGTTGTGTTATTTTGGATAAGTCTGCAATAATCCTTTTCTTAAAACCTGACAACAGGCTCGATTCACAGAACTTACTTAAGACAAAATTCTAAACTTACTACCATTTTGGTATTCACAGAAGGCACTTACTCATTTTGGTATTCACAGAAGACACTTACTCATCAATGAGTAAGTGCCTTCTGTGAATACCAAAATTAGTAAGTTACTCAAAATGAGTAAGTTACACAAAAATATGTATGTGTCATTTAAAATTTTGAAATAGACTTTTGGTACATCCTGTATATGGGGCCCAAGTGCCCCTAAAATAGCAAAAACATACACTAGACATTTTTTGATGAACCATGATTTTTGTTTGAAAATTCGTTTTAGCCGTTCAAAAGTTAAGGGGGGTGAGAAAGTTATGTGGAACACCCTGTATATCTACGATATATCTACATACTTATCATATTGCACCATGAGTCAATTAAAGTGCAATTTTTTTTAAATCCTTGGCTAAAAAACATTTCAATTATGTGCTGGAAGGCTAATATTACATTTATGATCATTTACTGGCCCTTGCGGCAGCTATTTTGTATTATGACATCACACGCCTAAAACGGGGGGGGGGGGGGCAGATGTTTGGGGTCTATATCAAAAAATCAATGTTCATATGGCTACCTAACACTATGCCGTGTGCCATATTAGTATCACATTTTGCACAATTCTGGTGATTTTTTACCCAAACTACCGCACTATTGGGATTTCTTTTCAAAACGGTCAATATCATTGAAACATACACAATTCTTACACATCTCTCTTCTTTGGGTGGTTGAGCTTGCATTCTGTGCTGAACAACATAAGTAGTAAGAATTACCTATACTAACCACCAATTCTGATCCTTCTGCAGCTCCCACTTCAGCAATATCTTGTTCAGTCTATAGTCTGTTACCTGAGGCATCACTATCCTATTCGCTCTCAACAGGAAATTATCAGCTGCGACAAATCACAAAGCTGTATAATGAAAACCACTGGCATAGTTTGTCTTCAAACCCTGCAGTAAGGTGACTGTCATTATTATATATCAGCTTCTTAAAGTCCTCTTACAGTGTCAACTGTGTCAGGATATGGTAATAATTATAGATAGTATGTGTACAATTAGCAAAGGGTACACGTTTGGTGCTGTAGCTGTATCTCTTCAAAGCAGTGGCAGGGGCATTGTTATGTAGCAAAGGCCAGGCTCTCACTGCCTGTGTCAAGAGTTCCTTATATCTACCCAGGTTTTAAAATGGGATGCCATCACCTAGGTTGCTTTCTGCACAATGAGTGCTAATTAGTTTATGGGTTAGGGAGTTTTCAGGTGTCACTTCTGGGTCAGGACTCTTGGGTGGTGTCATTCCATGCTTAGTAGACATAGATGACATTTTTTCTGGATTAAGGACTGGGATGACAGTACTTCTGGGTTATGTCAAAATCAGCCATCTTAGCAAGGAAAGCGGAGTATTATGAGGGAAGGATTGTTCTGGCAAAGAACAAACAGAAAGAGACTTTCGCTATTCTTAAAGAACTGAGTCAAAAAGCAGAGAAGAAATCCACAATCGCATCTTTAGACTGTGATGCCTTTCAGGAATTCTTCCTTCAGAAAGTTAAGGATATCATCTCGGAAATCGCTAGAACCCCCACCGATCCCAGTTCCCTCCATCAGACCTACCGCCCTCCCTGCCTCAGCAGTCAGCTTTCTAATTTCCCTAAGATTGACTCAGTCACCTTAGCATCATTAGCAAATCACACCAAAACAGGCTGTCGGGTAGACCCTTGTCCTCCAAGGATCTTTCAAATGGTCCTGCCAGGGATGGAGAAACAGATCCTAAGGCAAGCCCGTCTGCGCCCGTCCGCACCTGGCCTGCGCCAGACCCCCTGGCCCACGCAGATGCCAGCCCACCCGCAAGTCCTACAACGCCGCCACTCTCATTGCACTCAACACCGGCCGGAACCCCGGCTGCTGCAGAGCCACCCAAAGATGCACCCACGGACCATTCAGCTGCCATTCCTGCAAGTTCTCCTGCATCCGGACCGGTACCGCACCCGCCAAGCCAAGCACCAGCAGCAGCCACCTGAAGTGCATCCTGCTCAACACCCGCTCCGTCCACAGACACGCCGTGGAACTCTGGAACCTGCTCGACACCACATCTCCAGATGTCACCTTCCTCACAGAAACATGGATGAACGCCTCCTCAGCACCCAACATCGCCATCGCCATCCCGGACGGATACAAGATCACCCGGAGGGACCGCGTCAACCAGACAGGAGGAGGCCTCGCCATCGTCCACAAGAACACCATCCGCATCACAACCAACTCCGACGACACCCTCACAGCTGCCGAACACCTTCACTTCCAGATACACACCGACCCCAAGACCACACTCAGAGGCACCCTCATCTACAGACCCCCAGGACCCCGCACTCAATTCAGCGAAGACATCGCAGACTTCATCAGCCCACACGCCCTCCCCTCCGCTGACTACATCCTCCTAGGGGACCTCAACTTCCACCTGGAGAACAACAACGACAACAACACCACCACCCTGCTGGACAACCTCGCCAACCTCGGACTCAAGCAACTGGTGAACTCCCCCACCCACTACGCCGGACACACGCTTGATCCAGTCTTCTCCTCCAGCAAGTACATCTCCTTCAGCCACGCCACCGGACTCCACTGGACAGACCACAGCTGCGTCCACTTCAGCTTCAGAAGAACCACGACTCACCACCACCCGCAGCAGGCTCCCCGCAGGAGCTGGAACAAGATCACCACCGACCAGCTCACCACATCACTGAGCCAGAACCCTCCCGCCAGCTCAACGGACCCCAACCAAGCAGCCAACAACCTCACACAGTGGATCACCAACTGCGCTGACAACCTCGCACCTCTGAAAAACCACCCCAGCAGGCCCGGCAGCAAGAAAGCCTCCTGGTTCAACGACGGCCTCAAAAACTCCAAGAAGAACTGCCGTATCTTCGAGAAAGCCTGGCGAAAAAACCCGACTACAGACAACATGACCGCCCTCAAGCACGCCTCCCACAAACACCACCAGCTGATCCACACCACCAAGAGGACAGCATTCAAGGGACGACTAGACAACAACGCACACAACAGCAAGGAACTCTTCAGCATCGTCAAAGAGCTCTGCAACCCCAGCGCCGGAAACAACGACATCACTCCCTCACAAGACCTCTGCGACTCACTCGCCTCGTTCTTTCACAGCAAGATCGCCGAAATACACAACAGCTTCGGCGCACAGACTACGCACCCAACCACCGAACCGACGACCCCCACCACCACCCTCCTCGCCTGGACCCCGGTCAGCACCGAAGACACCATCCACACGATGAACACCATCCACTCCGGATCACCAACCGACCCATGCCCCCACCAAGTCTTCAACAAGGCCGACTCCGTCATCGCACCCAAACTCCGGGCCATCATCAACTGCTCCTTCAACACCGCCACCTTCCCGGAGAGCTGGAAGCACGCCGAACTCAGCGCCCTCCTGAAGAAGCCATCAGCAGACCCCTCCGAACTCAAGAACTACCGCCCCATCTCGCTCCTGCCTTTTCCTGCCAAAGTCATCGAGAAGACCGTCAACAGACAGCTTGCCGCCTTCCTCGAGACAAACGGATCCCTCGACCACTCGCAGTCCGGCTTCCGAGCCAACCACATCACCGAGACCGCCCTCATCGCAGCCACTGACGACATCCGAGCCCTGCTCGACAACGGGGAAACAGCGGCCGTCATCCTCCTGGACCTCTCCGCAGCGTTCGATACTGTCTGCCACCGTACCCTAGTACAGCGCCTCAGCAACATTGGAATCCAAGAGAGGGCACTAGATTGGATCATCTCATTCCTCGCCGGAAGAACCCAGAGAGTCCGCCTCCCCCCGTTCAGATCCGAGGCCACCGAAGTCATCTGCGGCGTCCCGCTAAGATCATCACTCAGCCCCACCCTCTTCAACGTCTACATGAGCCCCCTCGCAGCCATCGCACGCCAACATAACCTCAACATCATCTCCTACGCCGACGACACTCAGCTGATCCTCTCCCTCACCAACGACCCAGCCACTGCCAGAACCAACCTACACGAAGGGATGAAAGACGTAGCCGAGTGGATGATGAACAGCCGCCTGAAACTGAACTCAGACAAGACAGAAGTCCTCATCCTGGGATCATCACCCTCCGCCTGGGACGACTCCTGGTGGCCCCCCGCCCTGGGCAGCGCACCCAAACCTACGGACCACGCACGCAACCTGGGCTTCATCCTGGACTCCTCCCTCTCAATGACCAGACAAGTCAACGCCGTCTCATCATCATGTTTCAACATCCTACGCATGCTCCGAAAGATCTTCCGATGGATCCCCACTGAAACCAGAAAGACGGTCACCCAGGCTCTTGTCACCTGCCGACTGGACTACGGAAACACCCTCTACACCGGAACCACAGCCAAACTACAGAAAAGACTCCAACGCATCCAGAACGCCTCCGCACGACTCATCCTTGACATCCCCCGACACAGCCACATCTCCGGACACCTGAGAGACCTGCACTGGCTCCCCGTCAGCAAGAGAATCACGTTCCGACTCCTCACCCACGCACACAAGGCCCTCCACGACCTGGGCCCCAGATACCTCAACAACCGCCTGACCTTCTACACTCCCACACGCCAGCTACGATCGACCGGCCACGCCCTCGCCACCGTTCCACGCATCCGAAGAGCCACCATGGGAGGAAGATCCTTCTCCTACCTGGCAGCCAAGACTTGGAACTCCCTCCCCATCCACCTCCGCCTGACCCAGGACCACCTCTCCTTCAGGAGGCAACTCAAGACCTGGCTGTTCGAGCGGTAGCGGACCCCCCTCCCCCTAGCGCCTTGAGACCCTCCGGGTGAGTAGCGGGCTTTACAAATGTCTTGATTGATTGATTGATCCTGGAATAACTTAATAATTCTTTGGATATGGGCTATCTACCGACAAATTTCAAAGAAGCCAGGGTCACCCCCCTGTTGAAAAAACCTGGTGCAGATACCCTGACTCTAAAGAATTATAGACCCATCGCTCAGCTCCCCTTTCTAGCCAAGGTGTTGGAACAGCACGTATTACTTTCGAAGTATTTGGAGGATCACCAGCTACTCCAAGCTAGACAGGCAGGCTTCAGAGCTCATCATAGCATAGAGCTAGTGATGTTGGCGGTTCTGGACGAGCTCACAGTTATGGCCAACGATAAACAGCAGAGTGCCCTGATTTTATTAGATCTGTCAGCGGCATTCGATACGGTCAGCCATAACATACTGCTGAACCGTCTCACCAATCTGGGTATTAGCTGGCAAGCATATCAATGGCTAAAGTCATTTCTGTCTGACCGCACTCAGAGAGTTCAGCTGGGTGAGCAGATATCGGATCTGGGCTCCCTGGCCTGTGGGGTACCCGAGGGCTCTGCATTATCTCCACTTCTTTTTAATATCTATCTGCAACCCCTTGTGGAGACCCTGACTCACATGGACTGTCAGGTTTTCAATTACGCCGATGATACTCAACTTCTTATCCGGCTTAACAACTCCCGCCAGGCCCAGGAGTCGGCCAAAAAGTTGCTCAGGTTCACTGTGAACTGGATGATGGCCAATTCATTGACAACAAATCCGGATAAGACCGAATTGCTCATCATTCCAACAAGCAATAGCCCCTGGTGTGATCTCTTCTGGCCTCCGGAACTAGGTGCAGTCCCGGTACCAGTCCCGTTTGTAAAAAGCCTGGGGCTGATAATTGACTCAGAACTATCTATGTCTTGCCAGGTTACCACGGTAGAGGGAACCTGTACTGACTTACTCAGGCAGCTACGGAAACTTGCTCCTCTCTTGTCAACATATTCACTACAGTCAATTGTCTCCGCCACTGTCATCTCCAGGCTGGATTACAGGAATGCCCTTTACATTGGCCTCCCCCAGAAGCTTATTGGGAGATTACAGGTGGTGCAGAACGATGCGGCCAGGCTTATTTTTAGACTTCCTAGAAAGACACGAGCTACCCCTCTGTTACACAAATTACATTGGCTCCCTATCAAACAGAGTGCGCAGTTCAAGGGTCTATGTATTGCCTACAAGGCAATCTACGGGCAGGCACCCAAGTATATAAAAGATCGCTTGGAGAAATATGTTCCTGGCGGGACTCTGCGATCTTCTGAGGCCTGCAGGTTAGCTCCCCCCAAGTACATCTCTAAATCCAAAGGGAGTAGAGCGTTCTATGTTGTTCTCCCGCAGATCTGGAATGATCTGCCGGAGTACCTACACAGGGAACCGGCTCTGCTCATCTTTAGGAAGCGTTTAAAAATTTTCCTATTTAGAGAGGCGTTAACAACCGCGTAATCTTCTGCTTCCGCCGCTACTGTTATATTTCTACCCCAGTGACTTGCTCACTCTTCTCTAGAAGCGCTTAGAGACCTGTAGGTGATTTGCGCTATATAAAAGTCATATAACATAACATAACATGCTGATGTCACTTCTAGTCCAGGGGGTCTACGGATGTTACTTCTGAGTCAGGGCTACTTAGGGGTGTTACTTCCAGGTCAGGTCTCCTGGGCGATGTCACTATTGGGTCATGGGAATGGATGTAGGTTTTTGTCAATGTGAAAATGACCAGGGCGGCACCTTATAAAAGCCAACTGTTTGTGGTGGTAATACAATACAGAATTTGCATGGACACTCAGCTGCCTATGTAGATGATCTTTGTGCATAGTGGGATGTGTATGTCGGATTCCACATAAGCGTCCAGGTTAATTTACACATGTATAAGGCAGAGAAATCAAAGTCCTATTTATATGTATTTAAGTGTTATTTGAATATTTAGCAAATGTCACAACCCTGGATTAAGTCATGTCCATGCTATTTTGTGCATGGAAACATGGTGGATGAATCTGTCATATATAATAACAAGCATTGGCAAAGCCAATATGTCTGGCGTTGGCTGCCAACCTTTTGCTTTGCTAATGTTTGTGAATGTTTTTTGTAAAACTGTACTGTAGGGGGTACTTTTTTGTGTTTATTGCACATTGTGAAAGAACAGAATGCCATCACTCACAGACAGGTAAGACAATGACTGAAGTGGGCTGTACACTAGAGCAAAAATATAAATGGCACACTGCCAGTCCAATTGTGGAGGAGAGCATTTGGAAAGCCCCCTATAAGCATATTATATATATAATTTTATTAAAACATAATGGTCTTGGTAATGCCATACCAAATCATTTGCATAACTCCACAATCTGAACATCATGAATGCTACTTAATTATATCACTCCGCTATATGTGTGACACTGCTAATGATCCCAGTGAGAAATCTTAAATATTACAGGCATGGATGTCAACGCATCAAAACCCCAGGAGTAGCGGAAGTGAAACTGCACATCCTTTGACTCCTCAGGGCATCAAAGTATGGAGCTCAGTGTACCCCTTAAGAGCCTCATATTGACTGTGGAAGGACTCATAACTAGAGCCAAAGGAAGCCTTGCAGATGGGAGAACTGATGGTCTACCTGAGTCTAAACAGGGCAGGCTGACTGAGAATTTGACAGACAGGAAACTCATTTTTGTGACTGAATACCCTGCCTTTCAAACTCTAAATCAGGCCCAAAGTGGGTAGAATCATCATGATATGCTGAATGCTACAGGATAGTGCAATTCATCACTATCCCTATAGCTCCAGTTTTGAATAACCATAGAACAAAGTATGGAAATCATCTCAACCAGCGCTGGACAACACTCCACACAAATCTTCCTCTGACACTTCAACCTCCACTGGAATGTCCTGAAAGACCCTGCAGTTAACCGCCTAAAAACCTACCTAGGTGACCTCAACCTGATCCAAATCTGCGACAACCCTACACACAACAAGGGAGTGGCCTCGTAGATCTTATCATTGTGAAGGCCAACTCCATCCAACTTAAATCTATCCTCCCTTGTGACTGGACAGACCACCACCGCATCACCTTCCTCATCACAGATTCTGTGAGAACTAATTCAGCTCAACTAAAGAAACCTACACACTGAAAAAGGAGCATGCAACAAACCCTGCCTCCTCCTGTGGACATCTCCGATGTCCATGATCTTACAGATCACTACAAAAGCTCCATGAAGAATATTCTAGACTCAATTATACTCTTACAGCTAAAAAGAATTTCCATCAAAGACTCCAAATTAAGGTACAATGGTAGCCTAAATGCAGAAAGACGTAATCTGATTTGATTTATATATTTTTAAAGCGCAAGCAAATACCCAGAGGTGTCTTGGAGCTAAGTGACAGGGACGCTTCCAGGACCTGTATCCGACTAGGGAATTCGCCACGCAGCCTCCGCTGCTGCCGTGAGGTGAACGGCTGCTCCTCCAAGTCTTCCTTGGCCGTGAGGGGAACGGCCCAACGAACTACATCCCCCAGAGGCCCCTGTACTCCCGCGAGACTGTCATTGCGCCGGGGGCGAGATAAAATCACAGCGGCCCTCCCGCAGCGCGGGACGCTTCCAGGACCTGTATCCGACTAGGGAATTCGCCACGCAGCCTCCGCTGCTGCCGTGAGGTGAACGGCTGCTCCTCCAATTCTTCCTTGGCCGTGAGGGGAACGGCCCAACAAACTACATCCCCCAGAGGCCACTGTACTCCTGCGAGACTGTCATCGCGGGGGGCGAGATAAAATCACAGCAGCCCACCCGCAGCTCGGGACGCGCGCGGGCGTGCCCGGGCCAAGGGCGGGCCCGTCTGCGCCTGTCAGAGGCCGAAGGAGGCCGGGCAGGGCCATGCCATTTTCAACTCCTATCCCGCAGGTCATATAGACAAACATCACGCTTAAGAAAAGGTACTGTTTGGCTGGCTGGGGTTTACACATTAACCTGACCAATCCAATTGACTTTAATTGACTTTACCAACTTTATTGATCAGTTTATTTTTGGTGTCAGGGGAGGAATAAGTCATGGCCAAATCCAGAGCAGGGCAGGGGGTGGTAGGTACGTTGGAGGCCTTCCTAATAAGAGCAGAATCGGCACTTATACACGAAATAGAGCTAACAGAACATAGACTGTCCCTGTCTATGGATCCCTCTGCTTTACCGGTACTGGCATTTAATAGCCCTGGCATTCTGGGGTTGCTTGTAGGCCAGGACGACTTCCAATCTCATCTATAATGCAGTGGGTTGCTTTTACAAAGCATAATAACAGAGAATGTTACGCCACAAATATCTAAGGAAGTCAGGCCAAAAATTATAACTAGAGGCCAGTCATTAAAAAATAAGGGGGGCGGGAGTAAGGCCCAACAGCCAAGGTAAAAAAAGGGGCAGGTAGTAACTAAACATCTTAAATCGATCGATGTACTACCTAGGCTAGAGATTGATCAGTGTGAGCACATAGACAATGACCATAACTTGGAAGCCAAAAGGTCCATATCGCAAGTAGATGTGACCCCCCACAATAACCACGCCATCAGTGGAAGGGGGGCTTTTTTGGGACAAACTACAAGCGGTATTAGCAGCACACTTAAACCCTATCCTCCTAAAATTGACTGATATTGGGAATAGGTTACATTTACTTGAGGAGAAAATCAATGTACCCTCACCTTCATTAGCTCACATGCATAAGCCAACAGAAAATGCGGTTGGGGCTGTTGGGGAGGAAATACGGATCATGACTCCCCCAGTTGAAGCACAGTTACATGATGGTTTAGACCAAAGGAAGGCCCTCCCATTTGATAACCACCTAGCATTACAGATCCAGGATCCCATGCGAAGAGATGGACAGCCCACACAAAATAATTCTTTTGATATGAAAAGGGTAAACCCGGAGCACGCTAAATCAGTCACTAATCCCTTAAGTCAAGGCCCCACTATGGGTCAGCAGAGTGACAATCCGATCATAAGTGATGCTGATATTAATCTGCACCTCCCGTCACAAGCTACACCTTATATCATCATCCTAGCTAATGTCCCGGCACTACCGGTGGGTCAGAGGGAACATTGGTCCTCATTGAGGAATAGGGCATTACATTTTTTAAATACAAAAACAGGATTGGCTAATAAATTGTTATTTGACGACTTTAAGATGGCACGTAGGATTAGGTGGGTGGGGGCAAACGACCAAAAATCTAGCAGGAGACTGTGTTGTGCTGACCTTTAGATCCCCAGGCTTAATCAAAACAATATTTGACATGACGACAAATCAATATCAAATTTTGTATAATCATATTATCTCGGTACTTCCGTTGGGCTTTTTTTATCCTCCACCCAAACCATTAAATCATAATATGGAAGAAGTGAGACATACTTCGATCCACTAGCGCTCTTAGCACTCTGAGACACAATCCTGGTTCCATAGAAACCAATTTGCTCCACTGAGCAATTTGGCTGAAATAGACTGACTGCCAACAAACGGGGGTAGGTTGGAGGAAAATATTTTTGATCCTCAGAAAACTGGTGTTGCGGTACTAAATGTTAATTCTGGGCAACATCCTTCGAAGCCGAGTCAAGGGTTCGATAAACACCCTTTATCCCAGCTACATACTATGAGTGAGAGTCATGCAAGCACCTTATTTCCGAAGAAATTGTCACCAGTTACGCCTACTTTCCTGGAATGTAGCAGGGATCATTCCAAAGCTAACAGATGAGGTTTGGGTTCGGTACATTAAAACATTTGATATTATCTGTACCCAGGAAACATGGAGTAGAACGCACGTTAACATAGATGGATATTTGTCGCTAAATGTCTTAGCTGAACCATCACTGTCAGGGAGGGCAAGGGGGGGATTGGTAACCCTGATTTCAGTGGGGTATGAGGCGCTCGTAATCGAAAAGGTAATTGATTCACCCTGGTACCAACTGATAATGTGTTTTAATTTGTTATATGTAAGTTTATTATTAATCAATTGGTACTATAACATTTTCGATGAGCAAAGCATGGGGGTTATAAATTACCTACAAGAGGAAATTGACAAAATAGCACTAAAATGCTCCCCTTTATGCATTATCTGGGTTGGAGATTTCAACTGTACACTATGTCAGCAAAGCAGTAACAAAGTGTGTGAGTTGACTGATCTTGATGATTCACCGCTTGCCCATTTTAAACATACTCCCCAGGGGGATGGATTAAACTCAATTATTCTTGTTAACGACTTATCCCCGGCGAACAATCTAGTGGAGAGTTCAGTGGCATACTTCCCGACATTTCAGATGGGGGGCAGAACCAGCACGATTGATTATATGTGGATTACCAGGAGGTATTCCGATCTTTTAGAAAATTTCCTGGTTGAACCGAACCCTGTCAGTGACCACAACCCTCTAACAGCCTCTCTAAAAATCAAGGCCCCGAAGGGGATGACTGTGGACTGTCCTATAAAATATAACTGTAATCAAGGGGTAAGGTTTAAATGGAATACTTTGGATCATGTCAAATTTGAGGAGAATATAATTAAGTCTAACTTAACTGAGGTGATGACCTGTTTAACCTATTTAGCCCCCCCCCCCCGGAATCCATTATAGGTAGTTTTGAAATCATATGTGAAGATGTGGCAAAAAATCTGCTTAAATCAGTAAAAAAAAATAATCGCCCTGAATATAAATGGTTTGATTCGGAGTGCTCAGTGGCAAATAGAGCTTTAAAAACAGCATTAAGCACAGCACCACGGGACAGGGCCTTGATTAAGGAAGCTAGGCACAATAGAGCGTAGATAAGAAGAATTGAGACGCCAGGCCTGGGAAGATTTATAAAAGGCAGGAACGCTAAGAGATTCTAGGTCCTTCTGGGAGGTGATCAATCGTCCACTCTTCACGGATGTAAGCAGGAATGTGGAAACAAATATAACGGGTTTAGCTTGGGAGTCCCACTTTTTGAAGATTTTTAACCCAAATGACATTAGTCCACATGTCAGTCAGTCAGATATACCTTTTAATCCTGAATCAGCCCGGCAATTAAGTGTATCCTTAACTTTAGGCGAAGTGGAGGAGGCCCTCAGAAAGGGCATTGCCTCTAAAGCCCCAGGCCCAGACGGGGTACCTTTGGACCTCTTTAAAAGAAATCCGGCACTCTGGGGCCCCGTACTATTAAATTTTTTTAGAGCCGCCATAACGGGCCAGACCCCACAATCTTGGAAGAAAGCTGTGGTAGTGCCAATATTTAAAAAGTGAAATAGAAACTATCCAAACTGTTACAGGCCGATTTCCCTTATAGATGCCACATGCAAGGTGATGAGTAATTTTGCGAACCCTGGAGTCATGGGCTAACAATGCTGGACTAATATCACATACCCAATATGGGGTTAGGAAGGGAATGGGAACTGTCGAACAGTGCCTCAACTTGTCGATGATCATGGGCAAGTACATGAAGGCCAGGGGGGCGTCGATCCACCTGGCCTTCATGGACTTGTCCAGTGCCTTTGACACGGTGAGCAGGAGCAAGTTGTGGGCGCTGATGGAAGATCTGGGCTTTGAGGAACCACTTGTCACTCTCCTATGCAGACTACATGCTTTCACCTCTGTAGTTATCCGCTATGACCCAGGTGGAGAGAAGACCAAGCCCATCGCTTCGACAGAGGGGTCCGGCAAGGCTGCATTCTAGCCCCGTTTTTATTTTTGGTCTACACAAATGGGCTGGAGCAGTTTCTGTTAAACAAACACTTGGACTGCCCAAAAAGAGCAGGTGCCCAAGTACCTTTATTGTCATATGCTGACGATACGGTTTTGATGGCCTTGACTGGCAATAGCCTAGACCTATGGGTGAATTATAAGAAATCCTTTGTCATGGTAATTGTGGGCCAAAATTAATGAAAACACGAAAATATACAGTGAATGGGACAGTTATTTAGAAGGTAACATTTTGTAGCTATTTGGGGAATGTTTTTAACTCTAACTTAAACTGGGATCAACTTTTAGTATCCCGGGTGCAACAAACTTCAAGAGTCATTGAGGGGTTGTTTCGATTTGCGGCCAAACTTTCCCATAAGCCTGTTGCAGAGCTGATAAACCTATATAAGACAGAATGTGTGTCAGGATCAACTTATGGTGCAGGAGTGTGGGGATATCAAAAGAGTACCCAGATTCAAATAATCGAGAACACATTTTTGAAGAGACTCTTATTTATCCCGTCTAGCTCCCCTACATTATTTTGCCACTCGGAGGTGGGTATGGATTATATTATAGACAGAATACACATGGCACCCCTGCTTTTATGGGGGAAAATTTGGTCCTCGGAGGAACTTAATTTCTCCCGACTTGTCTTAAAAGATTGCATGAATTTAGACAACACAATGGCAGTCCATGGTTACGCTACGTTAAACAAACCTTTTATAAAATAGGATTAGAAGATTTTTATGATAAGCCTGAATGTATACCGCCAAACATGAAAAAGTCCATAAAAGAAGCTTTTGGATCTGGGCTGAGTACATCATCTAGGCTTACAGATAGACCGGACCCCCCTTTCTTAAAACAGCAACAATTGTATTTGTCTTTTAGTTTGCAGGGCAATGCACGTTTTGTAATGACAAGATTTTGTTTAGGCACATTGCACTTTCTTGTGGCTTTTCCAAAACAGGTGAGGTGGTGTGAGAGGCTACCCCCCTGTCCTTGTAATAACACAGCCCAACAAAATACTATGCACCCTATGCTATTTTGCACATTATATAAAGACCCCAGGGCGCGCTTTCTTAAACCAATTTTAAATGAAAACTGTTTCCGCTCCCATAAAGAGGGTTTTAATTATTTACATTCCTTAGCAAATGCCTCCATTTGCAGCTCTGTGCTTAGTTTTATAAAAATTGTTTTTATATAATAAGGAAACGATATGCAATGTAAAAGTATGTAATTAGGTGTTTAATTGCCTTCGAAGATATTTTTATGCTCTTTTGCAAATATTGTTTTATTTTATGATTGTATGTTTTTCTTGTGAACTTTTATGATTCATCTGGAATCGAATAAAGGTTTCTGACTGACTGACAGGGAGTAGGTTGCAGATGCTATTGGCTAAAAAGCCAGAAACGTAAGCCTTACGGAGCAAGCTGGAATCGTGTTGTCTGAAGAGGCAGGTTTTTTACGTTTTTTGAATCTGAGACTAGCTGAACGATTGTGGAGATCCTCCCAATCCCTTGAACACCTCAAGCATTTGAGAGCACTGAGGAACACATACTACAAACGCAGTAGAATTTCAAAAGCGAAGTTCTTTAGAATCCGACTAGATCAAGCTAGAAACCAACCAAAAAACATTTTGATCTCGTCAAACTAAAATCAAATAGCCAACCTAACCCTTTCTCAGCTAGATTTACTCCACAACCAAATTATGAAGAATGTGCCTCCTTCTTCTTTGAAAAGACAGAAAAGATTGAAAATGAATTTCAGATGGCATTGGAGCATCGTTCGGTCGTACCTCACACCAGCCATTCCACTTCCGAGGTCGATGTGCCCTCATGTCCTCCTGGGCACCCCCCCAAAAACAACGCTTTAAGGAACTTATTTACTTAAAACCTTCCAAGAAACTGATCTCCTCAAAATTCTAGCAACACTGGAGCCTTCAAAATATTTTAACTACCCTCTACCCGCTAACTTCTGAAGTGAGCTCAAATCATCTATACTCCCACTTTGGACCAAGAAAGTAAAGGCCTCTCTACTTCATGGCACTATCCTGGACTGCCTAAAGTCCCGGCAGGTTTTCCTCATCCTGAAAAATCCCACAGCAGATCCCACGGTCCTAAACAACTTTCTCCCAATCTCCAACATTATGACTCTGACAAAGCTCCTCGAAAAATGTGTACACGTCCAACTCTGTAACCACATAGAACAATTCCGACTTTTACACCAATTCCAATTCGGCTTCTGTCTGGGTCACAGCACCGAATCGGTTCTTACACACATATTGGTTGACGCGTTTAAAATGTTTGATCAGATTTCTGTATTTTTCATTATCATTGTGTTTATCATTATTTATTTGTGTATTTTTTGAAAATTCAATAAAAATGATTTGAAATCTCCCCAAAAATGTTAGATCAGAACGAATCCTGCCTTCTAATCCTCCTCAACCTATCATCAGCATATGATAATCTTAAGCATGATAAACTACTAGACTTATTGGAACACAGGATGGGGTTATCAGGATCTGCCCTAAATTGGTTTGACTAATTTCTCCACAACGGAACTCAAAGATTCAAGGTTAATCAGTCCCCGTCTAAGTACACCCCAGTCATATTAGGGGTTCCACAGGGATCCTAGCCCACACCCATTCTCTTTTAACCTGTTCATGGAGCCTTTAATGGAATTTCTGAGATCATCCAACATCCACTATCACCAGTACGCTGATGATACCCAATTGGACCTTATTGTCTCCTCCCCCAAAGACATTAGGTCCCTCAACTTAACTCTACAAAAAAAAAAAAAAAATTGTCTGACATGCAACCACCTCCAACTAAACATTCTCAAAACGGAATTCCGCCTAATTGCCCCGCCCAAACAGACACCCGTTATCGAGGAATGGATCAAGCAACTAAGAGCTCTTAATTGCTTTCCACATGTTATATACTCTACAGGATCACTGGGAATAACTCTAGACAAGAACCTGAACATGATGAAGCAAATCAATGCTGCCACCTAAGGACCAAACCATTAATTGAACATCTTAAGAGAAAAAGAAAACCGTTTCTCCCACTCAATGACTTCAAGTCTGCTGTGCAAGCCCTATTGATTCCCAGGAAGGACTTTGGAAGTGCAACCCTCTGCGGACCGCTCAGATCCAAGACGGTGCCTCTAAGGGCCTCTCTTAACTCTGATAATGAAATCACTAAACTAGCTCCCGTATGAACCAAGAATATAGTTAAAAATTGCATGCACACCGCATGGAACTCCGGCTCGACGATCGCTGCTGGCGGTGTGGGGCCACTCAGGCAGCATTCTTACACCTAGCATGGCAGTCCCGACTTATAGCCATTTTTGGTTGCAAATACTACACCACATCAACAACATAATTGGCCAGGAGCTGCCCTGCACGCCGCTGGTGGCGCTGCTGGGTGCTATTTCTGATGTACCGCCGCAGTTGAGGAACGGCCATGCTCTTACTTATGGCCAAGCGTCAGGTGGCTCAGCAATGGCGGGCAGCCTCCCCGCCGACAATGAAGGGATGGATCTTGAGTGTAACCCAATGCAAGACAAAGCTAGAGGGTTTCTGGGAGCTAATGCCAACACAGTCTCGCCCCCGTGACATCCGGATCCCGTTTGTCAACTGGTTAAGCACAATAGATACAGACGACCCCTAATATGGCTATCGGGAGGTGGTACCACTTATGTTGCATCGAAATGCTGGGTAACTGTCCTATCTACTGAACCGAGTAATTATGAGTAGACATTGGAGTGAAAATGTTTGTATAACAATATGCATCGAATGTTGGACTAAACTTATTTGTACTGTACATCACTTTTACATCACCGACCATGAGGTCCACAAGTAATGTACTGCTGTTTTGTTCTACTGAAGTTTGTAACTTTACAAATGCAAAAAAATAAAAAATAATAATAATTGCTTGCATGCATGACCCATTAAGCCAAAACACTTCAATACCCAGAGATACCTTCCACAGAAACTGGAACTCTCTGGTGGCTGCAGATCCAGCACCTTATTGCTGAAACCATAGAAATTCTATAAAAAGAAAAACAGAGCCTTCTCTGGCAGCGCACTGAGAATTTGGAACACCTTGCCCCCTGAAATCAGAATGAATCCCTCAACTGCATCTTTCAAGAAGGAAGTTAAATTACTACTAATGAACACATTTCTGCCCTAGAACACAGAAATTCTATTCACCGTGCCTGTCATGGCATTTTGACTACACCCATGTCTAATGCTTGTTATGATAGTGATGTTTGCGAAGCCCGACAGCAAAGGCGAAGCCGACATGGTGACTAGCCCAAGGGGTCGACAAACACCCACTGCCAAGCCTACCTGAATCCCGCACGACCAGGGAGAGACTTTGCTTCGCACTTCACCGGAGGTCGGGACTGCGAGGACCAGCCTGCAAAGCGCACTCATCACCATCGGCGCAGCTGGGGCCTCTTCCCGCCCACTCCCTGCAACAACACGGTAACGACTCGCGGCCCCCGCTTCACGGGTGCCGCTCGTGGATATAAATTGCCATCTCTGACTCTGAAGACTGGTGCCCTGAATCACAGCCTACCTGAATCCCGCACGACCAGGGAGAGACTTTGCTTCGCACTTCACCGGAGGTCGGGACTGCGAGGACCAGCCTGCACAGCGCACTCATCACCATCGGCGCAGCTGGGGCCTCTTCCCGCCTACTCCCCATCACGTCCGTATTTCAATAAAATTGGCCACACCCTGACACGCTAGCGGAACGCGCGCGGGACCAAGCTCGGGGCGAAGACCGGGCTAAGAGCGGGCCGTTTGAGGCCGTTCGAATACGGGCGAGGCAGGGCCCGGGCCCCTCCATCCGGACCACAGCCGCCCACCCAACAGTGCAGCTGAGACACGAACCATGACCGCAAGGGAAACGCGGAGCAGATCTACACTAGCCGCTGGGACGGCAAAAGGTACTTTGGATACTTATTTCGCTAAAGCAGGCTCGCTTCTCATTGATGAAATTACCATCTTAGAAAGGTGACTATCACAAGAAATTGACTGGGTCAGGAGATCGTCTTTAGGCCCCCTCGCACATGCCATTACACCAGAACATACTTCTGTTTGTATATCACCTGACATTGGGGGGACAAAAGGCATGCCCGATCCACTCGATCTACACAGTCCTACAATATCTGTTACCGACTGTGATACCTCTGCCCACACAGAGCTCAGCATTTTACCTCTCCCTCCCATAAGGCCCCCTCTACCTCTAACCACTGCTAAGGTGATTGTTTCTAATACTGACACAACCAATGATAGAGCTTGCCAGATTGTGCATTCACCACAGGGGAGAGGTTAGGAGCTATCCCAAAAAGAAAAAGGAGGGTCCAAACTACAGGGGGGCGCAAGTCGAAAACACCAAAGCACAATCCCAATAGTGAGGCCAACCATCAGGTCCCAGCAAGTAAGGGGCTGATCCTGCCTGCGAAAAAAAGGGCATTACTCACCCTTACTCCGGCCCAGATGCCCCCCAGTTCTAATATTATAATGAGGGAAGTGGCTTTTACCCTCTCGGATATTCGCACTCTCCTGGGGGAAATATTTAATCCCTTAGCAGACCGCATAGCCAACCTGGAAACATGCCTATCGAATATCCAAAAGGGAATCACACAATCAATAGAGACCAAGCATACATCTAGTGCATCCATCAGTGGAGGGTTGATCAATAGGGGCAGTGAGCTCACAACCGCATCCCTACCCAAGGAAGGGCTTCCCACACCTCAGTTCACTCAAACACAACAATCCCTGTTGACTACATTAGAAACTATTAGACCACCAATTCTACCATGTGTAAATGTAATCTCTCAAGAGGAGCTGGTTGCGCCCACAGTAGGGGTATATGGAAATGGCACAAAGTACAAGACAGTCAATTTGCCACTGGAGGCCATTCCATACACAGTAATCTTAACAGGCATCCCCGAATTAAAAACATCCACTAGAGAACATTTAGAAGCCTTAAAAAATAAGGTAATTCACTGGCTTTCTAACAATAGACCCCTCCCAGAAGGAAAACATAGCAAAGTTCTCATGGTGAGAAGACTCCCTTGGTTGAGCAACACTAGGAATTCGATCCAAGGTGATTGTGTGGTGATTAACTTCAGGGACCCCACCACTGTCTCGTATATATGCAGCTGGCCCCATCACGCCCACGGGTCTGCTATTCAAACCCTCCCCCTATCATTCTTTTATCCCTCGGCAAGATACGAGCAGGAAGAGGAGGGATGGGAACTTGTGTCTAGGAGAGGAGCCAGACGGCTACCAGGCGAAAGGAAAGATTATCCCACTTCCAGAATTCCACAGTATGATTATTTTCCCACACATAACAGGTTCAGCTACCTTGACATGGTGGATTGACGGAGCGAGGCAGGGGTTGGGGAGGACCTGGCCCATAAAAGGCTCTCGGCATACAACGCACGACCAGCCACCCCCATACAGATAGACCATCGCGAGCAGAAACCAATATGTGGGGAAGTTTGTGCGGGGACTCCTAATTTTCCACCTATTACATCTCCGGTGATGGCTGCCCAAGTTGGTTTGATTGACTACATCCCCCCCACGGAGACGCACCTAGATGTTGCTGTACCCTCCACTCCCAAAATAGAGGACTAACAAGCCCTCCCTTAAAATTCTATCTTGGAATGTAGCGGGCTTGGCCAACAAACTGAATTGCCCGACTTGGAGTTACTTTATTGAGGACAAGGACATATGCTTGTTTCAAGAAACATGGGCGAGGGAAGATCTCAACCGCACAGGCTTCGCTGCATTTTCTACACATGCAAAATGGGGGGGTAGAGGCCGCCCTTCGGGTGGCCTTGCAGTCTGGGTGGCCACTGATCTGGGATGTAGGGCCGCTGTCTTCCCATTGAACATGGAGGACATCTTGGCTGTATTACTGGAATGGCCAAATTCCCACAACCTTATGGTGCTGAATGTCTATTCTAGGCCAGTTAACATCGCACATGAGTCGCGCACTATTGAGGAGCTGGCATCTGTCCTAAACACAATTCCGGAGGGCACCCCTTATCTAATAGGTGGCGACCTGAATTGTCACTTCGAGCCGTTATTGGGCACAATGGATGATGCGGCTCAGGACGAGGATCTCGCCTGGTCTATACCACCGTCGCAAGCACCGGCCCCTAGAGTCTGGTCCCCTCTGGCTCTGCAAATTACATCCCTCACTCTGAAGCATGGTCTTCGGGCCTGCAACGGAAGGCTAAAATCTGATATTCCCCCAAGATGTACCTTCAATAGAGAGGGTAGAGAATCTAGACTAGATTATATCCTGGTACCACTGCCCTCGTGGTCCCTTATTAGAGATTTCCAGGTAATCCCGAGAGAAGACAGCGACCACAATGCCTTGGAACTAGAATATGTCCATCCTGGTCTAGAGACTCGGGGAAAGAAGAGGGATGTATCTGAGGTGGGGTTATCCCTCTCGAACAACAGACGCAGAGTAAGGTGGGAGAAACTAGCAGCAAAACCAGGGATGATATCTAAGTTGTATGTCCACCTAATACCCATACTCGAAAAGGTCCAGGTCCTAAATGTGCAAGGTAGCACCCAGGGTGCATATAATCAATTGGGGCAACTACATGCTGATTTTATTAAATCAGCATCTAATATCCTCACTATTACACCCAAAAGGGCCAATGGATCTGTTCCTGGTCCCCTCTGGTATAACACTGCCTGTCGGAAGGCTAAAACCGATCTTCTGACTTCAATTAAGGAGAGTAAGGGTAGTGCGGAAATTAAGGTCAGGAGAACGGTCTATAAAACCCTGACCACTAATGCCAAGAGTGAATGGGAACACCAAAAATGTGAAAAACTTACTGTCGCCCTGGCATGCGGGGACTCGCGCAAATTCTGGCGTTGCGCGAATACAGGCTCTGAGGAGTTGGTCTCTGCTATAGAGCCCAATATTTCAGCTAAGGCTTGGCAGGATCATTTTCAGTCCCTCTATAAGTTACCTGATGGGGCCAGAATAAATTCCATCCAGACGGCTAATATTATTCCGAAGGGGTTGCCATTTACACTAAAGGAGGTCCGAACGGCTATTGTTGGGCTGGCATCAGGCAAGGCACCAGGTTTGGATGGCTTGCCTGGCGATTTATTTAAACAAGAACCAGACGTCTGGGCACCCTATTTTATGTTTCTATTCAACTCCATCCTGGGGGGCATGGAGCTGCCAGATACTTGGCTGGGCGCAGAGATTGTCCCAATATTTAAAAAGGGCTCGCCTCTGCTCCCAGCCAACTACAGACCTATTAGCCTCATTGACGTCCCCCAGAAGTTATTTGGCAGACTTATTCTTAACCGTCTACAAGACTGGATAGAGGAATGTGGAATTATGAGCACATACCAAGCTGGTTTCAGAAGAAGCATTTCTACTACTGACCAGATCTTCCGCTTAAATCTTATACATTGGAAGACTGTGTTAATTGAGGGCGGCAGCTTATATACGGTATTCGTGGATCTGCGTGCTGCATTCGATTTAGTCCCGAGGGATAAACTGTGGGCTGTCCTAATGGACCTCAGGGTCCCAGATGATATTCTAATAATTATGAGAAGGTTGCACCAGGGGAATTTTGGCAGGGTTAGGTGTGGTAGAGGAGGAGCTCTCTCGGATGGTTTCCCCGATGACAGGGGGGGTCAGACAGGGTTGCGTGCTTGCGCCGACTCTTTTCTGCCTCTTTGTCAACGGGGTGATTAACCATCTGAACGGGTTGAGTGATACCGATGCCCCCAGGCTGGATGGCAGCAGGGTGCCCGCTATTTTGTTTGCGGACGATACCCTGCTGCTCTCCAAATCCCCCATGGGTATACAACGGGTCCTGGACGGATTTGCGAACTTTTGCGCGATACGTGGATTGGAGATTAATGCTTCTAAAACTAAGTACATGATCTTCAATCCACCTTCGTCTACACGTGCAAACCCTGTCTTAGGGCCCTCCAGACTAGAGAGGGTTTATACATTTGAATACCTGGGGGTAACGATCAACCAGTCCATGACTTGGGACTCACATCTAACCAGGGCAAACCTTAAATTGACCCAGTTGATAGGTGGTATATCAAGGATGACGCGAGGACTGACCTATAGGCCATTTTCTCTCCGCCTCCAAATTTATAGAATTCAGACAAAAGGGGCAGTGACCTACGGAGGCGAATTATGGGGGCATACCGCAACCCAAAAATTGCAGGTCACGGAGAATAATTTCCTAAGGCAATTGACAGGTCTTCCGTCTAGTACCCCTCTTCTCCCACTAAGACTTGATTTAGGTCTTAGACCCATCACTGAGGAGTTGGGCCTTAAGCCCATAATCTACTGGCGAAAATTATGGTGCACACCGGAATTGTCAAACTATAGAGCTGAGCTCCAGGAGATCATGCGTCTTGCCAAACCTGCACAAATTTCTTGGCTTAGACACATTAAACAAACATGCGAGTCATTAGGCAGACCGGATCTGTGGTCTGATCTTGAAAATACATGTCCCAGAATCTCACGCAAATCCATCTCCAAGGTCTACTATGAGCATCATTTAGGCGTTCTAATCAAGAGTGTACGGGAGAGGTCCCTATCGAAAAAATTTCTGGGGTTCAAAGACTTATACCTATTAGAGCTTGCATTTGATAATATAGCCCCTTCATTGACAAGGAAGCTTTATATACAATGGCGGTATAACACCCTCCCCCTTAGAGCGCACACTGCTCACTGGACAAATTCCCAGCCTACATCACAATGTCCAGCCTGTGCTCATCCAAGCGAGACTGACTTGCATATTATATTTTTTTGCCCAGTTTATCGAAGAGCAAGGAATTACTGGCTTGTTCCACTCCTCAAAAACCTGGGCTGTAGACGATATCTCCAGGCATTCAGGATTCTAAAAGAAGATCTGTCGGCTCCAATTGTATTTGCAGTCGCAACATTTTTAACAGCTATGTGGTTCAGCCGCAATCGATGTATTAAGTCAACACCTATTGAACGAACTTGCCTGTAAATTTAAGGCCATTTGTTTTATAATCAATTTGTTCTTAATCATGTGTGAATTATTATATTGTGTAATTCTTTTATGGTCCTTGTGACCGAAATAAAGATGATAAATGAAATGAATGACAGTGTTCTTGATCTGTCGGACTTAACATTAAGGTGGTCTCTCGCTCTACTAGGGAGCTACCACATCCTATATTGATTCTGATGATGCTACTGTTGGTTCTGTATGTATCTTCTCTTTGATCATTTGTAAAGCGCTCTGAATCCCTCGGGGGTCAGGTTTGGGCTATATAAAACTTTTAAGACAAAATAAATAAAACATACCTACTATTTGAGCAACAGTATTCTTTGTGGCTATCCTGAACAAGGTTTCAACACGTATACTGTATCATTTTTATATCATAATTAAAAGCTGTACCTTGGATTTAGTTTTTTACATTTCTCGCTGTCTCCACTGGCTCTTATAGGTTGGCAATCGTGACTGGAAGGATTAGTCAACACGTTCTCCTTGCTGGCGAGTGGTCTCCTCTTCTGGCATGCAGGAGCGCGGTTCACATTCAATGCCATGGGATTTGCAAACAGAGCGGGATAAACATTCTCTTTTGAATAACATACTGGTAAAGGCTGGGGCACATAGGGAGAGACAGAGGTAGAACTTCTTCCAAAAATCAACTGACCAGTTTTTGGCGAAGAGGTCGAAGGTGATGTCTGGCACTCTTGGATTACGTGAATTGAGTAATCTTGTGGAGAAACAAAGGACGGTGCCACAATGTCTTCAAATGCGCGGTCTAATGCAGCAGACAGTTCTTTTCTGCATCGTCTCAGTTTTTCAGACATTTCACCTAAAGATGAACAAAACACTTATACATTTCATTTTAATCATACAACATCATAAGAACATGCATGCGTCATCATTATGTTATAAAATATAAACTTTTGTTTCCAAAGAAAGTCTTCTGTTTACTTGCCTTTCAAACAGTCCAAATTCAACACCATGTTTAATCTTTGAAGTATTAGTTCTGATTCTCTGTAGGTTGCTAAATCAGTGATGTAAACAGGCACGACTCTTTAAATGATATGGACTGGTTTACAGTTAAGACTGCACGCACTTTGCATTAGGTTTCTGGTGCAAACCGATGCAGAGTTTTGCTCTTTTATACATAACGATTAAATTACAAGAAATTTAAAATAAAAGAAGGATGGAGGTAAAACAGCAGAGAAAAGGGAACAGCACAAAAGTAGCAACTAAACCAGTTAAATATGAATCACAGAAGCATTTAGCATCCAATTGCACCGCATCTGTTTATTCTAATCCTGGTTTAACCACTGTCATCACATCATTCACAACACAGAACATTAAAATTTGCCAAACTCTCCTTGGGGAAACTTCTTTAAAAATAACTTCAGAAAAAGTCAGGATCTTCTTGAGAGAACGAAATAACCCATTTCCCCAGTGATCAATGACAACAAAATTAGGAATTCATTTTTTCCGGAATTTCATTATAGTTCTACTGCGTCCTTTGGCAATTACTACCTGCATAAAGAAATAATATATAAATGTATATATTTCTGCAGTGTTCGTAGATAAAGTAGACAAGTGATAGAGGACTATCACTAATATTGCCCCAGCGTTCTTTACGAGAAAACTGACATTTTATAATCGAACAGATACAACAGTTTTGACAATAATAACATGTACGGGACCCAATCAAAAAATTAGACTTTCATAGAATGAAAAGGCAACTCATAATATTTAAAAGACACACAGTTGATGGACTGAATGCAGAACAAATCAAAACATTCACCCCCAGTCAAGAGATCTGGGTTAACTCCATCATTCTTTTGCTCACCATGCCACCCCAGTTTAGACCTGGCCATATGCAAATCAGGCTTGACCCTGTGCTTCATGGGAACAGTCCAGCCCGAACTTCCAAGCCAGGTCCTCCCTGGACCGGAATCAAGCATCCTAGGACCGGTTTCAGGGTTTCACCCCTCTTCAGCCAGGATAGCTTGATTCCAGTGGCACAGTGAGCCCAGGACCCACGTCTGGGCATACCTGGCACACTTAGGGCGAAAAAAGCAAGACACACAATTGATGGGCGAAAAAAGCAAAAGACACACAATTGATGGACGGAATGCAGAACAAATCAAAACATTCACCCCCAGTCAAGAGATCTGTGTTAAATCCATAATTCTTTTGCTCACCATGACACCCCAATTTAGACCTGGCCATATGCAAATCAGTCTTGACCCTGTGCCTCATGGGAACAGTCCAGCCCGAACTGCCATGCCAGGTCCTCCCTGAACCGGAATCAAGCATCCTAGGACCGGTTTCGGGGTTTCACCCCTCTTCAGCCAGGATAGCTTGATTCCAGTGGCACAGTGAGTCCAGGACCCACATCTGGGCATACCTGGCACACTTAGGGCGAGAAAGCAAAAGACACAAAATTGATGGACGGAATGCAGAACAAATCAAAACATTCACCCCCAGTCAAGAGATCTGGGTTAAATCCATCAATATTTTGCTCACCATGCCACCCCAGTTTAGACCTGGCCATATGCAAATCAGTCTTGACCCTGTGCCTCATGGGACAGTCCAGCCCAAACTGCCAAGCCAGGTCCTGGCTGATGATGGGTGATTAGCCAGAATCCGGTCCCAGGATGCTTGTTTCCGGTCCAGGAAAGACATGGCCTGGCAGTTCGGGCTGGACTGTTCCCATGAGGCACTGGGTCAGACTGATTTGCATATGGCCATGTCTGAACTGGGGTGTGGCGGAGTGAGCTAAAGAATGATGATGGATTAAACCCAGATCAGTTGACTGGGGGTTAGTGCTTGCAATGTTCAACACTCCGTCCATCATCCCCTTTGGTTTTGCTTTGTTTGCCCTAAATTGGCAGGGTATGCCCAGACGTGAATCCCTTGCTCACTTTGCCACTGGATTCAAGAAAGCCTGGCTGATGACGGCTGATTAGCCAGAAACCGGCCCCTGGATGCTTGTTTCTGGTCCAGGGAAGACATGGCTTGGCATTTCGGGCTGGACTGTTCCCATGAGGCACAGGGTCAGACTGATTTGCATATGGCCATGTCTGAACTGGGGTGGCAGAGTGAGCTAAAGAATGATGATGGATTAAACCCAGATCAGTTGACTGGGGGTGAGTGCTTGCAATGTTCAACACTCCGTCCATCATCCCCTTTAGTTTTGCTTTGGTCGCCCTAAGTTGGCAGGGTATGCCCAGACGTGGGTCCCTTGTTCACTTTGCCACTGGATTCAAGATAGCCTGGCTGATGAGGATTATGAACCCAAAACCGGTCCCGGGATGCTTTTTTCCGGTCCAGGGAAGACATGGCTTAGCAGTTCAGGCTGGACTGTTCCCATGAGGCACAGGGTCACACTGATTTGCATATGGCCATGTCTGAACTGGGGTGGTGGAGTGAGCTAAAGAATGATGATGGATTAAACCCAAATCACTTGACTGGGGGTGAGTGCTGGCAATGTTCAACACTCCCTCCATCATCCCCTTTGGTTTACCTCATAATATTTGCCTTTCTTTTTAACACCTAAATTCTCACAGCGAAGAATACAAAAAAATGATGGATGGAGTACTTGAATTAATCTCAGTCAATGGTAATTATTTCGGGTCACATTCCAGTCCAACATGTTTTAGCCCATCATGCCACATCAGATTAGACCCAGCCATATGCAAATCAACCTTGTCCTGCTCCACGACGAACGGGTGTCGTGGGGTGTAATGGATGAACGTGGATGTGAGGGCAAAGAGTGGATGAGTAGACCAATGTAGTGCTAAAAATAATAGAAAATGGGGAAAAATGGGGAGGGATCGGTCAACAATGCAGGAAGTGGGTGACAAAGCAACACGCACAGTGGAAATGGGGACAAACATGTACAGCAAAACAAGCCCTCAAGAGTGGGTAGAAAAAACACATGTACTCCCGTGGAGTTCTCAAAGAAAACCTAAAAGTAGTAACCTGATATTAAAAGTGGAACGATACAAGTCATTCAATCAAAATCATTGTAAAACAACTATGCTCCAAGGGAGGGAAAATCATAAGAGAAAGCAAAGCCATAGAATAACAAGCAAAAAAACTATATATTGACAATAAAGTCAATCAATGTTAAGCAGCGGACTGACCCAAAACCCACTCAATGTATTGTGTTGTACACAGTAGGTCTTTCCACAACGTACAGGCGAGACCTAAACACGTAGTTCATTTTGGCTTGAACATTTTCAAGCAAGACAAAGGCCCCCATATAAAGAGTCACCATAGAGCAGGCTATTTAACTTGGGCCACTTCCATCAGGATCCCACGACATCATTGTGCCACAACTGCAACGTTAGTGTTGGACCAAGGGACGCAGAAAAGAGACATTGACCTAGCCCATTTGACCACGACACCTCAGAAACTACAAGCCCTTCTCTACAGAAGTATGGGACAGGTCATTGCTCTGTGCAGTCCACTCATGGTGGTAGCAGCAGACTTAAAGGAGGCTGACTTAAAAGAAGGCAACATCTCACCAGAGGCAGAATGTAGAATCGCCTTGATGGATCCTGAATAGAGGTCTGCAAGGCAGGATTTAGTGACGGTCTGAAGGGGTTTACCAGAGGGGCCTGCTCAGTCCATTGTCTAGACCAGTGATACTTAACCTGAGGTCCACGGACCCATGGGGGTCACAATGCCTACTCATGATGTCCGTGACTGCTTAGAAAATTAAATATTATTAACAGATTAATTACGTATATATAAATAAAGAAGCAAAATATAAAACTGAACATTTGAAAATATTCTATAAGTGAGAAAAAAACTGAAATTAGAGGCTACAAATCAAGTTGGCAACCTCAGATTGATTAGTGGGAACAGTACAAGTACATCACGCAGAATATAGTAAGGATGATGGGTGGCCTCAATTATCTTTGAAAAGCTCCACCCTTCCTATTTAAATTTCAATTTTTATATTCGTTTGTGGATTATATAAAATATTTTATAATTTGCGTATTTGTTCGATGAATGCTTGTTTCTACATTTTTGTGTATTGCTCTGAGGATCAAATCATTGAAATTGCCTAAACCAGAGTTCTCTGCTTCAACTCGTGTCTCATTGGGGGACCTCGGATTCCAACAATGATTCACTGGGGGTCCTCGGTTTCCAGTAATGATTAAATGGGGGTCCACAGATATTAAAAAGTTAAGAACCGTTAGTCTAGACAACAATGGTCTAATGCTGGTGGATGAGGCTGGTGTCTTTTTTAGGAGTTTGTACCTTAGATGTACCTTTCCTTACCTTATTTTAACTGATGCCTTTAATGGGAACTTCCTTTGTGCACTCCTTTCATGCCTTAAAGGTTGGGTATAGTGAAACTTGTGGCCAAGGCTTGAGGGAAAAGACTAAAGGATCCTTCGCTTCCGAGGGACTACTTTGGAAGGGTTCATTTTTTGTGGCTAACTATGAGACTATATAATCCACTTATTGGTATTGGGGCCTGCAGTAGTGGGCGAAGGTTGGGACCTGTCAACAGAATGAGAAAATAGCAGTTTATGGATAACATTAGAGGCTGAACTCATTGGCTCCTGTAAGTACAGTGCACATTGTCGAAAGTCCAAACCAAAAGGGCGGGTGGTATTGTAAGATGATGGCATGCATCATCAGGAATATGGAGGCCAACAGGGGCACTTGAGCTGTGGGTGCAAAAGCATATCCAAGAGATGGTCCAGAGCCACAATGACGAATAAAAGCATGGAGTGAAATAGAAGAATATAGGTAGTCAGTTGTAAGATGAAACAGGATTAGATTTATTTACAAGGTAGAAGTAAAAGTTTACAGGTGATGATGGTAGTAAAGTAGAAGCCCCACCAAGAACAGCATCCCAGCTGCTCAGCCCACACTTTACAACTCACATTCACTCCACCAGGCACACAGGAACATTCTATGATATCACACTCGCTGAGCAGCAGGGCACATAAAACAAAGGAAGAAATACATGGCGATAAGAGCAGGATACCACAACCCTGCCTCCTTTAAGGAGACAATAACAAACAACACTTCAATTTAGATGGAAAACACTCATCATCATAAAAACTGACAAATAAAGAAAGTGGGAATACAGAGAGAAATCAATCACACACACACACTCCCCTTCAGCATGTGGGTGCTATACATATGCCTCTAAGGGTGCCATAGTGCCCCTATGGGTGCAACACATATGCCCTAGGTTTGGGTGTTGCAAAGTAAATGCCCCATCTCCAGTAATCTTACATGGAGAACCAGGGTGCAAGACATGCACCTCGTAAAATACAACTGTACCACAGATTGGGAGCAAATGCCCAACGCCAAATGTAATGCAATTTAAAATGTTTGCGCATAAGGCAAATGCCCATCACCAGTCAAAATTGTAATACTAACAAAGGTTCAGGCATATAATTATACAAAGCAATAACGTACAGTGAAAAAAATAAATCCAAACAAAATACACATTACAGAAAAAAATCACATATCACAAAAAAGGAACCATTGGTACCCGTACAAAATATGTATATGCTTTTTACTAAGACAATAATACAAAATACAATACAATCATAAATTGACGGTGCGCACATAATTATACAAAAAACTAAATCAGGAAACACAATTACAGGTATAAACAGAAAAGCAGTGTCAGAGGCAGATACATTTACAAGAGAACAACATTGACTGGACAAAACACAAAACCAGAAATGGCAATTATTGCAGCATTAATTGCCATTTCTGGTTTTGCCCAAACAGTGTTGTTCTTTTGTGAATTCATCTGCCTCTGCCATTGATTTTTATGTTTATACCTGTAATTGTGTTTCCTGATTTTGTTTTTTGTATCATTATGTGAGCACCGTCAATTTATGATCGTATTATATTTTGTATTATGGTCTTAGTAAAAAGCGCATATATATTTTGTATGGGTATCAATGGTTCCTTTTTTGTGATATGTGTTTTTTTTTCTGTAATGTTTATTTTGTTTTGATTTATTTTTTTCACTGTACCTTATTGCTTTGTATAATTATATACCTGAACCTTTGTTAGTATTACAATTCTCATTGACCCCTGGTTTGGGTACTAGGGTTGCCCCTGTTTGTTGTAACCATCACCCATAAAAGTCACAACTAATATGCACCCTCACATGTAATGTAATTGTAAAATAGTTTGAGCGAAACATGCTTGTCACTAGAAAAGTCAAGTAAAGTATGGGGTTGCAATATGTCCCCTCAAAATGGTTTGAGCAAAACAACCAGCCCCACCACCATACAAGAGAACAACATTGACTGGACAAAACACAAAACCAGAAATGGCAATTATTGCAGCATTAATTGCCATTTCTGGTTTTGCCCAAACAGTGTTGTTCTTTTGTGAATTCATCTGCCTCTGCCATTGCTTTTTATGTTTATACCTGTAATTGTGTTTCCTGATTTTGTTTTTTGTATCATTATGTGAGCACCGTCAATTTATGATCGTATTATATTTTGTATTATGGTCTTAGTAAAAAGCGCATATATATTTTGCATGGGTATCAATGGTTCCTTTTTTGTGATATGTGGTTTTTTTCTGTAATGTTTATTTTGTTTTGATTTATTTTTTTCACTGTACCTTATTGCTTTGTATAATTATATACCTGAACCTTTGTTAGTATTACAATTCTCATTGACCCCTGGTTTGGGTGCTAGGGTTGCCCCTGTTTGTTGTAACCATCACCCATAAAAGTCACAACTAATATGCACCCTCACATGTAATGTAAATGTAAAATAGTTTGAGCGAAACATGCTTGTCACTAGAAAAGTCAAGTAAAGTATGGGGTTGCAATATGTCCCCTCAAAATGGTTTGAGCAAAACAACCAGCCCCACCACCATAATATGCAAGTAGAGTTTGGGGTCGCAATATGCCCCCTCAAAAGGTTCCAACATTTGAAATAGATGAACACCAGTAAACATAAGTATCATCTGGGTGTAACCCAGTACTAGTAATAGTAAGTATGGTTTGGGTTACAGGGTGTCTGCCCTACCACCAAGAACTGTAAAAAGAAAATAACAGTAAGTACAAAGTGAAACACGCACAGGTGTAAAACACATTACACCTAGAGATTTCCACAATACCATACCAAACATTTACCCCACTATGCAATGTAAGTACACACTAAAACATATTAGCATATAACATAGTTAAAGGAAGAAAATTAAAAATAGTACTCATAGCATGGTAATAATATTAATAAGACCTGTTTCACAGTGTCAGATAGTGGCAGTGCAGGAATTCAAATGTTGAAAGCGCTGATCCCAGTGTAAATGCTGGAAATCCAATCTGTTCCTTGCTGTTAGAACTGACCAACGACTATCTGAGACAACACATATTAAGTTGATGAATTTGTGGATTATAATGCAGCTTGTCCAGAACAGAGTAAAAATTCTTTCACTCAGGGGCGGACAACAAAGAAATGCACTCACAATTTTAGCGCTGCACGGGTAAAAAATATTTATTACACTGCCAGGGCAACTGGCGTACCGTAGCAATAAAGCTGCAACACAGTGCTAAGCACTGCCGCTATGCTGTGATGACAACATAATTACAAGATATTGAGCGCGAAGAAGGCATAAGTAAGAAAAAAATGTTTTTAACATGAACAAAAAACATCGCACTCCCTGCGTAAATTCACATAATCCATCCCAATCCAGTAACATGGTGTGGTGATCTCATGCTGACTATATTCCAGTGATGCAATGCTGGAATGTAGAATGTCTTATGTAGATTCTTGGTTGAGAGATTCCTTGTAAGTCAGTTACTTGGGCACTGAAGAAGCTGTGGCTAATAAACACATGACATGAAGTATTTCTGTCTGCTGAACCTTATTACATAATACTTCACTACAATTTGGTGACGATTTAGCCACAGCTGAGGATCCACGCATAAAGAAGTACTGCCTTCAAATAAAGAAGTGAGGAGAATACATTCTCAGGAAGAAGACAGCACATGAAGAAAAATAAACAGGCCTGTATAATTTCAAATGAATGCTGGGATTTAATGCGAGACTATTAGTAAAAGAAATAGAAAGATTTGATGGATGATGACACTATCCACTTAAAGATAAATAGTCATTGCGCCACATTTCTCTGTGCTGTTTTTAAAAGAAACCATCTGTGGGATCTAAAGAATACTCACACAGCATTGTATAATTGAATTAATCGACATAACGGGGAAGGTAAATGACATTATAAGAAAAGGATTACTGTATTTTATCGCATGCCTCGTTTAACATAAACAGACACAATTGGCTAAGAACGTTAAACACAAGGGCGTTATTTCTAAAGCTGGAAATGTAATGTTTGAATGAAATCCGACAGCAGGAAGCAAGATCGAAAAGAAACCCATTTTCAAAGCAAATACATTCTGAAGTTAAACAGTTGCACGCTGAGTGAAAGAAATGAAATGTGAGGCTATATTTGCGACATTAGTAAGAAGCGTTTTGTTAAAAAAATATACGTTACGGTGAATTGGTGGAATTAATTTAACACAAGGCATATTTATATCTAAAGTAAACAGCTGATATTTCAAAAGTAAATTCTTTCTACTGTGCGCGTGAAGAAAAGCGCGAGGCTGTAATGCACTTTCAACTGCAGTCATAAATAAACATAACCTGCTGCGCGCGTCAAGCAAAGCGCGAGGTTAAGATTGACTGTAGTTCTTAAGTAAACAAAGGCAGCTGCACGCGTCAAGTAAAGCGCAAGGTGGAAAGTGACTACAGCGTTTAAATAAACACAATCAGCTGTTCGCGCCAAGTCAAGCGCAAAGGTGAAATCGACATTAAACAAAGCTGAGTGTGTACGCGCGAAGTCAAACGCGCGAAGTCAAACCACAGAATCAACGTTAGTTTAAAAAAAAAAGTAAAGCCTGCAGCGAGTGAAGCTCTAAGGAAACGTGCACTAAGGAAACTTGTAACTTTGAAAGAAATTGTCGAACTACCCAAACAAGGATTGAATTACTCACAGTGAGAGGAAGCCCATTCCCAGTCAATCACTCTGTCCTCAGTTGTGCTGTAGACACAAAGAGAGTGACAATTGAAGAAGGACTACAGGAAGTAGTTTATTTACAGAAGGGAGTTTGAAAGAACAACTAGAACGCTGAAGATCAGGGAGTAGTTCTTCACTTTGACAAAAATTCAAGACAAGTGTTTACAGAAGTTTAACAAACAGACATATACAGTCTGAAGGTAAAATATATTATTCAAGGAATAGCACATCCGGGATGTGCACACGCAGACCCAAGTAATAGGACTATGGTTGACAAACCTACTCTGCACATCTGTGATGTGCACACGCAGTGAGAATTAATTATTCAAGAAAAGCTACATTTCTTCAATGCATACCTGTGATATGCACACACATTAAAAGAAGTAGAAATTCAACAGCAACTAAACATAAATATATATTATCAAGTATCTATATATATTTATTTTAATTTTATTCTTTTAACTAATTTATAGTTTTGGACACATTCAAACTGTTGTTGGCTAATTCCAGTATTGCTAATTGAATATTAATATATGTTAACATAGAAAGTATCATGGCTGCTATGCAGAATGTTAACGCTCCTCCTCCTTTTCTTCAAACTCCAGGAGATCCTCCAGTACCTTGGAGAAATTGGTTCAGAGCTGTTACAAAGTACTTAGCAGCAATAGGTGGAAACAGGTATCGACCAGAACGTAAAAGGTTTTTATTAGAACACAACTTAGGTTTCGAAGGTCAATCTATTTAAGAACATCTACCACCTTATAACATTACCCATGATCAAGAAGATTTAGACCAATATGAATTAGCTGTAAACAAATTAGAGAAGCAGTTTGATGTACAACCAAGCTTGATCGTAAATAGACATAAATTCTTTACAAGAGAACAATTAGAGGATACTTATGCTGCTGTTTTACGTATGTTGGCTGCAGAATGTGACTTTGAAAACTTTACAGATCAACTTATAAGTGATCAGATAGTAGTACGTTGTTGGGATAAGAAAGTACAACAAAAACTTCTCACTATGAGAAACCCAAATTTACTAGAAACAATTGATATAGTAAAAGGAATTGAGGTGTCACGTAAAGCACAAAAATAACTTATTCGTAAAGACAACAGTAGTGTGTCTATTGTTAACGGAAAAAACAGTCTATAAACAAAACAAAAATTTTAAACAATATCCAAAAAAAAAAAAGAGTATAAAGGTGGGTTTTTCACACAGAAAACTATTTGTTTCAGGTGCGGGAATTCCAATCATGGACCCAATGGTCGCCCTTGCCCTGCAAAAAATGTGAAATGCAAATTGTGTAACAAAATTGGACAATTTGCAAAAGTTTGCCAGTCACCTAAAGACAAGATCAATTTGGTTCTAGAAGGGGATTTAGGTAACAGTTCAGATGAAGAAGAAAGTTGCGTAAGGGGAATGAGAGATATGATTGTAGTTGTACAAGATGATGAATCTGACTGTGTAGATCCGTATGAAGAAATTGAAGTAGATGGGAAAAATGTAAGACTTCTTATTAACTCTGGAGCAAGAATGACAATGGTGAGTGATAAATTGTTTGCTGAGGTCTGGGGAAGACGAGTGTTTTTTCCTCCAGACAGGAATCCAATGACATATGATGGTAGGAAAATAGAGTTGTCCGGATATTTTCAATGCCAACTAGGGTTCAAAGGTAGCAATATCTTTGGAAAAGTATATGTTGCTAAGAAAGGGCTAAACATACTTGGATGGTATCACCAAGGTCTTTTTGGAATGACCCTCAGACCAAGTAGTGACGTTCAAGTCTCTTTAGTAACTGAGTGTGAGGGAAACAAAGAGTCATTTGAAAAAGTTGAAAGCAGTACCAAATGGATTGAGAATTTTCCTGCGGTATTTGATGACAAACTAGGTAAGATCATAGGTTTCAAGCACAAAATTAAAGTAAGATATGATGTCACACCCGTGAAATATAAGTTGAGGAATGTATCATTCAGTGTGTGTGAAGACTTAGCAAATATCCTTAAAAAATGTGTGATGAAGGTGTGATAGAACCTATTGAGTCTTCTTTATGGCTAAGTCCATTGGTTATCACCAGGAAGAAGAACGGCCAACTGAGAGTGTGTGTGGACTTGAGAAGCCTTAATAAAGTTATCTGGATTGATTCACACCCTCTACCTAGAATAGATGACATCATAAGTACATTCTCGGGTGCTAAGTTTTTTTCAAAGATTGACTTAGCATCTGCCTATCACCAGGTTGTACTTGAAGAGTCGTCATGACATCTAACTGCTTTTGTTTCTCCCATGGGCACCTATCAATTCAAAAGAATGCCTTTCGGAATTGTGTCGGCACCAGCTGTTTTTCAGCGAGTGTTAGAGAATGTATTAGAAGGAATTGAAGGTGTGGTAACGTTCCAGGATTACATCTTAATAGCAGGAGAGAATCTGTCTATTCATGATAAACGCATGTGTGCAGTCTTGGAGAGGTTAAAAAAATAAGGAGTTGTTGCAAATCGTGGTAAGTGCGAATTTGCAAAAAATACTATTGAGTATTTAGGCCATGTAATTTCAGAGAAGGGAGTTGAACCTAGACCTGGTTTAGTTGATGCTGTAGTAAAATCTCCGACTCCCAAGAGCAAAGAGAATGTAGCATCATTTTTAGGGATTTGTGAATTTTATTCAAAATTCATTCAAAACTTCTCTGCTAAAACTGTTGCGTTAAAAGAATTATTAAAAAAAGAAAAAAGTTTTGCATGGGAAAAAAATTGTCAAGAAGAATTAGAAAATCTAAAAAAAGAAATTATTTCAGCAGGTGTTCTTGCACAGTAGATGCAAGCAACGATGGTTTGGGTGCCACCATTACTCAGATGAAAGGCAAAAGTGAAGTGACGATTGGTTTTGCATCTAGGTCTTTGAGATCTAACAAAAACGTTTTTTCTGTTATAGAAAAAGAACTTTTGGCCTGCTGTTGGGCAGTCGAAAGATTTAAGTGTTTTGTTTGGGGATGGAAATTCGTTCTAAAGACTGACCACAAACCCTTAGTCAGCATCTTGAGAGGATGTACAATAAAAGACCACACACCAAGAATAGCTAGGCTAAGTTCAAAACTTTTACAATACAATTTTGTAGTTGAATACATCCCAGGTGGAAAGAATGTAAGGGCGGACTATTTATCTCGTTCACCCTTAAGTTTTATAGAGTACACAGAAAATAATGATGAAAATGATGAAGAATGCTTAATCGCTTGTATTGATGTTTGCCATGACACCACCTTTATAGAACAAGAGTGGATGTCGGAATCTTCAAAGGATGTTGAGTTAAGTAGAGTAAGAGAGTATGTAATGAATGGGTGGCCAAAAGAAAAAGTTTTACCACAGGAATTACAACCTTACTTTAAAATTTCAGATGAATTGTCAATAGAGGAATATGGAATGTTGGTAAGGGGAGACACATTTATTCCACCTGTATCTTTGAGAGACAGAATCATTGTGTATGGTCATGAAGGACATTTAGGGCAAACCATAACCAAAAGAAAAATTAGAGACAGTTATTGGTGGCCTGGAATGGACGCTGCCATTATTGCAAGTGTTCGGTCATGTGTCATTTGTGCGACTAGTAATAAAGGTCTCAAAACTGAAGCAGTTCCTCTTCAACCTGTAAAATTACCTGATTTCGTGTGGTCAAAACTCGCAATAGATTTCATTGGTCCTTTTAGTGTCCTTCCTCGAAAGTTGAAATTTGCTATTGTAGTCGTTGACTATTATAGCAAATGGTGGGAAGTAAAATTTGTTGAAGAGGCAAACACTACTAGTGTTATAAGATTTAAAACAAAATTATTTTTGAGAGAAGGTTTTCCAAAAGACATTGTATCAGATAACGGTGTTCAGTTTATTTAAAAAGAAATTAAAAGTTTTCTCGACTCCAATGCAATTAAACATAAATGTGTAGCATTATATCACCCACAGCAAACGGACTAGTAGAAAAAATGAACCGTATACTGGCAGAGTGCATACAGTGGGTTATTCAAAACAATATAGAAGTGTCTAAAGCTGTTGAGGAAATGCTGTGGTCGCATATGTCATGTCCCAATGCTGTTTCTGGTCTCTCGCCTTTTGAAATTCTACGAGGACGCACTCCTGCTTCAAGGTTGTGTCCTGCATGGTTAAGAGAATGTCAGAACAAAAACGTACATATGTTAAATGTGGACAAAGTTGTGAGACCTAATGTGGAAATGTTTCAGACTAAAATGAAAAATCATTATGACACTTTGCACAGAGTGAAGTATAAAGAAAGAGATTTGTATGTAGGAGATTGGGTTCGGGTGAAAGATCCCAATCATGTTCCTAAAGGTATGTCAGAATTCAAACCACCTGTCAGAATTGAAGTTGTGACCAGGAATGCAGTGAGAACAAGCAGGAACGAATGGTGGAATAAGGGAAGAGTTGTGAAGGTGCATTCTCATGATGTTCCTCCTCATGATCTTTCTTCTCCATCCAATTCGTCTTTGCGTGCTCGTGTTGTTCCTTTTTCATCATCTTCTTTTTCAGACACTGATGTCTCAGAGTCAAAACGTTCTGTTCATCCTTTTTCCGAAAGAAGTAATGGTAGACGAAACATTGTTAAACCCTTGACATTTCGTGATTGAAATTCTTTTATGTTTCTACACCTATATTGTTTGTATTTAGTTGATTATTGTATTTGAGTTATGTTTACTCTGTTTATTGTTTGCACTATTTTATTGTAAAGAAGGGAGATATTGTGGTGATCTCATGTTGACTATATTTCAGTGATGCAATGCTGGAATGTAGAATGTCTTATGTAGATTCTTGGTTGAGAGATTCCTTGTAAGTCAGTTACTTGGGCACTGAAGAAGCTGTGGCTAATAAACACATGAATTTCCGATTCCTTCCACAGTGGAAGGTGAATCCCAGTATGCACTCTTTCTACTTAAAACTGTAATAAGTTAAACCACGAATGTCTGTTGATCAATAAACTGTTTTATTTCACAGTCTCCATTGAGTTTTGTTGCTTCAAAAAATATTCATTGTTGTCATAATTCAGGTTTGTTTAGAACCTCTTCATGTAAATAAACTCCAATGTTGTAAACTTGGTCACATATTGTCAATATGAATATTTGGGTTACAGGGATGAATCCCAATGCATTTCGGGGTCTCCCTTCGTCAGGGGATACTCCCTATAAACAAAAATAACCATCTATTAATAATCTCCGCACAAGAATTTGACGAGAACAAATTCTACATGAATAGCGTGGAGCTGCATGTTTCAGACACCAACGTATATATGCGATTACTTTCGGATCCTACCTCATCCTTTAAACAGATTCTGGCATCAATCATTGATAAGGCTTTAACATTGGGAACCATCAACGAGAGAGACAAACATTTTTTGATCAAGCAGAATCCGAGTATACCGTATCTATATATGATACCAAAAATTCATAAGAACTTACACCACCCTCCATTCAGACCAATAGTGAGTACACGAAATTCCATTCATGAACCAATTGGCAAATACATAGACAGACACCTTCAACCAATGGTCACACAAATGACCACATATGTTCAAGACACAACTGATTTCCTCACAAAACTAGACAAAATGGAGTTGATGGAAAATATCGAGTACATTTTGTGTACCATGGATGTACAATCATTGTATACTTCAATCCCCCATAATTTGGGACTCGAAGCACTGGAATTCTTCCTAGTAAGAAGCAACAAGGAAAGTGACCTCAATGTTTTTTTAATTGAGTTGATGCATTTTACGCTGTACCACAGTTATTTCACCTGGAAGGATGAGTTTTTTACACAGTTGAACGGAACATCGATGGGAAATTGCGCCGCTCCGGCGTATGCAAATTTGTTCATGCATCATTTTGAACTTACTCACATCCTTGCACACAAAAAATGGACAGACAACGCAATTTTATTCATCAGATACATTGACGATATTTTTCTTATTTGGAAGGGGGAAGAATCCACACTAGTCAATGTCATTCAAGAACTAAACATGGTGGATGACCGCATCCAATTTACACATTCTTTGAGTAAAGAAAAAATACCTTTCCTAGATGTGGAAGTCAAGATAATTGATCAAAAACTAATAACCACAGTGTACACAAAAACTACAGACAGAAACAACTTTCTACACTTCTCAAGTTTTCATCAATTAAGTCTCAAACAACATCTGCCTTACTCACAGTTATTGAGGATAAAAAGAATATCATCAACTGAAGACTTGTACCAGGAAAACAAAAATACAATGATGGCAAAATTCAAACAAAGAGCATATCCAGATTCTGTACTACATCAGGCTAACGAAAGAGCAAACAAACAAAGTAGACAAGTATTACTTAAGAAAAAGAATTTGGACGTTCAACAGGACCGTAATGTGTTCGTCTCCAAATACTCAACCAGAAGTCAAAGAATCAAACACACAATAAAAAAATATTGGCCAATGCTACAAGCGGAGACAGAATTTAATGGCATTTTCAACCAACCACCAATATTTGCATATCAACGCACAAAAAACCTACAACAGATGTTGAAACACAAAAAACAGAGAGAAGACACACACAAGGGAACCATTCCATGTTTGAATTGTGGCAGCTGCAACAACATAATTAAAGGAACTACATTGACTCATCCAACGCAAGGAACTCCCATTAAACTGCATGTGACAGCGACATGTGACTCTAGTTTTGTCGTGTACTTACTTAAGTGCCCATGTGGGCTGCCCTACGTGGGAAAAACGGAACGAAAAATTAAAACCCGTTTGACAGAGCATAAGAGCAACATAAGAAACAATAACCCAAAATCAGTCATTGCCACACATTTTAACACATTATCTCACAACATCAGTCAACTTCGATTCTTAATTTTGGAACAAGTGCCATTGCAAATGGGCAGAGACAACAAGAAATTTCTGTTACAAAGAGAACTATATTGGATTTTTGCATTGGATTCACTACACCCGAAGGGTCTGAATGACCGGGTGGAACATAACTGTTATTTGTAAATATCCATCAATGTGCAGTTGTGCATTTGTGATTAACTTACCGCATTTAATTTTTTCAGATTTAAAATGTATTTTCTGATGATGGTATTTTGAAATGTATTGTTTTTAATTCAGCAGACATTTATTATTTTTAGTGAGTTAACTTTACGTTATAGACATTCACCCGTATCACCAAGTTTGGGTTTTAGTCTTTCTTCTATCTCGCATGAGTTTCCCTAAGCACGCACATATTTACTTCCGGGGCACACAAGGAACACAGCTGATCCCAACGGTTACGGAACGCGGAATTGTTTCGAACGAGGAACGGGTATTGTACAGGTATGCACCGCAGCGGCACTGATTAGATCCTACACGATAAGATTTCTTTTAATTATAATCAGTTTAATGGACGCAAGAGTCACTTACGCAGTTAACTCTCTTGAATTAATTGAATTTCCGGCACATCTCTTAAAAGAACCCATGGTTATGACACATATGTAGACACACGGCATTAACCATTTACCGGCACTTCGTAAAGTTTCACATCACGTGGTTTTTATCTTGTTTTATAGTTCACGACACTACAACCACCGAGAATGTTTCTATAATTTATGTTCACTGAATTAGACATCATTTACGTCTACATCGCACTAGATCTGCAGCAATTGATTACTGTTCACGCAAAATCTTAGGCTCTGTTGTTATGTCATCAGCTTTTGTTCTCGTCAAATTCTTGTGCGGAGATTATTAATAGATGGTTATTTTTGTTTATAGGGAGTATCCCCTGACGAAGGGAGACCCCGAAATGCATTGGGATTCATCCCTGTAACCCAAATATTCATATTGACAATATGTGACCAAGTTTACAACATTGGAGTTTATTTACATGAAGAGGTTCTAAACAAACCTGAATTATGACAACAATGAATATTTTTTGAAGCAACAAAACTCAATGGAGACTGTGAAATAAAACAGTTTATTGATCAACAGACATTCGTGGTTTAACTTGTTACAGTTTTAAGTAGAAAGAGTGCATACTGGGATTCACCTTCCACTGTGGAAGGAATCGGAAATTCAGTCTTAAGCTACATCCCTCTTGATCAGGGGAGAAGATCCCACAGCACCGAAAACATAGTGAAAGTATTACAAAGCAATTGAAAGTTCACACGAAGGAGTGCGACCGACACACAACGCTAATAAACACATGACATGAAGTATTTTTGTCTGCTGAACCTTATTACATAATACTTCACTACACATGGCCCCCGAAGTGTCGATTTACGTTGTTTGCTTAAGGAGGTAGAAGTTGTTGCAAGCAACCTGATTCCATAACTGACGTCAGCCTCTGTGCACAGGCATCGCGCATGCACCAGAAGTTTTCTTCACAGATACAGTCACATCAGGAATTCTCCACCAAACTTGTAGCAGCCGCACACCAAACTGGAGATTAGGAATCCAAAGAGCATTCTAACTTCCAGGTGGCTCCTTAAGGCTCGAGGTAAGCATTGGCAATTTTGTTTTCTTCCTTCCTTAAAATTTCATCCTCATTATATGCCGTATCCCATCCTTCTTTTTGCAAGCAGCTGGTCCCAGCCACACATATTCACTCCAAGGGTCCCTGATCTACTTCTCTGAGCGGTAAGGATAATCTGCTCAGAAAATCTACAGTCACATTCTTGACCTTAGGTACGTACTGCACTTCATACACAAAATCCTAGAGCCTCGTGGATATTCTTGCAATCCTCGCAGAAGCCCTTGGAAGACCCTCTGTGGTTAGTAATTTGGTTAATGGCTTGTGATCTGATCGAAGGGTACATTTTCTGCCCCAAATGAATTTAAGAAAGTGTTCCATTGCCGAAACATACACTATAGCCTCTATCTCTATGACAGGATAGTTTTTGTGCATAGGGGATAGAGATTGAGAAGCAAAAAGCGATCACCACCTCTTTGCCTTGTTCTGACTTCTGAGACAAAACCCCTCCCAACTCAGTACCACTAGCATCTGTAGTAACATACCTATCAGCTGAAGGATCAAATCCCTGCAATGTTGGGGCATTGCTTATGGCATTTTTTATTACAATAATTGCTTTTTGACATGTTTCATTCAAATACAGCTTTCTTTTTCATCAGAAGCAGCATTTCATGGGTCTTCTGTGAAAAATGATTAACAAACTTTGAACAGAACTTAACCAAACCAAGGAAAGATCTAAGTTCATCCTTGGATTCAGGAACAGTTGCATTCACTATTGCTTCGACTAACTTAGATTTTGGCTTTATCCCTTTGTCACAAATTTCATGTCCTAAGTATGTAACCACATTTTCCACAAACTTGCACTTACTTTCTTTAGCAGACAATCCATTGTGCCTGAGAATACTAAGTACTTCCCTGAGAATTACATCATGGTGCTTTCTATTCTTGCCCATTAGAATGTCATCTTGGAAGAACGTGATATCAGGTATATGAGTGAACAACTTTGATTTTAATCTCTGAAACACCATAGCGGCTGACACCAATCCGAAGGCATGCGTTTGAATCAGTAACATCCATAAGGTGTACAGAAAGTTGCAAGATGTCTGATTTTGGGTTCAAAAACAACTTGGTGGCATTTTATGCAGCACGGGACCTGGGCACGCAAGACGACGCACTGAAGTACATGGCAGATCTCGACCTGCCAGTGCTCACAGATGGGGACCTCAAAGAGCTGGAGGCCCCCCTCACGTTAGACGAGGTAAAAAAGGCACTGACCAGGCTTCGGGTGGGGAAAGCACCGGGCCCGAACGGATTCCCGGCGGAATTCTTTAAAAGGACGGCGGACCTTCTGGCTCGCCATTTACTGGCGCTCTTCGAGGGAGCGAGAGAAGAGGGGAACCTCCCCCCGGACCTGAGGTTGGCCACGATCATCCCGATCTTTAAAGAAGGGAGGCCACCGGAGGACTGCACCTCATATCGCCCGATCTCCCTTCTTAATACTGAAGTGAAACTATTGGCGACGGTGCTGGCCCTCAGACTGCGGAAGGTGCTTCCGGGATTGGTTCACTTGGACCAGACGGGCTTTCTCCCCAGTAGAGCAACAAGACTTAATTTACGGAGATCGCATAACTGGCTGCAGGAGGTGCGTGGACGGCGGGACCCCCACTGGTTTCTCTCACTTGACGCAGAGAAGGCATTCGATGCGGTACATTGGCCCTTCCTGGAGGGGGTCCTGGGGCAAATGGGCTTCGGACCCGCCTTCCGCCAATGGATACGTCTGCTGTATATGGACCCAAGAGCGCGGGTGAGAGAAAATGGGGTCACCTTCGGGGATTTCCCTATCTGCAGGGGCACACGGCAGGGGTGCCCTCTGTCCCCCCTGCTTTTCACAATGACAATAGAGGTACTAGCGGCAGTAGTCAGGCAACACCCAGAGGTTAGAGGTTTTTCGAAAGGGACCGCAGGACGAGATAGAGGAAAAAATATCCCTGTATGCGGATGATGTCCTTCTCTATATTACCCACCCGGCGACGACGATCCCGATAATCTTTTCGGAGCTGGAGCGGTACGGAGCCCATTCGGGATATAGGGTTAACTGGCACAAGTCGGTACTGTACGATCCGAAGGGGCAAGAGCAATGGCCGTGTCTCCCGGACAGGCTCCAGACAACGAAGGAAGGGTTTCATTATCTTGGAGTGTTTCTAACGCTTGATCAGAACGTCTCCTATGACAGGAATGTAGGAAGAGTTTTCCACAACTTCATAGAGGACGCGAGCAGATGGCGACGACTGCTGCTTACGATCCTGGGTCGCGCAGCCATGTTTAAGATGATGACGTTGCCCAAGTTCCTGTACGCATTCCAAAATGAATACTATCCAGTTCCCAGGAGGGTTTTCCGGGAGATCGACTCGGAGGTCCGTAGCTTCCTTTGGTTAGGCAAGCAACCCAGGGTAGCGCTAAAGACCCTGCAGAGACACCAATATAGCGGGGGGATCTCACTTCCTAACGTTGAAACCTACTACTGGGCGGAACACCTAGTATCCATTAACGACTGGTTTCATGTCCCAGCCACACACCCAACATATGCTTTAGAATGGTTCGCCATGAGCACACACTCATACAACCACTACCTCTATGGTGGTAAAGGTATGGGACGGCTATTACCGGCAACTAGACTCACCTTGGCGATATGGAAAAGGGGGAACCGGGTGATTGGATGGGATCAGAAACTTACTAGACAAACGCCTCTATGGCACTGCGCGTGGTTACCGGAACTGAATAAGTTGAAAGGGTTTAAACAATGGGACACCATAGGGATTTCGACAGTGGGGGACATGCTAGTAAGGGGGGAACTGAAGACATTCTCGGTACTTAAGATGGAATTTGGCTTACTCCCCACGCAATACTACAAATATGCCCAGCTGAAGCATGCATGGAGGGCAGGAGGGCTGCAGACGGCCTCACTCCCGGAATACGCACCCCTTGAGGGGCACCTATTACAGGAACACATGATAGAGAAAGCGGTGTCCCTCACATATCGGACCCTCATGAACAACATGCCCGACACTCTGGGGGCACTTAGAGATACCTGGGAGAAAGAAGTGGGTGAGATGGACGAAGTGGATTGGAACACAGTTCTCATGCATCCACGAGAAGTGGCGATTAAGTCTCGGCTGCGGCTGATACAATTTAATATCCTGCACAGGACCTACTTCGACAGAATACGATTATACAAAATGGGGAAGATAGGGGACACGACCTGTCTGAGATGCACAAGGGAAGGGGGGGACTTTTATCACATACTCTGGAAATGCCCACAGATTCAGACATATTGGCGAGGGATCCTGGGGGAACTAGGTAAAGTGCTAGAGGTTCCATTGCAGGAAGATCCCAAACTGGTATTACTAGGCATGACCAACGATGTAGATGTCACTCGCCCACTACTGACCTTCTTGGTTCTGGCCCTAGTGGTGGCTAAAAGGGACGTAGCGAAATACTGGGGAGCGCCCGCGCCACCCCGACTGGAGGAATGGAGGAGGGGTCTCGACCTTTACATGGCGGCAGAAAGGGTTACATACAAGGCACGGGGATGTCCCGAGAAATTTAGCAGAGTGTGGTCTAGGTGGAGGAAGTATCATGGCTTGGAGGGGGGTCTCTAGGAGGGCGGCTGGGAGGGGGTTCCTACACGGTTCACGGAGGGCATGGATAGCCCAGGAGCCTGGGCAGATATGAACATTAAGGACGATTGTGAATTGGTGCGGAGCAATCATTGAAATGGCTCCTCTTCTGAGGGGGGAGGGTGGGCGGTGGGAGACAAGCAAAGTGGATGTGATGACCAGTGATGACCTGTCTGTTTGGTTGTTCTTGTTTTGTGCTAAGAAAAATGCAAATAAAAATAATAAAAATAAAAAAAAAGTTAAGAAAAAAAAAAAAACTTGGTGATATGCCACGGACACATCTAATGTGGAAAACCACTGAGTTTGTCTTGTAAGTTAAAGCATGTTGTCAATTATGGGAAGGGGATACTGATCTACAAAAATATTGTTGTCCAACTACCTTAAATCCACACATAGGCTTAAATTTCCGTTGGATTATCGGGCTAAATCCAATGGAGAAACCCATTCAGATGCTTCAACAGGTTCAATGATGTCAAATTTGAGTAACTTCTCTAATTCGGTTTTCACTTAAACTCTGACAATAAATGGTATATCACGGGTTTTGTGCACCTTGGGTGCGGTCCCCTCTTTGAGTCCTATTTGGTGTGTAAATCCTTTGAGTTTTCCCATATTCACCATAAATACTGTGGGGATCTCTTGTAACACCAATTTTGTAGGGATGTATGACGTTACAACGCATGCTGTTGGAACGCATGCTGTTACAACAAAAGTTTTACAACGCGAGTGCATTGACAACGCAGGACATTACAACGCAAGTCTTTACATCGACTTGCACTAGATGGCGTGCTAACATTAAAAAAGTGCAATTTACTATTCCAAATCCAGTCCACGTAACAGTAGGGAAGGTGTTGGGATAGTAAACTACACTATTTTTAATGTTAGCACGCCATCTAGTGCAAGTCGATGTAAAGACTTGCATTGTAATGTCCTGCGTGGATGTATGATGTTACAACGCATGCTTTTACAACGCATGCTGTTACAACGAAATTTTTACAACGCAAATGCAGTGACAACGCAAGTCTTTACAACGCAAGTCTTTACATCGACTTGCACTAGATGGCGTGCTAACATTAAAAAAGTGTAATTTACTATTCTAACTCCAGTCCACGTAACAGTAGGGAAGGTGTTTGGATAGTAAACTACACTATTTTTAATGTTAGCACGCCATCTAGTGCAAGTCGATGTAAAGACTTGCGTTGTAATGGCATGCGTTGTCAATGCATTTGCGTTGTAACAGTTTCGTTGTAATGGTAGTGCGTTGTAAAAGTTGCGTTGTAAAGGTTGTTCCCCGATCTGCGTTGTCAATGCACTCGCGTTGTAACAGTTTCGTTGTAATGGTAGTGCATTGTAAAAGTTGCGTTGTAAAGGTTGTTCCCCATTTTGTAGTGTCTTCACTGTCACATGCTATCAATACCTTTTCAGCACTGTTGGGATTTAGTATCATGTGCAGGCTTTTTTGGTCCCTCCATACAAGAACAAAAGGTCCTTCTTTGGCAACATATAATTTACACACCGCATGCCTATTTTTAATCTAAATATCAATTCTATGAAACCTAAGATATTTATCCTCTCATCCATGTAGGTTTCAGGTGAGATATCTGGCGGTTCTAGCAGAACACCAATCTTCTTAATGAAATATTTTTCCCACACATTCTCCGCAATAATGGTGTAAGGGGAACCAGAGTCCACTGCAAGCTGTAACTTGATTCTTCCTAATGTCCTAATGATACCCAACATAACAGTTTACTAGATCCCTCGCCTGTGATATTTTAAAACCACTCTCTTATAAATACATCCCACATTTTTTCCTCTTCACTTGCATCTGAGGAATTTTCCTCTTCATTATCTTTCACACATGTTATCTTGGTACTGGACTACTTTTTGGATTTCTTTCTTCATACCCTGGCATAATGGATGATGATTGCAAAACATGTGAAATTTAGCCTGCACTCAAAATTATTCTCATTGACTTGTTCTCTTCTGTTAGTGATCAAATTATGTGTGCTGCCATGTGATGGAGCCTGCTCGTCTCCGTTGATAATTATGTCCCTTAAGAGTACACCACTCAGTGTACTCAACGGTGCGCACTCTTATTGGACCCTACGGGTTCCTACGTGTAACCTAAATATTTAAAAGTTTAAAACAATACAACAACCTCTCATCTGCTTATTTTTGCATTTAATACAAGACTGATTTCACTATGACTTTATCTTTGCATATACAATTATAAATATTACATCACATTGTGTATGTAAACACCGTCATATGTTGAATGAAACAAAGCTTGTGAACAAATCCAAATGCATTTCGTGTTATTCACCCTTCTTCAGGGGTGCTGTAAATGTGAACATAACAATCATGTTACCATTGTACTGAAACAGCACTCATTTTAGAAACAAACAATAGTACCGTAAATCTGTGTTAGATAACAGCATCATCGTCTCAAATCCTAAATTTGTGTCATCAATCAAAATCATGCTTGTGACTTCAACGGAAAATTCAAAGGAAAAGAGGAGACTACACAGACCTACGCCTACACAGAAGTGAGAGGTACAGAAAGTTAGAACACCCGTTAGTGTAAAACCGTGACTAGATACCGTGATTGCAACAAGATGGAAGAATCTCCTCACGCTGTTCCACATCCACCTTAACCCTAAGTGTGAATTATGAGGGACTACTACTCCCAGTGTGCACCACAGTCTTTACTTGACGATAAGTCCAGTATTCAATATTACATTAGCGAACCCCGTAGTACCTGAATTCCGGCAAACTGAAACAGTAAATATATAACTGAATTGTTATATATTCATACATGTCTGACGGGCTACACTTGTTGCTTACTCAATCTGTACTCACAAGTAGTTATACACTGTCAACGCAGCGAAATCGTGGATCCTTTTAACACTAATGGCGACACACAAAACTACCATCGGTCTGCAGTGACGCCTAAAAAAGGATACAGCGCTCGTGAATACCTATGCTGTTTACCGCCTAGATAGCTTATTCTGCGAATTGTCATCTCATTCTACCTGCACCTCCAAATTCAGCCGCTGTTCGAATGTATGGTCGTCTGTATAAGTGTGGTTACAAGTCCACCGGCGTTCATGTTAAAAGACTTTCGGGTACGCAGGTCATGTGCTCTATTCATTGATAAAACATGAAGACAGACTCCCCGGTTAAACGACGAAACGGGTTGCAACTCTATGCACCCACAGTCTGAGATGCGCATCACGAAATTTCACAGCACATGTGAACAACAACCTAAAACCCAGATGAACTTTGTCCTCCTATAAGAATACAGTGAAAGTGAGACGGTGCCAATGTATGCAAGACAACTCGAGACGAGTGTGCAAAGGAAACGTGCAACAAATCTAAATACATGAAAGAGAAAAAAATAAAAGATGAAACTGAGATATTAAATAACATCACAGACAGATTACATTTGGTGTACAATCTCAATTGTGGATTCTATCTAATATTACAACCTCTGAACCAATAGACTCTGTTAGCAAAAAAGTTACCTTTCATTATTTGTGATACACTGTAGCGTGAATCCAATCGTTATATGCTAATAGATGTCTCTCTTATTACAAGAAACAAAGCATCTCAAGTTTGTCATTGAGTTCAGTTTTAATTAGCGTATCTAAGTATTCAATCCAAAAGGTTTTTCTCTATGCTAAGATTTCATGTGTGTTGAGATGAGGTAGTGGAATTAATCTCCAAGACTGTAAAACGAAGTTGGGGTATATTGAGATTATTGCCGATCCAATGTGCAACTAAACAGGAATTGCGATTCTTGGTCCTAATCATACTCTTGTGTTCTGTGATTCTTGTTTTGATTTTGCGTGCTGTTCTCCCCACATATATTTGGCCGCATGGGCACTTTATTGCATAGATCACCGTATCTGAATTACAATCAGAGGTATGTCGTAAATTTATGATTTTCCCTGTATGGGGATGCGAAAGAGTATTTCCCATTATTACATTACTACAGTGAGTGCAGTTAAAGCATTTGCACATTCCTTTGTGATTTTCTGTCTGAGGAAAGGCGGTATCTTTAACATCTCTTTGAGGTTTTTAGAGCGTGAGTGTGCAAATAGGGGTTTTTCTTTAAAGAGGTCTCCGAAATTCGAGTCTTGTTCTAGCACTTACCATCTTCTGTTGACAATGCGTTTAATAACTGATGACATGGTTGAAAATGTCATTACGTAAACCTCTCTGTATTGTGTGGTTTTAATTGATTGCTGCAATAAGCTCTTGCGTTCCATGGTTCGCACTCTGCGGACTGCATTACCCAATACCCTAGCTGGGTATCCTCTTTTCTTGGATTGTGAATGAAACTCTTGTATGACAGAATCGGACATCTGTTTCTGAGGTAATCCTTTTGACTCCGATAAACTGCGAGAGGCAGATGTTGTTTTAATGCTGGTGGATGAAAACGTTTGTAGTGTAAAGCCTTGTTTCTGTCTGTGGGTTTCTTAAAAACCCTTGCTGTTAGGCCCTTCGTAGTTAGAACCAATTGTATGTCCAAACAAGCATTTGCAATGCAATAGGTCTCGCGTTTCACGCAAGTTTGAGCTATTTGCATTGTAAATGACAATGCCTTTTATTTATGTTTTGGGTTTTAAAACATATATAAAAGGCATTGTCATTTACAATACTAATAGCTTAAACTCTCGCAAATGTGAGACCTATTGCATTGCAATAAAGGGACTTCTAGACCGCTTGATAGATTGTAAATACCAGAGGAAGAGACCAACCGGCGATGTCGTCAAAGTAGTGATAAATAGTGCTGTGAAGAAGATGTGTGAGTGTTGTAAATTATACAGACACAAAGTCGAAGTGAGAGTTAGATATGATCCGAGCTATAAACACTAACAAAGCGCTCCAACCCCATTCGCTCTGTGATTACATGGTCGCGGTGTGGTCGCGGTGAGAACATATTTGAATCCTCGACATCGTTCCATCTGGATATAATCCATCTGGAGGACTTCAACCTCATTACCATTACCGGTACTATTTTTTATGCGGTAAAGTCTAGTAAGAATAACTCAGTCAATATAAGAGGCAGAATCCGTGGTATTAGAGGTTCTAAAAGGTTTTATTCCTATACAAAGGAATACAATTCGAATTGCAGGCTTCTATTCCATCACCACGAAAGTTCAGGAAGGAAGGGCATACATTATTGACAGATAATCAGTTTTATAGGAAATGCATTACAGTGAAACAGATGCAAGAGGCGTAACAGCTGATAATACAGATAAAATGTGCATACGTAACTAATAGAGGCGGACATATAGGCGTAACTTAGTAAACGTCATTATACATGATGTCACAAGTGGGTGGATCCATAAAAGAATCCTGCAATGTCAGCAGAAATATTTGGCAGAGATGCGCGCGCAGCCGCATGACGTGTGATTGACGTGCAACTAGAGGGTGAAGGGGACTTGACATTTAGCTCTACATGTGGAGACAGAAGTCTGGGGGGTCATGTCAACCTAATCCCAAATCATATCTAATATCCTATGTTTAAAGAACTGTGTTATCCAAAAGGAAAGGTCTCTAGGATAGAATCTATTCTATACTGACTGTTAGTGCGTGTACAAGCGTCTAAGTGTCTACACGAGATGCGAGGGGGTAGGAATATTCCATGGTAACAGGGGCTATGAATTACTTGCATGAGGACAGCGAGGCCTGGCCCTTTGCACAGTAGCTGGAGGAATGTTTACCTAAACTACTAGACAGGAATGCATCGGATGAGGAGCGGAGCAGATAATCTTGAAGGTGAAATGCAGTTTTTGGCAGGCAACAGGCTGGATCAGGCACCGTTAGCCGCGCAGGGAGTAGGACAAAGTTCATGGATACAGATGCAGGCTCAGACTGGAGGTTTCAGAGGCAGAAGGCAGGAAAAGGCTTGATGACAGAATTCAGGGCCTACTCGCCTGAATCTGTAAAATGTGGAAAGTGAACCACATAAAGTCGGTGGCCTTTCATACTTAGGAATGGAATATCTGACCCATTCATGGCGGATCTGAAAGAGGACATGTTGACGGTGGACGCACATATATTTGCGTCTTCAAAACTGGAACTGGAGGGAACATACATGTACTTATAGCATGCACATGGAGCCGTTGGGGTCTACGATAGGGGACATAACTGATCACAAAATTCATATTTCCTCATTCCCTCCTTGTCCCCTACGGACCCTCACGAGATATCGATCTTCATCAATCCATCGATCTGTTCATATAGCATCATTTGTTCTTCTTTCTTCTTCCGGGATCTTGAACGAAAACTTGGATGTGGGATACATGATGTGGCACACAGACCACAAATCGCTGGCCCACATTGTAGACATAAGCAGCAACTGAATAGTATGAGAAAGCCAATACCTAGGAAGGATAGGATTCTCCATCCCCAGGCTGACAACACGCTCCAAAACCAACCGGACCAAGTCCAGGTGCCTGGACTCTGGTGTATCTGGCTCATAATCTTATGAAGGCGAGTTATGGCTTTATATACTGACGGCGAATTTTCTGGTATGAAAACGCAGCAACTTGATCCGATGACCCTACAAGCTCCGCCCCTATCGGCCAGGATGACGTCAAGGACAAGACGATTTTGAAGCACAACAATCCGCATAGCAGACTGCTCTTCTGTTAAATTGCCTAAGGCGGAAGTAGTCTCGTTCACTACTGCTTCAAGGGTTCTGGTTAATCTACGTATCAGCTTACTATTAGTGACTGTACCTATATAGGGAAAGAAACCTTTATTGAAATCTGTGTATTGCTCCCATGCTGTTTCAGTGTAATCGACAATTGGGAGATCTCTCTGCTGTCTATTGTGTACTAAATGGGTATTTCTGTGATAATCAGGAGGGGCTAGAAAAACAGGTGGCAGAAGGAATGCTATGTAACAGGTACCATCCCAATCTAGTGGTAGACGTATATATGCGGTCTGGCCACATATGAAGTAGGAATGATGGGAAGCTCTAAATGTAGACTTGCCTTGATCACTGAATTTTATTACAGTGGTGCATTTACTATGGCCCATGTGTATGGAACCATTCTTTCTTACACATAATTCCCCTTTTACTGGGAATACTGACATGGCGGGCAAGATTGGTGTAGCTTCAGATTCAACGTTCAGGATCATGAGGTTAAGTGTAAAATTACCTAATCCATATACTTCATTTTCTAGATCAGTTCCTGTTCTTTTGGGAAGTCCCTCCTTGTTAGGGTAGCAGACTTTAAGCAAAACTAGGTTCAGGTTTCCCCATACCCAGTTGTCTTGATAAACTGCGGAATTTGAATCTAGGGAATTAATCAAACTAAACCATGCTCCACAGGAGCCATTGTGTGTGAACGGATAGGGAAAGAGGGGTAAAACTCCCTTATAGTTCTGATAGGGAGGGAGTCGGCCACATATCCAACAATTTGTGGCATTGCTGGTCTGATGGGAATGATGTAACATACTAATGAATGTGTTGTTGCGCAGCGCAAATCTATAGGACAACTCATGCGGAGGTAATTCGCTAAAAGAATGTTCTGCAGTTACATTGTAAGCACGCTTAAGAATAGGGTAATACATGTGCAATAGTATGCTGGAAATGATGATCAGAAGACTTAGAAAAAACAAAATTAATAATGTTACTGTGCAGTGACTACGAAGTGATTTACAATACGCATGCTTTTTAAGCTGCATCTGTTGATTTCTTTCTCTATTCCGGTCTAGAGGATACATGTCAGAGACAAATTCAACCGATTCACCTTGGAGAGGACTTAAACAATCAAATTGTCTGACTTACTAGACCTTAACTTCAGTTTATAAAGTTCAGTGTTTGTTGGTTCAACCAAGGGGAGCTTTGAGTCTGTCTGTGAGGGAATGCAGGGCTGAGCGTTCACACTAGATGGTAGTCCATAAAATTTCTTGATATGACTCGAGTGCAACCACCCTTTACGTCCCTCGATCTTCACGGCTGTCCTTGTGGTTAGTAGAACCAATTTTGGCGATTTCCACCTAGGCTCCAGTTGGGTCTTCCGGTCGAAATTCCGGACCAGAACCAGGTCGCCTGGAACCACGTCATGGGGCTTCACCTCAGTGTTATCAGGAAAAGCTGCAGCTACCTGTGAACGACAAGATTGTAGTGCAGACATCAAGGAAGCCAGGTAATCTGTCTGCATATTACAGTCAACATCAGTGATTTTGCGAGGTATAGGCGTCCCCCACATATTTGGTGGTCTACCGAAGATCACCTCGTACGGGGATAGCCCTGTTCGAGAATGTGCTACCATTCTCATGTAAAAGAGCGCAACTGGTAAGGCTACTATCCAATCAACACCTTTTTCTCTACATATTTTGGACAATCTAATTTTCAGAGTTTGATTATGGCGTTCCACGAGACCTGCTGCCTCGGGATGTCGGACACAGTGAAATTTCCATTGGTAGCCTAACAAAAGGGAAACGTGTTTCATCAGTTCGGAGGAGAACGGCTGGCCGTTATCTGAGTAGACAACACGTGGTAAACCGTACCGTGGGAAGAATTCTCGAACTAACTGTTTGGCAGTAGTCGAGGCAGTGTAATCTGAAACCGGGTAGGCTTCTGTCCAACGGGAAAGAGCACAGACAACTACGAGAACATATTTGAATCCTCGACATCGTTCCATCTGGATATAATCCATCTGGAGGACTTCAAAAGCATGATCGGGAGGTTGAAATCCACCCTGCTCTACGGGGATGCTTTTACCTGGATTAAACTGACAACATATCATACAGGTACGAACTTTTTGTTTAGCTGCTGCTCGCAAGTGTTTGTTGAACCAAATGTGTTGAATGCTGTCTAGCATAGCTTTTTCTCCTAGGTGCGCTGGACTATGTATTGTGTTAATGATGACTTGAACCATGGAGTCGGGAAGAAACCATATAGATTTTTCCTTCGTCATCCATCCTTGATCCGTTTGGATCCCTCCTAATTCAGTCCATTTCTTTATTTCTTCTGGTGTAGCATGTGTCTGTATGTCAATTACATCAAGGGTGGGATCCTTAACTGTCATGCAATGTGTTGGTGTCGGAACTATTGTCTTTGTCATGTCAGTTGTGTGAGTCTGATTCTGAGCAGTCTGTTTAGCTGTTCTGTCAGCTAGGTCATTACCCTGAGAAATGATATCGGTAACTTTTGTGTGGGCTTTGCATTTCATAATCGATATTGCAGTAGGTAGATGAATCGCGTCTAATAGGGCTTGAATGAGGGGTCCGTGTTGGATGTGGGCACCGTGAGAAGTTAAATAACCTCTCTCTCGCCACAGTACGCCGAAGTCATGGACGACTCCGAATGCATAACGTGAATCTGTGTATATGTTGACTTTCTTATTTTTGGCTTGAATACAGGCTTGTGTCAGAGCGATGAGCTCTACTGCTTGAGCTGACAAAGTGTTAATACAATTTGTTTCAATGACTTCAGTGTCTGTTGTGACTGCGTAAGCGGCCACTAACTCTCCTGTACTTGTTCTCATACATGACCCATCTACATACAATGTCAAGTCTGGATCTGACAAAGGGATATCTGTCAAGTCTTGTCTGGGTTTCGTCGTGATAGTAATGACTTCGACACAATCATGTGCCAATGGATCTGTTCCGCCCACTGGTAACAGTGTGGCAGGATTTAACGTATTACAACGTCTGATTTCTATGTGTGGCTGAAACAATGTCAATTCGTAACCAGTAAGTCTCGCTATAGTCAAGTGTTGTGTTTGTGTGCGGTTCAAGAGAACCTCTACTGCGTGTGGTACTTGTACTGTCAATTGGTGTCCTAACACTATGGCATCGCTTTGTCTGATTGCTAAAGCTGTTGCTGCCACCGATTTCAGACACGCAGGAAGAGCCTGAGCTACTGGATCTAATGTACTAGAGAAATAAGCACATGGTTTGTGTGATCCTGCTTGTTCCTGAGTGAGTACTGACAAGGCAGTACCTTCGCGTTCTGTAACAAAGAGTGTAAACTGTTTACTGTAACATGGTGTTGCTAAAACAGGTGCTTGGCATAAAGCTTTCTTTAAGCTTTCAAAGGCGTGTGTATGTTCTTGAGTCCAAGGGAGGACAGTCGATGTGGCTGCCTCCTGTGTTGTCAACTGGATGAGTGGCTTTGCTAGAAATGCATATTGAGGGATCCACTGCCTACAGTATGAAGTGAGACCTATAAAAGCCCGCACCTCCTTTTGTGTCTTGGGTGGTGACATGTTAGCAATTAACTGGATGCGGTCGGGTGTAAGCTGCCTTCCCTCCTTGGACAGCGAGTGCCCAAGGTAAACAACTCGCTGGACACAGAATTGCAGCTTAGAAGGGGACACCTTGTGCCCCTTGTCGGCCAGAAATTTCAAAACCGTCAGTGACGCTGTTTCACATTCAGGTTCGCTTCGGGCGGTGATCAGCAGATCATCGACATATTGAAGCAAGGCAGTGTTAACTGGCATGTGGATACTGTCAAGTTCTCGTTTCAGTGCTTGGCTATAGATGCTGGGGCTTTCTGTAAATCCTTGAGGTGCGCGTGTGAATTTAAAACTTCGTCCATTTAAACTGAATCCGAACAGATATTGACTTTCCGGATCTATTGGGACGCTAAAGAAAGCATTTTTGAGATCAATTACAGTGAAGAACGTTGCTTCTGAGTCAATAGCTGTTAGTAATGAAGAGATATCTGGGACCACAGGGTATTGTGGTACAATACATTTATTTAATTCGCGCAGATCAATAACTAATCGATATACTGGTGGTGCTTTTGGATCCGTTCTTTTAAGAATCGGAATTATCGGGGAATTACATACATTGGAGTCAGTTTCGACAACCACTCCTTGTGCAATGAGCTCGTCAATGATTTGCAGCAAAGCCACAACAGCATCGGGTGGTAACTTATATTGTCGCATTCGTGGTAGTACTACTCCTGTTTTCAGTGTGACTCGATATGGTGTAATGTTCATACAACCAACATCAGTGGGGCCTTGTGCCCATAAATGTGTAGGTAAATTCTGCAGCCGGTGATCCATGTCTCTAGACACGTAGTGACCTTTAAAGTCACGCAAAAATAATCGTACTCCTTCCGGAGAACAACATATTATAGCTCCTAGAGCTTTCAATGTTTTTATACCTAACAAGTTTTCTGGACATGATTTAGTAAGCAATAAATCTGTAGTACGTGTCAATGGACCAACCGTCAGTGGAAGAGGCTGTGTTACTTCATTAATGATAGGTTTTCCTGAGAATCCAAGGGAAATATTCTGTGAGCCTGAGAGGGGTGCCCCTGGAACTTCACTGCGTCTTATAGTTGTTCTGCTTGCCCCTGTATCAAGTAAAAACTTTCTGTCTTCCCCTAATAGTTCACTATGTACATAAGGTCCCTCTTGATCTACAGGAACCTCAATAAGGGGTAAGCCAACTTCCCTCTCTAGGCTATTTCATGTATATCGCTGATAATCGGGATAATCTGCTTGTGCATACTGATACATCTGTTGTGTTGTTGCTTGTGTTGCAGCAATAGGCTGCGTTTGTGGTGGTGCTACGGTCTGTTGTGGAGCTAGTTGTTGCGGAGCTAACCTAGGTTGTGCATGCTGAGGGATTTGTTGTTGATTCTGATCCTGTCTAGGTGGACGTGGTCTCTCCTGGGTTCTACCTGTGGCAATATTATGTTTCAGGACTGGACAATCGTGTATATAATGACCTTGTTGTTTACAATAGTTGCATGTCCCTTTCGTAGGACCTGCGGAATCACCCTTTTGATGACCATCAGCTGGGACTGACTGAGCAACAAGCATTTTCATTTTCGTATCTTTCATACGTCTTTGTTCGTGTTCTTGTTCTTCTCTAATTCTATTGTGGTGATATTGTAACATCTGTAACATCTGTGACGGGGTATTACCTTGCCAGGTACTTTCGAATTTCAATACTCTATTCTTGACTTGTGGTAGGGAATTTTCAACTAATTTTGTCACAAACAGATGTGGATATGACTCGCTACTTGCTTTTATGCCACTATTTATACCAAAACATTTTTCAAATCGGGAATAGAAATCACTAGTGTCTTCATCTTGCTTTTGTTTACAGGCTGAGATTGCACCCCAGTCTTCCTTTTTCGTAGTTAATAAACGTGGCAGTACCTGTACTAGTAATCCTGGTAATGCTGTAGTCTTTTCCCCAAGCCCTGCTCCTGCAGCTCGGGCCCTTTCTTCGTTTTCTAATGCTGTCCAATCTATCTTTTGGTCTCCCACCTCCCATTCCTTTTCTTTGAGTTTCTCGTAAACACCGGCGGGCAGTAGGACTTTTAATATTTTCATAATGTCGGGGTAGGTATACTCTCCCATGAGTAACATGTCTTTTATCTCACGGTGGAAACCTGCTGGATCCTTGTCATGGCTGGGTACTACTTTCTTCATTTCTAATAATTCAATTTTAGTTATAGGCGTGTACACAAACACGCGTGTAAAGTTATTACCTTCACCTCTGATTGGGTGTACTTCGCGTAACGGATTCTGTCTATCTATGTGATACATTTTTCTTCCCATAATGGGAACTGGAACGTGTTCTGGGCATACGAAAGTTATATACTGGTTTCGGAATTCTAGAATTTCATTAATTAAATCAGTACCTGACCCTCTCCATTTATTCGTGAGTAGTTCTGTCAATATGTCAGGTAAGGGTCCTGGATCAGAGTGTTGGCTTTTATATAATATAAGGAGGTGTTGAATCATGTATATACTAGCTAAACGCTGTTCGTATGGGTCAAGATTCAGAAATGTGTGTGCTAGTGCATCATCATTGTATTCGCTGGGACTATCAGCCCATTGTACTGCTGACCTGGCTAATTCTTGTTCGTCCATGGAATCGAGCATGTGGTACCCCCTTCGATCTCGGAGTAATTTATCAGCGGCTTGGAATAGGTGTTCAGGGGATCTTGTATTTAACATAGGGGTTTGAAAATGTCTATTATATTCTGGACGTATCGGACGTATCGGATCATTAAAGCCTCTAGTATTATTATGGGGTCTTCCTCTACCTACGTAAGCTATCGTTTCTAATTGTTCTGAGTCTTGCTCCTCCTCTTCTTCTGATTCTACTCTGTCTGCTTCTCGTCTTTCTTTATGTATTCGTTCTACTTCCTTGCGGATCTTTCGATACATGGCGATTATACACGCCTGTCTATCATGTTTTTCTTCTGATATGTTCTGACCCCATTTGGCAAGTTTTTGCATGGTATCATGATCTGCCCCAGGCCTGTCTTGGTTCCTAATCACGCAATTTATGAAGAAACGTAGTAGTTGTCTTTGTACATCCACTTTCTGGTATTCCATAGCTTCGTTAATACTTTCTGGACCTCGCCCTGTTTGGACAAAGCGATATATATTGTCTAGGTGTTCAACCATTCCTGGTATCGTCATTAAATACAATGTAGCTCGTCGTAAACGTAGTGATGATATGAGCAATTTGTCCTGTCTACCTGGTACTGGGTCGTATCTACAATCCACAAGCTGTTCTTTAAACATGTCGGATGTCGCTAGTTGGGGTGTACGTTGGAGTGCTAAATCTCTAAGGGTCTGTTTATTTCGCGGCGGGGTGGCAAACATGTCTGTCGTACCTCCTGTAGCACCATCTGAGGTGCTGGGCAAGAAAGGATTCGTTGGACGTAGGATAGAGATTGTAGATGCGGGAAAGACTGTAGAAACGGACGGACCTGTGGGAACTTGTGTAGGAGGTTGTAGTTGCGGGGATACAGACGGATGCTCTTGGTGTTGAACACCATCGGCAAGTGGTGTGTGTGGTATGGCATTAGCATACTCGGGAGCTACGTCATCTAAATAGGAGGAAAGGAAAACGTCCTTTGCTGTTTTGGGATGTGTTTTGGGATGTGCTTTTATCGGGAGCAATGGAGGAGTTAAGTCTTTTGGTATTTCCGGGGTAGCCTTAGGTAACCCTTCGGCCAAAAGAGGATACATACCATTCATAAGAGTGTTTCTTTGTCTATCTACTTGTTCTGATTTTACTCGGGTACCTTCCTCAATTAATAGATTTTCTCGGGTTTTATTTGAATTCTCTCTACCTTTCTCTTCCTGTCTGAGCGCTTTTTCTGTACGTCTATATGATTCTTTACGCCATAATTCAATGGCATCTTTCTGTGATTGTCTGGCTTTCTTTTTCCATAATTCTTCTTCTACTCTCATGATGCTATCTGCATCCCAGGTCCCCGCTGCGGGCCATCTCTGATTTTCTGGCAAATCCTTGGTGTAGTCCACCCATAAATCAAGAAATAATACGGCATCTAGGCCATGCTTATGATACATAAAGTACCCTGGAGTGTCCCTAGGTGGGATGGGAACAGCTTCTTCGAGTACCCCTTTTCTGGTTTTGATCTGTCTTAATTTCGAAAAGAGCGGCATTTTTAGACGGTTACTTAACCTTAAACACACGTAATACAGTAAAACACAATGAGGAACAATCATTCACACTACAATATATAAAACGTATTTAGAACATTTAACATTTAACAGTTTTAACGAACGATGATAACTAATAGAAAACTAGTTACTGACATAATACTGACACTAGATAATACTTATTTATATGCAAGACATACTATATATACTGCTAAACAGTACAGATACACTGCTGAAACAGTGCAGACCGGATTTGTGTACCCAAACCCGTCTTGACCGGCACAGACTATGTGCACGTTAAATGCCTCCCCGGTAATGGTACTCACCGGGTAGCTCGGAACGGAAGGCCTCGGAACGGAACTGAAACTGGACCGGACTGGACTCGACTCGATTGGACTCGGAACTTCGGAACCTGGTGGGCCTCTGTATACCTCGGATCTTGCTCTCTCAGCTAGGCTCTGGTCGGGATACTTCGCACTTCTCACCGCCTCGTCTGGGTGTTGATCGCAGCCTCAGTCGCCCCCGCTTGGCCGGAGGGAGATACAGGAAATCCTGCAGGTACGCGTTTTTGTCCGTTCAGCTGTGGCAGGAGACCGGGCCTGCAACGCACCTCCGGCGCGTGAGATGAGAAAGTGTCCCTGTTCGGGCGCCAATTTATGTGGTAAATATTTCATTACCGGTACTATTTTTTATGCGGTAAAGTCTAGTAAGAATAACTCAGTCAATATAAGAGGCAGAATCCGTGGTATTAGAGGTTCTAAAAGGTTTTATTCCTATACAAAGGAATACAATTCGAATTGCAGGCTTCTATTCCATCACCACGAAAGTTCAGGAAGGAAGGGCATACATTATTGACAGATAATCAGTTTTATAGGAAATGCATTACAGTGAAACAGATGCAAGAGGCGTAACAGCTGATAATACAGATAAAATGTGCATACGTAACTAATAGAGGCGGACATATAGGCGTAACTTAGTAAACGTCATTATACATGATGTCACAAGTGGGTGGATCCATAAAAGAATCCTGCAATGTCAGCAGAAATATTTGGCAGAGATGCGCGCGCAGCCGCATGACGTGTGATTGACGTGCAACTAGAGGGTGAAGGGGACTTGACATTTAGCTCTACATGTGGAGACAGAAGTCTGGGGGGTCATGTCAACCTAATCCCAAATCATATCTAATATCCTATGTTTAAAGAACTGTGTTATCCAAAAGGAAAGGTCTCTAGGATAGAATCTATTCTATACTGACTGTTAGTGCGTGTACAAGCGTCTAAGTGTCTACACGAGATGCGAGGGGGTAGGAATATTCCATGGTAACAGGGGCTATGAATTACTTGTATGAGGACAGCGAGGCCTGGCCCTTTGCACAGTAGCTGGAGGAATGTTTACCTAAACTACTAGACAGGAATGCATCGGATGAGGAGCGGAGCAGATAATCTTGAAGGTGAAATGCAGTTTTTGGCAGGCAACAGGCTGGATCAGGCACCGTTAGCCGCGCAGGGAGTAGGACAAAGTTCATGGATACAGATGCAGGCTCAGACTGGAGCTTTCAGAGGCAGAAGGCAGGAAAAGGCTTGATGACAGAATTCAGGGCCTACTCGCCTGAATCTGTAAAATGTGGAAAGTGAACCACATAAAGTCGGTGGCCTTTCATACTTAGGAATGGAATATCTGACCCATTCATGGCGGATCTGAAAGAGGACATGTTGACGGTGGACGCACATATATTTGCGTCTTCAAAACTGGAACTGGAGGGAACATACATGTACTTATAGCATGCACATGGAGCCGTTGGGGTCTACGATAGGGGACATAACTGATCACAAAATTCATATTTCCTCAGCGGCACAGGAGGACGAGGGGGCTAGTTCCTGCCCTCTCCGAGATTTGAGTATGCAGTGTGGCATTGCGTAATGTCATTGCTATCTTTGGCCTAATAAAAAACACTCCAGCTGTAGTAGCGCCCTGGCTTCACCTCCTGGTGCAGCACGGGCTGTGCTTGCTTTATGGCAGGCAGGGAGGGAGGGAGGTAAGGATGGTCTTGGCTACAGCTCCAGCCTCGTACAGTGCCCCTGCTATTACTAGTGAGCGAGAGGCACTGAGGTGGTGGTATTGGTGGTGGTGGTATTGGTGGTGGTGGTACTGGTATTGGCGGTGGTATTGGTGGTAGTGGTATTGGTAGTGGTAATGTGGTGGTACTGGTGATATTGGTGGTAATGGTGGATGTATTGGCGGTGGTGGAATTGGTTTTGATTGTATTGGTGGTGGTATTAGTAGAGGTGGTATTGGTGGTGGTAGTATTGATGGTGGTATTGGTGGTGGTTGTATTGGTGATGGTATTGGTGGTGGTATTGGGGATAGTATTGGTGGGGGTGGTATTGGCGGTGGCATTTGTATTCTTGGTGGTGGTGGTATTGGTTGTGGCGGTATTGGTGGTGGTGGTATTGGTGGTGATGGTGGTATTGGTGGTGGTGATATTGGTGGTGGTGGCATTGGTGGTGGTTGAATTTTTGGTGGTGGTATTGGTGGTGGTGGTATTAGTGGTGGTGGTATTGGTGGAGGTGATGGTATTGGCGGTGATGGTATTGGTAGTACTGGTGGTGGTACAGGTGGTGGTATTGCTGGTGGCATTGCTGGTGGTGGTATTGGTGATGGTGGTATTGCTGATGGTATTGATGGTTGTGGTATTGGTGGTGGTGATGGTATTGGTGGTGGTGGTGGTATTGGTAGTGGTGGTATTGGTAGTGGTGGTATTGGTGGAGGTGATGGTGGTATTGGTGGTGGTGTTGTTAATAAAACAGACTTTTCAAAACAACCTTTCAGGGGGTTTTAGTACAGATGATGTAACACAGATGTGCTGTTGTCAGCTTCAGCCCATTAGCACAGGATGATGTGCTACCTGGAATTCACATGACTTAATCCGCTAATCATTTCTAAATCTGTTTTACTTGGGGGGGTTGAAACAGACACAAGATAATGCCGGGTTAAAGTGACTGAAAGTGGGCGATGTGTTACGGGGCGGCCGTGCTGCTTAAAAAACACACAAGCAGTTTCAGCTGAAGCAGCGCATGATCAGCCTGCAGTAAGAGAAACTCAATAAAGTAAATAGTGTTTGCAGACTAAATAACTGGTCCCATGTAACAACCGAAGTAAAGGGGCCTGTAGCCATGGGAGGTTACAAATGAAGACAAGGCCATACTAAGGAGGGACTAACAAGCCCATTAACGAATCCGAAGGCAGCATTTACGAAATACAATGACACAAGCCAATGAAAAATATGGGCGGAGAGTGGGTGTGGCTTCTCTCCCATACTCTACTACAGCAGTCTCACAGAGCGAGCAGTGCATGTGCGCTGCCGCTAGGCTCGACCTAAAAATGGATGCTGTGTTGGCATGTTATATATGAATTGGATGCGAGAATTCTGTTGATTAAGTTCCATGATGTTTGTTACCAACTGCTGTTGTGTGCCTTTCCAGATAATTAGAATGTCATAGATGTAGCGCATTTAAGAAATTAGGTTGTCTGACCATGTTTTATTCTCGTAGATATGTTGTTGCTCGAATTTGGCCATGAACATATTGACATATGAAGGTGCCCTCTCTGAGGAGGAATGAATTATACCATGCAAAGTAACTATGAAAAAGGCTGCAGTGAACAAGTTCCAAAAGGAATATTTTGTTGGCTTTAACCTCTTCACAATTGAGTAACATCCATTCAATCGCCTCCAATCCGTCTTCATGTGGTATTGATGTATACAGAGACCGCATCAACCGTGCATAACCACACATCTTGGTTAAGTATGTGTTCTAATTCTGTTAGTCTGTTCAGACAATCCATGGTATCCTGGATATATGATTTGCATGACCTAACCAGTGGCTGAAAAAAATGATCTAGATATTTACAGAGTGGTTTATGAATGGAACCACATTCTGCAATATAGGTCTAAAGGGAGGGTCCTTGGGACCTTTATGCATTTTCGGTAGCATGTACAATTTTGGTCTTTTGGGATGATCTGTGGGCAGAAATGTCCGTGTATTGTTAGAGATCCATCCCATCTACAGTGCCTTGTCCAACAGAATAATCAATGTTTTAGCGAAGTCTTGCATTGGATCATTATCCAGATGTATATATCTTTATCCATTACATGGGCATTCACTTTTTGTTCATAGAAGGATCTATTCATTACTACCAGAACTCCACCTTTATCAGCAGGCTGAAAATGATGTCCTTATCCTTTCGCAATTATTTCAAGGTTTGAAGTTACATTGCTGTCATGTTCGTGTCTCTTACTTTGGTACTGCAAACTTTGTAAATCTTTTTTTCCTAATGTTTCAAATGCATCTAGAGATTTATGTGAATGTGGTGCCATAAACGTACTCTTAGGTTTGAATTCTTAGAGTTCCTGTGAGTCTGACTTGGTTTCAGTGGACAGTAAGTTGTGGAAAAACCAACATAAACGTAATTTCCACATGAATTTAAAAAGGGAAATCTCAGTCTCCTGGGCATTAGTGTGATAAGTGGGAATAAATGACATCCCTTTATTGAGAACAGACAATTCTGCGTTCAATAGTTGCTTGGTAGAAATATTCATAACTAAATCTGAGTCTGGCTTCTCAGTGTCCGACCCTGGTCGGTTGGTTTTCCTTTGTCCCCTGCAAGTTCTACTTTTTTGTTTAAGGAAGAACCCACTTAGTCTGGTGGCTGATTTGCAGCTTGGCTTGCTGCTAAAAAAGTTATCTTGGAGGTTGTTGGTACTAAAGTGGAAGTTGAAGATTTTTCAATGCTTGCAGATACCAACTGTGTTGGTACACGTGTGGGCGCTATATCCTGATTTGTGACTACATTCTCTTCTGAAGAGGATGCATTTGTGTTTTTTTAACACAAGTCATTGTGCATAGGAATCAGTCCATGTGTAGACCGTGTCCAGCTTGTAGTCTATGGTATTTTGTTTGAACTTACAAAGCTTACGTTCGTGAATCTCTCTTGCATGATTGTCCAATTTCTCATTGATGTTATTCAGGGTTTTTGACCATGTCTCGCTTTCTATCCTTGTTTCCAGCTAAGTTTTAAAATCCTAGATTTCTGCTGCTAAATTCTTCGAAATTTGTGAGAGTTCTTCAATTATTAAAAGAATGAGATCCAAAGAACACTTATTTATTATTAAGTACCACCTTGACATGAAATTCTTATTACATTTAAAAAGCATCAGTTTCAGAGACATCTTTAATCCACATGGAATCTGTTTCACTTTGTGGTATTTAATTTGTGTTGTTGCATGAAGTCTCTGACTCACTTCTTTGCGCATGGTATATTCTAGTTGTTTCAAAAGTTGAAATACTGTTCCTAATGTTGTGCTGAAAGTTCTGACTTCTTGTATCAAAGTATGTATAGTAGTTGCTTCCTCTGAGGTACAAGGTTTGGTTTCAGCCTGATTAGCTGTTATATGAGCTATGTCTTCAAATTACATTTTATACGAGTTGGTGCTGGCTAAAGTATGGGAGCAGAATGGATAAAATTGCAAAACGTGAAAATGAGCCTGCACTCATGATTAGTCTCATTGACTTGTTCTCTTCTGTTAGTAATCAAATTATGTGTGCTGCCATGTAACGGAGCCTGATAATTCCCAACGATACCACACTCCAAACACATAGCAAGTTTTGCTGGGCATTTGTCATACTTAGCCAAGTGCGTAAGACAACCACACCGGCAACAAACAACATTATAGTTCCTCTTAAAATCATTCCCTCCTTTCTTTTTATCACCTTTGTAATCACCGTAGCATCCACTTTGTTGCCCTCCACTTTTTTGACTGTCAGAAATGTTTCCTACCAGGTCACTTTCCTTTTTCTCTTGTGATAAAGTGGTTTTTGCACAACGTTCTGATAGTCTGCCTTTTTCACCATGGCAATGATGTACTTAAGACTTCTTTATTCAACCCATAGTTTTTCCTGGATAGTTTTATTCTTGGTATACATAACAATTTTGTCACGTACCTGTTCTTCATGTAGGTAATCAAATCTGCATGTACTTGCTAGTTTGTTTAGGGCCAAAACATACTCTTCAATACTTTTCTCTTGCTTTCTTTGAAAGAAAGCATGTCTGGTGACGGCATTGCAACTGAAGGCGAAAAGTGTTAATCAAGATCTAACTAAAATAGCAGCTTTAAATATGTCCATATCACCCCCTGATCTATCAGGTTTCTGCAATTTGTTGTATATACGTAAGCCTTCTGGTCCTAGACAATACATAAGGATTCTTTTCTTCCTATCAGCCGTTAATGCATCACCCACACCTTCCAAATTGGCAATATAATTAAGGAAATATTCCTTCCAGTCATTCCATAAAACTGCAAGTTCTCCAGGTGTGGCTAAAAATTCTTTAGGTGAATTTAAATGTAAAGCTGATCCTCTCCTGTCACCTGACGCTGGACAACTTTCAGGTGTAGACATGACTGCAAAATTCTCACAGTACGATTGCTTTATGTAAAAAAATACTGCTGCTGTATGTTCAAAGTAAAAGTCTGTACTGTAGTTTTACGCTGTAAACATCCGTGCAGTATGCCAACAACACAAAGTCATAGGTAATAAACACCTTGCCGTTAGTTCGGTGAATCGATGAATCTCACTTCCGCTCGGTAACAAAATAATGACCGCTTCGCTTTTGTAGATCATTCAAAATCGTACACTTGATTTATACTGGTGAACTCCCCCAAAAATTTCAGAAAAAGGCCACCGTAAGTGACCTTTACGTGAACAACGTTTATTGCGTTTGCACGTAAACGACCTGTGCGTGATGCCCCACATAATGACGGTTGAAGAGAACCGTGTTCGCATTAGCATAGAGGGAGGCAGCATTCTCTGAATTTCCCATGCGCTTGGAGACCCGTGCCAAGTACAGCCATTTACAATTGTCAGCGGTTGTGATACTTCCACTGGAAGCCGTCTAAATAGTAAGTGACTCTTAACTTTGTACTAAATAAACTGTACTTACAGTGCCAGCGCCCAAGAGTGGTCAAATGATGTTTGCCAAAAGATGAACCCTGAATCTAAAACGTTTCCTTGCTTTTTTTGTTAGATCCACAAATTCCAAATGTAATGCGCCACAAGAATATTCCCGGCAGAGGTTGCAAAAACCAAGTAAACTTCAAAATCCCATCTCGTAGCCAAAAGATATAGGGCCTCATGTAGGTAGCCAAATACCGGTCGGTAACGGCCGATTTTCGGTAAATATGCCGTTACCGACCGGTATTCAGACAAGTGAGATGTAGGAGTCCAAAAACGACTTTTCGGTAAATATGAGGCGGTAAATACCGAATCATATTTACCGAATCCTAAAATACCGAATCAGATTTACCGAATACATACTTAACGAATCGGTAAATATGAAGTGGTAAATATGAAGTGGTAAAAATTAAAATGACATGTAGGAGCACTCGGTAATTAAGAAATCCAAGAAAATCGGTAAATAAGAGTCGGTAATTAACACGGATTGAAAGCAGGTGGTAACCATCAACAGTGCACATAAGCAATCCCAAAATGCAACAGCGTGGACAACATGGCCGCTATGTATGTCATAGCAAGGCGCCTACGTCTACAGGCAGCAGGACTGAGGGTTTGGCGACGGGAGGAACGCATCTACAGACAGCGCATCACACTATTCCACCTGACTGATGCAGAGATACATGAGAGGTACAGGCTACACCCCGAAACCATCATGGACTTAATCAGGGACCTTCACCCACTCCTGGACCAGCCAATAAGAAGGGCGCACGCCATACCCCCACATGTGCAGGTGCTCTGCAGCCTACATCTGCTGGCATCCGGCAGTTATCAGGTGGTGATAGCTGCGGTGGGTGGTGTATCCCAGAGTTGCCTGTCACGTTTCTTCAGGAAGTTCCTGGATGCCATGATGCAGAGAATGCACCACTACATCAGCTTCCCCAACACACAGGCTGCACTGCAGAAAACAAAAACAGACTTTTATCACATGGCACAGTTCCCCCATGTCATCGGCTGTATTGATGGTACACACATCCCAATATGTCCACCAGCTGACACAGAGCACATCTACAGGAACAGGAAGTCCACCCACTCCATCAATGTGCAGGTGATCTGTGATGCAGGGAACATCATCACAGATATTGTTGCAAAGTTTCCAGGGAGCACCCACGACTCGTACATCTTCCAGAATAGTGGGATCTACACACGACTGAGTGCCGGAGAATTTGGAGAGGGATACCTGCTAGGTGAGTAACAGTGACGCCCCTTGCAACCTGCAAATCATAGTGTAAAGAGGCATGTGACTGATGTTTCCCTTTTACTCATCTAGGCGACAGTGCATATGCATGCCGGTCATTCATCCTCACTCCCTACCTACACCCAGCAACCCAGAGTGAGAGACGATACAACGTGGCACACAAAACAACACGCAATGTGGTGGAGCGCACGTTTGGACTACTGAAGAGCAGGTTCCGCTGCCTCCACAAGAGCGGAGGCGCACGCCAGTACACACCCATCACCTGCTGCAAGATTATTGCCACTTGTGCAATGCTGCACAACCTTGCCACGAAAAAAGGTACAGATGTGGAACTAACATATTTTGAGGACAACGAGGATGAGTCAGGCCAGCCACAGGGCAACGCAGCTAGAGTGCCAACTGCAATCGATGGGAGAGAGAGACGGTCAGAGATCACATGCAACTATTTCTGAGTAAGTAAGGGGACACAGCCAGTTGTGATGAGTCATGACGTAGTTTTAATGTGGCACCACGCCATGAACACATGAACAAGCCAATCTGGCAATATACCATCTATACAAGGAGTATGTCCAGGGTTACGTCACCCATTGGGAAGTGGCTAAGCAGGGCCACATCAATGTTTGCGCATACGCGCTGCAGTGGTGGATGGCACGGCCTGTGCATCCTCACTAGAGCCAACCCCAAGCCGCCTGCTGCTCCTGCGTGCTTCTGGGACGGGGGGTGTGCTGCTGCTCCTGCTGCTGGTGTCGATGCTCTCCGCAGCATCCCCTGCAGCAGTTGTCGACGCCTGACTGGTTAATAGCACCCCTAGTGCACTTGTCACCTGCACCATCCCCCGAGACAGGTCGCTGCAGCAGTGTGTTAGTCCCTCCTGCATCGTCACAGAGCGCCGGCACAGTAGAGAAGTCGCAGTTGCCAGACGGTTGAGTGCCCTGTTGGTAGTGTCCCTTCTCTGCCGTTCCCTGCGCCGTGCGTCGAGGTCAGCATCTAATTTGCTGCACAACTGCAGAATTGACTGGGACATGTCCCGAATGCCCGCAGCCATGCCGCTGATGTTCTTGTCCATGTTGACTAATGTGGTTTTCGTCACCCGCATGTGCCTCTGGACTGACATGACTGCCTTTGTTTGCAGGCGCTGTTGTTTCAACATTTGGCCCTCGAGACCCAAGAAGACACCATGGCCGTCAATGGTTGCTGGTGGACTCTGGACACGCGACCTGCGGCGCCCTCTTGCTCCCGTCTGTGCTGCCTGTGAGGTGTGGGGCGCAGTGGCATGGCTCCCTTCCTGGGGCCTGGTGAGTTCTTCAGGGCCCATGCTGTCGTCTGACGAGGTGTCTAAGGCTCGTAGCCTGGCTGCTGGACGCCTCCTCATTCCCACACCTGCAAGCGGAGATGTGGCCGGTGATTCAAACATGAGTGGCGATGCTGGCTCTGGGTGAGGTGATGCTGGCTCTGGGTGAGGTGATGCTGGCTCTGGGTGAGGTGATGCTGGCTCTGGCTGCGGCGAGGCTGCCTGTGTTGGTGGTGCGGCTGCCAGTGGGCCTGCTCCCTGGTCTGAACTTGTGCTGGCTAGAGGTGATATTTGTGGCCGGTGTGCCGTCTCTCCTGCAGCATGCCCTGTCCTGCATGATGTCACATCTGTGGACAGAAATACAACATTGGCTCAGTGTCCCCGAAGGGCTGCATTGAAAGCGTCACAATAAATCATTTCACATTCCAAAATGTCCTCTGTCTCCTTGTGCCTCGAGTGCGTGACATGCCTTGTTGCCCTGTAACATTTACGTCATGGTTGGTGTTTCCCTGACTACATCTCCCGGAATGCATTGCCTGTCTGCACTGACACGTGTGGACTGCAGTGTGATTCTCGTTTCACAATGGGGGATGTGGGATAGGGATTGGGGGTGCTACATTGCTGTGCTTGCGTCTTACCTTGTTGTGTGGCGGCTCTGGCAGAGCTGTCGGCGTCCCCAAGACCCACGACGCTCTCTTGCTCGATTGTGGCCCCCACCAGCTCCTCCAGTTCGGTGAGGGCAGGTGCCCTGTTGGTTCCACCTCCAGTCTGGCTGGCCTCCTTCTGGATGTCGCCCATCTTCCTCTTGGTTACAATCCTCAGGTCATACCAGCGGTTCTTTAGGACCTCTATGTCCCTGTGGGTCACTCCCACAGCATTGACCTGCGCCTGGATGGCCAGCCATATGTTGCGCTTTTCAGCCTCAGGCACTTGCAGGGATTGCCTTCCAAACAGCTTCTGGTGCTGCTTCACCACCTCCTCCACCAGCACCTGGAGTTCCTTGGGGCTAAATTTCAGCTTCCTCCTCCTTTCCCCTCCGTCTCTCTGTGTTCTCTGGCTGGACATGATGTTCGTTTTCCCGCTCGCACAGGCACCGGCTCTCTGCTTCTCCTCTGCACTCCAAGCCTCTCCAGGGTCGGCTAATTATGTACACCTGCCTGGGTGTGGCCACTTCCTGGTTGGGTGGGCTGTGGTTGCACAGGATTAGCTGTTTCGTCAAGTCATGTGATTTTATTTACCGATTCCGTACATACCGAATCGGTATTTTCAGATTCGGTAAATACCGATTCGGTATTTTCCGATTCGGTAAATACCACCTCGGTATTTACCGATTCGGTGAATTCCGATTCGTGATTACCGAATGTTACCGAATCGGTAACTGTTACCGAATTTTTACCTACATATAACTTACCGATTCTTATTTACCGATTCGGTACGGCTCGGTATTTAAGAAACGGTAAAATTTATTTACCTACATGAGGCCCATAGTGAGCCAACACACCAGGAAGTAGTAGAATAATTCATTTTATTTATAGGTAACTCTGTACATACAATGATGTTCACAGATGCAGGTCAAACTCCGCAATGCTGCGATATTCCACGACAAGACATAAATACACATTCTAAAACTGCAACATAAAATTCAAGACTATACATTCTCTAACCTTAGTGTACAAATAATCCCACTATTACAAGGATCAGTAACAGGTTAGAGGTGATAAGAAGTAATAGGTTACAGGTGATGATGGTAGCAAAGTTGAAGCCCCACCGGGCACAGCATCCCAGCTGTTCAGCCCACACTCTCCAACTCACATTCACTTCACTAGGCACACAGGAACATTCTATGAAATCACACTCACACTGGCTGAGCAATAGGGCACATAAAACAAAGGAAGAAATACATGGCGATAAGAGCAGGGTACCACACATGGTTCTCTAATAAATGTGACAAACTATGCTAAGACAAACGTACTTCACATTCATATGAAAGGCTCAGTGTGCATAAATAGGAATTAAATGAAACAACAAACTGATGCACAAGATGGCACTTTGCCTTTCTGGGCTCAGTATCTCCTTCGTGACAAGATGCCAGTCTCTGTGGACCCATTTAACCTGTGAAAGACTTCTGAGGCTTTTCCATCAACCAACAGTGTTCACCTTGGATACTATATGGAATTTTGTTGTATACAGTAAGACAATATTGTCATCTGAGGGATCCAGGCACTCTAATATGAAAATATCAATTTACAACTCAACATCAATCAGACTTTAAAATCAGCCAGCAACCTTCTAATACATATGGTGCACAAGGAAGGTCTACGACACCTGGCAGAAGGTGCTTGGTTGTCCAAAGGTTTACAACAGGACTAAGGAACCCATCTTAGTGTACTTGGTGAGAGATGTCGCTAGGTAGTATTTTGGAAAGTATTCAGTTATGATTAGAGGATTGGAAACAGTAAGGAAAATTATGCTTGACAGATCTTTGAACATTTGCAATCTATCTTAGCATCCTCCCCCAGCTCCCTTTTCTCTTAGTAATTGAGTAAATCAAGATTAAAAAAAAGACACACAGAGACATATTATACTTCAGAGACTAAGCAGAGTGTGCTCGGAGACTGCAGCAATCTGAGCTTAGAGTTTAAACTGTGTTTAGAAAATGTATGTAGCACTTGGTTTTTTGGCTAGGAGAGAGTTATTTAAGTGTGGGAGAAGCAGAATTGTGGGAGGCCTGGTTTAGGCCCTTACCTGCAGCACTCCAGAGTGTGGATTGAGCCTGTCTGTTTCCAAGGAGATTCTGAATAGAGGAGTGGCGCCCATTCCCCTGCCCAGCAGCCTGAGCTTGCTGATTGGCTCCCTAGCTCCCAAGCAACCATGAGCCCTCCTCTCACACCTGATCAGGCTCCTTAAGGGTTGAAGAGTGAACCCCCAAGTTAGCCACCTCCATCTTGTGCGACACAGCTTCCCTGTGCCCAGCAGCCCAGTGAACAAAGGACGAGGAGGTGGTAAGGAGACAGACTTTGTGCTGTCTTTTCCTTGATACTTTAAAAAGGGATTTTCCTCTAACTGGGACTGCCTCAATTTTGCCTGTTGCATTGTGGGCCTTGTACTTTATAATCTGCGGTTTTACCTGCCCGTGAAGGCCTCAATTTCCCCCAGTTTGATGGTGGGTTTTGCTGTGTATAAACTGCGTTTTTACCTGCCCTTAACTGCTTTACTTTTCCCTTCTGGTTTCTCCCCTAATCTGTGCTCAGACCTGTGTGTAAGCAATCCACCACTAGCTTCCTTTTGTCTTAGCAAGTGAGTAAATCAAGATGTTAAAAAAGACACAAAAAGAGACATATTATACTTCAAAGAAAAAGCAGAGGAGTTTGCTCTGAGACTGCAGTAATGAAAATGAAATTAAATGAATGAAATGAAAAGAAAAAGAGATTTATAAAGCGCAATACAATTACCTGAAGGTGTCAAGACGCTAGCTCATCTAGTAAAACAAATGCCGTAAGGTTTTAATTTCAGAGTCAGAGATTGAACAGCAATGTTTTTAGAGCTTTCCTAAAGGCCAGCAGGTGAGTTTTGTTTTTTAACCTCTGGGGGAAGAGAGTTCCTAAGTTTGGCCGTACCGACCAGAAAGCTTCTTCCACCACAGGAACTTTTACTGAACCTAGGGATCACCAATTTATAGGACTCAGCTGAGCGTAAATGGCGTGTAGGAGCATACCGACGGATGTGCTGCTTAAAAAAAGCTGGACCTGAGTCATGGGTAGCCTTAAAAGCTATGCAAAGAGCCTTTAACTCAATACGTCACTTTACTGGTAGCCAGTGTAATTCTTTTAGCGCAGCAGAAATAGATTTGTGTTTGGGAATATCTAGCAGAATGCATGCAGCGGCATTTTGCACAATCTGTAGTTTACTGAAGCATTTGGTCCTGAGGTTGATGAAGAGACCATTGCAAAAATCTATCGACAAAACCAGTGCAGAGATCACCAGCTGGCGTAAATTGACCGGAATGAATAATCTGCACTTAAAGTTTAAACTGTGTTTAGAAAGTGTATGTAGCACTCGTTTGAGTGAGTTGCTTAAGTGTGGGAGAAGCAGTATTGTTAGAGGCCTGGTTTAGGCCCTTACCTGCAGCACTCCAGAGCGTGGATTGAGCATGTCTATCTCCAAGGAGAGTCTGAATAGAGGAGTAGCTCCAAGCCCCCTGCCCAGCAGCCTGTGCTTGAGGTCACTCGCACCTTATATGAGCCGCTATTGGATGTTACATCTGTGCACTGATTGGTGGCTGTATCTGGTGTTTCTATTTGGCTTAGAGTTAGTTTTCTTATTGGCTGATAGGTTTGGGTTTCTGATTGGTTCCTGGGTCAGTGTTTTAATTGGATGTAGGCCTTAGGGTTAGAGTTCTGATTGGTGGGTTGGTGTAGGGCTTCTGATTGGGTCCTGGGGCTAGGGTTTCTTTTGGATGTAGGGCTTAGGGTTTAGTGTCTGATTGGCTGCTGAGACTAGGGCTGTGATTGGCTGTAAGGGTCTGGCCTCCTATTGGTCCTAGGGTTTAGAGCTAGTGTTGTGACTGGTTAGGGAAAGGTTTCCCATTGCAGGGCTCAAAAAATCCACTCACCTACTCGCATTGTTGAGCAAGATTTAATCAGGACAAGCTATTTTTGGGGACTACTGCCTTTCTGGGGAGCTGGAAATCCTCTAACTTCAGTCACAGAACAAAAAGTAAATGTTGGAAGACAAACTGACTTTTGACCTCTGTCTCTGAAAGCAGAGCAAATGGGTCAACATAACAAGATTTACAGGCATCTTTATTGCCCAAAAAGTGAAAGAGGAATAAAGATGCCTTTAAATCTTGTCATCCTGTCACATTTGCTGGCATTCAGAGACATAGGTCAAAAGTCAATTTGTCTTCCTACATTTATTTTTCTTTCAAATCCATTAAGGGGGACTGCATAGTTATCAACTTTCGTAGGCAATCAGTGGTAAAAACTATACTATCACTACAGATGGAGCAGACAGATTCTAGCACTAGCATATGGGCGCTACCCTTAGGCTACTTTTATAAACCCACATTTGAGGCATTTTGTTCCAACTCGCATAATTCTATTCCAACATTCAACAGATTTACACCCTTATCAGGTTTGGACTGCCAAGATTGACTGCCCTCTCCACCAACGAGTGAAGTATTAACTGAGGTATCAGTGTTAGCACTGACTCAAACATGTCCTCAGCCTAGCAAACCTGATATATCGATTACAAGGAACGTTGATCTGACACTTAAAATATTGAGTTGGAATGTTGCCGTTCTGGCATCCAAGTTAAATTTACCAGACAGGAAGGGGTTAATAAGTAGTCAAGATATTGTAATATTTGAAGAAACCTGGGCGACCCGGGAGTTGTTTATGGAGGGTTTTGAATCCCCCATCCCCAAATTAGGTAGGCCTGTTGGTGGCCTCTCCACCTGGATAAATATTAAGGCAGGCGGTCGTGCTAGAACCCTGCATACCAATAGTGATAAATTTCAAGTAACCCTCTATACTCGGGGGGTTTCACTTAACTTGATTAATTTCTATAATGATGATTTTAAAACCGTTCCCAATATGAACTTTTCTGAGTTGTTTAATTTTATTTCAAAATTACAAATTGATAATCGTGGTGCCCTAATTAAGGGTATATGTCTAGGTGGCGATTTTAATGTTAAAATCCCAAGGGACATTTATTTGGCTGTTCGGCCCACCACTAGAGGTTTGTTGAGCAAAAGAGGTGAGCAGTTAGTGAACCTCTTAAGTTCGAACAATTTTCTTAATGTCATGGAGATTGCAGCTGTGCCTCCTAGTGACGGACGTATAGTACCAACATACAGAAGTCGAGGTTCAGCCTCCACTATTGATTATATTTTTATAACTGCTTCCCTTGAAAGCCACGTGCTAAGGGCTGAAGTAATCCCAACAATACAAGGAGACCACAATCCTATTAACACTATCCTAAGTTTCATACGTCATCCAACGTATGATTATACGCATGGGGCAAGTGATTTAATGATGACAATTGATAATCTCAGACTTGTGTGGCGTGGTATTGACAATAATGTATTATTTGAAAGGATGATAAAACTTTACCCGGATTTGATCAACACTTGTCTGACATTTAGAGCACGCAATGCAGAGGTAGTTGGTGCCTTCTCAGAGCTCTGTTTTGGCATTAAAAACATATTGTCCAAGCCAAATAGGAACATTAACTCTGACCCAGGCTGGTTTAATGCAGATTGCTCTGCAGCTAACAGAGCACTAAGAAAGGCACTTGTAAGCAAACCTAGAGTTAGCTCTCTTGTGTCGTCACTTAGGAGATGTTATAAAAGGGCTATTACTTGTAGGAAGGAGGAGCTCATCAATGACCATTGGGCTAACCTTGTTTGGGCAAATGTATTAAAAAATGGTAAGAATTTCTGGAAGGCTGTTAAAGGTATGAAATCCGTGGGAAATACAGCCTCACCTATTAGCTGCAACATTTCTAGTGAGTCCTGGGAGGCACATTTTAGTAAGATCTATGCTGCCCCGGACCCTTGTGAATCTAAAAAGGAGTATACATATACCACCGAGATTCAGATAGAATTATCTGAAGTCGAGGAGGCCATTATCCAGAGCCTGGGGGGCAAAGCTCCCGGGTCGGACGGTCTTCCTATTGACCTCATTAAAAGCTATCCCGATTTTTGGGCACCACTACTTGTAAATGTTTTTAATAATTTGACAAACTCATCCATTCCCGAAACATGGTCTTATAGTACCATAGTTCCAATTTTTAAGAAGGGGGACCAGTCAAACCCGAGCTGCTACAGGCCGATATCATTGATTGATAATACTCTGAAAATTTTGGGGAGGGTGTTATTCAACAGGATCAAGTCATGGGCTGAGGACTGCCAGGTTTTACACCCATGTCAGCTGGGGTTCAGGAGTAAGGTTGGCACTGTGGAACAATGCCTTAACCTGATTATCAGTAAATACAACATAGCCAAGAAAACACCTGTGTACCTGGCATTTATGGATCTTACGTCGGCCTTCGACTTTGTAAATAGATCTCGGCTGTGGGGAACTCTTTTAAATCTTGGGCTAGACGATTCATTAGTCTCCTTTCTGACATATTTGCACAGAGATCTAAAAGCCAGGGTGCGTATTAGTAGGGACGGTGAGATCTCTAAAGCCATTGAAATTGGTAGGGGGGTCAGACAGGGTTGTGTCCTGGCCCCCCTCTTATTCATTCTGTATATTAATGATCTAACCAAATCCCTGGTGATCTTAACTCGAGACGTCCCAATTATTAGTGGAAACAAAATCCCTGCATTGTTATATGCTGACGATGCAGTGTTAATGGGGCGTACCCCTAAAGCCCTACGCGCCCTGGTTCAGGGTTTTGTGAAGTTTATGGCAACTCTAGATTTATGCACTAATTTTAAAAAATCGTTTTTGATGTCATGTGGGTCTAAGAAATATTCTAATCTCTCAATTGTTATAAATTCTAATCAACTATTAAGCACTTGCACTTTCCCGTATCTTGGGTTGGTATTCGCATCTAATGGATTATGGAATGATCACGTGGTCTATTGCAAAAGAAAGTTTATTAACTCTATCAATACCATACTTAGGTTACCTAAGCCAAGAAACATAGAGGTAGTGCCTACTATTGTTAAAATCTACAGATTGCAATGTACACCAGCTGCTACATATGGGGCGGAGGTTTGGGGGAATACGATTAGCACCCCTATCCAGCGTGAAGAGAATAGATTTTGTCGCAAAGTCCCGGGCGCGCCATTTTTCTCCTCTACGTATGCTGGTCATAGTGAACTCAACCTACCGTATATAGAGGATTATATTAAGGCTCGCCCGACTTTGTTCTGGCTGAGAATTTGGAAAAACCCGGCTGCCCAATTGACAAGGGAGATAATCTTAGATTGTTTGAAATGTGACAAAGGGATGGACATACCGTGGTTGGCAGCAGTTCACAAAAGTCTAAGTAGCGTGAATATGGAATGTCTCTTTCTAAATCCTTTAGATTATAGCTCCATTAGTATTAAAACTCTCGAAAAAACTCTTTATGCATCATATAAAGAAACAAGATTAGCAACTGAATGTAAAAAAACCTCAGTTGCCAGATATACGCAAATCGAGAATGTGATCCCAGCGATGCCTAGATATCTCTCAAAACCTATTGGCCGCTGGGAAAGGGGCTTATTTTTTAGGCTAAGGACAGACACAATGAAATATCTGCTGTCATTTCCTATAGGTTTTACCGCCAACCTTGATCTTTTATACTGCCCTTGTAATAATATACACAAGCAATCAATGTTACACTTCCTATTTTTTTGCTCTTATTATCTACTTTTCACTAAAAGATTCCTGATCTCATATTTTAAAGCTCGACATGTAACTGATTATAAGGCAGCCTATGGGATGGTGCTAGCTATAAGCGATGATGAATTATGTTTTCGGGTGGGATCCTTTTTGAAAACGGCGGTGCGTACCCGTAACTCTATGCACCGCGGTTAATTCAAATGATTTTTTGCCTTAAACCTTTCATCTAATGGTTCTGTATAACTATGACCTATTTATTAATTCTGAATAACATTTTAATTATAATGAATTGTGTCTCTTTTAAACTTGTACTTTTATGGATATGTTGTTTTTATCCAAATAAAGTTCATATTGATTGACTGAAGTTAGAGGATTTTGTAAAGTGAACTGTGTGACAATTGAAATGTGCAAAGCATAGTAAGATGTCAGGCTTTTTACTAACGCAACACTGAAATTGCTAAGTGAACTGTATAAACATTTCAAATACATTTCACTAGTTATGAAGACCCATTTTTGTAATTTTGCGGTAAAAAATATTTTATAGGATCAAACCAAACTAGAACAGTTTAGTTGGTGATGTGTAAATTTTGAATATTTTTGCTGAACCCCAATTTCCAAACATTGTTTATGCGCTATTATCAGTAAAACTACATGTTAGAGGGAATTTTTTGTGGCCATTTCAATGGAAAATATGCTATCTGTAAATGACAGTGCACTGCCACATCATGTTTTAGTGATATATTTATGAAAAGTTGTTTTTTTAAACATTAATTGGAAATGATTACTGCTCCTGTCCAATGAAAATGCTATTAGTGAACGAAGAGGCAAGCAAGGGATCATGTGTACCCTATATATGGGCTTGATTCTTGCTGTAGATGGAGCAAACATTTAGTCTAGTAAATTAAAAAAAATTGTACAGCAGAAATAGTGAACTTGCATTTTTGAAGGTGCTCTCTTATGTAACAATAAAGAAAAAGGTGGCTCCATAAGACATAATATTTGCCTAGGATCACGCAATTTGAGACCAGTTCACGGGTCAAGTATATTAAAGTCAGGTCGCTTAGATTATTCAAGATACTAGACCTGCAGGTTCATATTCATATAATATATGCATATTCTCTAAACTGCCTACTAATAAATGATCGATCACTTGCAAAAAACAAGCATCGCATCTACGACCTTCTCACTGACACACAACCTGACATACTCTTCATAACTTAATCATGGTTGGGAGATTATATGGCTCTAGTCTTGCATGAAACCAAATTGTATAGGCAAAAGAGGAGGTGGCCTAGCTGTTGTGTTCAAGTAAACATTAAATATCGCTAAAACTGACAACCTCGCCATACAAGGTTGTGAGGCCCTCTTCACCCGATGCAACCCTACACCATCTTTCTTCTTTTACTTCTTGCTCCTTTACAGACCTCCACCTAGCAATGCAACATTCCCAGACACACTTCTAGACACAGTTTGAAACCTGATAACACTACACTCCAACCTATGCATTCTGGGCGACCTCAACATTTGGTTTGACAGACCCAATATGCCCCATCCAAAAACAATCATCACTGGCCTAGATGCACTGAACCTACATCAGATCGCCCACAAACCCACACACATTGCTGGATACATCCTAGATGTCATTCTTACTAATACAGAACTAGTTACCTTTCAAACAATAACTCCAGTCCCATGGTCAGACCACCATTTGCTTGCTTTCCAAAATAAAACAACCACACAAAGCAACACACCTAAAACCACCGTACATACATCCACCTATCGTCAGAGGAACAAACTCAATTTTGAACACTTCGAAACACAGCTAACAGCCAGTACAGGCACAATAAATTCCATTCAAAAACTATGTGAGTGCCTACAGGAAGCTTTTGATATCTTAATGCCACTTAGAAGGACACAACAGAACAAAAGAGAACAAGCACCCTTGCGAAATACAGAGCTAAAATAGAAAAAACAGTAAAATAGAAATCCACAACGGCTCAAAACAAACAGCAACCAAGACAAACTTCAACTACAGAAACATAACAGATTATAGAAGTCAGCTATCAAGAAGCTAAAACAAAGATACTATTCAGACAGAATTCAAAATGCTAAATGTGCAAATGAAGAATTCTATAAAATTCTCACTGAATTTCGTAAACCAAATTGCCTAGAACATGCTCATCCCATTACTCAAGATGTCGCAGACAAACTAGCAAAATATTACACGACCAAAGCAGACACTTTGGACTCATGTTTAAAACAAAGGAAAACCACCAGCACTGACCCTTTTCCAAAACAACAATCCAAGAATATGCTAACCCAGACTCTCCATTCCTTCCAACAAAATTCACACTATGAATTTACGGACCTGGTCAAAGCAAGCGGCCTGCCGGCAGCCCTTCTGACCCGTGTCCACCACAAACCTTCAAGATAATTCTTCTAACATCCTCTGCTGCCACACCAGTAAGAAGAATCATCAACAATTCCTTAACTACAGGAATATTTCCAGAAGAACTAAAAAAGTCATTCATACGCCCATTACTGAAGAAAACAAACCTGGACCCGCTGAATCCTGACAAGTACAGACCGATTACAAATAAACCTTTCATGGGCAAACTGATAGAAAGAGCAGTATTCACCCAGATCTCACAATTCACTGAAGATAATTCCATACTTTCAGACTTCCAAACAGGATTCTGTCCAGGATGATGCACAGAATCTGCCCTCGGTGCCTTCTGGGATGACCTTAAGAACACAGTTAGCAGAACAGGGTTGCTGCTCTACTTCTCTTGGACTACTTAGCTCTGACATGGTTGACCATGACACACTAATACAAAGACTCTACGAAGCCGGCATAGAGGGGACTGCTATCGACTGGATCTCATCCTACATTCCCAACAGAACTAATGTCAGCCATACCCCCCCTTTTTCTTCCAAACCGTACTTCACAAAAGCAGGGGTCCCTCAATGCTCTATCATCTTACCCAAGCTTTTCAACATTTACATGAAATCATTACCGGCACTAAACAATCAATTCACCTCACATACTATAACTATGCAGATGACACACATATACTCCTTAAACTGGAAAACCCCAAACACATTCGAAATTCACCTATTTTCAGTTGTCTCAGAACTGCGGATCAATGGATGACATGGAGCTATCTCAAATTAAATGCTTTCAAAATTGAAATTCTCACGTGTGGCAATTGGTGCAAATTATAACCCACCCGCCACATGGCCTGATGATCTGGGAACACAGACTAAAGTATCAATGAAGTAAGAAACCTCAGAATTACCATGGACTGCAAGGTACCAATGAATGCCCAAGTGGACAAACTAGCAAGATCATGCTTTGTTACTTTAAAAACTCTGCAACGCATCTTCCTCCATCTAGGATTTCTACACAAGGTCCAGGCTGCCATCTCCCTTGTTCTGTCTAAACTCGATTACGCCAATAGCCTCTAACACGGATCACCTTTAACAACAATGAAAAGACTATAACTGATTCAGAACTCTGCTGCCAGACTACTCTTACATATAAAGGCACAAGCCTACATCTCCTCTACCGTGAAAGCCCTACATTGGTTACCGGTTGCCAGGATACGCATTCAAGCTGCTTTGTATCACCCACAAAGCGATACAAGGAACAGGACCGTTCTTCATCAGGGATAAAATCACCAAATACATTCAACAAATGAACCTCTGCTCTAGATTGACACCTCGCCTCAAAATCCCACCACACAAAAAAAAACATAGGTGGCACATCCTTCTCTGTTCAAGCAGCCAAACTATGGAACTCTCTACCCCAAAATATAAGATGCACAGATAACCACCTTATCTTTAGAACACTACTCAAGAGTTGGCTTTTCCTGACATAAACACCATATTCAAACACAAATATACAGCATATCCCTCTGTATATAAGCATTTATTTGGACTATAGATGTGTACCTACCTATGTGTATTGCTTAATATAAACGTGTACAATAATTGTTTTTAAAGATATAGATATTTGTTTGTTCTGCTTAACAAATGTAAATATCATGTTTAACATGTATATAAGTGACTGCATAAATAAGTAAATCTTTAATCATAACCTCACTATTAAAAAAAAAAAATTAAGTACAGCAACACTTGGAAGTCTGAGTTTATTAAATACAACTTTAATCTACATATATTACCTTCCTTATACATATATACCTTTCCATGTTCTTATGTATCTTTATATTTATTACTTTTCTTCAAATTCAGCATATCCAATGCACTACCCTATATCTCTCGCAATATATTCTCTACCTCCACTCTGACTCATCACAAACCCTTGAAAGACCCTTACTCAATAAGGTCAGCCTTTCAACCTCAAGACCAATAGAACCAAATTTAGAGGAGGAGGTGAAGGTCGACTTGATGGGAGAAGAAACTGGAGATAGAATCAATAGTACTTTATTGTTTGTGGTTTTTAAATCTGTTACAATTTGAAAAAACACTGATCTCATATTACATATTAGAATATTATAAACTACAATTGATTGCAGAGGTAGAATCCATGGGGGACACATTGCCAGCCTGCACAGGCTCAGAAACCGTGATCGCCATGACCAATAGGGTACAAATAGTATTACATCCGCTTTCTCCTGCTGTATCTTTGATAACATAGTTATGATAAGGGGAAAGGGAAGAAAGGCATAAGGAAGTAGGTGGGGACAATTTATCAGCAAAGCATCCTTCCCCATGCTCCCCTCTCCTGGAACTTTGAACAAAACCTTTTGGCTACTGTATTGTCATCTGAGGCAAAGAGGTCCAGGAAAGGAGTTCTGAACCTACTGCAAACTTGATTAAAGGTCCTCTGGGACAGAGCCAGGTTTATCAAGGAAGGAAAAGTTCTGCTGTGGTTCTTTGCGTGAACACGGTATTTTCCCTTGATGTGGATTAGCGACTTATTCAACATATTGGTCTCTGCCCATAGACTTACAGCAGCAGCAATATAATTCAAGGTTCTTGACCTGGTGCTTTCCTGATGGTTGATATAGTTATGGAAACTGTAGTGTCCATTTTTACTAGAACATCCTTCTGAAAGATCAGATCCCTGAATCTTAAAAGAGCTCTGTGAATTGGTGTGAGTTCCCTCTAGTTGGATTATCTCCTCTGCTCCAAAAGGGTCGATTTTTGCTGGTATGACTGGGTCAGGTCTGTTGCTCCCTACTGTTTTTGCTGGCATCTGTAGTGAGTACTACAATCTGTTGTGGATGCATTTGCATGTCTTTTGAGAGATTGATTAAGTTAATCCACCACATCAAGTCCTGCTTCACCTGACTGGATAGGGAATGAGGTAATCCAAGGGATGAACCAGTGGAGAATAAAATCTGTGCATGTGGCAGAGGAAGGAGCGTAGATGAAGATGTGTTCATGGAACAGTGAAGACACAAGCTGACAGGTGCCCCTGAATCTCCAGACATAACTTGGCTAGAAGCTCCAAGCTGGAAAAAAGGATATCATTTTCTGAAGGTGGTAGATTCTTTGCAAGGGAAGGAAGATTTTCTCCACCTCTGTGTTGAAGATGGCTCCCTTGATATTGATTTGCTTTTCCTTGACAGTATCAGTTGACATTTTGGAATGTTGAGCAGAAGCCCTAACCTGCTCATCAATGCTATAGCGATCTCAAAAAACTTGAATATTTCCAGGATTGATGGGAGGTGAAGCAACTAATCGTCGAGATATGGAAAGACTGGGATTCCCATCAGATGTAGGTATGCTATCACTGGCACCATCATCTTTGTAAAAACTCTGGGGGTTGATTTGATCCCGAAAGGAACGACCATGAATTGCCAGTGCTGACCTTCCACTGCAAATCTCAAAAATTGCCAATCCTTCCTTGTGACTGGAACATGAAGATAGGCATCCATAAGGTCGAGAGTAATCATGAAACTTTGCGATGGAATTTAAAGTGCAATTATCTGCAAAGTCTCCATTTTTAGTTTGATGTACAGTATAAACAGATTGAGTTTCTATCCCGAAACGGTAGCCTCCAGATGCTGTCTGAACCATGAAGACAATTGACTAAATGCGCAGACCTCTCTCCTTCCTTAGCACTGGACAAATTGCCCTTTTCTTTAGAAGAGCAGCAATCCCCTCCCTCAAGGCTTGCCTCTTGAAAGGATCCCTATGAACTTGAGTTAGAATGGAACGCCAGTAAAAGAGGCATATAGTCCGAAATCAAAGATTGCGCCATATGGGCTCTATAAAGCCCAGCTTCTAGAGCAATATTAGAGCCAGTGAAGAAAAGAATCCACCTTGTTATCAGTAGAGTCCTTTAAAATGTTCTCTTCTGCCATGGATGAACTGCCCACCAAGCTGGCAGCCACTGAATCCACATGAACATTGTCTGGGAGAACAGTTTCCATATCCTCAAGAGAATACAGCTTTGTCATAAACCTAGAGGGAGAGAGATCTTCTCTGGGTCTTTCCACTCATTTTTAATAGCCTCCAAAAAATGCTGATGTATTGGTAATCTAGAATAAAGACGTCTTTGGAACTGTCATAACCCTGTATCCTGTGTCAAAGGAGGTCCCTCAGCTGAAGCAAAACCCATGTTATCCTGAACATGAGAAAGCTCGTCCTGCAAAATCTTTTTTGAAATGTGTTTGCCTTTCTGGTCCGCAGGAAGGGAGAAATCCTCGATATCAGTAGAGAAATCCAAAGCAGAAAGTAGATTGTCACCCAGATCAAACATGCAAGTTTCCTACTTGGAGCTGCCTTTGAAAGCTTGCAAAGTCTCCAACAAAATCTTGCAAATCCTATCATCGTCTCCCTACTCCCCACTTCTGCGTCTCTAGGGGAGGATGGAGGAGTCCCCATCAGAATGAGAGGAAAATGGGGACTTAGAAGGGGACAGATGTTTAATGTTGGATGAATGCTTGCCTCATCTTGAAGCAGACTTGAAGAGATCCACCAACAGGAATAGAAGCCTCCAAGACAATGCCTCCCTAAAAAACAGAACACTGCAAACTATGTGGAGGGACTATAAATATACTTCTCAAGGGCGTGCTTCCTGGATCTGGACGAAAATCAAAACGCGCACTTGTATGGAGCCGTCAGCTCTACCAAGCATGTCTTCCCACATCAGCGCATCCGAGCGCAGAAAAGCAGATTCACATGACATCTGCCGGATTCTCCTTCGGCGGGTGTCAGTACCGGGGAGAGGAACAGGAATCCAGGACTGACAGGGCCACCATGCATGGTAAGTCCTGCTACTTGAATCCGACCAAGATTCAGTCCCACATTACAGAAGAGGAAGACTCTGCGAGCCCTGCAGAGCAGCAGATCTCCCCTAACTTTACCTCTGCGTTCATCATCTTGGAGACAGAAAAGCACACATAAGATAAGTGAGGACAAAGTTAAGTTCCCACTGCAGCATAATAAAGGGCGTGAAGAGAAACAAGTGAGCCAGCCCTTTCAAAAACCTATTTACAATTGGAGAACTAAAGAGAGAGGGTTGGTCTGCCAGCTGCAAAATAGAAGACAGAGCAGAAAGATAACCCTTGAGAATTCCCAAGGCAGAGCCCTGTTGGGCACGGGGTTAGAATGAATAGAAGAACAGTGGAAAGAGAAGCAGAAAGAGAGTCCATAAACCCTTCTGTACAGTATAATACAAATTTCTGCCAACTACAAGCATATACGGTCTTAGTAGAGGGGCGCCTGGCCGCCAAAATAATGTTACATACTTCGGGAGGAAGGTAAAAAGCCATCAACTGCCACTGCTCAATCCCCAAGCATGGAGGTGCAGAGTTGACAGGCAGGGGTGGAGAAGCCTACCCTGCTGCTGTGGCAGAAGATGTGACAGAAAATCCTCCCGAAGGGGCAGCCTAATCGGAGGATTGATGCCCATTTTCAGAAGATCTGGATACCAGAATCTCCTTGCCCAGTCCGGAGCCACAAGGATGACTTGTGCCCGGCTGCGCCAGATCTTCTTCAGTACCCTGTGCAGGAGTCAGGCGCGCAACGCCCATTGGGCTCAAAGGGCTTCACCCCCCCTCGCCCACCCCGTCGTGTGTGGCAGCCCGGGCTGAGACAGCTTCCCGGGCACACACACAGCCACACCAGAGTACTTCACAGGTCTTTAAAGACCATTTGCTTGTTAATGAGGCTTTGTTGTCTTTCACCCCTTCCTAGAGTCCCTGCATCTACACTCGGTCTATGGCTGGAAGAATTAGCCCCCCTGAAATTTTTTCTTAGCCCCCTACCCCGAAATTTGGCTCTAGTTGCGCCTCTGGCAGGAGTGGTATGGGCAGAAAGGCGTACAGCAGACCTGAGCTCCACTCGTGACAAAAGGAGTTGCAGAGCAATAGCCATCTTAGAAACTCCAGCGCGCAGTATTGCTGACAGTGCGTGTTCTCTTCGGAGGCAAACAAATCTAACCAATGTTTCCCCCACTGCTGAAAGAGACCTTGCGCCACCTCCTACTGGAGACGCCATTCGTGATCCGCTAGGCATCGACGGCTGAGTTTGTCCGCCCTGGCGTTCAGAGAACCTGCCAGGTGTTGAACCACCAGGTTATGCCCTGCTGTTCCAGCCATGTCCAGAGACACAGGGTCTCTCGACAAAGGGTCCACGACCCCACCCCGCTCAATTGTCGTGGTACCACATGGCGGTAGTGTTGTCCATGAACACGTGCACTAACTTCCCCTTGACAGAGGGAAGGAATGCCTTCAATGCCAGCCGAATCGCTTGAAGCTCCAACAAATTGATATGGAGCCCCGACTCCGCCGGAGACCAGTGTCCCTGGATCTCCAACTCTCCCGGATGGCCGCCCCATATCAGAAGTGACGCATCTGCCACAACTGTGAGCTCTGGTTGGGAAAAGGAGAGGGGTCTGCCGTTGATCCAATTGCGGTTCGGCACCCACCACTGCAGATCTCTCGCAGTTCCTTCCGAGATCTGGACCACATCAGAAAGATTTCCTCGATGCTGTTCCCACTGGAACTTCAGGTCCCACTGTAAAGCCTGCATACGCCACCTGGCATGCTTTAGCAACAGGATGCTCGACAGACTCAGAGTCAGTCTCACTGAAATCCAGGATAGCGGCTGAAATATCAGCATCACAACCTGAATATCCTGGACTTGTAGATCGAGAGGATAGGCCCGAAACTGCACTGTATCCAGAACAGCTCAGATGAAAGGAAGGGTCTGAGAAGGAGTCCGGTGTGACTTCGGCACGTTTATAGAGAAACGCAGCAAATGCAGGAGGTCCGCCGTAGTCTGAAGATGGGAGATGACAGCTCGGAGCAAGGACGCCTTCAACAGCCAGTCGTTAAGGTAGGGAAGACTGACACCCCTAACCTGCACAGATAAGCAGCGACCACCGCCATCACCTTGGTGAACACCCGGGTGCCCTGGTAAGGCCGAAGGGGAGCACGGTAAACTGAAAGGGCTCGTGGCCTACCTTGAACTTCAGGTAATGCCTGTGGCTCAGCAGGATGGGGATGTGAAAATAGGCATCCTGCAGGTCCAATGCTACCATCCAGTCTTCATGGTCTAGGGCAGATAAGACCTGAGCTAGAGTGAGCATCTTGAATTTCTCCTTTTTTAGGAAGAGATTGGCGGTCCGAAGATCTAAAATGGGAAGCAAACCTTTGTTCTTTTTCGGAATCAGAAAGTAGCGGGAATAACAGCCACTGCATTCTTCTGAATCCGGGACCCTCTCTAAAGCTTCTTTGGCCAAGAGAGCTGTAACTGCCTCCTGGAGCAATTTTATATGATCCTCAGTCAGTCGTTGCTGATTTGGCAGAATGGGAGGAAAAAAAGACAAGAAAGGCAGAGGATAGCCCTGCTGAATGATCTGTAAGACTCACTTGTCCAATGTTATGGACCTCCAGTGGGGGGGGAGAATGATGGATTCTCCCGCCAACTGGGCAGGGTGGCCGATGACTTCTGGCTTCCATTCCTAGGTCAGAATGAACCACGTCCACGTAACCGCACCACTTGAGATGCATGCGCAGAACAGTGGCTGAGAAAGGACTGACGCAGCTTGAAACTCCTTCCATTGCCACGAAAGTGTAGAAGAGAGGCCCCTGGATCTGGCCGTAGCTCTAGTCCTTGAACCTCACTAGGGCCGAACCTGCCTACACACCAAAAAGGTGGGTTCCATCAAAAGGTATGTTCTTCACATTTGCCTGGACAACGCCGAGAAGTCAGTTGTCCTAAGCCTCAAGGCCACTGTCGTGGAAATCGTTCTGCCCAATGAATCAGTCATATCAAGGCCACACCTTATGGCAAATTTTGCTGCATCTCTCCCATCTCTAATTGCCTGAGAGAGCACAGCCCGGGCCTCCTCTGGGACTTGTGAAGAAACAGCCCAATAAGCATGCAGTATTACCGACTGCAATGCCAAGCTGGAGGAAGAAAACATCTTACCAAGTGAATCCAGCCTTTTGGATTCCCTATCCGGAGGGGCGGAAGGGAAAACGCCCTGGGATGTAGAAGCCTGCACCACCAAACTTTCGGGGGTGAGGTGTTGGCTGAGGAACGCTCGGTCACCCGGAGCTGGGAGATGGCAGTGAGCTATTGTCCTGTGTTAGGCTTGGACCACATACCTAGAAGGACATCAGTTAGTGCTTCATTAAATGGCAAAAGGGGTTCAGAGGTGGAAGCATCAGGCTGAAGCACTTTGGTCAGGAGATTAGTCCGGACCTGCACAGAAGGCAGCTCTAGTCCGAGGACCTTAGCCGCCCTTTTAACCACCATGGCATAAGATGCTCCCGCCTTTGTAGCCACAGTTGGCGGAGAGAGCAAGCCAGTAACTGGAGAAGTGTCCAGTCCACTAGCTTCCCCAAGTTCCCCATACCAGCCCAACTGCTCTGCAGTCATCCTGGTGTTCCAAAGGGTCCGTAGACCCCTCCCATTTCTCTTTCGAGTCTAACACATCTTCAAAGTGTTCAGGCGACAACATAGAACCCCCGGGTTCAATCGGCGTTGGAATCGGCATCCAGCAACGCCGTTCCGACTCTGTCGTCGGGGATAAGGATGGGGCTGGCACCGCTGGCGTTGAAGGCATTGATTTCAGGGCCGACGCCGAAGGAGGTCACGATGGCATGAACAGCGTCGACCCAGATCCTGGATCGGATTCCCGAGGCCCCACTGGTGCCGTGGCTGAAGCGGACTGCATTGAATCTGATGGGGCCCCTTCCGACCCCACACGACCCGAGGGTTCACCAGAGAGGTTGGCCCGCTCACATATGCAGTGCATGACCTTGTAAAATTCCTTAGTTTGAGCAGGTGTCGCGCTGGCTCCTGGAAAGGGAGGGAGGCGCGAAGTCGACCCTGGCTCCTGCTCCGCAGAACCGTGCCTAGTGCATCAGTGCTCCTTACCTCTTTCATCGTCAGCCAACAGCCGAGGCGAAGATGAAGTCCGCTTGGACTTCTTCTTCTTGTGCCTCTTCTCTGAGTGTCCCGAAGACCTCGGGTGGGATGAAAAGGACTTTGGGTTCCTGGAGCAGTCCTATGACCTCCTGTTCTTTGATCCGGCCCGACACCTCCACTGAGTCTCGCTGGACGGTGTCTACTGCCAAGCCGCAAGGAACTTCATAGTCCACTCCTGCAAGGCCTTAGGAGCCATAGCCCGACAGTCCGAGCACGACTTCGAATTGTGGTCGAGCTCGAGACATTAGAGACAGACGAGGTGGGGGGTCGGTAACCGACATCCTGCAGTTGCAGGCACCGCATGGCTTGAACCCGGTCTTCCTTGAAGACATCCTCGCACACAAAGCTGGAAAAAATTCTGAAGTCGAGAAAAAGTCTGTCAAAAAGCGACAGAGGGGTAGGATCGGCGCTTAGCTGGCGAGGAAAGAAAAGACGTCCGCGCGCCTTGGTGGAGCATATATAGGTGACCACCGACATCATAACCGATGCTGCTGACAACGTCATGCGGAGCCGAATGGAGCCACCCGACGGAGCGCACAAAGGGTATAGCTCAGCAAAAGTTTCTGGATCCTGGGAAATTCAAAGGTAAGGAATCTGCAGCTAGGTGTCTCTATCAGATAAAAAGGGATATCAAAGAATTGGAGGAATGAAATTCTTAGTGATTGGCAGACATGCACTTTACAAACATTCTTATGGTTGAGTGAGTCCAGCACTTTGGCACAAGTATGTGTTAATCAGCAGTTCACAGACGAGAGAAATCTAGAACAGATACTGGGGAGATATTTCACCTTAGACAATTTGGTTCATCAGCGCATCAGATGTCGTTCTTACTGCGTGGGCGGTTAATGGGGTGCCCCAGGGATTGATAAAGGGGCTTCAGTGACTTTTTTTTTCAAGTTGTATAGTTGAGTTCAAACGGGGTGGGGGATACAAGGGAAGTATGAGGATGATCGCACTTTACAATGTTCGGACTGTACGAGTTGTCACCTGGGACACGTCAGGAGGCAAATATGGAAATGGAAAGGACTCACTTTTGGCAGTGCAGGGGATGTAGGAAGAACTCCACAAACTTTACTCTGGTCAGGGTTTGCCCTGATATCATCTCTTTTTCTCTACCACTCTTCGATCTCAGCACTGCAGGTGTGATCCTGGGTATACTGTGCAGCAATTGTAGGCCTCCAATCTAAGGAAACTCTGTCTTTCAAAGCTGCTTACTTTAGTGCACTTGATAGCTGGACTCCGTTTCTGGCATGAAGGCAGATTCACAAAACACTAAGCAGTCTGTCTCCTCTTTATTTTGCAGCACCTTTTCCAGATCATAAATCTAATTTCTATATGAGAAAAATAGGTCAGCTCAAATCCAGAAACTGATCTACAGCACATAACGTTGGGGAACCGGAAAATGATCTACAGCACATAAAGTCCATCAGGACACTTTACACGGGAAGAGCCAGTAAGCAGTCTCCCAAATGGAGTACAGCTGAAAGTTCCATGTCCCACTTTTAGTCAGCTGTCTCCAACCTTTTGTTGTGTCATGTCAGCAGTACCCGCATATGATAAAAGAATTGCCACAAGGGATGTACCTTTATCATATTGTACTCAATTCTTATTAAACACATTTCCTGCACAGGAAAAGATAACAAGTCAGTCTGAATGTCATGCGGGAAAAAAGATAAAGATGCAAGGAGACTTGAAGTGAGGGGGGAATCTGATTGGTCTATATTTGCCATATTTTCCTACTATGCAGTACATGTAATTAGGAGGACGTTTTCTGAGAGGCATTAAACTCAATTGCCTAGTACATAAGCAAAGTGTTGGTGTTGATATAGACACCTGTGCAATTATGGAATCCGATATGGATGGAGCATTAATTGAAGGAGTTTAGGATCTGGGGCGCAAGAAAAGCAAAATGGTTTGAAGATATTCTGGACCTCTTGCTGTAGAAATGGGAGGAATGCTTGTAATTTAACTACTGGCAGTCGCTTGGGGTAGCATTCCAACAAATCGTTCTTTTACCCACCAGGTGTAGCTTGGTTCCTGTGGTGCAGTGAGCAAGAGACTCACGTCTGGGCCTACCCTTGGCCACATATAATTAAATATAAATATGTGTTCATGATGAATACTCCATGAGTATTTTTGTTCAACTCATTTAATTAAAGATTACAACATATAAACAACAATTAAACAAAAAGAGAAAAGAAAGACAAAGCAAGGGCTCAATCGTTCATAGCAGTGGTATCCAGCATTAACATTTGCTCTATATCTGATCTACTTTACAATATCACATGTCCAACATCTGATAAACAGTAGGTATATTGTACTTGGTATTTCACTTTTAACCGCGTTTCTGAGCTGGGCCATTGAAAATAAGAAACAATAAATTATTTATAAAGAAAGAGAACCCTGTGGTCAGGAGAGAGGGGGAAGAGAAGAAAGGGAGATTGCTTTAGTGAGTGTGTTGGGGGCTGTGCATCGGGCCTGCTATGTGTACCATCTGATCTAACCCCAAAGTTAATCTGCGCAGGAAGGTAGGAGGTTATCGTCAAAGAAGTGCAAGGCTCTGAGTTTTGGTGGCTGGAAGCAGGAGTATTACAGACCAGAAAAATAATCTACCAGAGGCTGCCATGTGTTTGTGAAAGTGTTCTCACAAAAGTTTATCCATGTTGTGAGAAGTTCCATCGCCATGGTATGCCACAGACGGTTGAACCACAAGGCAACAGGTGGCGTGTCTGTCTTCTTCCAGTACACCGCTATTGTCTGTTTGGCTTCTCCACGCATATGAGATGTTATACACCAATCCGCGTGTGTCATGGCAAGGAGGGCCATAGGTTTTAAGTCCCAGGGTAGTCACTGTTGGGGTCTCAGGAATAGGGGAGCCAATTACCTTCTTGATATGACTGAGGATCTCTTTCCAGTAGGTGGCTAACAACAGATATGAAGGAAATCCCCAACTGCGCTCTTGCATCGCCAGCATGTAGGTGAGGTGCTAGGGAACATTTTATGGAGCCTTTGAGGAGTGTAGTACCACTGGGTCATAACTTTATATGCAGTCTCTCGCTGAGGTATGCCTTTAAATATTCTCGGTATGTCCAGACAAAGTTTTTCCCATTGCTTGTGGTTAACCTTATCTGTACTGATTGATTGCCAGTCTGACTGGTATGTGTGGGGTATGATCTGGGCTGAATGTTGCAGTACTTGATAGGTTTGGGAGATCAGGCCTTGAGATCCATTGCATGAGCGTACTAGTGTCTCAAACTGTGTGTTGGATGGCGTCTGCAACCAGTGTCTAAGTTGAAGATATTGCAATTGCGCATCCTCCGGGAGGTGAAATTTCTGTTTAAACTGCTCGAAAGTCTTAAAGGAGTCTCCCTCAAACAGATCTTGAATTGTCCGCCATTCACCTTCCGCCCATGCTGGGAAAGAATGGGGCTGGCAGGAAGTTCGGATTACACGCTATAGGAGTATTAGGAGATGGAAAGGAGGTGAGGCCCCTGGATATTGCAATTTTGCCCCAGATTTCCAATACTGTTTTTGTGGGTGTTGCGATATAGACACCACGTGGACTGGCCTTTCGCAGGAGCCACGCAAGGTCCCACAGGGGCCTACATGCCACTGCTCTATCCATGTGGAACCAAGTTTTCTCGCTTTCCCGGACCACCCATTCAGAGATATAACGCAAGTGCGATGCCTAGTAGTACTCCAATATATTGGGGCATGCTATCCCTCTCCTGTCCCGAGGTAGCATGAGTAATTTGTTTGAAAAGCATGGTCTTTCCACCCCCCATATGAAAGTGGTGAGTTCACGCTGTAGGTGCAAAATGTGGGCTTGTGGTATTGACTTGGGTAGTGTTTGGAATAGATATAATATTTTCGGCAACACAGACATCTTAACTGCATTAAGACACCCAAACCACGATATTGGTAAGGACTTCCATGTTCTAAGGTCTTCCATGATTGCTTTTTTATATTCCTGCCAATTTGCCTGCACCCATGTATGTACCGTGGGGGTTAAGTTGAGTCTGAGGTATCTTTAATTGAGTGTTTAGCCCATTGGTACAGGGGGAGGGATTGGATTGTTGGGCTCTCCGCCACGGGGATTGTAAGTTTTAGCACCCAAGATTTAGTATGGTTGATTTTAGGGCCAGATGCCGCCTCAAATGTTTGTAGTAAAGTGAGAATGGCTGGCAGTGAGGTGGGCGGTTTTGAAAGCGTGAGTAAGTCATCTGCAAATAGAGCTATTTTGTGTTCCACTCCTCCAAGGGTGATGCCACTAATGTCTCTTGACTGTCTTACTCCTATAGCAATAGGCTCTACTACTAGAGCAAAGAGCAAGGGGGACAGTGGGCAGCCTTGCCTGGTGCCCCTATGTATGTGTATTGGGTTTGTGAGCTGGCCATTTACCCTAACCTGGGTTTGAGGGGAGGAGTATGATGCCATTATTCTAGAGATCATCATGGGTCCCAGCCCTATTTTCTGTTAAACAGCCCTCAAGAATTCCCAGCCCACTTGATCAAAAGCTTTTTCCGCGTTCAATGACAGCAGACAGGCAGGAATGTCCCAGTGGTGTGCCTTTTCTACCAAGTGCGCTATCCGTTGTACATTGTCAGCTCCCTGGCGGTGTCGGATAAAACCAACTTGGTCTGGTTCTATGAGTCCCGGCATGTGTGGCTCCAGACGATTAGCTAAGATTTTTTAATAAAACTTCAGATCTGTATTAAGAAGTGCAATGGGGCGGTATGAGGAGCATAGTGTGTGATCTTTACCCGGTTTGGGGATGAGTGCTATTTCGGCCATGGCCATAGAAGCCGACAGACCAGTGTTGTCTGTGAATGAGTTAAAGAGGCGCAACAAGTGGTCTTGTATTTGTGGAAGAAAGATGCGGTAAAAGTACAGTGGGAGGTCGTCTGGACCCGGCGTTTTGCCTAGTGGCAGATCTTTCAGTGCTATATAAATTCTTCTAGTGTGAGTGGCTCCTCAAGGATCTGTGCATATTGCTTATCTATTAGAGTCCATTCGCAGTTCGCCAGCACTGCCTGAATCGGATTTGGGTGGGGTTTCTCCTGCGTGTAGAGAGTAGTGTAATAATCATGAAAAGCTGCTAGTTTAGCTATTTCAGTTATGGGCCACGTGTCATCTGTCATTTAAAATTTTCGCTATGTGTGCCTTCGCTGACCTCCTCCCCAACTGGCGCACTAGGATTGTCCCCACCTTATCTCCTCAGTCATAGTACTTCTGCTTTTCGCTCCGCTTTATTCATTCTATGTGCCCTTAGTCGACCCCGGAGCATGGCCAGGCATGGTTTATTAATGACTGAGGGAGTCTCTTGGTCCAGTTTCTCCATTGTTTTTATGTCGCTAGTCAACTTGTCCTCAACCAGGCGGGCTACTCGGTTGTACGCTATCACTATGGATTTATTAGGCCTCTAGTGGTAGCTTTAAAAGCATCCCATACAACCAGGAATGGAGTTTCCGGGAGATCATTAGATATGAGATATGAAATATGCTGTGATTGCTTCTCTGATTTCCGTTACATCTACCGGATTGCGCAGGATATGCGGGGGGAGGCGCCAGCGAGGTGTGCGTCGTGGAGAGCACAGAGGTACTCCATCTTCTACCGATGGAGGCAAAACAAGTAGCCATTCAGGGCCTTATCCAGTCACGACTGGATTATAACAACGCCCTCTACCTCGCCGCCCCTGAGTACACGATACGGAGATTACAGACGGTGCAGAACTGTGCCGCGCGCACTTTGCTTCAGATCCCTCGACGTCAATCAGTCAAAAATGGACTGAAAAAACTGCATTGGCTACCCATTCCCCAAAGAATACAATTCAAAGCCTTATGCATTGCACACCAGGCGTTCTGGAAAACGGGCCCTCTCATCACTCGCAACCTAGTGTCACACTACCTTCCCACTAGGAATTTGCGATCCAACCAGACCTTCACGGCCACAATTCCCAAAATAAAAAAGTCCAGAACTGGCGGTAGGACTTTCACCTACAACGCTTCCAAGCTATGGAACACCCTATCCCTCCACCTAAGGAAAAATTCCAATCTCACCTCATTCAGGAAACAGCTAAAAACATTCCTCTTCACTGCTGCCCAATAACACCGGGCTACCTCCTCTTGTTCTGTTGGTTTCTTAGCGCTTGGACGCCCCCGGGCAGCAATCGCGCTCTACAAATCGACATACAAATACAAATACAAATACAAATATGGTTTTGCAGCAGTAGCTTTACATGAGCGTGATCCGAGACTGAAATGTCTGACATGGATGCCGAGATTATGTCTCGAACTAGGGAATGAGAGATAAACAGATAGTCTATGCAAGAGTAGGAGCAGTGTACATGCGAGTAATACGAGTCGTTTTGTGTGTCGGGGAAGTGGTAGCGCCAAGCATCTATGAGTCCCAGCTCCCCAATTGCTCTTTTCAAGGAGGCAGACATGGCTCCAGTTCCCTGGAAGGTGTTGGCACTCTGGTCTAGTACTGCATCCCATGCTAAGTTTAGGTCTCTCCCTAGGACAAGGTGGCTTTCATTCTGTGATATCTGCTCTCTTAAAAGATCCCTGATGAAGAGGTCTAGCACTTGGTTAGGTGCATAAATGTTAAAAAGAGTAAGTGTTTGGGTCACCATTTGTACTACAAGTTGAATGTATCTACCCTCCCTACTCTATACCACTTGAGTATTACCTTGGGTGAGTCCTGTCTTACAAAGTACTGCCACTCCAGCATTTTTTGTAGGCGGGGACACACAGCATTGGAGTGGGTATTTGGGATGGGCCATGCGATGGGTATTCTCCATCATGAGGTGTGTCTTCTGTAAGAAAATAATGTCTAGGTCCTGATGTAGCAGATAGCGCCAAATCTGACGGTGTTTGTTAGGGGCGTTGAGGCCCTTTACATTAAGAGAGTATCTTCAAGTAGGGGACATTGGTCATTGTGAATGTCTAATGTATCCGTCTGTGTTGTGGCATTGGATTGTAAGGAAAATACCCCAGGCTCTGCGCCCAGCCCCAGTAGACATTCTGTTAGGGATGATGGTAGAGGATGACGCGCTAACACCCAACAGGAAATAGGAAATAGTTCGAAGCAATCCCTCGCTCCTATAGCCCTAACTGGGACACCTGTTCAATCTTAATGTAACACCCCTCGGGCAGGGCGAAAAGAATAGGAAAGAATAAAAACCATTGAAAAAATAGAGATTTCTAAAACAAATCGGGGGCCTACAATTCCTATTCCAGTCCAAGAAGGGGCAAGGTGCCATGGCACATTCCATTCCAGAGATGTCAATCTCTTAGGAATTGAGTTGGGGGGAGTGAGTCTTGTGAGGAAAATACTTCACCAGGAAGGGTCTTCCGGCCCCGCTGCCTAGTTTAAGCCGAGGTGGAAAGGCAGTTCTTCTCTGTGTAAAGCTTCTCGTTGTTGTCTAGAAAAACAGTTTCAGAAGTAGTCCACAGGCACTTGTTTCAGCACGCCAGTTATGTTATTCTGATGCAGCCTGTGAGGGACTGGGTGACTGCTCGCCCTAGGAGCGGAGGTGCTGGATAAGCTTGGGGAGAGGATTGCCCGCTATTTCTGGTCCCTCGTCGCTGCCTAAGCGCCCTGGCCCATTGGGGGCGCGCAGGCTCGCTGTCCAATGGCAGTAAGGATGAGGGGCTGGCCACTCTGGAGGGCACGGAAAGTTGTAGCAATTGCTTGGCTTCTTGGAGAGAGTGCAATACCCGGCATTTGGTCTCCCATGTAAAGATTAAGGCAAAGGGGTGACCCCATTGGTATTGGATGCCCAGTTTGTGAAGCTAGTCAGTGACTGTTTTAAAATCTCTGCGCCACTGGAGTGTAGTTGGGGAAATGTCTTGAAATAGCTGGATGGTAGAGCCTTTGTATGTCAATTCAGTTTGTTCCACCCCGCCTGTAATATTGCCTCCTTCTCTGTACCAAAAATGGGCTCTGGTTAGTATATCGGGGACTAGATCAGAGAGTCCGGGGGTGCAGCCACACAATGTGCCCTGTCAAGTGCTGGTGGGGAAGCGTCTTCGTCTCCTCTGATCTCGTGAAGGACCTCTGCTACAAATGTCATGATGTCTGTGCCCTCTGTCCCTCTAGGTACGCCTCTGATGCAAAGGTTATTGCGCCTACTTCTATTCTCCAAATCTTCCTGCTTTATCTGGAGCTCGATATGTTCTTCCTCTAGGATAGCTAGTCATTGTCAGAGGAGTTCCTGGTCTTCCGTGCGGTTATCCACTGTCTTTTCAAGATAGTCTACTCTCCCCTCAATTTCTGTTGTCTTATTTGAGTTCCTTGAGGCACAATTTAAATTCTGCCTTAAGGCAGCCAATTTCTGTACTGATTTTGTGCAGAAAATTGGTCATGAAGGCTTGAGTGAGAGGTTCAGACGATCCCTCCAGTGTAGATGCCATGGGGACTGCAGCTGAGGGACCAGCTTTGTTCCACAAGGAGGTCACAGGGTTCTCCTTCAGATTTGCAGCAGTGTCTTTCCCTGCCTTGGAGCGGGACATAGCCCGTAGTTAGTATCACTCTCGGGTGTAGCTTGCCCAATTAATCAGGGTAGAGGTCTCAAAGTACCCAGCGGTGTAGGGCAGGACTGCTTCCAGATGTGCAGGTAGCCTTTCTAGTGTAGGGAACAGATTCCCTTGAGTGAAGTATGGCACTGCAGTGTGTTCCCGGGTCTGCTGTGCTGCGCCCCCTATGCCAATGTCCCAGCGAATCCCTTTTCTGTGAGTCGTGTGGAGGTGAGCCCGATCTTTATAGCAGCTGTGAAGGGGAGGGCCACCCACTCCTAGGGCGTTGTCTGCTATTGTGTCCTCTTGCTAATACACTGGACTCTGATAGCACCTCTGAGGTGGGGTGATTGTGGTTATCGCAGGTCGAAACCTGGGGCCTGGGATCGCTCCCCTGGGCAGCTTTTCTTGTGTGGTACTGGCGGACCTGCACGCTAATTTGGTATATCTGAGTTCGCAGTCGATTGGCCTAGTTATCCTGTGGCGTGAGCGGTTTTTACCTTCAGTAGGTGGTTGAGTTGCAAGTCTGCCCAATCCAACATCCGCGCCTCATGAGCCCTCTAATATAGCTTGCCCTCATGGCGGTTACTTATTTCCAGTGCACCCTCCACTATCTCGTAGTTCCGCTGATCCACTTCTCACCTCTTTTCGTGCCGGTGGCGAGCACCCGCACTCTCCAAGTCCCGTCCGTGAGTCGCCGTGTGTAGCAATTATCCCGCTGAAGGCCTGCCGTTATTGTCTTCCGCCGTATTAAGATGCGGCAGCCTCAGTCACTTCTAAGGTGTGCCTATAACTGTGTAGCTCAGTTCTGCCCAGGGGGGAAAAAAACAGGCAAAATTCCTCACTTTGTCGCGCCTTTCCCCGGTTTGCCTCTGTAGCGCTTGTTGTTACGCTGTGTCAGCTGCAATGTGGCTTATACTCTCTCCAGCCCCGTGCCCCCCCCCCCAAAATGGCAGTTCCAGGCCTTCCCCCAGCACTCCCTCCTGCCTGAGAACGATCTCCAGCCCTCGCTCTTCAGCCCTCTAAGTCGCCTCCGGCGCTGTATGTGCCAGCATGCGGTTCGCTCAGGGCTTCTGGAGGCCCGCCAAGAGAGAGCGCCCACTCGTTCTACGGCTCTCAGGGTGTCGGGCAGCTCAAAATGGCAGCTGTGGGCATAAGCCCCGGGCGCAGGAACAACCCCCAGGTATGCCGGTGTAGAGAACACAATCCACTCACCAGCCCTTCAGGTGACCTTTGGCATCCTTGAGGGGAGCCCTCCGATTGCACCGTTGCAGTGTTATTAGCTTTAAAAGGCAGTGGCCGCTCGGAGCTCGCCGGACGCACGTCTCACTCCATACGCTGCAAGACCAGACCCTCCCATGAGTATTTAAGAGGGTGAAGGATTGCAAACTGAATCAGTTCAAATCCAGGGGCCTCAAGATTTCAGAGTCAGAGAAAGTGATTTTAGGATTGTGTTAGAAATTGGGCTTCTGGTTAGCAGAGGTATGCACCTTGTCTAAGTAGGAACCACAATCCTAGTCAAAGTAAGATACACACTAAATGTTAACCTGTGCACACCCACTAGTAGCTTGGCACTGAATACACTTCAGAGGCAAGGTGTAAAGTAGTTGTGCAACACACAGCAACACAATGAAAACTCCACACCAGGTTAGAAAAATAGATTATGATTTTATAAATGAAACAAGACCGAAAAGAGATATGAATTTTTAAAAGATAAAAAGAGTTCTAGCTCTTCAAAGCAATAAGCATCAATGTGGGTTTTCTGGTTACGTTTCACCGGGCAAAGTTAACTGTTCAGGCTGACCGCAATAGAACCCAGGCTGGGACCCAGAGCCACGTATGCTTGGTGAACAGTGAACCTTGATCTTGGTCGCAACAATGAGATATGGGGTGCAGACAAGCGATGCGTCGATGTCAGGCCCACAGTCAAGGTGATGCGTCGATTTTCTTGATGCAGTGGTGGCAATGCGATGGTTCCGTAGAATAAGCGCCGAGCTGAGAAGCATTGGTTCTAAAAGCGTTGCACTGGGTTTCTCCGTGTAGTCGAGGGATACGCCAATCTCTCCACACTGCGATGGCGGCAATGCGCAGTTCCGATGAGTCAGGCTCTCAAGTCGATACATTGGTTCCGAGAGCGATTTGCCAATTCTACTCCCGCAACAGGGTCGATGGTCCGGTCCTGCTACACACAGACTGGAGATGCGTTGAATTCTCTGGTGAAAGTATCTGGGTCCACTTCTAGTGAACCAGGCACAGGAGTAGGGTTAGCGACTTTGATAGCCCTGAGCAACAGGAGGCAAGCCAACATGCCCTTGGAGATCACAGTCCAGCTCAGAGAGGAGCAGGGCGGCACAGCAGAAAAGCAGGTCATCCAGATCAGCAGTCCAGCAGAGTGTCAGTCCTTGATGCAGCACAGCACTCCTTCTGACAGAGTTCAGATAAAGGTCCAGAAGTGTCTGGTTTGGTGGGGTCAGGAACCCAGTACTTATACCTAGTTGTGCCATTGAAGTGGGGGTGACTTCCAAGAAGGGTCTTTGAAGTGCACAGTAGCCCTGTCTTCTCAGCCTTGGCTCCAGACTACCTGTGGGGGTAATCAGTTCTTTGAGTGAGGACAGAGCACTGCCTAATCAGGTGTGTCAGCCCCTCCCTCCCTTTCTGCCCAGGAAGAGCCATCAGAATGCAGATGGGCACTCATACACACCTAACCATTGAGTGTTTGTGACTGTCTAGATGTAGCGGTCATCCACCCCAGACATGTATTGGAGACAGGATGGAATGCACAATATGTAGCTGTCATCCACCCCAGACATGTATTGGAGACAGGCTGCAGGCACCCGGAGCAGAAAAATGCCAATTTTCTAAACTGGACTGATCACAAAAACCTGCTTTATTTTAAATCTATGAAGTGAGTGAACCCTCAACATATCCACATGCCTGGATCATTATTTTTCTCCCGCTTTCAATGTAATACCTCATATCGTCCTGATAGCCTCCAGGGATAGGCTGGTGTCTTGTCCAGGAATTCTGAAGAATGAATTTCAGCAGCAGCGCAATACCTAAGCAGGGATCCACCTTCTAGACACCAGGGAGGGGGGAGCAGCACCTTGGGCAAGGAATTTTGCCTCCCTCAATCTGACCTGGGGGAGGGGGGGGGCAGAAATCACACTAGACACCAGGGATTCTTTTTTTTTATTTTTTTTAATACTTAAGGGAGGGTGCTGCCATTATAATGCTTCCACCCCTCACAAAAATTGCCACAGTCTACTAGGCACTAGGGATTATTGCCTTTTTTTTATAAAAGGGGTGGGGGGCTGCACACACTGGGCATGCCAATACCGCCACCCCCAAACACTAAAGGACAGTCTTTCTGCACCCCAGGAGGCAGATGGAGGTTATTTTGTTTTTATAAAGATGGGTGGGGCTGCCCACAATGGGTATGCCAATACCCCTCACAGACCCTAATAACAGTCTTTCTGCCCCCCTCCCGGAGGCAGATGGGAGTTATTAAACCTCGATCTGCACCCCAGGGGAGGCAGAAATTATTTTGGGGGAATGCGTAGGGGTGAGGGCTGCCCACAATGGGCATGCCAATGCTTCCCCCCTCAAACACAAAAGTGACAGTCTTTCTGCCCCATGAGGGGCAGATGTGGGTTATTACCACTGATCTGTCCTCCCGAGGGGTCAGAAAACCCACTAGACATCATAGATTTCTTTTTTTTTTTTTTTTAAATAAAAGAGTGGTGGGGTCTGCCCAGAATGGGCATGCCAATGCCCCCACCCCTCCATAAACGATGGACTGTCTTTCTGCCCACCCCAGGGGGCATATCACTGCAATAGCCCCCGATCCGCCTCCCTTCAGGGGTGCAGAAAGCCCACTAGGCACCAGGGTCTAATTTTTTTACTTGTGCAGGGGTAGGGGCTGCCCTGAAGGGGCATGACAATACCACCACACCCACAAAACAAATGGGCACAGTCTTTCTGGCCCCCCTGGGGGGCAGATATGGGCAACAGACCCTGATCTGCCCTGCTGGGTGGGCAGAAGGCCCACTAGACACCAGGGACTATTTTTACTTTAATTTCAATCTTGAAAACAAACAGGACAATGATTCTGCTCACCTTCCAGATCTTATGATAGCCATGGGATTTGAGCAAGTTGTCCATTCTCCAACCCATAGTGCCGGCAATACCTTGGATAGCAATTTTGCTAACCACAACAATCTGAGGCAGTTCAGCCTCTCAGCTGCGTTGACCACTAGCTTTTCGAGTTTAATATCATTCTCCCTCATCCCACTAAAGTGAACTAGGGTTTCCCCCTAAAACATATAAGTTGCAGGAGCTTGATCAAGGTTAGTGTCACTAACTGGAAGGCCGCCTTGGCCGTAGTTTCTGATGGGAATCACATTGCTCACCCTCCAATGGCAGAGGGTTGTCGCAATTAGATCACCGGGGCCTTAGACATAGTTGCCCCATTCAAAAACGGTGTCATTAAAAGAGCCAAACCCTCGGCTCCATGGTTTTCAGAAGAGCTCCTGGCTCTCAGGGACCAATGCCATAGGCCAGAACGGAAATGGTGTGCTGACCCTTGCCCTCGGGGAAAAGTCAACAGAAATCTTTCTTGCGGGATTACAAACACACCATCTTTCAGGCCACATCCCGTTTCCTCACTGAAAAGATAGTGTTGGCAGACAATTCCTCCAGCATGCTATTCAAAGTCATAAAGGAGATTGCCGAGCCACCAGGGACACAGCTCCTGACCCCTCCCAAGACTTCTGCGACAGAGAAGCAGTCAACTTCCAGGAGAAAGTCCTTAAGATATTTCATGAGTTCACCCCGACTGCAGAGGATGAACCTATCACAGAGGTTGCCAAAGGGGAAAATGAAGACCTGTCTAAGGGGAAGCTTACCCAGGTTCTCTGGAAGCATGCCCTGTCCTCTTTTCCATTAATCACAGCTCTACAAACCAAGGAACTTTTACTTGGCCTTCAGTCTAGAGCTCCCTCAGACCCTTGTATGCCTTCCACACTCAGACTTGCTCTTGACTTAATAGCCAACTTCATGTGCAAGGTCTTCAATAACACACTCATGTCCGGCAACTACCCAGCCACCTAGAAGGAAGCAATTGTCTCACCTCTTCTTAAAACACCCAACACCGATACCTCAGAGTTGAAGAACATCCCTTCTCACTGACCCGGCCAAACTCCTGGAGAAATTCATCAATGTTGAGCTGATGAAACACATTGAATCCCAAGAAATCCATGACAGCTCTCAGAATAGATTTCATGCCAGTCACAGCACTGAAACCTCCTTAGTAGCAGTCACTGACTGTCTCTGCACGCAGGTTGACAACGGCAGATCTGTGGTGCTGATTTTGCTCGACCTCTGAGCGGCATTCGATACCATCTCTCCAGTGCGCATGATTTAGCGACTGCGGAAAGTAGGAGTTACTGGAAGGGCCCTGCAGCCTCTCCACTTTTTCATGACTGGCAGATCTCACACAATCAATTGTGGAGGCTTTAGAGCAAAGGCCTTTACTGTGGAGTCTTCCAGGATTCTTCGCTTAGCCCCACTCTTTTTAACCTCTTTGTGACCCTTCTGGCAGAGTTGGTGAGATCGTCCGGTTTCCAGGTGTTCTCCTACATGGATGACACACAAATCATTGTTTCTAAATCAAACGATGTGCAATCAGTTGCCCAAAAGCTTAATCAATGTATGACCAGCATTGTACGCTGGATGAAGGACAATTCATTAAAGATCAATGCGGACAAAACCAAGGTGCTAGTTGCTGGACCACAGAATTCCATCTGGTCTAACGCCTGGTGGCCTGCAGATTGCGGTGCCCTTTCTGTACCGGTCAAAGCTGCATAAAATCGGGGTCATTTTGGACAAGGATTTGTTCTTTGATGCCCAAGTTAGCCGTACAGTCAGCACCTGTTTTTACATCTTAAAAATCCTGAGGAAAGTACTGCTTTATATCCCATTGATACTACATCAGCCCATTATCATCGCACTAGTCACCTCCTGGATAGACTACTGCAACACTGTACCTTAACATCAACACAGGATCCCTGAACAAGCTTCAGGTGGTACAGAACGCTGCAGCAAGGCTGATTCTTAACATCCCGAAGTATCAGTTAGCCAGAGAACGAATTCGAGCCTTGCATTGGCTCCCCATCAGGAAGCGCATTTCCTTCAAGGTCTTGAATATGGCGTGTGGAAATATACTTTTTTTAGGGGTACACTGATGCAGGGTCACCCTTTTGTCAACGGGTTCAAAAACCAACAAAGTAGAGATCAGCACTGAAGTAGGAATAAATAACAAGTTTATTAATCACTCATGAGTGGAACCACGTCCACACAGCACGCTCTAGTGCTGGAGGAGGTAGTACACTGAAGTCATAGAACACAGAGCATTTATACAGTTTTTCTGCAGTGTAAGCACATGAACAGAAATATGAAGAGCAAGTTTTGGAAATAGTTATCAACAAACAAGGGCAGATAAAAACTACATGGTCAGCAAAGTGGGAGGGGGAGCAGAAATGCTTATGGCAGCAACAAATGATTGACAGTCAACAGATGTACTAGCAGCTACAAACTCTCAGCATATACATTGCTTTTAGCTGAGTCAGGAAGTCAACTAAAATAGATAGCACAGGCAGGAAAAGACGAGCAGCAGAGGACGGGAGCATTACAAAGGAAAGGAAATGAACACCTCAGCCAAAATGGCTGCTGCTTATGCCAAATAAAATATCTCACATTTTCCACAGACGCCCCTTTTGGCATAAGCTAAGACATTTTATTATGCTTTAAAATTGGTACGATAAATGTTGTACATATCAAATAGCAGCTTGTCGCCGATTTCTGGTTCTATTGCTAAACGGGCATTTACATTTTGGACATTTGTTTTAGATGGTAGACAAGTAGTACAAGTGGAAATACAGAGGGAACAAAGCATCTGTCTGGTCGACTACAGAGACATCGATTGCACGTTTTCCCCTACTACCAGCATAGCGACTGAACAATTGCAAATCTTGATGGTGGGTTGGGGAAGCTAAAAACACAGGTGGTAGAAGGAAGTCTATGTAACAGGTGCCAGACCAGCCTGGAGGTAGGAAGTAGTATGCCTTAGTTCCACAAACAAATAAGTGTGACGTGATGCAAGGAAGCAGCTTCGGGCTCTCGCAGACATCTGCAACACTGCAGTACAGTTATTGTGGCCCACTGGGACATCGCCTGTACTTTGTACACTAAAGGGGGCCAGTGGTCATGACAACAGAGATGGCAAGGGGTCCATTTCCTTTAGCCGACATAGAATTTGAATACACATTGTTTGTTGCTGCACTTCTTTTACTATATTCTTCCATTTCTAAAGCAGTCCCTTTTGCTTGTGGGTCCCCATCTTCGTTGGGGTAACAAACTTTGTTCATAAGAGGCATATAGAAGTTTGAACCAAGCTGGGCATGAGCCGTTGTGAGAGAATGGCAGCGGTGACACCGGGATTCCTTTTATGTTCCGATGAGGAGGAATCTTGCCACAAACCCAACCGTTATTAGCATTGCTTAGCTGGTGTGTCTGATGCAACATTTGAAGAAATGAATTGTTTCTCAGATTTTGCTGGTATCCCCGTTCATGTTGCTGCAATTCAAAATGATGCTGCTCTTTTGCACCAAGTGATGTAACAGAAATGTTAGGTGAGGAGGTTCCAGGCATTACTTCCTCCACTACCCACATTAGAGCGACGATGATGCCAGCAGTCAAAGTCAGACCAAGGATGCAGATTGTACAGCCGTTGCACATTGTCGCGGCGATCTCCTTCTTCTTAGGCGAGCTCATTTTCATCGGCAAACAAAACAGATGGTGCCATAAGGTCCTGGGCAGGCGTTGGTTTCTTCACTAACATTGAGACGAGTAGTCACTAATAAGCTACCCCCCTTTGTAGTCAGTCTTTAACCACCCAGAACAGTGCCTCAAACAGCCCCTTTCTGCAATGAAATGTCTTTCTTCCTGGATCGAAGCAGATATCTAGATGCTCCAGAGATCGTGCAGTCTGGGAAGACTTCCTCAAATCTTTCAGGAGACACAGCTCGTCCTTTCTCGGTGACCAGGATGTCGCAGTGGTCTGTCAACGCAGCTGGGCTCACGAGGGCATGCGGCATGGAATCGCCAGGCCGCAGATTGTGGTCTTCACCCTGCGACCTGTCTGGAAGAACTTCCCGTACCTGCTGATAAATAGAAGACAAGCTGTCAGTTAACTGGAACAAATAGTCACTCATCAACACATGGGGTACCTCATATATAGGGCGAGGCTTAGGGACCCCCCCAAATATTCATGGGCCTCCCAAAGAGTATTTCATGCGGTGTAAGGCCAGACCGAGTATGTGATATCGATCTGATGGAAAGCAGAGCTAGGGACAGTGCATCAGGCCATTTCAAAGACGTGGATGCCTGTATTTTAGACAATTTAAATTTCAGGGTGGAGTTCTAACGCTCCACCAGGCCTGCTGACTGTGGGTGAAATGCGACATGAAATTTCTGCTTAATCCCCAACCCTTTCATGACATTCTATAACTTGCCCAATTAAATGCGGTCCGTTGTCCATTTGCAAGACCTCAAAAGGTGCAGTTGGTGTCGCAAACCCTCCTGTTGGCGTTTGTGTTCACTTTCCAAGATTATACTGGAGACAGACCAGACAAGACTGGACTATCTTTTTAGCAGTGCCGGCAATATCAGGACAATCCCAAACTTGCATAAGTTGTTTTGCTATTGAGGATGCAACAACTTGTGCCGGTCCATGTGCCATGTGAATCAAGGGATACAAGTAGGCTGTGGGTAACTTCCGTTTGGTCATATCTTTATTCCTCCAACAGCCCTTATCATCCCATCTTACCTCCTTAGACCATTGATCTAGTTCATCAGCAGAAGCAGATTGTTGTATGTCCAGCACTTCCTGCCTGGCATCATGCCAATGTTCAGCTTGTGACTTCACCACATACATGGAGGTGGTACTTCGCTGCATTGCAGTCTCACGGGCCGTGTGATCCACAAAGGCATTTACCTGCTCCTATTTTATCAGTCACTTTCTTGTGTGCACTACATTTAACAATTGCTATTTTCTTAGGATAGGTTATGGCAATAAGAAGATTATGCACTAATTCTCCATGCACCATCTGTGTCCCATGTGAGGTGAGGAAACCCCTTTCTTTCCATAAACAACCAAAATTATATGCCACCCTGAATGCGTACTGGCTGTCGGTAAAAATATTGACAAGTAAGTCTGTACTAAGCTCACATGCTCTTGTTAGTGAGTGTAGTCTGGAGTTCCTAATACTGGTGCAGAACAAAGAGCTTGGCGTGACTGTTGGGAGACATTCTGACATTCAGTAGTCTATGGGAAAGGCATCGGAGCGTCTTTAGTCAAAAAGGGCCAACAAAGGTTTAATAATGTGTGAAAAACTGCCTACAAAACGAAGTGAGGCCCATCAGTGCACAGACATCTTTCTGAGTACGGGGCACAGGAGTATCTAATATAGTCTGAACGCAATCTGATGTGGGTGCACGTCCCTCCTTAGACAGGAGGTGACCTAAATAGGTAACCTGCTGTCTACAATATTGCAATTTCTTTCTAGAGACTTTGTGATGATGGGAGGCAAGAAATAGGAACAATAAAAGCGTTCCTTTTTCAGACTAGGTAAGGACGCCAGAGCAGCATCCTCATTGATAAGACAGGATTTCTCAACCATTGGATAATTGGTATTTAAAATAACACGCACACCTTCGGGAGAACAACATATTGTGGCACGAAAATATTTAAGCATATCAATACCCACAATGTTGTCTGACGTGTTAGGGGAAAGCAGAAATGGACATGCTGCAGTGAATTTATCAAGCCTGAATTCAAGTGGCTGTGAAAGTGGGCTAGGTGTAGGTGTCCCATCGAATCCTATTGATGTTGACATTGTGCTGGACAGGAGAGCCCTAGGAACCAATTTTTTTAGACAGATCACTACGGGTTGCCCCTGTGTCAACCAGAAACCGATCAGTAGATCCCAAGAAGGTTGCATCAACATAAGAACCCATTTGATCTACTGGTACCTCAACCAGTTCCTTACCCTGTCCTAGGCATCCCTATGCGTAATCAGAATCTGCAAGGACCTCATCAGACTAATCAGACATTTGATATTGATTTCGTCTATCAAAAGTATTAGAGCAATTTGGTCCGTGTTTAACTGCCTCAAACCTGGGACGAGCTCCTGTACCTCCCCTGTTTCCTGAATTCCCTTGGGCGTCTTCTCACACTACCTCTTCCCTGTTGGTACTGCTGACCTCGCAAAAGAGGTAACTCAGAACGCCAATTTCCAGTCTCTTTACAATAAGCACACTGATCAGGGGACAAATTTGCTCGAGGGAAAGAGGGCGCTCCAGGTGTATACAATACACGTCCTCCTCTTTCACCTCCCCTAAATGATGGACCATACACTTGAGCCAACATAACTTTTGTCTTTAATTCTTTAACCTCCTTATCCTCCCTGCCTTTTGCTTCTTGTTGCTCATAATATTGGGCCATGGTCAAAAGGGAAACTGGTGAAGACGTGGTTCAAGAACTCTCGCTGGCCTTTAAGCGACTAGCTATTTCTGGTAACATATTAACGACAAATGTATCAACAAACAAATGTTTATCCGCATCATCGGCCAATGGCTGACCACTAAAATCATGGAATGTCTCCTCAAACTTTGAAATGAAGTCAGAAACTAACATCCTTTTTCTGTTTACAGGACGCTAACGTAGTCCAATCTATTTTCTTAGGGGTTACGAGTCTTTAACTTAGTCACAATAGCTTTAGGAAGATCTAATATCTCCTTCTGAGGTTTCAGTGCAGGCTCCCTTTCCGCATCTATTTTTTCTAATTACACCCAGGTATCACCAAACGCCGCATTGTCATTATTTTACGTATTGTTCTCCACATATCAGGGGGCAAAATAAGTCCAAAGAACATATCAATATCTCAGAGTGCAGGAGCTAATGGCTCTTTCTACCTCCTCATAGAAGGGGGCAGGATTTTTCTGGGGGTCGGGCAAAGCAGCTTTAAGAGCCATCACATCAGCTCTACTCCAAGGGGTATAAACCCAATATATAAAATATACCTTTGGCTCTAATTCCGGAGAAATTTTTCTACAATCAAATATTACCTCCCAAACAAATTTTTCTACAAAACAAAATTGCTCTGCACTGTTCCACTGTTGAACCATAGTTACAATGAGCGATGCCGCATAAGGCCGGCGAGCCTCCTCCCTAGCAGCGGCTTTTAATTTATCTTTTTCTGCTCTAGTCAAAGTAGAGCGAATCTGTCGCCTATCTTGTTTTTTGTCATCTGAAGACAAATGCTCATCGTCGGAAGCCTCATCAGGGGCACTTGGAGTGGGGAATTTATACGGGGGTGGGGGGCATTCTAACAGGATGCAGTCATCCTGAGGCTTATTAAGTATAGGATAAATAGGGCGCCTAATAGGATACTGGCCATTAACCTCTAATCGACGTTCCCTATCTTTTTCTTTTTTTTTCTTTTTTTATTCTAGCGCTTTTTGATATATCGTTTTTCGTTGTTCTTTTTCTGCCATAGCTTCTGCTCTTTTCACTCTCTCTCGTACTTCTTTCTCCCACATACGCACACAATCAAACACATCATGTCTATTTTTTCTTTCAAATAAACACTACTCTACATATTGAATCTTTTTAAAATCAAATGACCCATTCACAGGCCATTGTAGATCAGAATCTTTCTTTGTGTATTTGTTCCACAGTGTACTGTACATTTATTAGGTGTCCCCTCTGGGGGAGCCAGCGGACTTTTTTCTAAACTTTGTTTTGGTACCACTAGAGCAGCAACACCACCTACAGTGTGCTGAGAACAGGCATACTTCACCATAAATGTTAAAATATTATCACTTCAATGGAGAAAAATCTCCACATTACCTGCCTTCAATTTTTGCAAAAAGTGAATCACAAATTGAAACAAAAAGCCCAGGCTTAACAAATTAATAGTGCCGCTTTAGCGACCTTACCAGATAGAAGTCTCCAATTCCCACCTGCTGATCTCTGGTCGACCTAATGGTCACTACAAAAGTGCGCCAAGGACAACCCCAGTTGAAACCGGCACCACCTGGAGGGTCAAATCAGGAAAACTGGAACAGTCACGTCGGCCTGCAAAGACAAAGGTCTCCTCGTGCAGTGCGCTTCCTCAGTGAAATTCCAATCGTCCGTCAAGACCACTCATTCGGACGGACGTGTCTTCAATGGGGTCCTACAATGGGCGCCAACTGTTGAAATATACCTTTTTAGGGGTAAAGTGGTGCAGGGTCACCCTTTTGTCAACGGGTTCAAAAACCAACAAAGTAGAGATCAGCACTGAAGTAGGAATAAATAACAAGTTTATTAATCACTCATGAGTGGGACCACGTCCACACAGCATGCTCAAGTGCTGGAGGAGGTAGTACACTGAAGTCACAGAACACAGAGCTTTTATAGTTTTTCTGCAGTGTAAGCACGTGAACAGAAATAGGAAGAGCAAGTTTTGGAAATAGTTATCAACAAACAAGGGCAGATAAAAACTACATGGTCAGCAAAATGGGAGGGGGAGCAGAAATGCTTATGGTAGCAACAAATGATTGACAGTCAACAAATGTACTGGCAGCTACAAACTCTTAGCATTTACATTGCTTTTAGCTGAGTCAGGAAGTCAACTAAAATAGATAGCACAGGCAGGAAAAGACGGAAAGGAAATGAACACCTCAGCCAAAATGGCTGCTGCTTATGCCAAATAAAATATTACATATTTTCCACAGGTGTGCAAGGCTATGCACAGCAATGGTTCATCACACTTAAAAACCTTGTTTCAGCGGTACACTCCAGGGAGGACCCCGAGATACTCCTCACACAAAAAGACTGTTTTCTCCCGGACTTCACAGGTTCAGAAAGGGCGGTCGCTTCTCTGTGGGAGCCACCAAACTCTGGAACTCCTTGCTCCCTTCCATTTCCAAGGCGGACTCTCTTCCAGACTTCAGGAAACTTTTGAAAACCGGGTTATTTGCCTGCTAGCTCGATGTTGGTACTTTTTCTCCTCCCTGTTCGCTTAGCGCCTTGACACCCTTGGGTACAAGTGCGCTATATAAATATTATTCTATCCTATCCTAGGGGTGGGGCTGCCCAGAATTAGCATTCCGATGTCAAATCCTCCACTGGGCAGTCTTTATGCTGGCCCCCCCGGGCGATATATGGTGGTTATTACACCTGATCTGCACCCACTGGTGGGGTTAGAAAGCCCACTAGGCACCAGGGATGTGTTTATGGACATGTCAGAGAGAGGCCCCCATAATCATAATCTCCCCTTTTTTTAGGCACACATTTTAGCTGTTTCTGCCCCCCTTGTGGGCAGTCCAGCGATATGTTTAGGCTCATCTGCCCCCAAGTGGGGCAGGAAACCACTAGATACCGGGGAAAGTTTCTGTGTGTGAGAACTGGAGTTTGGCTGACAGTCTGTATGTACTGGCCCTTGGCTGGCTGTGTGTATACTGGCATTATGCTGGCTGTGTGTGTGGACTTGCGCATGTCTGGTGGTGGACTAGTGTTTGGTAGTGATGTGTGTGGACTAGCACTTGCCTGGCGGTGTGTGTGGACTAGCGCTTGGCAAGCGGTGTGCATGGACTGGCGCTTGGCTGGCAGTGTGGGCAGACTGGCGCTTGGCTGGCAGTGTGGCCTGCGTTGATTCCCCCAGTTTTCTTAACCAGAATCCACTGCAAACCTCAAATTTAGCTATAAAGTCACATTTTCCTCACATGTCTGTGTGGAAAAGTTGAAGGATCACCGCACTGGCACAAAATTCCTTCCACCAAGCATTCCCCCGATAAAAAATTATACCTCACTTGTTTGGGTGCCCAAAGCAGAGTCAGCCTGAGGGATTCTTAGTAACAGAACCCGGTGAGAGCCACACAAGTCACCCCATCCTGGATTCCCCTGGGTTTCTGGTTTTCACCAATGTACAGGTTTGCTAGGTTTCCCTAGGCGTCTGCCGAGATGGGGTCCAAAAACCACAGCTAGGTACATTGCGAAAAAAGGATACTTTTTAATTGGAAAAATACAATGTGTCCACATTGAGTTTTAGGCAGTTTCCTGTTGCGGGCACTAGGTCTACCCACACAAGTGAGATAACATTTTTAGTAGGAGACTAAGGGAAACAGAATAGTAGAACAAATGTTGGTACCAATGGACTTTCTATGCATTTCTGCCTTCCAAATGTAAGGCAGTGTGTAAAAAAGTAGTAATTTTGAAAAATGCCCTTTAATTCACATGCTAGTATGGGTACACACACAAATTTGGAAATGTGAAAATAACCACTGCTTCTAAAATCCATACTTTGTTCTTCTTTCGGAAATAGATAGGTTTCCTTGATATCTATTTTTCACTCTTTATATTTTAACAAATTAATTGCTGAATACCCGGTACACAATGAAAAACCATTGCAAGCCGCAGCTCAATTACTGGCTCTGGGTACCTCAGGTTCTTGGTGAACCTACAAGTCCTATATATCCCAGCAACCGGAAGGGTCCAGCAGACGTAACGGTATATTGCTTTAAAAAATCTGCCATACTTGGAAGTTACAGGTGAAAACATAGGCACAAATGGCTGGTTTTTTTCAACTGTTAGGATATACACAAATGACCCCTTGCTGAATTCAGAATTGTGTCTACTGTTCAGAAATGTATAGCCTTTCTGGATCCATTATTGGTTTAACACCCATTTCTACCACTAACTGGAAGAAGGTTGAAAGCTGAAAAAATAGGCTATGTCCCAATAAAACGCCAAAACTGAATAGAAAGTTTTGGTTTTCTGACAAAAGTCTGCCTGTTCCTGAAAGCTGGGAAGATGGGGATTTCAACTCCTTAAACCCTTCGTTGATACCATTTGCAGGGAAAAAACAGACGCTTCCTTCTGTAAAACCTTCTTCCCAATTCCCCCCCACCCCCCCATTTTTTTCTCTCTATTTTGGCTAATTGCTCGATCCGCTCCAGGGGAATCCACAAACCCTGGGTGCCTTTAGAATCCTCAGGATGTTGGAAGAAAAGGACACACATTTGGCGTGGACACCTTATGTGGACAAAAGGTTACATGGGCTTAAGCGTGATCCCCCCAAATAGCCAAAAAAAGGCTTAGCACAGGAGGGGGGGGGGGGGGAGGCCTAGCAGCAAAGGGGTTAAAAAACAGTGAATGGATATTGATTTATTATAGATGATGCACATGCTGTTTTGACGTTTGTGTTTAATGCTCCATGCCACAAACAGCCTTCAAGAGTAAGTAAGCATTGGATGCCTGGTTACTCACAGGTTATCATCATTATTCCGAGTCCTGGTCTTCCTGTTCCATTCCTTAACAATGAGCAGCTCATCAGCTCCGCAGAAACCTTATACTTAAGAGTTCAAACCCTTCCCCCAATATGGCGCTACCTACCCGGCATGCATAAAGGGGGAAGTACGTCACCATGACAACCTGAGAATACCAAAGAAACTCACGGAATAAAAAACACAAAACAATCACATAACACAACAGGGAAAGGCTCAGGATTGGAACGGGAAGACCAGGACTCTAAGTAATGAAAATTACCGGTGAGTAACCGGGCATTACCTCCTCGTCCGTCTTCCTGTCCCAATCCTCAACAATGAGCCCATACCCAAGCACATGGTGATTGGAAAAAAGACCAGAAGGATGCAGCAAGTCAACAGGTCAGTTTAATAACAAAGGAAGCAGGACAAATCACACTTCATATACAGCAGACAAAACAGGAGTGCCAAAAGCAACCAAAGCTGCCATCCCAAACTGACGACAGTAATGGGAAAGGTATGGGGAGAGGCCCACGTAGCAACATTACAAATGTCACGTAATGAGGCACCCTTAAACATGGCCCAGGAAGAGGAAATCCCCCCCGAGTGGGCCTGCCCTGGACAGAAGAAGGAAGAGGACAGTGAGCAGCCTTTTAGGATAAAAGAACAGCACCCTTCACCTGAGTCCAAGTGGACAAGGAAGGCCTGAGGCCCCTCCCTGAGAGACCATACGTAACAAATAAGGAATCCACCTGCCAAAAAGCACGGATCCGATCCAGATAGATTTGGAAAGCCGTCAGCACATCCAAAGAATGGATAACCTCCTCCTAGGGTGAAGAGGGGTCATGAAAAAAACAGGAAAGACAATATCCTCCTGACAGTGGAAGAAAGACAAAACCTTGGGCAGAAAAAACTGACTAACACACAAAATCACTTTGTCAGGACAAACCTGCAGGGAGAAGCCAGCAAAGCCCCAAGCTCACAACCCATCGACCAGAGGAAATGGCCACCAAAAAATTAACCTAGGCTTTACGAAAGAAACGTAATGTCAACAGAAATCACAGGCTCAAAAGGAGGACCAGTCAACGCCTGCACGACCAAGGGAAGATCCCAGGCCAGAACTGGATGCTTAAAAATCTCTGCAAAAGGCGAGCCACCAAGGGAGCGACAGAAGCCACAGCAGAACCCTGGATGGCAAGGATGGCAGCCCACTGGGCCCAGAGAAGACAGCCAGATCAATGACAAACCAGAACGCAAAAAGTCAAATGCCCTGACAGGATCACATAAGAAAGAAGACAGACCCTTCCCACTACACCAGTTGTTCCAATGTCGACCATAAGACCTCAGGGGTGAAGACCTGCGAGACAAGTGAATGCTCTGAGCCACCTAAAGAGAACAACTGTGATCCAACAAACCTAATCTCTCAAGTGCCAAATCCCCAGCCGGAGGCAAAGCAGAGAGGATGCACTGAGAAGAAGAGCACGCAGTGGAAAGGGATACAGTGCAAACCGCCGATGGGGACATACTGACAAATCCAGAAGAAGGGGAAACCAAGGCCTCCTGGACCACTCCTGAGCAACCAGAAGAACCTCCGCCTGATCACACAAATCTTCCAGTGGACTCTGGGAATCAAGGAAAAGGGCAGGAAGGCAAACAGGAGCCCTTGGACAACGGGATGGAGAAAGCATCTATCGCCCATGCCGATCGTGATGGAACCAGGCTGCAAAAATGCAGAAGAAGGGTGGTAGCCAGGGAAGGCCAAACCTGTAGTGAGAATCTGCTGAAACAGAATGGGAGGCAGACACATTGTCACAGAGGACAGAAACATCCGGCTCAAAGAGTCTGTAGGCCCAGTCTCCCTCCCCAGAAGATAGACTGCCAAGAGAGAAAGGAGATTCCTCTCAACCCACAGACCGATCTTCCTGGAAAGGAGAAGCAGAGACCAGGCAATCAGCCCCTGCCGATTGACATAAGCACAAACAACCTGACTGTCGGTCTGAACACAAACAGCATGGTCCAGAAGGAGGGGAGCACACCAAAGAAGGGCTAACCAAACAGCCTTCAAATCCTGTCAGTTTGAGCACTCGAAAGCCACGACAAGGGACCACCTGCCCTGGGCCTTGGAAACCCCCAGAACTGCAACCAACCCCGTGGCACTGGTATCGGTTGACACCACTACCATGACAGGAGGAGGAAGAAGATCGAAACCTCTAGAGAGATTCAGAGAGGACAACCACCACTGAAGGGAATCCCGAATCTCAGGAGACACAGGAATAAGGGAATCGTAAGCCTGAGAGGCAGGATCCCAGTGGCTCAGAATGTGATGAAGGAGGGGATACAAATAAAGACAGGCCCAAGGAAGGATGTGCAGGGTGGAGGCCAACACCCCTTGACTCTGCAACCAGAGCCGGGCAATCAATCAATCATTCAATCAATCAGACGAGTTGTAAAAAAAGATGGCCGGAGCGGAGGTCTCTGGTGGGGGCGTGGAATGGGTGACGGTGGTTAAGGAACGCAGGTGCCGCGTCAATTAGGGCTTTGTAGGCGTGTGAGGAGCTTGCAGGTGATTCTTTTGTTGACTGGGAGCCAGTGGAGGTCTCTCAGGTGGCTGGTGATGTGGCTGCAGTGGGGGATATAGAGGATGAGTCTGAATGTTCTGCAGTTTGTAGAGGTATTTCTGGGTGATGCCGGCTTAGAGTATGTTGCCATAGTTGAGTCTGCTGCTGATGAGTGCACTGTCTTTCTGGACTAGGTGGGGATCCATTTGAAGATCTTTCGGAGCAGGCGTAGCATGTGGAAGCAGGAAGATGAGACGGTGTTGATCTGGCGGTTCATGGTGAGCATGGAGTCCAGGATGATTCCATGATTACGTGCTCGGTATGTGTATGTGGGGGGGAGGGGGGATCCAATATCTGCAGGACACCAGGAGACGTTCCAGGCACACGGGGTGGAGCCCAGGATGAGGACTTCGGTCTTCTCAGAGTTGAGCTTGAGGCAGCTGTCCTTCATTCAGGTAGCAACAGCCTTCTTTCCATTGTGGAAGTTGTTCTTGGCGACTGTGGGTTCGTTGCTGAGGGAGAGGATCAGCTGGGCATCATCGGCGTAGGAGACGATGTTGAGGCCGTGGATCCTGACGATGGCTGCGAGCAGGGCCTTGTAGATGTTGGAGAGTGGGGCTAAGGGAGGAGCCCTGAGGCACTCCGCAGCTGCTCTCTGTGGGTTCAGAGTAAAATGGAGGTAGTCTGGCACTCTGTATTCGGTGAGGAAGGAGCGGATCCATTCCAGGGCTTTGTTGCAGATGCCGGCGTCGTGGAGTCTTGTGCATAGGGTGCAGTGGGAGACTGTGTTGAAGGCGGCCGAAAGGTCCAAGAGGATGAGGGCTGAAGTTTCGGCTCAGTCAAGGAGGGTGCGGACAGCTTGTGGCGCGAGGATGGCTGTCTTGGTGCTGTGGTTTCTTCACAAGCCAGATTAGGAGAGGTCCAGGATTTGGTTCACTTCAACGAACTCAGAAACTTGGGCGTTGATGCCTTCTCGATGACCTTGGCTGGTAAGGAGAGCAGGGAGATGGGTTTGAAGTTCTTGAGGTCCATTGGATCGGCAGAGGTTTTCTTCAACAAGATGTTGATCTCAGCTTGTTTTCAGTCTTCCGAGAAGGTGGCAGAGTTAATGGAGCAGTTGATGGTGCGACAGAGTATGGAGGCAATGAAGGTGCCAGCTCTGTTGAAGATGTGGTGTGGGCAGGGGTCTGAGGGTGCTCCGGAGTGGATGCTTTTCATGATCTTGAGGGTGTCGTCAGCGGTGAGAGGAGTCCAACTGGGCAGGGTCTGCTGGGGTCCTTTGTTGTTCGGTGCGGTGGTTGCAGGTGGGGTGCAAGGGTCTTGGGTATCCAGGCTGTTGAAGCTGTCGTAGATCTCCTTAATCTTGTGGTGGAAGAAGGTGCCGAGTTTGTTGCAGAGGTCTTGGGAGGGTGGGATTTCTACTGTCTCTGCTGGTTTTGGAGAATTTGTTGGCCACGGCGAAAGCTCTTTGCTATGGAGTGCGTTGGCATTGATCCTTTCGCGTAGGGCCACTTTCTTTATTGTGCTGATGAGGTGGTGGTGTGCGGTGACAGCGGTTTTGATGGCGGAGTGGTCTTCCTGGATCTTGGTGCTCCTCCATCTCTTCTCGAGCCGTCGACAGGTGTGCTTGGACTTATGAAGGGCGGGAGAGAACTAACTGGCTTTCTAGTGTCACTTGCCTGGGGCTTTCTTGAGGGGAGCCAGTGTGTCAGCGCAGTTGGAGATCCATTGATGGAGGTTGCGTGCTGAGGTATTGGCGTCCGTGGATGTCGGCGGTGGAGTTTTACATAGGAAGGTGGTGAGCTGTTTTTCTGTGACCTTGTTCCAACTTCTGAGCGTAGCGGTGGGTGTGGTGGTATATGGGGGGGGATTGGTGAAGGGAGAAGTGGACGCAGCAGTGGCGATCCGCGGGAGCTCAGATGTGTGGCTGACAGTGATGTTGTTGCTGGCGGAGAAGATGGGGGGGGGGGGTCGAGATTGTGTCCTGCTGAGTGGGTTGAGGAGGTGACACGTTGTTTGAGTCAGACAGTGGTGAGGTTCTCCAGCAGGAACTCTGCGTTCTCATCGTTGAGGTTGTCCAGGTGAAAGTTGAGGTTGCCGAGGAGGATGTAGTTTGTAGAGGCCAGAGCGTCAGGTTGGGGTGCGATGAAGTCGATGATTGAGTCGCAGAAAAGTGGGCGGGTTCAGGGGGGGGGGAAGGGGGGAATCTGTAGATGAGGATGCAGCAGAGGGTGGTATCCAGGTCAGTCTGGACCTGGAAGTGGAGGTGCTCCATGTTGGTCGGTCGAGTGGTCATCCGAATGGGTGGTGAGGTGGAGGGTGCTTTGTGTACGATGGCGATGCTGCCACCGGGCTTGTTGATGTGATCCTTGTGAATGATCTTGTGGCCGTCCAGGATGGCAGTGGTGATGTCCGGGTGGAGGTGGAGTTCATCCAAGTTTCCGTGAGGAAATCGATGTCGGGGTAGACGGAGTCGAGTAGGTCCCAGATCTCCACGGAGTGTTTGTGGAGGGAGCGTGTGTTGAGCAAGATACAGCCGAGGCGTTCGGGTCTGATATTTGTCGGTTGTGTGGTGGGTGGGGCTGGGGTGCGATGGCAGATGAAGGTGCAGCTGTAGTCTCAGCAGGAAAAAGGTCCCTGGGTGTCATTCGGCAACACCCGGCGGCAGGCGGAGTGGCATTCGGTGTTGAGGGCGAGGAGGGTGTTGGCGTCGTAGCGGTGGATGGTCCGAGGACAAGGGCCCATAGTGCTGGGCGCGGTCCAGGTGTCTTCAGGGTGCCAGTGGCGCGCCCTCTGCGCGGCGCACTGTGACCTACATTAAGTAGTGTGAGGGGAGGGCTGGACAGCTGGGAGGCAGGAACAGTGGGAAGTGTTGCTGGTGAGGGAGGTGGCAAGTGATGCTGGCGAGGGCGAAGTTCCGGGGGACGAGCAGCGGCGGGGAGACACAGAGGAAAAGGCGTGACAGTGACAAGAGGAAAAGTGAATAAATGCAGAAAGCAACAGTAAAGCAGAAAAATGCAGTAAGTGAAAGAGTGACAGAAAAGCAGAAAATATGAAAGGCGAAAAAAAATAGATCAGGGGGAAAAGGCAGCAAAGCAGAAAGACAGAAGGCTGCTGACAAGCTGTCAATGGCTGGCAGTCCCAATCAAGAAGCCCAAGCCGCGTGAGTCAGCAGTCACTCACCGTCAGCCTCTGGGCGTATATCTGACCCTGCATGAGGCAGTAGGAGGGGGTGGCAACATCTTAAGACACCTGAGACAGCACCCAAGAAAGATGTTTGAACAGAGTCCTGGGACAGGAACACCATTCCCAGATCCATCTGTAAGAGAGCCCTGAGGAACTTTAGAGCCCGGGAGGGCTGAAAGGAGGACTTCTTGTGGTGGATGAGGAACCCAAAAGAATCCAGAAGATGACAGACCTGAGCCACATCCTCCGTTGCCAAAGAGAAAGAAGGAGAAACAATCAACCAAATCATCAAGCTAAGGAAAAACCTGAATGCCCCGGGTATGGAGAATACCCACCAGGGGGACCAAAAGGTTCAGGAAAACCTGTGGCACCGATAAAAGGCCAAAAGGAAACACCTGGAACTGGAGATGCTGGGTGCCCACCGCAAAAATCGCAGAAACCTCTGATCCGCCGGATGGATGGGAACATGCAGGTAGGCGTCCATCAGGTCGAGCGAGGCATGGTACCATGTGCACCAGCTGGAGGCTAGACTGCCAAGTCACCATTTTGAAATGATGACGAGGAACGTAAAGATTCACCCCCTTCAGATCCAACACAGAGCGCAAGTGTTGGATCTGAATGATACCAAGTCCATGGTATCCTTCTTGGAGACCAGAAAGAGGATGGAATAACAATCCAGCCCACTTTCCAGGGGCGGAACCTCCACTATCGCAGCGTTCTCCAAGAGAAGCCGAATGCCCTCCAGCAAGGCGCTTGCCTCAGAGGAGGACGTGGCAGAGGAGTCTCCCGGAACACAGGAGTGGGGCGAGATGAAAACTCAATTCGGTAACCGGAGGTCACCGTCTGAACTGCCCAGGCATTGGAAGGACCCAAAGAGGAATGACAAAAGAAGCGAAGGCGACCCCCAACTCGATAAGGCTGATAGTCGCTGGTTTGGAGAAGGAGTGGAGGCAGAACCACCGGAGTGGAAAGTGGCTGGTTACCTCCAGGGGCCCCCTAGCCACAACCCCTGCCACGAAAGGGCTGCTGAGCACGCCTGGCTGAAGGAAAGGCAAAAGTGCAGGGATAACCAAACCCCGAAAAGGAGGCTGAACGGGAGCTACAAGCTTATGATTTTCAGCCGACTGTTTGACCAAGTCCTCCAGCTGGGGGCCAAACACTTTGGAACGCTCAAACGGTAATTTGAGCAGGACAGACTTCTGAGAGGACTCCGCCTTACAAGTCTGAATCCAAATAGGATGACAAGCAGCAATGGAAGCTCCTGAAGCAGCTGCCACCACACACAAATTATCAAAGGAAATGTCCGACAGGTACCGCACCTGGAGTTCCATGAGATCTTACAAAGAGGAGGCATCCTCCCCCTCATTTAACCAAAGAGAACAGCCTGGAAATCTTTCAACAGGGTCTGGCCCATGTGAATAGGACACGTTACAACGCATGCTTTTACAACACGGTATTTACATCGCAACATCAATTACAATGCATGATTTTAAAACGCATGCAATCACAACGCATTTTTAGAAACTACATTTACAACGCATTTGATTACAACCCATAACATTACAACGCAAAATACTTTTAGGGTAACAGTTGGGTACGTTTTGGATAGTGTAGGGGTAAAATTACTAATTTCTCTCCAGTGAGTGCAACAGTGGGGTATGTGCTGGATAGTGTAGGGGTAGAAATTACTATTCCCATGTACCCCCAAACCCATACCCACCCTAAACTAAAAAAATAAAATAATCCATTACTTACCTTAGCATGCGTTGTAATGGCATGCAATGTAAATGCAACTGCGTTGTAACACCCGTGTTGTAAAGGTAGTGCGATGTAATGGCTGCGTAACAGTTGTTTCCCAGACCATGTAGTTGAAATACGCCGTAGCCCGAACAGAGAAGTTGGAAGCCGTGTAGAACCGCTTCACAGCACCCTCCACCTTCTTATCGACTGGGTCGGAAGGAAGGGTGTCATCAGAACGAACCATGCCCTGGGAGGAAAGGCCAGCCATCAAATTATCAACCTTGACTGACTGAGGGAACTCTACTAAAAAACCATCCAAAGGATAACATTTACCCAAAAAGTAAGGAAAGACAGACTTGTCAACATCCCGCCATTCATGGGCTAGAACTTTGCGAACAGCACCGTGCAAAGGCAAAGAGTCAGGATCAGGCTGGTGATACTGAATGAAAAAAATCATCCTCCAGGCCATCAACCACACGTGGAAGAAACCCCAAATTCTGACATGGCCAAACAAGCCAGAGAGCTCAGCTCCCTGAACAATGAGACTACTCACATCATCCTCATCCTCAGGGTCCACAGCATCAGGCAAGGGAACATAGCGAGGCACCTTCGCAGGAGAACGGTCCGCCTCCCATGCCCTGAAAGCAGCCTCCACAGCCTCACCGATTAGGAGGCAGAGGGCATCCACCGTAGGCACAGCAGAGCTAGAAGCAGCCTTCTCCATGACCGAACACACAAGAAGACTGGCGCTTCCAGCAAAGGACTCATTACTAAGCAAGGAAGTCCCGCAGCCCCTGACCCCAAGCAGGAAGCGCCCGCATTAAGAGTCATCACAAGAACTACTCTGGGATGGTGTCCCGATTACTTCAATTGAATATGTGTGATGATCTTTTACTATTCAAGGAACATCAACTGACAACTTAAGGATGAGTGTTAATTACTACAGGACGATTCTATGACAACTTCACAATGCCTGAGGATTGATTACTCTAGGATGACTCCATGGCAACTTTAGAGCAAGTGTCGATTACTCCAGGATGATTTCATGAACACTTTAGAATGAGTGCGGCTTAATCAATCAATCAGGGAACTGTAAGCGCGCTACTCACCTGAGAGGGTCTCAAGGCGCTGGGAGGGGTGGGGGTATCCACAGTTCCGTTTAGTCGAAGAGCCAGGTCTTGAGAGCCTTCCTTAGGGCGTTCAGGGAGAAAGCACGTCTGATGTTGATCTGGAGCTGCGATGTAGGAGAAGGCTCTTCCCCCTGTTCTGGCTCGGTGGATGCGTGGGGTTTCGACAAGATTGGCAGATTCTTTTGGGTGCGTGGAAGGTGATTCTCTCGTTGAGGTATTGGGGTCTGGTGTTGTGGAGGCATTCGTGGGTGAGTATCTTGAAAGTGACTCTTCTCGACAGGGAGCCAGTGGAGATTCCGTAGGTGTTGGCTGATGTGCTTGTGTCGAGGGATGCTGAGGACGAGTCTGGCGGTGGTGTTCTGTATCGTCTGGAGCTTGCAGAGTAGAGACTTGTTGATGCCGGTGTAGAGGGCGTTTCCGTAGTCAAGTCTGCTGGTTATATGTGTGTGGGTTACTGTCTTCCTTGCCTTGGGGGGGGGGGGGGGAGGGGGAGGGGGAAATCCATTTGAAAGTCTTACGGAGGAAGCAGAGGGTGTTGAAGCAACTGGAAGTGACTGCGTTGACCTGTCGGTTCATGAAGGGAGGAGTCGAGTATGAGGCAGAGGTTTCTGCCATGGTCCGTGAGGGTCGGAGGGCTGCCGGGGGCGGTGAGCCACCAGTTGTGTCCATGCTGATGGGGTGGGTCCGAGGACGAGGACTTCAGTTTTCTCTGAGTTGAGCTTCAGGCAGCTGTTGCTAATCCAGGATGCTACGTCCTGCATTCCTTCCTGGAAGTTGAGTCTGGTGGTGGTGGGATCCTTGGTGAGGGAGAGGATAAGTTGGGTGTCGTTGGAGCAGGATACTATGCTGATGCCGTGCTGTCTGATGATAGCAGCGAGGTGGGCCATGTAGACGTTGAAGAGGGTGGGGCTGAGCGATGACCCCTGGGGTACTCCGCAGTTGATTTCCGTGGGTTCAGAGAGGCAGGGTGGCAGTCTGATCCTTTGGCTTCTGCCAGTGAGAAACAAGCGGATCCAGTCAAGGGCAGTTCCTTGTATGCTGGCGTTGTGTAGTCTGGCGGCGAGTGTGCGGTGGGAGACGGTGTCAAATGCTGCTGACAGGTCGAGTAGGATCAGGGCTGCGGTGTGGCCTTGGTCGAGGAGGGTGCGGATGTCGTCTATGGTGACGAGTTGGGCGGTCTTGGTGCTGTGGTTGCTGCGGAATCCGGATTGGGAGTGGTCAAGGATGGAGTTGTCTTCGATGAACCTTATTAGTTCATACTTACTACAGGATGACTTCATGACACCTGCAAGGGGAGTGTGAATTACTCCTGTGTGACTTCAGGAAACATTTTGATGGCTATTGGTAACCAATGAATGATTTATTATGGAGTGAGGGAAGTAATACTCATTGCAGATTCTATGACATGAAAACATTCTATGGTCACATCTTCTCAAATTAAGTGTCCATCAAGTACTTTAGATCAACTAATCTGTTGCTAAACAAGTATTTTGAGGTTCATGACCGATGTACCATCCTGTACAATAGAGAACTGTGTTTGAATGTAATAAATGTACCTTGTTTATACAGTCCAATGAATTCCAAGTAACTAATAAGAAGCTAAAATTAAACTACGGCTTTTGCAGAATACTTTATTGTTCTGTGCAATAAAAGGTTGTGGTGGAGTAAGGGGGGTATAAAATAAATCTGAAGTAGAAATTAGCAAGAATACAACACACTTTGTATTCAAAAGAAGGCTTTTGTGATACTCACTCACTCAGAAATTGCTGTTATTTGTGTATAAGACATGACCTGACTTGTTTCTAATATTGTGATGTGTGGGAAAAGACTAAAACACAGGTTGAAATAAAATGGATCCAAAATTATTTCTAAATTCAATTTTATTTAACCGAAGTACGTACCAGGTCCCAAAAGGGCTCAGGTTACCATAACATAGAATAGTAAAAGTAGACAAGACATAGTCAAAGAAAACTGGTACTTTTTTTGCTTCTTGGTTGGCTAGATTCTTCAGTTCTCTTCTGGCAAGGCAGGTCTTTGTGGCAAGTTTTCACTGCATCATTTTGATGTTCATGGTTGGCCAGCTTTTGGCCTTGTACACGTATTTCATAAACTCTGAAAGGATAACAAAACCATAGATTAGGGGGACAAAGAGTGCTTTACAAGTTTCACTGATTGATTTTTTAAAGAGGGTGCTGCCTTCAAAATGCAATAAGACTATAAGCTTCCAACAGTTTGCTTATGGAGAGTGGTCACAGAAGCATGAGTGATGGTAGGTAATTTGTCATTTTGGAGGCGGAGAAAGAACATTTCTATTTCTGAACTGTGATAGAAAAAGAAGTAGATTCAGAAGAACAATCTCAGTTAAGAGAGTGTATCCAGAGATGGTCAATCAACAAAGCGTACAATTTCACTTTTTGATCTCCTGCTCAACAAAAGAGGAAAGAACACCTTCCTAGCTGTGCCCTGCATGGGCCCAATTGTTGGACAGGATAAAGTCTTCAGGGATTGTGTTCAATTAGTTAAGAGAATGTTCTGCCAACAAGTATCTGGTGCCTATAAGGATCCTACACCTAAGTTGTAAAACGGGGCAGCTTATCAACAGAGTGCAAGTGCGAGGTAATGCTTGGAGTGGTGTGTGCCATCAGTGCCGTTTGTGGTCACCAAACTTCACATTAGAGCTCTTTCCCAGGGACCAGAGCACACCTGCTCATCCTCATTTGGAGACAGTTAAGAATGGAAAGGCAATACAAAACAGCAACAACAGAATCCTTATATGCTCACTGGATATGCTATGGAACCACATGTAACGAATGTTTTATGGTAATTGAGACATGTGAGCTACCTTATTAAGCATCAACCTTTTCTTGATCAAATGCAGCAGTTCCATCATGAGCCCTGGCAACACCTCTGCCACTTTGTTTGGTAAAAAAAGTATCTCACTCAAACCAATGAGGAAAAAAACTTGCACTGGCCCAAGCATACTTGGCCTTTTTTCAACAGCTCGAGCAGTCCTCTTTGGCATAGGGTAATTTCTATATCAGGAAGGATCAGTGGAACCTTTCATCATCTCCTGCACATCAGCCTACACATAGCCACACAAAGTATTAACATACATATCATCATAATATTTCAAACATAATGTAAATATATAAAGCGGTAGCCTGTGGAAATTAATCGGACATCTAGGCATAGCACACCTAACAATAACAAAAAATTATGTTTTTAAATCCATAAAAACAAAGTAGATATGCATGAAATACATCCACAATAATACTTTGTTTGTAACAGATATATCAAAGAAGAAAAAAAATGAAGTTAATCACCCTATGCCTTCCAAATGATCCATTGACTATTTTTGATGTTGAGGATTTTTTGTAGGAAATTTGACCTTGTCTATGCAGACTGCTGCCGGCAAACGATTTATAGCCATCTCCTTTCAGCATGTGCCACATAACTGAGCTATAATGAAACAAATAATTTCAAGTGAGCAGATTTGGGAAACGCAAATATATTTTTGGGCTATACAGGTGGAGGGTGGAAAAAGTGTTATGGATTTTGGTGATGTGAGATATATATATATATATATATATATATATATATATATATATATATATATATATATATCTGAAAATTAGTTGCCATCTATCTGGTCAAAATAGAATACCCTTTACTTATCTTTTAGGCAGTCAATCTCAGATTGTACACCTCTCACTTTTGCTCGTAAAAGTATTCACTCCTTTTTCATACATGTAGAGATGGAATCAGAGGAATAGGTGTTCTCTCCATTAATGATTGACAAGTCATTCATAATTTCATTATGGAGCAAGTGTCTTTATCCCAGTGTGAAGTTATGCACTTTCTTAAGATATCAAACCATCCCTGTCCTGAAAAAACAAGAAAACCAGTGAACATTAAATCACTTCTATGCAACTGTTTATAATATACATTTTTTCATTTGCTCATTCATATTTTTAAGTTATATTAAAAGTATGTTGCAGTCAAAACAATTAATGAACTACATTTACTCTGTATTACAACAAAGAAGTCCTAAAAAAGGATGCTTTGGTCACCATATCATACAAGTAAAGTAGGTTTGCAGGCTTATTCTATACAATTCTGTATAATTTATGCACTTCTAAATCTCAGCTTACGTGAAGGCTGCCACTCTCACTGCTTGTGAACTGGTCTTGAAGGTAAGATGGTGCACATCAGTGATCACAGCAGCAGCATAAGTGTCACTGTAGGGCAGATCATTTGATGTTGAACGTAGCCCTATATGGTTGTCAAAACACTGACGGGCATAGTCACAAACTGCATTTTTTTAAATATGTTTTAAAGTACTACTAAATGCTATTCACAGACCTATGTGCAGTGTTTACGCCTCTCCAATCTTTTTCTGTGCAGATATCATCCTCCCCCTCCAGAAACCCTCCTCTGACTGCAGACTCTCCACAAGAATAAGTATACATAGTAGAAGTAAACGTGTGAGGGACAGAGGGGAGTGGCTGGAAAATGGGAAATACTACTGGGGAGTGGGGGATAGGAAGGACTAAGGAGGGGTTAAGGAAGGGGTTTAAGCAGGGACATGTAAACACCAGTTTGGCCAAGTAAGCACCCTACTGGATTTGAACATAGGCCAGGGGCACTGAGACACAAGGTTTCTTGTAGCTGTACTTGCTCCTCTTCCCATTGTCAGCGATGCAGGTATGGGCAAGTCCTGGGACTTTCAACCTACCAAAATGCCTACTCCTGGGGAGAAAGATGAAAGCTGGCCTGGCTCCTCAGATACAACATAGAAGAGTGGTCTAATTAAGATTGCCACTGGAAAAGTATTTTACTGGCACCACCAGTAATTTTAGCTTTGAGTGCAATGCCAATAATGATCTAGTATTGTCAAGTCATTGACTGGTATTTCTGAACTCCAGTCTGAGCAACACTTTCTGCATGCAGCTTTGTAAAACTGTTGAAGCTTTAAGTCATCTGTGCTCCATTTGGGAATTTGTCATATGCCTGAGGATTAAAAAAACAATAAAATATATTTGCACTTTCAGTTTATAAACTACATAACCTATTTCTGGCAATGCGTAGCATTTATGCATACATTTTATGATATATATTTGAATTTTTGATTACTTAAATTGCAACTGGGCAGCAGAAAGAAAAGGTGGCTGCTGTACACTGAATCTATCACCCTCTTACAGAAAAGAACAAAGCGGCATGTGAGCAAAAGTGAGTGGCACATAACTGGAAAGCAACAAGCACTGGCAAAGCCAACAGGCCTCAACTATACAAGAGCTATTGGCTTTGGCACTGTGTTTTAGCCATGTTGCACACCAGTGTGGATGCTGCTCAGCACGTCTAAAAGTTAAAGGCGTGGAGTGGGGTAGATTTAGATAGATTGGAATGGAGTCAAGATTGATTGGGAAAGAGTGGCGTGGGGTAAATTGGGTGGGCTGAGCTAGATCAGAGTAGGGTATATTGGAATTGAGTGGGGTAGAATTGGGTGAAGTGGGCTGGAATCGGGTGAAGTGGGGTAGACTAGAGTGCTGGAGATTGGAGTGGCATAGCTTGGGGAGGAGCAAATTGGGGTAGATTGGGGTGGGGTGGATTGGACTGGGTTAGATTTGGGTAAAGTGGAGTGGTAGAGCGCAGCTGGGTAGAATGATGGAGTGGGGTAGATTGGAGATGAGGGGCTAGATTGAAGTAGACTGGGATGGGGTCGATTGGGATTGAGTGGGGTAGATCAGGTAGAGTGGAGTGGGATACATTGGGGTACAGTGGGATACATTGGGGATGAATGGAGTGCATTGGATTGGGGTAGATTGGATTGGAGTGGAGTAGATTGAGTGGGGGGAGTGGAGTTGGATAGATTGGTGTATAGTAGAGTAGATGAGGGTGGTGTGTGGTACACTAAATTGGAGTAGATACGTGTAGATTGGAGTAGGGAAGTTTGGAGTGGATTGCGGTAGATTTGAGTGGAGTATTTTTAGATTAGAATGGAGTCGGGTAGCGTGCAGTAGATTGGAGTGGGGCCAATTGGAGGGAGGTAGATTGTGGTGGAGTAGATTGGTATGGAAAGGGCTAGATTACAGTGGAGAGGAGTTGGATAGATTTCAGTGAGTTTGGAGTGCAGTGTGGAGTATTGGAAAGGAGTGCGGAAAATTGAATTGGGTTGGATTAGAGTGGGGTAGATTGGAGTGTAGAGTGTTGGATTGGAGTAGACTGGAGCAGAGTGGGATAGATTTCAGTGGACTGCAGTGGAGTGTGGTGGAGTGTGGTAGAGTGGGTGGATTGGGTTAGATGGAGTGAAGTTTGGTAGAGTGGAGTAGACAGGAGTGGGGTAGAGGGGAGTATGGAAGATTGTAGTGGAGTGGGTTAGATTGGAGTATATTGTTGTGAACTGGAATGGGGTGGGGAATTTGGGTTACATTGGTTTTCAGTGGAGTGGGGTAGAGTGCAGTGGGGCGAGTCAAATGGAGTGTTGCAGAGCGTCTTATAGTGGCGGTGCTTAGAGTGGAGTGGCATGTCACAGTTGCGTGGCGTAGTGTGGGGTATGCATAGTATGGTAGCCCACTGCCATTAAAGACAACACACTTTCAACTGAAATGACCATTACATTTGCACCGAAATACGGTTTTACTGCATGCAGCAGATTATGTGTAAAAATGTTATCAACTACTGTCTTGGTGTGTTTTGATCGTATTCAAATATTTGTTTCTACCACACTTCAGAGTTACAAAAAAAATTAACTTCATTTGTACTAATTCTGATCTATTCTGAAACATCAACACAGTTCTTTTTTTTTGTTGTGTTACAAAAAAAAAAAACAACAAAAAAAAAAAATCCAACACGCTCTCCTCCTACATGGGTATTAGCAGGATTGTCACAAATTCTCTCACTTTGAAGTCAGAAAATGAAAAATAAACACCAAGCTCCTTGGAAGAGAAACCTGACATTTGACCTCTGTCTTTGAAGCCACAACAAGTGTGTTAAGATGAGAACAAGATTTCAAGGCCTGTTTACAGAAAGCAAATCGATGGAAAAATGCAGTAAATAAGGTTTGGGCAACAGGAGGGGCAAACTCAAGCTGGACATCCTAAAACAAATAAAGCTAGCTAATAGAAAGCCTGAAGATTTAAGTTACAAACGACAAAGCGCATGGTAAGCAACGGGCGAATGCATTCCGGTCAGTTTTGAATCTCCCCAATTTGTCCTTAGCAGCTATCTGGTAGGCTTTGACCTCAAAGAAAGCTTCATTAAGTAGATGAAATAAAAATTAGAAAGAAAGACTGTGAAACATGGTAGGAATAACAAAATTGTGATGAAAAGATGGTGAAACAAAGGAAATCGAGAGGAAAGACTGACAAAAAGTATAAGATAAAAAGAGAGAGGGAAAATATATAAGTTTCCAGGCGAGGTGTTTTTTATGTCTGGTGATTTCACTAAAATTATATATGTAATAGATTTAAACTGCAAAGGATTGATCAGCCAGGCCTCTTCTTTCACTGGCCTGTTGTGTCATTTACATTTTTGTCCCACCCACTGCAACATACAGTGGCCAAAGGGTCAGCTCACTTAAGCCAATTACGAACTTCACTGTAACATCATTCTTCCCTTTCATAAGGAACACATTCTGAGATAGCAAAGTTCCTACAGAGTCATCAACTGTTATAGCAAGTGTGCCATCTGAGAACAAAACATATTTTTTCTTTTAGCTATTTTTTTAGACTGACAAGAACCCTGAAGAGTCTGCAAACAACAACGTTTTGAAAAGACATGAAGATACAAAACTAGCACATGACAAAGCCAGAAGCCAACGTCAGATCTATGTGCTTTTCCAGGTCTGGTTTCACACTGTATTCTGTACCTATAGTCCCACTTTATAATCTGATAAACATGACTCCAATGCGCAGAATGCAAAAAAATAACTCTCCTCTGCAGCTCATACATGGGTGTGGGAAACTCAGAGGTTTGGTTCAGAGACAATCATGTAGGAGGCCAAAATATTCTAACACTGCTTTTAACCACTTTGATATCTACATATATGTTTTTACTGAACACATGATGGCAGCCATTGACATTTGAAGTACTTGATACCAAAGCTGTGGAGATCCAAACTTTGCCAAAAGCGGAGCAGGGTCTGCAGGAACAGCTGAGACGTTATGACTCACACCACTGTGCCCCTTACCACGGGCAAGACTGAAAATCTGCATCTCCAAGGCAAAGAGCACTATTATAGTCACAATGTATTATTCAGAAAAACATTAGTCAAATAAAACGTGCCTTTCAGGAATCAAGGTACCAGTGGTAGGTCGGATGAATGGAAAGATGGGACACTATTATTGCCACCATGTTTGTATCATTGGTCATTCCGTAATGTTGAAAATGTCACGGCCCTAGTAGACTGACCGAGCAATGACTTAAGAATAGCTTTACAAACAACATAGCCTACGTGAGGTGATAAACAGGCGTGCTCCTAGAAGACAGCCTCAAATCATGGTACACAGGGTCAGATTGTGAAGGAGTGCATTCGGCCATTGCCCGAGGGGCCTGTAGCAAAGGCCAGCTGGTGTGCCGTTTTGTATTCAGCTGCAAATAAACTTCCAACATTTGCCTGGGCCACCATGGCCTCTTGAACACAAACCAAAAGGCTGCTGAAGGCCTAGAGCCGAGATCAGAGCTCAGTACAGACCCCTGGGGGCTCATCGTCATGCAAAGTAGGACAATGGACCAAACTGAGCCGGCAAAGCATGTGGTGGGTCTCCTCCCATCCTGAGTCACTGAGCGGGACAATGAGGCCTCAAGGAGTGGAGTTGCTGTTTTTGATTATCCCAGCGAGCACTAATGTTACGTGGTGTAGAGTAAAAGAGGGTTGTGCAAGGCGTCAGATTACAAGTGGTGGCCTTTTAACAGCCTCTACTTTTGTCTCCAGCGACAGAGCCTCAGGTATCTGCTGCCACCTTGCCATCTTCAAACTGCAGGGGGCTCCCGTTTTCCAATTAGAGAAAATTAAAAAATAACTAACAATAAACTTAAGCAAAAAGAAAACTTTTAACAACTCAAAACTGGTTGTAGTTGTGCGAAGTGACAAAAAACACTCGGAGTTCCGCAAGTGGCAGAGTGCAGTGCGAACTGTAGTTCGCGCTGATTTTCCTGCTGCTCCGGTAGAAATTCTACCCGAGCGGCATCTCGCACTCACAAATGTACCATTCGCGAGCGGGGAAAAAACTCAGCTGCACTACGCAGAGCAGAGTTTTCTTCACTCCGCAAGCTCCGCAGAATGCACAAAAAACTCTGAGGAGGAGTTTACCGCCCAGGCCTACATTACTGTGAAGAACATTCACCCTGGGACAAAATGACAAAGAGGAGGGAGAATACACTTGGCAGGGGAGTAATAAAATGGAATGAGAGGGGGGGGGGGGCCTTGTGGAAACAAAAGGGAAAAAAGAGACGTGCAATTTAAGTGGATAAGAATGACAAAAGAGGAAAGGAGAAAAGGAAATTGAGAGAGGAAAAAACTCCCCCGATACTAAATAACCAACATTTTAGGAAAAGTCATTTTGCATAAGTGTGTGCCACTTTTTCGTTTGGTGGACGGGTCTAATTTTGATCCCAATCTGACCCAGGTGGTAGATATATGTGCCCAAGAAAAATCCGCAGGACTGCCTCCATTGTGGAAATCATACGGACAGGGATCGCCAAAAATGCAGGCTTAACCTAATAAATTGGAAGCGCAGATAAGAATGCGTCATACTTGCAGGAACTACCTGATAGTACCTAGAAAAGATCTGGTGTTATGGCCAGAGCTACTGTCTTTGGAACAGAGGAACCAGGGTCGAAGCTCGGCATCCACTCAACATCCTGTGATTATCGGTAAATCACGTAAGCTTCCCGTGCCTAAAGGAAAAACAAATGTGACCCTGTGGATGCTTTTGAACAAGCGCTCTAATCCCTTCAGGCTAAGTTCTGCTCCATAAAACTGAAAAAAACAAAACCTAGTCCTATTAGAGACTTAAAAAAACAAGGATTTGCAATGCAATGGGTCTCGCATTTACGAGAGTTTGAGCTATTGCTATTGTAAATGACAATGCCTTTTATTTATATTTTGGTTTTTAAAACATAAATAAAAGGCATTGTCATTTACAATGCTAATAGCTTAAACTCTCGGAAACCTATTGCATTCCAAATGCTTGTTTTGTAAACGCGCCCGTGAAAGTGCGCATGACACGCTGAATGTTGCAGGAAAAGCATGTAAATCCTGCAGTAGGATAAACTATTAAAGAAAATAGTGCTTACAGAGTAAATAAGACGTACCGTGTAACAACCGAAGTAAAAGGGCCAGTCCTCATGGGAAGTTACAAATAAAGACAAGACGGTACTAAGGAGGGACTAAGAAGCCTATTACCGAATCAGAAGCCTGCATTTAGGAAGGAGAAGGACACAAGCCAATGATAAATATAGCCGGCGAGTGGGCGGGACTTCAAGTCCATACTCCAATACAGCATGGCTTGCAGAGCATATGCGCTGACTTAGGCTCGACCTAAAAAAGCTCTTTGTTCTATGACATAGACAAGTAACCTTCCAGATACAAGACGGCTAAGAGCACAAACTGAAAAATGTCTAGCTATCCTGCTTAGTAACAATCTAAAGCATCTTTAACTAGGTCTTCCTTTGCAGTTTCCTTGTCTTCCCTCCATGTAGTTCTGTTTTGCTTTCAGTATTACATTCATGACCCACAACCATGGAAACATGGCTTCCTTTAGCGGATAATATCTCTGCCATGAAAGAGCCATGAAGCAGTCAACCTGATACCGTGCTCTAATATTTGGCCATCTGTAGGAAATCAGTTTAGATGCTTACGGCTCAGTGGTGTTGCTTCAAAACATTATAACTTATGTTCTCGCGAGAAGAAAAAAAAAAGAAGACAGCGAGACACGCAGTTTTGTGTGTGGAACGCAGGGAAAGCCACAGCACACGGACATAAGAGGCTGGTACAGCGAAATGACTGCATTGGGTATATGTGCCCATGTCATGAAGGAAAGGGATCCAGAGAGTGGCTGGAGGGGAAGAGACAGTGAGAGGCCGAAGAGGTTGCAAGTTAAAGGGATGTGTGGGCAGCAGGGAGGTTAGAGACGGAAACAGAGGTGGAGAAAGAGAGAGAAAGAAGAGAAATAAAGGATAGGTGGGAAGACAGAGCGGAAAGACAGAAGGCTACATATGCAACGTGGCTAGAGAGGGGGGAAATAAAGCAGGGAGAGAAACAAGGTACAGATGTAAAGAATAGAAGGCGACAGACACAGAGGTGAATGGAGAGAGACAGCGCAGAGAGTGAAAGAATGAATTAAAGATGAAGAGAAAGAGATGAACAGAGACCGAGTCACAGAGAGGACTGACCATCAGAGACAGAAAGAGGTGCAAAGCCAGGGAACAGCATATACACACAAACATAAGAGTCACGGAGATAAAGAGTGACATGGTCAGATACACACACAGACGTAGGGACCGACACGAAGGGCAGAGAGACAGAGGAGAATGAAAGGGAGAGGGCAAGTGAAGCTTGAAGAATGAGATAGGATAGTGAGAGGGGGCCAGCGAGAGATGAAAAGAGACAGAAGATCTAGAAAAGTCACAGAAAAAAAACATGCAATGAAGTGGAAGGGTGCTAGGTTGACGAAGCATACAAGCGTTTCACCACTATGATGGGAAGGCGAGGCACATCTGAGATTACAAGATAGCCCTGTGTCTTTAGGGACACCAGGGTCCAGTCATGCGTCTTCCTTTCACAAATCATTGTTTTCAGGAGTGTTGGTCCAGTTGGTTCTGCTGATTTGGAACAAGATATTAGCTCCCAGAATGCATTACATTGTCAAAGAAAAACCTAGAACATGACATCAAGAATATCCCGTATGACACAAGGTAACTTTATGAGGACTCCGAGCAGTCGACTAAAAGTGCTCTCACGTATTCTACTGTTTCACTTACAACACCCCAGACAGTGTGAATTGTTGCCTAAAAGAGCCCATAAAGCCTCGAAGTAAGGGCTTTTAAATACACTGGTCAGAAAACTGGTAGGCCGCATTGTGTCACAGCGGCGACAGAGTAACAGGGTTCATGTGACGACGTGTAACAGGGTTCATGTATTCTCACCAGCTGACGTGCATGTGCCCAGGATCACACAAACGTGTGACATGGAGAAAGATCATATAAGAACTCTCATCGCCTGTATCAAATGCAGGCCCAGGGACCTGAGCTCACCTCACTTATGAGATCCAAAAAGGCCAAAACACCATCTAGTTTTGCTTACGTCCCTGGGCAGAGAGGGCTAATGCCTTAGAAGTTAGGACTAGATTCTTTTGGAGCTGCACCAAGACCGAATTAAATCAGCTGGTCCTGTCTGTAATGGCACCAACTAGCTATAAAAAGATGGAATGGGATTCGGTCATAATGATGATTAGAGGTGCAAAGTGGACAGAGCAGTTCCACTCTCCGTGTGTGCGCCGTCTAGTGAGTCATGCCACTACAATCTATGTCCTTCTGCTATGCCTCATATACAACTGTGCACACTGAAGCATCTCAGTGGCGTTTTAATACAAAAAAGTAGCAGTGTGCTGAACTGTAATGGTGAGTTCTTGGCATCTGAGGCACCTTTATGCTAATTGCGAGAATCTCTCAATGATTTTTTATTTGACATGGGTTTGTTCACAGAATGAGGCTAGAGTATCCAATGTAGGTCCAGGACTGGGCACATGCCAGATTGCCAGGATAATGTAAAGCAGTTTCTGTGAAACTTACTGTATGTAAAATGTTAATTTATGTGGATATCATGGAAGTCTGGCATGGCTACGGCCCTCTTGAAACTACCTTGAACTAAAGACGCAGTTCTTGGCACAGAGAAACAGAGAGGGATATTCCACACTAGAGAAGACCCACCTAATTTTCCAGGCTGTATTCTATGGGCGCAGACTAAGGACAGGCCAGCCTGTCTCGGCACGCGTGTTAATGGCTTAAGCTGGGGTCAGGTGGTAAAGTGAGCACACGGATGGTGTCAGAAAGGTGCCCTGAGATATGATGGGCTTCGGATGCTTGTGTTCCAGTTCAGAGAGGACCCGGCCTGGCAGTTCGGGTAGGACTGTCCCCATGAGGCACAGGGTCAAGGCTAGTTTGCATTATGGCTGGGCCAAAACTGAGGTGGCGTGATGAGCTAAAGAACAATTGACTGGGATGCAGCCAGAGTAATTTAAACTGACTGAGGTTAATTCAAGCATTCCATCCATCACTTTTTTGTATACTAAATTGTAAACATTAAAGTATGCATATAAAGATTGTGTGAATAAAACAGCAGGTGCATCCCTCACATTGTTGGATCTGTACAATTGCAGGGGTGTTACCGGGGTGGTGGCAGCACGAATGGGACACTTTGTGTTACCTACTGGGGGAGCTGTTGTAGTAGTACGTGAGCGGACTGTGCAGAGGTACAGTACACATTGAAATTACAATCTCTTCTAGACAATTACAATGTGGGGGTGGGAGGAGAGCTCAGTCCTGCAACCAAGCACATGGCTACACCTTAATATACGGAACCACACTACATGCCTCGAAGGATGGGCAGGCAAGGGGGCTAAGGTGAACTAGAAAATATTAAACAAACCTACAAAGCCAAAGTAGGAGGTTGCTGGCACCCCTCACAAAGTTAGTCTGCTCTCCTGGTTGAGTGCTGGAACAGAACGCCTCCAAAACGTTAAGAAGTCGGGAAGGAAAGAGCATTGAGCAGAAAAAAAATAAAAAGTGAGAGAACTTCTGCAGCAAACTGGGACAACTGCCAGAATACAGAGGGGAATGGCTGGATGCAAAATACACGTCTTACACTGTAACAATGTATTGTTCTATACTGCTCTTGGTCATAGAAAGGCACACTACAAAACTGTACTGCATGTTCTGTGCATTTCGTGAATTACACAGAACTGTATTGCACAGTAGCCTGTATTCTTTTACTACGACGACTGAACTGTACTGTATTGCGGGGTATGTTTTGTAGTGTACTGGACTATGCTGGCGAGTAGGAAAACTAACTTTTACCTTCTGTCTCGGAAAACGGAGCAAAAGTGACAATATAACAAGAGTTAAAGGCATTTTTATTGCTCACAAAGTTAGGAGGTCAAGTAGGTTGCTGTTAGGTCGAGGAGATTTTTCAACGTACTAGACCTGCAGGACTAGTACCATTTTGGGGATTTTTCAAGCCCTGCTGTACTACATTGCATAGCATGTATTTCAGAGCACCTTGTTGCACTAGGTTAACCAACCTACCATTGGCAGGGCTAGGCACACACGCCTGCTCAGCGTCACGATACCCTTGCAGGTGATTTTGAGCTTTGCAGATACACATAACACCACAGTGCATTCTAACGTGCTTTGTTCCATCATTGGACTGTATTCTGTTGCACTGTATTTTTGAAGTGCACAGCGTGCTGCACTGTGTTGTTGTGCGGTACAGCATCGTATATATATATGTGTGTGCATTGCATCGTGCTGCAGACTCACCACTCTGCTGGAGAACGTCTCATTGGCCCGCTTCACCTTGCGGGCCAACAAGAGGTTCTCCGGCAGTCCATTGCTCACTTTGCCACTGGATTCAAGCTAGCCTGGCTGATAAGGGGTGCTACCCCAAAACAGGTCCCAGGATGCTTGTTTCCGGTTCAAGGAACACCTGGCTTGGCAGTTCGGGCTGGACTTTTCCCATGAGGCACAGGGTCAAGATTGATTTGCATATAGCTGGGTCTGAGCTGAGGTGGTGAAGTGAGCTAAAGAATGATGATCGATTCAACCCAGATCTGTGACTGGAGGTGAGTGTCTGAAAAGTTTCAGCGCTCCGTTCATCATCTCCTCGTGTTTGCTTTGTTCACCCGCTGAATGTAAGCATTGCACGTCGTCATGCCTAAAGGAGAAACTCAATAAATAAAATAGTATAAGTACCGTGTAACAACCAAGTAATGGGGCCAGTAGCCATGGGAGGTTACAAATGACCACATGGCCGTACTAAGGAGGGACATTACAAGCCTATTTAGCAAATCAGAAGGCAACATTTACGAAGGACAAAGACACAAACCAATGACAAATATGGGGGGGGGGGGGGGGGGTGTTCGGGACTTCTCTCCAGTACTGAGCTACAACAGATCATCACCAGAGCAGCACTTGCGTGCTGGCTCAGGCTCAACCTAACTATACCCTCTTGCTATCAGAGGTTAGGAGTCTCAGATAGGAAGATGTATGTTTTTCTCGGTTTTATGGAGCAGAACTTGACCCGAAGGGATTGGAGCGCAATGAATATACAGACCAGAAAGGCCAAAACTTAAAAGATACAAGAGGCATTATTAACCATCAGGAAAAAAAGAAACTACAAGTCAGCTGTTGTTGATGAACATTAGGAGCACGGAAATGGAATGCATACATTTTCAATGAGCGAAGGTTCAGATGTGGTGAAAAGGGAAGTGTGTGCATGGGGTTATGAGAAAAGCGTGGATGTCAATGACAAACCATGGAACATACAAAAATGGTTGGTTCTGATGAACAATGTGATATGTAGGAGAGGGTTCATTCAAAAACACATTAGTCCAGAGCTCTGGATCTGAAAGATTATGTGTGCACTATGTCGAGTTAATTTTTGGGTAGGGTGTTTCATGTAGAAGCATTGTTATGTGCCTCACAAATTTGTGAATGCATAAATGTCTACATTATCCCAAACTCTTGTACTCTTAGGGTTACAAATCACAAATTAGTCGTTCATTTTTTAATGCTATAGAATTCTCTGTACTATAGTCTCGGGCCGGTCTGCTGACTTGTCCAGGACAAAGCCAGCTGTAAGCCTAATAAACAAGAAATAACACGCCGTATTCATTTACCTTACTTCTGCCTGAATGCCTCAAGGCACGTCATCTTATAAACACGACCCAAAACAAGGGCGGATCCGGCAGACCGAAGACAATGAAATCAATCAGAAAAATAAGAGCTGACTAGTTTTAGGTAAAATAAAACGTAATTGTGCTGATCTCCAAAAGCATGCTCAGAGTCAGGCCACAATTAAACGAGGAAGACGACTGCTGCAGATTGTAATAGTTTAGACGCGATGCAATGCCAGAATGATAAATACCCAATACCCCTTCAATTGTTACCGGGTGGTCGCCATTTTTTTGTACAATCCGATCCCAGTATTTCGCTGACCACGCTTTTACCTCAAAGAAATTCGGAAACAGGGACTGAATTCGAGATCTCCAAATTGTTAGTTGCTGAATAATACATTTAAAAAGCGCAAAGAAGAGCATTCATTCTCCTTTTTCGTGTACCTCTTCGATCCTCGCGTGTTCCTAAAAATGTCAGCACAGGCAGAAAACGTTACTTCCTGGGTGACGTCCCTTCCGGTGCCACCGGATGTCCGCCACGAAGTGCTTTAGAAACGGGCTTGAAACGCAGGAAACATTGTGGCCACTTGTACATAGGTGGTTCAGCTGTTGCAGGTGGAGGTAACAGTGCGTGGCCACAATGCAGCTGCATAAAATCTAGAGTTTCAGAAAACTCTTTTTAGTAAAGTTTAAAGCCAGCGCTCGGTTTAGTTTGTAGAAATGAAATTTTTCAGCAAAAGTGACCTTATTTTTTTTCTTACACTTAAAAATGGCCGTAATGTAAGTACATTGGAGAATGTATTTATCTCGATGTTTTAGATCTCTGCAAGAGTTTCCTTTTGCTGAAACGTATAGATTCGGATGTGCACGAACGGGGAAATGGGTGAAAAAACAAGAAATGTAACATTTTTTTTTAAGAGCAATGCAATAGTTCATTAGGAATGTATTTTCCCCTTTGACTTCTATTGATTGCCAATGTAAGTTTAGAATCGGGTGCAAACATTGTTTGACCTAATATGAAATCAGGGTTTCGTGAAAATCGTGTTTCCATCCAGTGTTTTTTCTCATGCACAATTTCCTAAAGGTGGTACTTGGAGGAACGTGTGCTGGCAAAACAGTGAAAGATGGGTATGCCTTTTGGTAAAACATGTGGCAAAGACAATTTGCACAGGGAATTTTTTTCCCAATTTTCAGTGGAGCATTTTAGAATCACACAAAAATACACACAGTACAAAAACAGTATTTCCCCAATCTTTTTTTATAAGCAAATCTTTATTATTTTTATTGAAAAGGTAAAATAAAGAAAAGTACACTGCCCCAAGCTTTTTTTACACCCAGTTGTAATGAAGTTGGTGATTTTTGGGCACAGATAGGTCACCGGTTCCAATTTGGTAAAGGAGTTTTAGACTCAACTTTTTTTTCTCTGCGTCTGCTCAACATCCTGTGATTCTGGGTAAATCACTAAATGGGCCAGTGGTTATGAACAAAACATTAAAAAAGATGTTGCCCTCATACTATATAAAACTGCACACACAAATTGCAACAATTCACTGAAAATAGTGGGTCCGATTCACAGAACTGACTTAAGACAAAATCCTAAACTTACTACTTTTGGTATTCACAGAATGCATTTAGTAGTAGTAAAGTTAGGATTATGTCTTAAGTCTGTCTTAAGTCTGTCCTAAGTTTGTGTTAAGTCTGTCTTAAGTCTGTCTTAAGTCTGTCCTACTACTTTTGGTATTGACAGAAGGCATTTAGTAGTAGTAAAGTTAGGATTTTGTCTTAAGTAATCTTATTTTCTAATGCATCTGGCCCTTAGTTCTAATCTTCCTGGCCTCTTTATATTGGAGACGGAGAAGCTTAACTAAAACCATATCTCTAGGCGTAATTCTAAGGGCCTGATGTTAGGCTGCTAGCGACTCGGTACATGATCGATCAAACCATCTGGGACCTGATATTTTGGCGGTGGGATTTTTTTTAGTTAGATGATTCCTGATCTCCTGATTATATTGACTCGAATGGCGTTGTCACCTGAATTGGGTTAGGGGCTCTTTCTAGGGCACGTTAAAATGTTGTTTTACCTCTTTGCAACCACGTTTGGGACAGGGGATCTACTATAGCCCATTTTAGAGTTATCCCATTGGTCCTTTTTATCACAGGTTTAACTTGCCTTCGCTGATCCAAGTGGATCCCTGCCCAATCCAGCTTGCCAATGATGGCAGCATGGTTACTAAAATTTAAATACTTAATCTCAATATTAGAAACGTTTTTTTTAAGGGGTGCCGCTATAATTATGTAATTGATTGTGGTACCCTGGGTAGGTGTGCCAAATCTATTTTGCAGCATACCTAAGGGTATATCGATAGGGTTACAGATCTTTAAGTTATTGATCACAAGGAGCCTATTCAGGGCATCTCCATACTGATTATGGTTAAAATGAAATAAAGGCTCACCTGCATCATCAGTTATGCCACATGCTACTAAATTTGAGAGATGACAGCAGTGTGCATTACAATCACCCAGCATAAAATCTTCGGGATATGTTTTAAAATGCTGAGAAGATATTAATATCTTCCATCAGCTGGTCTACAATCTTTTTCATGTCTGCTGTGAAATTATTATTATAAAAGTTGGCTAAGAGAATTGTATCCCCACATTGGCCTTTTAAAAGTAATAGATGATAAAAGGAGGAAACATTGTGATATGACGCTACTTCCAGTCTTAGCGTATTTTTCATCAGAGTTAAAATCCCTCCCCTGGCTCTACCTGATTTGGATGGGAGGGCAGTGGTATAAAAAGAGCGATAACCATCTAAATTAATTGGCCCAGTTTCTCATGTTTCCTGGAAGCAAATCAGATCATACATGGTAACAATGTTTATCCAATCAGCATCAGACATTTTACTACTCAGGCCAGCAATATACCATGTCATAAATGTGATGGATTCAGTCTGATCGTATGTTGCAGTTAGGGGCATGTGGTTTTCAGATTTTAATTGAGCAGGAGTGGGGGCTCTTTTGTTCAACCTCTGTCAATCGCAGCTGTCTAGGTCTGTTAGCACGTTGAATCGATTGTTAATAGGGAGAGAGATAGGGGACTGAGCCAAAGAGAGTTGGTGGGGCTTAAATAAGGGGAAGAGGACTGGGCCGGGGGTTCTTTTCCCCGCAATATAGTTGTGGTAGGTTTATAAAAATACCCCAGTGGTAGGACAAATATTTGTGTGGATGGCGATGGTCGAGTCGGAAGCCATTGAAACAATTGCTGGACCATTTGATGAGAATTAAAATTGACCACCACACAATCCCCCTCAATGCCTTTCTCAGCCCACTCTTCTGGCCATTAAAATTTGCGACAACATAGCCCCCGTACCCCCCGCATGTTTACTAATCCAGTGACATGCTTTGGACATCAGTTGATCTGTGGTCTCCTTTTGGGTACTATGTAATTTGGGAACATTTGACAATATTACAACATAGGGGCAAGCTGCCGAGGGAAGGGCCAATTTCGTGTAGTAGTCATTTTAGCCCCCTTTTTCTGAAGCAGACTTTCTGTCTGGTCTTATATAGGGTCTTGTAAGTGGCAGGGTCGAACATTTAGATATCCCTTGGGACAGGGTGCCACTATGGTTGTCACTGGCTGGTTTCAACACCAAGTAATTAAGATTTTGTGCAATGGGTTGTGCCTGGATAGTAGAGAGAATTGATGGCATACCCCCTGAATAGGAATTAGTGTCCACTCTCTTTAGACCCGGGTTACCCATACAGTTAATATGACAACCTACTGATAAAACAGACAAATTATGGTGATTTAGATCTTCGCCCGCAGAACGAAAAGTCGCTGTATTGACCTCGATTTTGGAAAGTCTGTCTATCAATGGTTGAAGTAAAACTGAAATTGACTGTTCAATCTTTACATTCAGAGAATCCAAGATTAGTGAGGTGAGTGCAGTGAGATCTTGGGATGCGACAATTTTTGCTTTAGTTGGTCTCCCGCCTCCTTTTTTCTTCTTTGAGGGAGGTTCTAATGGTACCAGGGAGTAGAGTTGGACATTGTCTGTGCGGGAAATCAGACGTTTGGACTGAGTGGTGGCTGTCTCTGGAATTGAGAGTAAAGTATCTGGTACAGCCACAACAAGGGGCTTACTGATTAGGGGCTCAGTCAGATGGGCGGATGCCCCCCTATCCCCCATGGATAGCCTGCATTTGGCTGATTGGATATCCTTATCCAATACATCGGTGGCTCTTAAAAGGAAGAAGTCTAAAGTATTCGTGGACTCACCTCCGTGCGTTGATATGGTGGATTTTCGTTTCCCCATCTGAGAGACAAGACCAGGGCAACCTGCGCTGCTTGAGCCGCACACGTTAGAGGGGGTGCCCAGCCCAGTATCTGACGCGCGCAGGCAGGCCCGCCATTGCCTGGGCGCAGCCCGGGCATGCCCGTGCACCTCCTATCCTGTGGGAGTCCTTGGCCCCTTATATGGGCCTCCGGATGCGGGGAAAAGGTCGCGTTGGCAGCACTTGGGCTGCAAGGAATGCTGCGTTTTGGAGTCCCACTCCGAACTCCTCCGGTCTGCAACTGTCTCCCGCGCTGCAGGAGGCCCTGGCCCTTTTTAAGCACCTCTGGGCGCAGGCTAAAGGTCGCATTGGCGGCACTCGGGCCGCAAGGAATGCTGGGTTTTTGGGGCCCCCCTCCGAACTCCTCCAGTCTGCAACTGTCTCCCCAAAACATCCACCAATTCCTGGGGTGCCGAAAATCGACTCTCTCCTTTGGGAATCTTCCCAGGTTTCTTTACTCGCACCCAATCACCAACCTTCACCAGTACATCCTTCACCCCATGAGCTTTGTCATAGTAGCCTTTACCTCTTTCATGTGTGACCTCCAATCAGCTTTTGACCACTCAAAGCAACCACTGCTCCACCATTCCATTCTTCAGCGATACCGGAGCAAACTTGCATCTAGGTCTCTTACCTCTCATCACAAAAGGTGACAACCCAGTAGCATCATCAAGAATAGTTACCTTATATGCCCAAATTGCCATTGTACCTCTAGCTTCCAGTCCCTTTGCTTGTTCATAGCTCCTTGAATAATCCCTTTTTAGCACCCGGTTAAACTGATAACCTGTGCCATTCCCGGTGGGTTATAAAGAGACGTGGTTTTATGTCTCACTCCAGTTCTTTCAAAGTAACTCCTTTAACTTTTAGAGGTGGACTGCACCCCATTGTCACTCAATAACATTACAGGCATGCCCTCTGACACAAAAATCCTGTCCAGAAAATCCAACACAGTATTGGTATCCACCCTCTCCACAATTTCCACAACCGGCCATTTATAAAACAAATCAATCACTATTCCAAATTCTTGCAAATCTCTCACCAGTCCAAAAATATCCACTGCAACACATTCCCAAGGTTGTTCTGGAATTAACCCCTCACTCATTGGTGGTCTTATAGTTCTCAATGACTTGTCCGCCGAAGAACACACGGAGCATTCTCTCGCAAACCTCTCTGCTGCTCTATCTACACCTGGCCACCAGAATACCCCGTTGACCACAGCCTTGGTTCTCACCACTCCAAAATGCCCCTCATGGCAAAGCTGCAGAATACTATCTCTGAAACCCTCTGGTGGTACAACTCTGTCCCCTCTCAATACCACAACCTTGTCCACGACAACTCCATTCTCACCTCTCAAAAAGGCCGCAACACTTCTGTCGCTCCATCTTTCCTAGGCCATCCCTTGCATACATGATCCATTACCGCTTGTAAAACTTTATCCTTTTGCTGTTCTTTATTCCACTCTACTCTCTTAATTGCTGGCTCCCCTGAATCCTAAACAAAAGCAATTTTGAAATTCCTTCATGGATCATTCACACACTTTTCCATTAGAACCGGCATGCTAGACAAACAGTCTGCCACAACATTTTCCCTTCCTGGCACATACACCAACCTGTATACTTATTCCTTCATTCTCAGGGAAAGCCTTGCCAGCCTGGCAGAAGCTGCCACACTTCCCTCCGCAGTCAATAACTTCACCAATGGTCTGTGATCGATCCGAATGGTAACAGACTTTCCCCCACAAAAGCATGGAAGTGCTCTAGAGCCCAGGCACAAGCTAATGCTTCCCTTTCTTTTAGAGGATATTTCTCTGTAGTTGAATATGATCTTGAAGAAAAAAGAAGGATTTTCTCCCTACCTCTCGCATCCTTCTGTGACAACACTGCTCCTAGCCCCTTGTCACCAGCATCAGCCGTCAAACAGCACTCCAAATCTGGGTCAAAACTACTCAAAGCTGTTTCCTTTTCCAGATCAGACATGACCTGGTTAAACTTTGCCTCACAACTCGTGCTCCATTCAAATTTCATTGTTTCTTTAGCAGCATACAGATGTTATAAACTTTACTGGCAAAATTGAGGATGAACTTCGCACAGTATTCATCCATTCCCAAAAAGGATCTCACTTCGTCCTTGTTAATCAGAGCAGACGTGCCAACAATGGTATTCACCAGTGAAGGTTTGGGTTTCACACCTTCCTCACTTATCATGTGGCCCAGGTATGTTACACTCCTCGGTGCAAACGTGCATTGCATTTGCTGAGCTCTACTGTCGGTTCCACATCTTTCAACACACCCAACACTTTCCTCCACCTTTCCTCATGACTCTCCTTACTCTCAGCGAAGTCCAAGATGTCATCCTGGAAAAACTTCACAACGCACTCCTTCCCAAACAGCCTATGCATCAGCCGCTGAAATGCGGCAGCCGCCGATGCTAGCCCAAACAGCATTAGTTTGAATTGGTAACACCCAAATGGTCTTATAAATGCCGTGAACTTCCTAGATTCCGGCGTGAGCACCACCTGATGATACACCGCTAAAAGATCAATAGTAGAGAACCAAGTCGCACCCTTGAGAGATGACACCATCTCATTGATCTTTGGCAATGGAAATCTTTCAATCACAATGTTATTCAAGTGGCGCAAGTCAATGCATAAATGAATCTTGCCGTTGCTCTTGCACGCTATTACCACTGGCAAAATCCATTCTGAGCTTTCCACTTCCTCAATCACGCCCTTTTTGATCAAACCATCCAGCTCTTTTGCCACCTCATCTCTAATTAGTATAGGAGTCCCCCTCACCCTGTGCACCTTAGGTACATCTCCTTTTTTAGCACAATAGTATGCTTGAATCTTTTCAAGATTCCTAAATTCTTCCCAAACACTTTTGGAAACTCCTTTGCCATTGCACTTCCCATCATACTGCACTCATCCACAATCAACACCTTTTCCTCGCTATTAGGATAAAAAATTATATGGAATTTTTTTTGGTCCATCCAACCTAGAACTGATGGTCCTAGCTTAGCCACATAGAGTTTCCCTCTTGCCAACCTAAACTTGAATGAAAATGTCACCCACCTGAAACCCAGTATATTCATTTTTTCTCTCCTGAAGCTCTCAGGGTTTACATTTGTAGGTGTCCATACCTCTTTCATTCACTATAGTGAATGGTGACCCTGAATCCGCAAATATTTTAATTGACACTCCCCCTATCAACATATCACACACTGGTTTCCCTCTTACAGAGCCGTTAGAGATATTAAGTACAAAATTCCCTTGCAAACTCTTGACACAACCCAATTTCAAGTTCTCCTTCTCTGCTTCGCATCCTTCTGGGCTGTCTCCTTCCAATACACATTTTATACTGCTTTTCCTTCTTGTGCAGACCTTAGAAAAATGTCCTATTACCAATCATCATCAGAAAACTTAATTTCAGCCCAAAATGGCCATAAAAGCACAGATAAAAAAGACTACAATACATTTGGTTAAAAACAGAACTAAAAATGAGCAATATTGTCAGAGTGATGTATGCAATAACGAAACTATGTGATAATGCAGCACTGTTTATCACTGAAAATGTTAATAAAAATATAAAAAATATAAAAATGGCAAAAAAAATAAAAATGAGCAACATTGCATTTGTTACATTGTCATAACCATTGCACTGGGAGAGACACCAACTAGCACGGTAGGGATATGTTTAACAATCATAAACCATTATCATCTCAGTTGTCCCTCTAACCCACCCCACAGCCCCACGTTATTGTTTAAGTGAGACACTTAGAAAGTACCTGTGCATCATACAGCCAATCTAGAAGATCATGACTCCATTGTCCCTCTACCTCACCCCGTAGCCCCATGTTGTTGTTTAGGTAAAACAGATATAAAGTGCTTGTGCATGATACAGGCAATCTATAAAATAATAAAGTGCTTGTGCATCATACGGGCAATCTTTGGGATTTTTAAATTATCTGCAGAATTAATTTAATAAAAAAGCCTGTTTGTAAGCAGAGGGTGGCCATAACATAGGTCTAGCACCGTACAGATAGAATGGACAGTAGCCTATTTAAGCATTATAGTTAAAATGATTTTCTTAAAATGGTTCTAAAATAACTACTTACAGTTTAAAAAAAGATACCAAAATGAGACTAAGAACAGGGCCCATTGTGGAGAAAGTGATACAATGGGTTATCCCGTGCTAGGGGGTTATCTTTAGAATGGCACTACGAACGCACCTCATTGAGAATAAAAAACCTGAGACAGAAAACACAATGGGTGGGTGTGTGTCATATTTCAATAGCCTGTATGCCTCCCTGCAATGTCTAAATCCCAGATTTCTGCATATCTGGCGGAGCCAGCGGGTCCTTGTCCTTTTATATCCTTGGCAGATGGAAATTACACGGATATCTGTTTCTTCCAAGTTGCTGCAAGCTGAGCAACCCCGATCCGATGAGTCCCCCCACTTACTGGTAAATGCGCGCAGTGGGAGCACCCCGTGTCTGAACTGAAGGTATAGTTTCTTTGCCAAGAGTGACTGAATATCATCCAGAGCCGATTCGTGTCTGTATTGGTCTTTGACTTTTAAAAACTTGAGTGTTAAACAACCAGCTGATGGATTCCCTCTAGCCATGGTTTGCTTTATATTCCCTATAACTCTCCACTAGGGCTTTCCTAGGCGTTGCAAGGCAAGTTTCTTCTGCATTGGTCCAGAGATTACCTATCCCTATTGCGACGCAGGTATTCCATATATGCACCAGCCATGAGAGTTTACCCGAACCCTGTAGCCTCAACACTTCACTCAAATTCAAATTCAAATAATCTTTATTCGGATATTAAAAAATAGCCATAAAAGATACATATTATACAATCGGGCCTTCAAAAACACAGTATTCAATACATTAATAAATAATTCATATTAAAACCTACATCTTAAAAGCTAACAATCGACGTCGTCCTTAAACGAGGGAGCTGTACACTTGTGCACTATTCCTTTCAGGGTTTTAAATCTTTTATTACTACTCCTTTTTAGTGCGGTCAACCCAATTACTCCTCTCCCCTTGTTTTTCTCAGCTTAACTGCCAAACGCAGGAAATGTACCATGTTGAACAATGTGAAAGGATCAGCGGCAAGCTTGAGAAATAAAAGGGCCACCTTGACCTGTCCAATATTGGCACGTTTAAGTATTGATTTTAAAAACAGTGAACGTGGGTAAGCGAAATAGGGACATAGTAAGACAAAGTGCAGGGTGTCTTGCGGAGATCTAAGATCGCAGCCGCAGCACCCTTTTAAGCTTACATCATGTACAAAACCTGCTGGAACGGCCAAAATGTGGTGCAGCAAGTCTAATTTAAATCTAGACATTAGAAATCTATCATGTCTATTGTACATGTTGGCCAAATAGAATTCCATGCCCGGCCTAGTTTTGATGAGCTGGTGTGATCTCACTGTACTTTTGGGCCCTTCTGTTGCCTCTCTGCTCCTAGCCAGGTACTGCCTACAGGCTTTCTTTATGCTGCCCTTGTCTCTATTGGCCAGTGTGCTTGGATCATTAAAGCACTTTTCGTGACCCAGCCTGGTCAGAGCATCCCTTACATATCTTAACCATGGTATTCTAACCCACTTATCCCCTTTCATGCAATCCTGTATGATTAATCTACTCAGGGTTGCCTCAGGGTTAGTCCATATTTTTACCCAACAGGAAATTGGGTTAGAGGCAACCTGATCAGTGAGATAATCTATGCCCAATTCCTCGTGGGCAACATACGAAGAGACGCTTATAGGCACCTGCAGGAGCCTTTTTAGAAATTTGTCTTCTTCTTTTTGAATGTTCCCCATGTCACGAAAGCCCCAAACCTCGCTTCCATAAAGGGTCTTTGAGCAGCATACTGAACTATATAATTGGATAATTTCGTGAGGGGACCAGCGACCCAGTCTTGTTGCATAATTCATAATAGATCCCACAGCACACGGGAGTTGCCTGCATTTAAGGCTTACTAGGGGTTTAAAGCTGAGATCTTGGTCAAAGACAATCCCCAGATAATTAAAAGTTTTTTACTTTTTCCAATGTGTGGGAACCTCTTGAGAAGCTATAGTTCTTGGCCGGTTTTTTACCTACTTCCATGACATAAGACTTGGATAAATTTGGCACTAGGTCCAAGTCCGCCATGAACCTGACAAACCCATTGATGAGCAACTGCAGGCTCCTTCCTGTGCGGGCCAAGAGGACTGCATCATCTGCATATAGGAGGACTGGTATGCTTCTCTTCCCTATAGAAGGGCAGTCTGCCTCCAGCCCTCCCAGTGCTTTGTCTAGCCCATTTACGTAGAGCGTAAATAAAAAAGGGGCCAGGATGCAGCCTTGCCGCACCCCTCCCGGCAATGGAACAAATCACCCTCATCTGTGAATCTCACCTGTGCCGTGGTTTCAAGGTGAAGTGACTGTAGTGCTCGTAACAAACCCAAGTCTATGCCCATCTCAGCCAACATCTCCCACAGCTTCCTTCTGTTAACGCAGTCGAAAGCTGCTGAGAGGTTCATGAACGCTAAATACACAGTGCCTTCCCTGGCCAGAGTATATTTGGCCACTAGATGATAAAGGTTAAAGCACTGATCTATTGTCGAGCGCCCACTTCTAAACCCATACTGGAGATCGGTAATAATATTGTATTCTTTGGCCCATTCCAAAAGGCGATTAAGAATGACTCTCCCCATGATTTTCGCCGTGACATCTATAAGGGATATTGGGCGATAGCATTGGGGGTCATTTCTATTGCCCTTTTTAAATATTGGGACAATAACCGACGTAGACCATGATCTCGGCATGTCCCCCTGACAGGCAGCATTTAGTACCCTGGCCAATATTGGTGCCCAAAGTTCCACCTGACTTTTGAATAAGTCTGGTGGAATCCCATCTGGTCCAGGCGCTTTTCTTAAAGTTAGGCCGTCTATTCCAAGTTTCACTTCTTCCACCGTGAATGGAATGCACTCACCCTCGACTAGTTCCAGCGATTGGGATTGCAGCGTCTCTGGGTTGCCCCGATTATATAATTTTGTAAAGTGCGCTACCCACTCCTCCGGTAGGATGTGGGATGCTACCTGAGGCTTATTCGAGTCTTGGAAACATGGGTCATTTATTGTTTTCCAAAAGCTTGTCCTGTCACGATGTTCCGCTGCTTCTTAGAGCGACTCCCAAGCTTGGGATTGAAGGCTATACTTCCTTCTATTAATGGCCTTTTTGTATTGTTTCCTGCATTCCATAATCGTATCTCTATCCCTTGGGACTATTTTGAGCGCCTGCTTCAGGTTTCTGTGGGCCTTCGAGCATTCCTTATCGAACCATCTCGGGCAGGAGTCAGTCTGCTTTTTCATCTTACGCCGTAAAAGACTATCAATGTGTTGGGCAGTGCCCTCAAATGCTGTAATCAGGTCGCTCCCCTCAATACTGCTATCTAAACATTTCCACATATGGCTATCATTGTCAGCCAGTAGCGCTCTGTGTAATGCTAGCCCATCAATTTTACACCATTTGATTCTCAAGCCCTGATCCATTGCCTTGTATTGTCCCCCGGTGATCCTCTTATCTGTTTTGGCACGCCAATCTAAGATCGCTATTGTTAATTCCAGGGGATTATGGTCACTAAATGTACTGGCGACTATCGAAAAGTTTCAACACAAAAGTACTGGCACCCAGAAGCAAACATTTATTTTTGATCTGAAATGGGTGGGAGAGAGAATGCTTTGTCAAAAACCTCCAATGCTCATTGTATTGTATAGTATCACCCCATCCAGTATGCTACAATATTAAAAATTGTGTAGGTCGACAGAGAAAGGGGAAACAAAGAAGTGTGAAGTCAGTCCACAAATTAATTAACTCTACACAAACCCTCAGTCATGAAAAAAAGAGGTGAAAAAATGTGTAAAGACAGAGAAAGTACCTCACGTGCGCACCACCAGAGGAGCTACTGGTTGGTTCTCACCAGCTTGCCCACGTCTATTTCATCATTGGTAACTTTCTCTTAAGAAAAATGTGCAGTGTCCAGTGCAGAAAAAACACATAACAAAAGGAGGTGTATTGTGGAAACAAAAACACAAAAACTGTGCCAACAAAGACAGAAAAGGGGTTAGACTCTCAAATATTTATTTATTCTGATTAGGAGTCTATCCCACTGTTTAAAAACACAGCATGTTGAATACCTTGGTAATGACGGCCAACATGTTTCATTGCCAGTTATTTTGTGGCAAATTCATCAGGGCAAGAAGGGGTCAAAGATCACCTCCCTGGACACACACCATTAAAAAGGACTGACAAACACAAAGAGACAACATACAGCATAATTAGTTCATCGGGAGGTATATTCACAGTGCATCACAAAGAAAATTAGGATTATGAACTCAGATCCATTACCTAGTTGGAGCTATGGGCCCACATACCAGCCACCAACCAGTCGCAGGGGCGTTTTAACGTGTTTACTTTCGCCTCCCTGCTCAGCAAAGCACGACCGTTGCTAGTGCCTGCGTCTGTGAAAAAAAGTATATCGATCATATACACCTGACAGGGAACAGTCCCTGATATCTATGTTATCACACACCATCTTGTGATGCAAAGAGAATCCACCTGTATAAATGTTCAAATCAACACAGGACGCGCTGAAAGGGGCACATAACCAGCCCTTATAGTCTCCATCAGTCAGCGGAAAATCATGTTAGTTTTCATCCTAGCCCGGCCAGTATAAGTAAAGCTTAAGTAACTAACAAAATATTCATGTCCTGTTAACGTTGTTGTCACTTAATGCTCCTAAGGCTATCACGTGTGCTCACCCAACAGGGTGTAAGCTCCACTAAACCATGCACCCTGGCGGCGATTCACACACCGGTCTTGTGGCTGCAGGAGACCAAACTGGTCACTTGATATTCTTATGCCCTCAAAACAACCTAAAAGCAATTTTCCTCAACTTGTGCCACGCTCGCGAACAACTCAAATTCTACACAACGAGGCAGCCATACACCGCTCGATATGCGAGCAGCAGCCTCTCCGCGTCTCATAGATCCCCTGCTTACCATGTAACTTTACACCCGGGTGGTAACTCAACACTGGAACGAGTTGCCGCCCGCCTGCGTCTGCTTTCAAATAGTTACTAGCCCCATCTCGCGAGATTCCGTGGCTCTCAGTCTCGTATCTAGGTGGTATTGGAGGATGCGGCGGCTATCTTAGCACTATGTCAGGTCCTATTTAAATCTGACAAAGACCCTATTTAAAAGGTTATTCCCAAATAAAAGGAAAGACAGGGAAGACCATCGGGACTGCAGAATTAACCCTTCCAACTCACCCACGGTACTCGGGCTAAAAACTCAAACGCTATGGATATATTCATTGTAAATCCAAATAGCTGCCTCAGTGTGAGAGAATAAGGCGGCCATCTTAGCACTGTGTTGGGTCCCTATAGCAAATATAGTTAACTCCAGTTTCATACAGTCATAGACCCGCCAACAGCCAATCACACAGCTCCATGTCGAGTTCAAGGACGCGGCCGGGGCCCAACGACACCTTAGTAGATTAAAAGAAGCGGCCTTAACAATAGACAATGCCATATCCCCAGTGACCAAAGGATAGGGAAGAGACCACATGGGAGAAGTCTTAGTCCCCAAGCTGATTTCATCGGCTAATGAGGCTGAACCTATTATGTGTTACGCTAAACTTGATATACCACACATAGAAAGACAGGGGTTGACCCAGGCAGTAAAGTCATATTTTCATGATGTTATAATAGAATTACAGATGACCACTTATCTGCTCACTTTGTTCCACTCAATTTGGTCATTAAGACCAATAGTATCCCCCTTCTCCGAGTAGATCCAGCGAGATTCCTTCACTGCCAATCTTTTGTCTATGTCGCCAGTAACACCAAAGACCTTCTCCAAAATGACCCACTTTAATGATTTAAAGTGATGTTGCTGGTCATGATAATGTTTTACCAGGCGTGTAGTGAGCTTGCCAGCCCTGATCGTGCTTAGATGCTCCTGTATGCGTACCTTGACCTTTCTGGATGTTAAACCAATATAGTGTAAACCACAGGGGCATGCCAGTCTGTATATTACATGGCATGTATTGCAATTAGTAAACTGACGGAGGAACCAGGTTCTCCCACTACCTAGTGTAATTTCAGTTGTTTTCTCCGTCAGTCCACACACTGAGCAACTACCACAGGGATGGTGTCCTGGGGGAAGGCTTCCACTCTTCTTATCATGAACAGGTCTCGTGTGCACAAGTCTGTCCTTCAAGCTTTGCGTCCTTCTAAACGCAAATCTGGGCTGGGGCATCTGAAAATCACTGGTTAATAGCAATGACCAGTGTTTCTTTATTATCTGTCTGATCTTGCTAGACAGAGGGTCAAACGTCAGGACTACTGGCAGGCTCTCCCTTGCTTCCTTTTTGTTCCTCTCAAGTAGGGCTTCCCTAGGTGTATTATGGGCCCTCTTACGAGCTCTAGTGATTACTCTCCTGGGATAGGCACGTTGAGCCAATTTCTCGCTCAAAACCTCCGATTGACGCAGGTAGTCCGATGTAGAAGAACAATTCCTGCGGTATCTCAGAAACTGGCCAACCGGAAGGTTATCCCTTAGAGCTCTAGGATGAAACGACTGGTAATGCAACAAGGAGTTTTTGTCAGTAGGCTTATGATGAACGCTGGTGCTAAGTTTGTCATTAACCACAGTGATGTCAAGGTCAAGGTACGTGGCCGTCTCCCTACTGATCTGCCAGGTGAAATTTAAACAGGTGTCAAGCGAATTCAGCCATTCCAGAAACTCACAAAGGCGTTGTTGAGTGCCAGTCCAGATACATAGAACATCGTCTATATATCTCTTCCAGAGGCAAATATGCCCCTGGAAGGGATTGGAGGATTGGTCCAAGTAATGTTCCTCGAATTGGCCGACATAAATGCATGCCAGGCTAGGCGCGAAGGTAGCGCCCATAGATGTCCCCGAAGTTTGTAAATACAGGTCATCTTTGTGGCAGAAGTAGTTACGAGTGAGGGCCAGCTCCACACATTGCATAACAAAAGACTGGGGGGTATCGTATCCTGGGCCCCAAGGGCGCGAGCTGCTGCCACCAGCGTCGCGTCCTGGGGTATGCTAGTATACAAGGACTCGATGTCAATAGTCACAAGTAACTGTTGGGAAGGGTCGAAGTCCATTTCATTGATGATGTTCAGGATATCAGTCGTATCCTGAACATATGACCGCTGGTTAATTACAGATTCCCTAAGGAAGAAATCAGCAAACTGTGAAAGGGGCTCGAGTACCGAGGAGATTCCTGACACGATGTGGCGACCAGGGGGGGGGATGCTGGGCCTTATGGATCTTTGGCAGAACATAGAATGCCGGTATCCTGGGGTTGACATTAACAAGAAACTCTGCCTCCTTAGCAGTGATCCACTTCTTCTCCCGCGCCTGTGCCACAATGATGGTAATCTGTTGTAGCAATTCGGCCGTGGGATCACGTACAAGAGGACGGTAATTCCTCCTGTCACTCAACAACCTCAGAACTTCAGCCTCATAGTCGCTGGTATTCATAAGGACCACAGCACCCCCCTTATCAGCAGATTTAATGGTCAACGCAGCGTTATCCTGTAAAGATTTCACTGCAGCCCAGTCCAATTTGCTCATGTTATTAAAAGTATTGATATGTTGAGATTCCTCGAGCAGTCTGATCTCATTCAATACCTTGTTCTCAAAAACTGCCACCTCAGGGCCCACTGTGGATAGTGGTGGACAGAACTGGGAGGGACGGTGTAGATCCGTTGAAAAAACTGAGGTGGGAATCGGTTCTTTGTTGGCAAAGAATTTTTTGATCTTCATTTTTCTCACCACTTCGTGGACTTCAGTCCGACATTTAAAAGAATCATGTTTAGGAGTCGGAACATACCCAAGTCCGCGATTCAGTACCTTGAGTTGGCCTGTAGTTAGCTCATGCTCAGAGAGGTTTACAACAATGTTATTTACATCGGGGCTCGGACCCGGCTGCGAGTTTGGCGCGGGGAAAACATTTGCCAGTTCTGGGATTGGTTCTGTCTGGCTCTGCCCCGTCCCCTGTGACCTCCCCCTCTGTTGCCTTGTTGGGCCTGGCCCAAAAAAGAACGGATCAATGAACCAAGTTCTTGATTGGCCTGTGGTTCAAGATGGAATCTAACCTTCCCCTGGGCTGTGGGTAGAGAGGCCTCATCGTCCTCACTGGAGGTATTATCAAAAGTCCAGTTACCAGGTGTTCTCCTAGGCTGTTGACGCCCCCCTCTCTGATATCTCGCTGGAGGAATACTCTCACTGCTAGCTTGGTAATATTTATCATCAACATAAGGGAATGCCCACTCATGTGTGTATCTCTCCAAGTTTCTTTTGAGTCCCTTGATTTTTTGATTGACCATATAGTTTTTATATTCGGTCAAATCGTCTTGTATTCTCTGTAGATGATCTTTAGTGTCAGTGAGAGTTGTGTCATTTCTTATTACTTCCTCTAGGTCAACAATCTCCTTCAGTAAGGCATCGCTCAGCCTTTTGGCCATCTGAATAATTAAGATAAGCCAATCCCGGGTGCATTTATTTGCGATGAAACTCCAATCAACCCGGAATTGCTTATCTTCTAGGAAAAGTGACTGACCCTACCAATTAAGGCATGAGAGACAAAGATGTAGTTGATGATGGAATCACAGCCCCGCCCCTTAAACGATGGGGTTACTGAATCTGGTGATCCATCCTCGACTAGATCCATTGTGTGTGTTAGTGCCGATTTGCCTAAAATTGTGCCTAATGCCATGCCTTCTCTGGAGTGCTCTATATGCCATCCTTTTGTAGTGGGACAAGCGTCCCATGAGCCTCCTTCCCATTTCAGGTATGGGCACGGGTGAGTGTTAAAGTCCCCCATTAAAATTAACTGGGCACTGGGGTCCCCCACATCATTTAACCCAGTTAATCTTTGGTCTAACTCCGCCAAATTTGACATCGATTGTCCTGCATTATAAAAATTTTAAAAAATAACCTTAAGGCCCTTTGCAACGTATCTTATGCCCTGGAGGCATTCAGAATCCCACCCTAGGTCTTGCCAGCTTCCTTGCAGCGTCAATGCCGCATACATAATTAAACCACCCTTGGCTCGACCCCTAGGCGATTTACAGGCAGGGACAAAGAACAGTTTATAACCCTCCAGGAACAGGCCACTGCAGTCCGTTTCCCATGTTTCCTGCAGGCAAATAATTTCGTATTCTTTAATAAAACTTTGCCATTCCTGATTTGCGACTTTAGATGCGAGTCCCGCAATATTCCAGGACAGCATCCTCAGCTCAAAGGTTGTACGAGCCCTTCCACAAGTTCCCTCTCAGGGCCTCCTTTGTGTTGAGTTTGTCTCTATACTAATTTCTTGTGAAGGTGTATCTCCCCCCACCCTAACCTGTCCAGTAAGTATACCAGCGTTAACATCCTGATTATTAGTTCCTATTTTACTTATTGTTCCCTGGTTTCTTACAGCATCATGTACTCTCTCCTCCACTGTGCTCATTACATTTCCCAGTCAATCCTGCTCATCCAAAGCAGAGTAAACAGTGAGGACTGCAAATCTATTTGGGGCCAAGCGTATGTTATCCAATCTGCTTTTCATGGCTGTTCTTGGCCCTTGCATGGTCTGCCTGGGATTAAGGGCACTGTCCCTATAAAAATAATACAAAGGGAGCATCCTTACACACGACCCTCTCTTACTCTCCCCGTGCCGGTTATCTAAGAGTTCTTTTACTAGTCCCGGGAATCTTAAATTTACGATAATACAGTCGCCAGGGAACTTTTTCTCACCGCCACCAATCCAGGCTACCCTCCTTGCCATAAGGATGTGGTTGTGCTGGAATCTATTGACTGGTATATTGTTATTGACCCAGTGCGCTACCTTGTTAATCAAGGTACTAGTCGATTCCTCAGCTCCCTTGCTCAGTCCCGGAACTCCTACAAGCACCACTGAATAAGGACAGGAGGCCGGGGGTAGGTCTAATGTCTGGAGCCCTGGAGTGGGCTGGATGCAATCTGTGTGGTCTGTCCCGCGTTGCCTCGTGTATTCCCTATGTGTCAAGCCATTGTCTGTGGTCTCAGATCGAGTGCCTAAATGGTCCCGGATTTCCCCACTCAACTTCTTATTACCCATGATGCCCGTATTAGCTACATTTGATGATGATATGCTGCATTCAGTTTGTTCAGCCCCCCTATTATTTGGCTCCTTGTTGCTACAATTCATCACTGTACTACCCTCCTCCCTCTCCTGCCCGGGGTCTCTAGTATGTTGTGGCTGGGTTTGGGCCATGAATTTGTTTATGGCACCTTCCATATTCGCTAGTTTCGCCATTACTGGCCCTAGCAGACACTGAAGGAGTAGTTCCATTTTGTTTTCTAACACTGAGATAATATGTTCGGTCCCACATGACCCCTTTTCGTGGCAACATCTAGGGCACACTATTTACTCCGGGTTTGTAATACTGCCTTTGGTAGGTTTGGCCGCTCCCTTCCGGCTAGCTTTACTAGCACGCGTAGAGCATTTTGAGCCGGCCGCCCCTGAAGGCCCCGCTGCTGCTTGATGTGTTTTGGAGCGTGTGATTACCTCTTCCCCCAAGCTCCATTCCACATCAGTCTCACCTACTACTCGGTGATTGCTAGACTCCTCCCTTGTGGCGTCCTCCTGCGTTACTCCCTGAGGTGTGATTGGCTGTAATCTCTCTCTGCCATATGTGCTCAGTCCGACGGCTTGATTATCAATCAATGTCCCTATCCCGCCTGTACTCGTTGTGTCTCCCTGTAGATTATGGACTATCGTCAGTGATGTGTCAGGTGTGTCGGCTTGGGTGTGATGCTCCAAAGGGGGCTCATTGGGATTTGCCCGGCCGCCGGGCGTTAAACAGGACGCTATATTACCCAACGAGGATCTTTTCGTTGCTAGTTGGGGGTCCAGGAACAATCTACACTCAGCCAGTTGAATTTCATGTACTAACAGTGATTCTGCTCTAGTAATAAAGGCATCCAGGGTCCCTTTAACTCCTCCCCCTGCCCTCGTTTTAGCAGTCAGTTTTTAACCATAATGGCACAATCTGCTACCTAATATTCCTTCTTCAGCCCCCCTGATTTAGAATAACACTTATATTCTGGCGTCAGTCTGATCTTATGACCATCCAACAGAGGAGCCGTCTGCTCTAAATGTCCTGCGTTAGCGTGTTGTCCCCCAGTGAGATAAACAAGCAAGAGCAGCCGGGTCAATATAAGTTCCAAGAGTTCTCCCAGGTACCAGCATCCAATGTACCTTAATGAATTACACAATGCACAGTTAGCACAAATTACCTCTGTAGACAGCGTGACCAACGACGTTCAATGCGAGGTGTACGGGACGTGGCCCGGCCCGGCCTCCGTCGGCCCCTGATGGCCACAGACGGCCCGCCCTTTGCCCGGCGCCGCCCGCGCGCGTCCCGCGACGCGGAGGGAGCCTCTCAAATTTAAGCGCCTCCGGGCGCGCTGGTAGGCGGGACCAGGAAGTGCCGCCAAGGACTCTGGGGGCTGTAGTCCCCCCCCCACAGCGGCCAGCGAAGGTAATGGCGGCGGGGGAGACCACAGCGTCACCGTCCCAGGAGAGATGCCAGGAATTGAGCAAAGCGTCAGGTAAGTTCAGCAAGTTCAGCAAAATGCCCCCGCTCCACCGAGGGAGCCTCTCAAATTTAAGCACCTCCGGGCGCGCTGGTAGGCGGGACCAGAAAGTGCCGCCAAGGACTCTGGGGGCTGTAGTCCCCCCCCACAGCGGCCAGCAAAGGTAATGGCGGCGGGGGAGACCACAGCATCACCGTCCCAGGAGAGATGCCAGGAATTGAGCAAAGCGTCAGGTAAGTTCAGCAAGTTCAGCAAAATGCCCCCGCTCCACCGAGGGAGCCTCTCAAATTTAAGCGCCTCCGGGCGCGCTGGTAGGCAGGACCAGGAAGTGCCGCCAAGGACTCTGGGGGCTGTAGTCCCCCCCCCACAGCAGCCAGCGAAGGTAATGGCGGCGGGGGAGACCACAGCGTCACCGTCCCAGGAGAGATGCCAGGAATTGAGCAAAGCGTCAGGTAAGTTCAGCAAGTTCAGCAAAATGCCCCCCACTTCACTCAACTCTTCCCTATAAGCCGACAGTTCGGGGGGTGCTTCACAAATGGCACCAGAATAAGAGGGGTCTGAGGGCGGCTTCATCAGAAATTGGCCTAATCCCCATGTCCAGTCTGAGAGGTGTTAGAGGGTAGCTAAGGTGAAGACCAAGGAGTTGCCTAGCGAAAGAGTTCTCAATAATTGCTAAGGAGTCCAGGGGGCGGTGGCCCCAGGTTTCAGCACCATACAGTACAGCACCCCTGCCTTGTGCTTTATAGAGTTCAACTGCCGGGCTTATAGATTTATGTGTACAGCTCCTATATACCCTTGTTAGGCCCCCCGTCGACTGTACCAGCTTTAAGCTTGCTTTCTGGATTTGCGCACCCAATCCAATTTTTCTGTAAGCATAATCCAGAGGTACTCAAAGATGGAGACCCTCTCTAGTGGGTTTCCGTCTAAGCGGGGATTGGGCCGAGTACTAGTTTTTGCATTAAAAACCATATATTTAGTTTTTTGTAGGTTGATCTCCAAGCCCCGATTCCTACTGAAGTTGTTAAGTGCCCTTTGAATTTCCATGGGCGATTTAGACAGAAGGAGAGTGTCATCCGCGAACATCATCGCGGGAATTTTGCGATTTGCAAATTTAGGGGCGTCAATGTGAATCTCTGAGGTTAGTGACTCAACTAGGCCATTAATAAAAAGACAGAAGAGTGTTGGGTCCATGACGCAGCCTTGGCGTACACCTCTTTCTACCGGCAATGGAGCAGTTAATTCTCAATTTTTTCCGAACCGGATTTGGGCATAATTGCCTTGATGGAGGCGTTCCAACAGATGGCAACGATATGGTGGGACGCCCATATCCAACAGAAGTGCCCACAATTTCCCCCTCAGAACCAGATCAAATGCGGACTGAAGATCCACAAAGATCAAGTAGAGGCTGCCACCCTCTATAAGTATGGACTTCCAGTAAACATTTGAAGCCTAAAGATTTGACCAGTTGTTGAGATCTTGGCTCTGAACCCAGCTTGGAGGGGGCTTACATTATGCTCATCCATCCAGCTCTGTAGCCGTCCAAGAAGGAGGTGGGCAAATATTTTTTGACTTACGTCAATAAGACTAATAGGACGGTAGTTAGCAGGGAGAAGCGGCAATCCTTTTTTGTAAATGGGAATAATTTTGGCCCCAGCCCAGGTGGTGGGAATCGCCATTTTGCAGAAAATGGCGTTAAAAAAGGACCACAAGTAGGGGGTCCAAATGACGTGTTCATAGCGAAAAGATTGCCAGGGATCTTGTCAAGCCCTGGAGCCTTGAAGGGTAGGATTCTACTAACTGCTTCTGTTATCTCTTTTAGGGAGATGGTTGGAGTGGTTATCTCATATGACATGAATGTTGTGCCCACTGACTCCTCTTCATCCACCTCCCTCACATATAGTGATTCAAAATGTGCCCTCCATTCGTTTTCTGCTATATTGGGTTCTATAGCCCTTTTAGCTTCCTGTGTGCCTGTGTTAACTATATTCCAAAAGGTTCGCATATCGTGTGTACTCAGGCGTTGTTCAGGGTGTCCCATTTAGTTTTCCCAACTTTTTTTGCTTCCATAACAGCTTTACTATGGCGTACCCTTTTCTCTCTGATTGATGCCCTGTCATTATTTTTAATAGCGGTAATGAGATCTGTCTTAGCCTTACGGCAGCTCACATTATACCATGGGTGTTGTGGACTTCCAGCCCCCTTCGTTCTTTTATTGGGGTTAAGTATATTAGCCAGACTGATTACTAAGTTTTAGTGATTGTTAAAAGTTTCAGAGAGTGAGTTAGAAGCCCCATCGTTCATAGTTAATTGTTCCACTGTTAAAAGAAAGGGAATGGTTATTTGGTATAATAGAGCCAGCATTTCTTCGGATTGGCAAAAATCGCCCCAGCGTACTTTCCTTCTACAGGTGCTCAGTTTTAGCCTATGATCAGGTGAAGATGATACTACAGATGCGTTCTTTTCACAAGGTGAAATTACCACTAATATGAGAGCGTTGTGGTCACTGTCATGGCGGGTGACGATATTTAAGTCTATCACCCTATGCCATGATTTAGAGTTTACAAAGATATAGTCTATGATAGATGCTTGCCCCGGTCTATTAAAAGTGTGATTCCTGTGGTGTATCAGATTTAGTGCGTCCATTACATGCTCTCAAAGAGTGTTTGAGTGTTAGGGTGTTCATCTGCAATGCTAGTGGAGACCATACACGTGCTGTGGGGATGTCTAGCTCCGGGATAGCCCAGTGGAGGTTCTCATCACTTGGGGTTCCAGTGACCCAGCCATTCAGTGGTTCAAACTGGCAAGTGAAATCCCCGCCCATTATAACCTCAAAGTTGTCAGGGATTGATGGCAGAAAGGCTTTCAGTTAGTCAAGCGTTGGTGACTCTAGGCCATAGCGGACCGGACGGGAATAGACATTAATCAAGGCGATTCTGATCTTCGTGGGGAAGGTCAGAAAAATGCAGATGATGTCTCTATCAGTTTAGCAACACATCCCAAGTGCACACCAACCCATGTACATAATCCCCCCGATGGCCTTCCCCTGCCCACGCTTGAGGCTGTTATACTGAACGTGGCATAGCCCACTCTTTGAGTATCCGCCCTAGCCCAGGTTTCTTGGAACAATTGCTGCATTTTTGCTTTGCTGCAGGACAATATTTACTAAACACCAAGTGATCCCTACTGTCGCAACAATAGCATCTCCTTTCCTCCGGTCTTCTCTCCTTCATAGTACTCCTCTGTTTCTTGCTTTGATCTCTGTATCCCATGTTCTGCACTTTGTAAACACCCTCTGTATCCTTTTCCGATTCTTTAAGTTCTGTCGCCCATCTTCCCAACATCTCTGCCTTCCGCACAATTGCTTAAACCTCCTCCAATGGTGCATCTCCATTGACCCACAGCCGTTCCTGAATTGCAGAATTATTAGCATGCATGACCAACTGATCTCGTATAAAATCGTCATGCAAATTCCCAAACTTGCAAACAATGGCCAATTTCTTCAACTCTGCTATGTATTCGTCCACTAATTCTCCATTGTTCTGTTTCCTTTGAAAGAATTTATATCACACAATACCAATGCATAATTTCGGTGCAAAATAATTATCCAGATCTTTCAAAGCTGCCTCAAAAACATTAACATCCCCACTTGTAACTATCTTGGGCATGCGAGTGTTCGCTTTCAAACCAACCGGCCCTCGAGAATGTAGTAAGATTCTTTTCATTTGCTTCGCCTTTATTTTACCAGCTTTATCCACTGCCTTAATTTAGTTCACAAAATAGTCCTTCTACTCCACCCACTTCATTGCTGGTTCTGAACCAGTTGCCCAAAACACGTGTGGAGGGCTAATAGTAAAGTTTTGCTGGGCCATGTTCTCCTCAGGTGCGCAATTCCCTTGTTCCATAACATTTCTCTCTCTCTCTTTTTTTTCTTTATTCACATCTCGCAAGTGGTTAAACAATATCCATATACAAGCCTTCCCCCGACTTCCTCACCTGTTCCTGTAATACATCCATCTTACTTGCAGACTTAATTGTCAATTTCAGCAACGCGATGTTCCTAGATCTCTCTGGTCGTTGCCAGGTAACCGCTGTCACACCAATATTTAATTGCCCTCAGCTGCACGAAGTCGGACTTCACTCCAGTTGTTTCCAGGCAACCAGATTAAATTGAATGCTTCCCCCAAAATGGCCGTCACACAACATCATGCTGCGTGACCTCAAGTAGCGACGTGAAGACGGCAGCTGGTTCTTTCCTCTCACGCTCCACAATGCCGCCTTGGAACACTACCACCGCTCGGAATATGCGGCCGACCAGCAGTTGCAGTTACTTTTTTTCTTCGTGCCTCTTCAATTCCCAGCATATTGTTCCTTCCCAAGTGTCTCGCAATTACACAGCATCCGCTTCCTTCAATTCCAATTTTCGGCAAAATCTATTAATGCCTTGCGCACGCATAGCCGTTTCCAAATAGTCGCCAATTGTAATGTTGGCACACCGTGTGAATCACAATGGAAGAAGTCCACTTTAAGTTGAATTTATTAAGTTACATCAGGGTACTGGTGAGAGCCGGGCAGTGCAGCTTCTACTCCAAGACCTCCATGCCACGAATGCCTTGGTCTGGAACCCGGCCTGTGGAATGCACATACATTCCATGCCCCATTCTAATACAGATAATTCTACCAAAACAACATTGGCCAAGCAGTATTTTTGGCTGCTGCCTACATTCTAAGCGTTCAAGAGGGTCCGAGACATTGCAGGTTGTGGCCAACAGTATTTTAATTTTTTATTTTAGGGTCCCTATTTTTTTATTTCACTTAAACAGACAGGTTGTGAGCTGTCTGTCCGCCTCCCCTTTCTGTTCTGAAGCCTCCGAGATCACCTGCGGCGTACCCCAAGGATCATCCCTCAGCCTGACATTGTTCAACATTACATGGCATCGCTCGCCCACGTTGCCCGACGGCAAGACCTCAAAGTCATCTCCTACGCCGATGACACCCAGCTGATCCTCTCCCTCACCAAGGACCCCCTCACCGCCAAAACCAACCTCCACGAGGGAATGAAAGCCATCGCCGAGTGGATGAAGAACAGCCGTCTGAAGCTGAACTCGGACAAGACAGAGGTCCTCATCCTTGGCTCCACCCCCTCAGCCTGGGACGACTCCTCCTGGCCGTCCGCACTGGGAGCAGCACCAGCACCCACCGACCACAAATGCAACCTGGGGTTTTTCCTCGACTCAACACTCCTCATGATCAAGCAAGTCAACGCCGTCTCGTCCTCCTGCTTCAACACCCTCCGCATGCTCAGCAAGATCTACAGGTGGGTCCCCACCGAAACAAGAAGAACGGTCACCCAGGCCCTCGTCAGCAGCAGGCTGGACTACGCCTTATACGCAGGAGCCTCGGCCAAACTCCTGAAACGACTACAACGCATACAGAATGCCTCTGCACGCCTGATCCCGACATCCCGCGCCACAACCACATCACACCACACATGAGAGACCTGCATTGGCTCCCCGTCATCAAGAGGATCACCTTCAAGCTCCTCACCCACGCACACAAAGCGCTCCACAACACCGGACCGGCATATCTCAACAGACAACTCACCTTCTACACCCCGAACCGACAGCTACGCTCCGCCGACCTCGCCACCGTCCCCTACATCTGAAGAGCGACCACCGGCGGCAGATCATTCTCCCACTGAGCTGCCCAGACCTGGAACACCCTCCCCATCCTCCTACGGCAGACCCAGGACCTACTAACCTTCAGGAGGCTCCTCAAGACCTGGCTATTCGAGCAGTAGCAGCACCCCTCCCCCTCCCCCTCCCCCTCAGAAGCCTTGAGACCCTCACGGGTGAGTAGTGCGCTTTACAAGTGTATTGATTGATTGATTGATCTGTCAATAGCCTATTATGAACAGTGCCGGTGTTCCGATCAGCAGCAACCAGGCGAAACAAAATTGGCGCACCTCAGTGGTCGGGATCTGAGGGGAACGATGTGACTATACATTTTTTATTTAATAAAACAGTTCCACCACTTTTTGGGAAAAGACAAAAGTCCCAGGGCTGTTAATTCCGAGAGTTGAAATGTAAAGTGTAGAGACACTTCTATGACTAATTCACCTCATCCCAGGCCATGACTCTGACAGCCACATGACACTCACGAGTGCAACATTTTTGTAAAGATGTATTATATACTTGTATCACCCTATTCACGCCACCTTTTCGTATTTCATAACCATGAATGTATTTGTAACTTGTTAATATGTAACTTTCACCACGAGTACCTATAAGTAGTTGCACCTACTTCCATGCTAACTCTCATTCCTTATGTCATTTACTTCGCTCTATTGTAAAGCGCTTTGACACCTCTGGGTAAAGTTTGTGCTCTATAAAAATGCATAAATAAATAAGGCCGTCCACTGTGCTGTGAAATCGAGGCAGAGAGCAAAACCAACCTTCTTGCAGGGTGTCTTGGTGCCTGAAAGAAATGTAAATATGCGCAGCTTGTCAATCTGTAAATGTGAAGGGTGCTTGGAAGCCGGTATTGGCTTTAATTGATGGAGTTACTTGAAGATTCCTGATGACACCATTTTCTTTTGAGAGTAATTGCAAGGGTGCAAGTGTGTGATTTTAAAAGATGGTCATAAAAAAGGCACTATGTATAGTCTGGATATTACTAAAATCTATATTTTGGATTCACGTTTTAAATTAAACTTTTTTTCTCATTTTGTAGCAGCCTATTTTATACTGTGTGTAATGCAAGTTAAAAATAATTATTTACGTATTCACAGTGCTTTCTGTCACAGACTGGGACCTCGTAGCACTAAACATATACAAGTCACTATTCTCCACTGCACCAACCAGGATTTACATCTGTAGCCCTATGATTACACACATAGACCTCTGCAGTACTTTAACTAATAGAGGTTACATAATGTACGATTGTGAATTTCCCACTGATTTACTTAACTTGCATTAATTTTTTCTTGAGCTATATCTTATTTTAGATGTAGTTACCTTAAGGTGAAAGACCAGTAAAAGTTACAGAAATTTTTTTTTAGGCACGCCTTTAACCTCGCCCCCACGCTCTCTCACTACGTCCCCTTATTGCACAGTAGCACAGTGCCTATACTTTTTTTTAATGCACTTACGGAGGGAGGGGTGTAATAAAAAGCAGCATGCAACTGGACAGACCCTTAGTGATTGAAGTGAGCCATGGTTGTACCTGGTCACTGGAGCCTGTATCCGCTACGTTCAAGACTGGCAGCTGGCCAAGCAGTATTTTTTGCTGCTGTCCACGTTCCAAGCATGCAGGAGGGTCCAAGGCTTGGCAGGTCGCGGCCAACAGTGGTTTTAGGTTTTTAGCTGTCTGTTGGCGATAGCCTATTGTGAACAGGGCCAGCTTTTACACCAGCAGCACCCTGTGCAAAACAAAAATTGGTACACCTTATTAATCAAATCCCATGCCTCATAATTGTTTTTGTTTTTGCAGTTCTGTATAGCGTGAAGTCGCCCAAAGGCATTGGATCACTTTGCGAGATCACCATTTATATTACACAATGTGAGATTCTTTTTTTGGGCACAGGCAGAATAAGGGTTTGCACAGAATCACAGGAAGTTCATCTGATGCCAGGACTCTGACCTGGTTCTTCAGTTCCAATGTAGGTAGCTCAGGCCGTTAAGTCACATATTTTCCATTTGGTGTACATAAGGCAGCATCAGTAAAAACTCTTCTCTAAATCAAAAAACTACTTTCTGCGACAGTGCAAGCTCCATTTCAACACAATAGGTACAACACAAACAGCAATGCCAGCTTCTGTGGCACACACGCATGTACACACACGCAAATACAGTACATGGAGTACCAATGCTACATTCAGACATAGCAGTTACAGTACGGTTAATATCATTATAATATTAGAATGCAATAGTGTACCTTGTAGGCTAATATTCTATGGTAGCGTGAAAAATAACTGACCCACATAAATCATAAATGTAGCGTTCTAGCAACCCGCCAAAACTTTGTCCATTGTCGGAAATCAAGGCCCCTGAACCCGACCTCCGACCTAGTTCCACCTAGTGGTCTCTTTTCTCCCTTACAGTTACCTGATTCTGAGGTCGTGAAGGATCGTAACCTTGCATGCAGCTGCCCCTTTAACATCCCGGTGGACGATGAGAGCCACGTCTCCCAGAGGCCGGACGAACCCCGCATGAAGAGCGAACTCAGCTGGGAGGAAGGACAAGGGAGTGTCCAGATCCGGAAGGGAGAACGAGCGAGGAGCGCAGCCCCTGAAGATGCCGGAGGACGCCAGACGACGGACGGAGAGAGCGAGGAGTCGGGTGCTTGCTTGACGGAGAAGCCCCGAGACTTCCAGGAGGACGCATCGCCCCGCCACGGCCCAGGAGCAGTGGCGGTGCGTCCATTGTGGGCATTGGGGCGTTGCCCCCGCGCCCGCACCCGCACCGTAACTCTTAGTTTTATTGAAGTTCAGCCGCAGCGGCTCCGAGGGAGAACTGACATTGACAATCATGACTGTCAGTCAGCATGAGTCAGACGTCGGACCGCCCACCTCCTTCAGAGTCTGAAGGGGGTGGGCGGTCTCCGGTCTGGCGTCATGTTGACTGACAATCATGATTGTCAGGGGCAGGCAGCAGGCAAGCACAAGCACAAGTGCGCATGAGTGGGGATGGTGGCGAATTTTTGCACCGTGCCCAGTCATGCGCACTGGTGCCTGCTCAGGCTGGCGCATGCCCATTAGGAGAGCGAACCTCGGTCTCCTAATGGGCAGGCGGGCAAAGCGTAACATTGCCCTACGCCTGCTCTGATTGGCTTAGAAGGGTTTGCTACTTAGTTCCCAGCAGGGATGCGGCTGTTCCACTGTTGGCGCCAGAACGGACCCGAGGCCGGCGGCGCAGACCTGGTCAGGTAGGATTGATTTTAATTATTTTAAAACTCCCTCCCCCGCGCGACACCCCCTCTTCTCCCCTCGCGAGCCGCGACTGCCGCGGTATCCCGCCAGAAAGGCGGTTACTCTATAGTGCAGTCTCCCGCTGCAAATCAGCCATGCTCCAGAGACTGGTCGTTTGTGGGGTCCACGGTGAATACACTGGTGCTGGTTGAGGCTGTTCCTTGGATTAACATATATATGCGTCATATGTGGTGGCTGTAGATGATTCGAAAGGGAACTGACGTCCCTTGTGTGCGAGTGTTTGATATTTGGGTTGGTCAGATTTTTTAAGGGTTGCGTTAATATGCCTTTATCTGGTCGTCAGTGGTAGTCTGGGTTTTGTGGTGTGTTCTTGTTGCAGAACGGCTGCTTATTGTATAACGAAGGCGGCAGGAAATTACGTTAATGTAGCGCTTACTACCTCCGACGAGGCGTTGGAGAGCTTAACGGCGAGTAGCAAGTTCTTCCGTCCTCAGTGTAGCATCCTGTTGGCTATGCTACCCGCCATTCGATGGCGGCTGTATAACTGGTCCTCCGTTTTGTAATTAAAAAAAATGAAGTAATCGATTCGTCGTTGACTACGAAAAGAAGAACTTGTATGTATGAGTTTCAAAGTCCTTCATACATAACTTTTTACAGAAGGGTGTTTTTCTCAACAGTGCAATTTAAATTGGTGTAAAATCCTATCCATTCCCCATTGACGCGGCTCTTAGCTCAGCGGGTCAATACATCTGCAGCAGAAATATACGAGTGCAGATCGATTTGAAGCCCCAATGGGCCGTCTAAGCTGTTCATTCTTCTGTCCTTCGGCAGATTTCCTTCTTTGTAAAGGGGGAGAGTATAACTTTGCAACCGATACCAACTTCTGGAGTACGTTGCCTTTCTCCCCAGAATCCCATCAGTGCCTGATTTCATTGAATGAGCAGAATAAAGGGGTTCACATAAACGTCTGTAAATACGTGATGATATATAGTGCAGGAAAGAGATTATCCGCTTTACTTTGAGACACCTTCGCCGCTTGTCAGCTAGTTTCTCGGTCATGTTATGCGTAAGGCTTGGAATGTATATATTTTAGGTAAAATAGTAAATTTAATCGCAGCAATTGACTCCATTAACGAAATCTGGAGGTGCTGCCACATCAATAGTTCCGCTTTCACTTGCCTAACGAGACAGTTTTAGTTAACCTAAGCTGTTGTGACCGTAATGGAAGTAAGCTGTACTCGAAGTATGGGAGGGAGGCTGGGCCCCAAGTGATCGGATATTGATCCCTCAGCTGATCTTGATGTGTCTTAGATACTGTAAGTTGAATTATTTGGGATTTGGAAAGATTGACCTTAAACCCTGAGATGTCCCCAAAATGCTACAATTCCGTATTAAGGCAGAGAGTGAAGTTATAGGGTCTGTCAAGGCCACCAACACGTTGTCCGCCTATAGACTAATGGGGTGGGTGTTCCCCCTGAATTGCAACCCAGTAATGAGGGGGTACGCTTGAATGCACTGTGTTAGGGGTTCCATGTATTAAGCAAATAGGAGCAGGGACATAGGACAGCCCTGCCATGTCCCCGATGTATAGGGAGTGTGGATGAAAGTCTTATTTAATTGAAGCATGAAGCTGTCTTGTCCTGGGGATTAAGTGCACCATTTTTCCACTCTTTTTCAAAATTTTCTACGCTCGCTCGCTATGCTGAAGTATGCCAAACATTTTACGCCTCACCACTTTCAAATGTCACCGTCCGCCACTGCCCAGGAGGGTCGTGGCTTCAACAGGTGCGTGAGCGGATAAGGGGAGCCGGGTGTCGGGCGGGACCGTCTTTATGAAATCTAGGGAAGGGAAGCCGTACGGGGTCATGTTTATAACACCGGGACTGACCCATTGTATGTTCTGAGCCTTTCTCCTCCTCTTTGGTGACGGATATCCCTCCCTTGTGCAATCTGAGCAGGCAGTGCTATTGGTCCCTCACTCCCGCTTCGTAAACCTGATCCCGTACTTCCGCACTAACGATAGTGCTTTCTCTCTTTTCTTTTTTTTTGCTTTTGAACACCCTGAACCTTGCGGTCTCGGACGTGGAGAAAAGGACGACTTCTCAAGAGGCGTTTCCTGCTGAAGACTCCACCTGAGACTATCTCACTTAAAACGATTTGTGTATCAACTTCCATTAAAAACCCTTAAGCATCAGCACCAACGGCCCTTGTGTGCTTCTTTTGGCAAGACCATTACAAATACATTGCAATTTTTTAACTCCTTCATAAAACTCTGCAAAGCAAAAAGTCCTGCTTTCATCTCCAAGCCATTTATGTGCTCAAAACTTTCTTTCCATGACCATCTGCCACGTGTCTCCTGTTTATCCAGACATGCACCCCAACCAAAAAGGCTTGCATCTGTCTCCAGCATGTAATCTGGACATACTCCAAAAATTGTCTGGCCAGTCCAGATTATCTAACCACCAAACTAGTTTGTCCAGTGCTTCCACAGGAACGTGAATCCGATCTCTGTAACATAATGCTCTCCTCAAACCTTACATCTTTAATCTCTGCAGAGCCCTGTAATGAAGAGGTCCTGGAAAAATCACTTGAATTGAGGATGAAAATAAACCTATTACTCTCGCTAAAGATCACTGTGTAATAGACCGTTTCCTTAAAATCTGCCTGAGTTCTGTCTTTATCATCATCACCTTCTTTTCAGGCAAACTCAGTGTTGCAGTCACTGTATTCACCTGAATTCAACTCGTGGCAGGGATCTAACACTGACTTTTCCATTTTGATTAAAAATCCCAGAGGTTCCAGAAGGGCTACTTCAAAATGAAGTTGCTTACTCAACTCCTCCTGATTTTGACATGATTAAAAAATTGTCTAGATACATTATTCAAATCTTAGAGTTATAGAAGTAGAGGAGCACAGTAACCATTTATGTTACTACAAGAGTCCCATATACTTAAGACACACAGCATATATCCCCTACATTCATAAATAAGAATATCTCTTAGACAACACAACATTTTTTCTCATAAAGACGAAAGCTATTAGTATCCTTATTCATTCTTCTTTTTATTTGTATGTCCTCATATCATTGTACAGAAAAACATGAAATGTCCAAAACACAGCCTACGCGTTTTGCCCCAACACCACGGGACTTCTTCAGGGCAACAGTTATAATCGAATTAGTCCAAAACCTCTAGGCAAAAAGAATATTCTTGTGACCTTGTCTAGTCAATACGCAAAAGGCACATTGTCCATAATAAAGACGTCCGTAATGCAGCCACTGTGCGTATCCCCAGCGCTTCCACAGACTATTAAAATTCGGTTACATAATTTATTAACTTCCGGTTTATTTAACCAGCCTTTCCCACAATTGTTTTCTAAGTATTACATCTTCTCTATGCTTCTCTCTGTCAGTCCTCGAGTTTAGGGACCCTCAATGACAAAAAGACCACCTATTCAGGCGTCCAATATCCCCTGGTCGAAGCAGGAAATGTCATCTGCATCGACCAGGGGATATTTATATTAGTGTGCTTAGCCATGAGGAATTTGTCTGTTAATCTCCCCCTATGTGGGTTGCTATGCTCCTGTTGGTCAACCTAGTCCCAATAATGGTGCTTAAGGTCCTCCTTGCTCGGGGGAATTTGGGTGTTCCAGGACTCTTTAAGGCCAAGTAGTATCATGGTTTTCTTTACGTATGATGTCCACTTAACCCTGTTGCCTACATCTAAGTTCATTACCTCCGTTAGGGCTGCAGCGTAGTTGTCAAGTTCAGAGGTACGCCTCATGCGGGCCCAGAAGAGCAAAGGGCGGAGCTTGGCGATGTCCTTGATCGACCGTCTGCCCATGTCATACATTAGAGGTGTTACTGGGGTGTTGCATGTAAGGGAACAGGGTTCTACACAAGAAAAAATATTTTCCTTGTGGAGTAAACAAAAATAAATAAATGCAACTGCACACACGCAATGGCATTTCCCCATGCGGAATGCGCACTTTGTACCACTATGCATGCATCAATGTATCTGCGTAGTTGCAATTGTAAAGTCACCAAAGCTTACCAGGAGTATGGCTGAAACCCTACGACTGTCACAGCTTCGCCATGCAATGTCGTAACCCTCTTCTAGATTTATTGGTATTCATTTTTTCTTACGAACTCTGTGAGTGTTTTTTTGGCTCATAAACAGCGTGTGCCTGTCAAGGTAAGCCCAGCAAGTGAAACCAATGATTAGTGTCCAGTGCTCAGAATATGCTAAACTGAGATTCTCTTTTTTACTGCCCTTGGTTGCAGAACTTGAATGCATTTTAGTCAATACATACACATAATTGTAAAATATGGATATTGTTTTGCTTTAAATAACCCCTCTTTTGCAGCTACAAAGGCACATAACCATAAAGAAGGATTTCAACTCTTAAGGCAGTATTCACACCAGGCAGCAGCAAGGCCCATCTTTTGAAACAGTGCTGTGGATGCTATCAGTTGAGCAGACTTGTGCAGATAGCACTTGCAACCACAAATCTTCTGTCTTGTACCACAATAGATAATAAGAGGTCTAGTACTCAATTCAGTGGTACTCAGTTTATCTTTCCCAGAAGGATAAAGTACTAAGTCAGCTGATTAAAACCTCGTAGCTGCAGATTCACATCTCAGCAGTGAGAGATGTGTGATCCTTCCAGGGTCTGTGTGTACCAGTGAGAGGCATTAAGCATCTCCTTTCCATAAAAGGACACCTAGCTACACATTATGTGACCTTTTCAGCCATACAGATGGGAGATTCCTGGGGACTTCAATCTGCAGTTTCAAAAACCAACATAACCGAAGCACTGTTTTCTGGGTATCTTTCAACATAAATAATGCCTGGATGGAAAAAAATGTATAGCACCCTAGTAACAAAATAAAACCGTAGAAATATAGGCAGTCAGTCAAAACTTTTATTTCGGTATATTACCATAAAAAGACATAAATACATATTTACAATAAAAAATTGGTAAAAATGAACATTTACAAATGGTATAGTCCATCAGGAATAAAAACCTGTTTTAAAAGTTAAATGAACATTTAAAAAACAATTGAAAGCATTATTAGAGGGACAAAGTGATATCAGTACAATGTAAACACATAGAACAATATCCCATCCCTACACGATCTCATATCTAAGCGAGCTTTCGCTGCAGCGCTAAATTCATCTCTGTGGGAACAGTTTATAACTTATCATATTGTAATTTTTTACACGTTGAGTACCACATGGAAAGGAGGAATCTAGCCATCGCAAACGCTATGATAGGGGTAGTGTCATATTTAAGGATTCTAAAAACCTCCTGATAGTCCCTAAGGCCCCTAGACTTGCAGAGTTGGATAAGCCATTTTGCTCTTGCCTTGGTGTAAAGAGGACAAAAGAGCACGACATGCAACTCTGTCTCGCAGATATCGGCACATTCAGGGCAAGAACTCATAGGACAGGGCACGCTAGTCCACCTATGGGTTAAAACCCTCAGTGGTAAGGAACCATGTCTGAACTGGATGTATAATTTCTTGGCCAGTGGGGGCTGGATAACATCCAAAAAAGTTTCGAAGTGAGGACTGGTCTTGATGTCCAGGAATGTGTTAGTAAGCCTGCCCAAGGAGGAGTTTAGTAAAATTTCCTTTTGATACTGCTGGAGAGCCACGATCAGTGATTTCTTAGTCAGTAAAAGGCAAGACTCTTCAGGTGACAACCACAGGTCCCTCTTACCTATGGCATAACAAAGTTTCTTAACATACATTAGCCATGGGATTTTCCCCAAATTCCCTCTTGACAGGAGATCACCGAGATCCTGCCTGTAACTCGCAAGCTCGGGTGTTGACCAGAGGCGTCTCCAATACAGGAGTGGGCGGTTCAGGACGATCTCTTCAATAGGAACTAGTCCTAGATCCCATCTCAGAGGGATTAGGGGGGTACTCATTGGTAATTTTAAAAGCCGCCTAATAAAACTATTCTCGGTTAAGATTAGAGGGGCAATACTACAGTGACCCCAGAGCTCTGCGCCATAGAGCGCACCCCCTCTTGCTTGGGATTTATATATTTCCATTGGGGGGCCCAAGGGCTTAGAAGAAGAGTTATTAAAAACCTTCAAAATACCCCCCACAGTTTGTGTCAACTTCAGATTGGCCTTCACCAGATGAGACTCCCATTTCATTTTATCATTAAGGGTTACCCCCAGGTAGTCAAATGTGGACACACGGTCCAGCTCTATTCCTTCCATCCGGGGATGAGGACAATTAGCCGAACTACGGCTGAATACCATAAATTTAGTTTTGTATAAATTAAATTCCAGATCCCTTATTTTACAAAAGGAGCAAAAAGCCTCAAGTGTACGCTGGATGCCCATAAATGATTTTGATAATAAAAGCGTGTCATCCGCGAACATTAGGGCAGGTATCTTTCGCCCCGCTAACCTTGGGGAATCCAGATTAGTAGCGCACAATAAATGCTCAATCAGCCCATTAATAAAAAGAGAGAATAATGTTGGAGACAGAACACACCCCTGCCTCACACCCTTTTAGACCGGAAATGGACCCGAGATTTTCCCGTATCTCACCCTTGCATAGGTTCCATCATGCATTCGCTTAAATAGATGGCACAGATAAGGGGGGACACCCATCTCCAATAATAAACCCCCATAGCTTCTCCCTTTGGACCATGTCAAACGCGGACCGAAGGTCCACGAAAATCAAATACAAATTGCCAGCACCCATAGAAACCGTCTTCCAATAGACCAGCTGTAGCCTGAACAGTTGATCAATAGTAGAGACTTTTGCACGAAAGCCTGCTTGAAGGGAGGTTAGGATGTGATGTTCCTCCATCCAACTCTGTAATCTTGTTAAAAGCATGCGAGCAAACAGTTTCTGTAAAACATCAATTAGGCTTATGTGGCGATAGTTGGCCGGGTCCAAGGGGGAATATTTTTTGTGGATGGGTATAATTTCGGCACCTAACCAGGTGTGGGGAGTCTCAAGGCCCTGCAAGATAGCATTAAAGTAAACCCAAACATAAGGAGCCCAGATTTTTTGTTCACTTTGATATAAATCGCCTGGGATCCTATCAAGGCCCGGGGCTTTCCCCGATGGAAGGGTACTAAGAGCCAACTCGATTTCCAAAAGGGTACAGGTTCGACTCTCTGAGTCCCCATGTTCCCGGTAAGCCATAACAATATCATTTGGTTTGGTTACTAGATCTGATCCACTATCAAAGTTACTAAGCGAGTAGAGGGGCTTGAAGTGCTCTAGCCAAACCTCTTCGCTAAGATTAGGAATGATCGCAGAGGGGCTTTCTGCCGAACCAACTCGAACAAGATTCCACAATGCCCTGAAGTCACGAGCTTCTAGGGCTAGCTTCATACTTTGCCACCTTGAGTCCTCCCACTCGGATTTTGCCTCTTTTATCAGATTTTTATAGTTATCCCTCGCAGCCCTGATACTTGGCTGGGTACCCAGTTTTACTTACCTAATCAAAGCACTCTTGGCCAGCCTACAACTTTTATTATATCAGTGGTCGTTCTTGATTAACCTAGACCTCTGTGTGGTGGTACTATAAAAGTAACCAGCCAGAGAGCCAAGGAGTTTATTGTGAATGGACTGCAGGTTCAGGAGATACTGCTGGAAGGTATCTCTATTGAGACTCAAGAGGTGGGAAACTTCTGCCAAACTGCAGGCAACGTGGCGATATAATTCCGCCAGCTTAGCCTCCTCAGTCGCAATCTTTGCCCACCTGATGCATCTACCACCTGCCGCTAAAACAAAATTCACACTGCTAGTTGTTACTAGACCCCTAACAACACTATGACCCCCGATATTATTTACCAATTCTAGTGACAGGAGATTATGGTCACTGTCGACCCTAGGGATGGCAGAGAAAGCTCCCAGATAGCCCCAGAATTCCACGTTCACCAGAATATAATCAATTATTGAACAATTCCCGGGTCTATTAAAAGTATATGAGCCCGGGACATCAGGAAGAAGTCTGCCATTACAGGCCCTCAGAGAATGTAGAATAGCTAGCTTATTGATCTCAAGGGCCAAAGGCAATAAACGTTTTTCCGGGTACATAATACAGTCAGGGATTTTATAATTTTCGTCCTCATCCAAGGTCACTGGGGGGATCCCAAGGAGGGGTTCAAAGTGGCAATTAAAATCAGCACCTATAATTTTGTGGGACAAAGGGGGAAGGGAGTGTAGAAGAGCGTCTAAGGCACCCAGGATCGATAATCCCAACTGAAGGGGGTAGGGACGCAAGTAGACATTAAGTACTACCAGCGAATAACCACCGGGGAAGGTCAGCACTAAACATAGAATATCTGGGCAGTGAGTGTCTAAGGTCTTGGCTGAACAGCCAAGATGAGAGGCAGCCCAGATAGCTAGCCCCCCGAGGGTCTTCCCCTGGCTCCTTGGGCCGCAGGTGCATAAAAGGTTGCATAGCCTACCCTTGCTGGGGTGGACCATAGCCACGTTTCTTGAAATAAGCATATGTCGTAGCTATCCATAAGCCCACCCCACTCTGGATTAGGGAGTTTGGACCCCAGTCCAGCCAAGTTCCACGACCCTACTAGGGGTCTGCGTGTCACTTCTTGAATGGAACAGTCCTCCAAGAGGTCACAAGCCACAGAACAGGGAGATGCTACTAAGCTGATACTTTGGGGCGATGAGGGGATAGCAGATGCTCCTGTCCTGGTTCCGTGTGCCAGATTAAGGAGGCCCACCTCCGTGCTACAGCCACCCTTTGCCTGGCCTCCTTTTATATGCGTAGCCTTCCCTTTAGCCTGCCTCGGGGGTGGTGGTCAATCCACAAAGCTAAGTGCATTAAATGAATTGCCAATCGGAATATTATAGAAAAAGTCCTGAGTGGCTTGATGGAAATAAGGTAGTTCTGTGGGCCTTGGAACACGAGGATGCGTGTAAAAATACCCCAAATGATAGGTGTTGATGGAGCCTTCTTTGGTCAGCCCTCCATGGTCCAATATATGGCCCACTACTCTCGGATCCCTGAAATTAATTAAGACGCAGTCCCCACAGATATCTTCAGGTCTGGTCCCCAACCAAGAAACTCTTCGCACGAAGAGAATCTCCCCCCTACCTACTCCATTCAGTGGTCTATGATTACTTAACCAGTGAATAACTTTATTTTTTAGTTCATGATAGGATTCCCCCTATCGCTCAACAATGGAGGTACCCCCGTGAGCACCGCCACATATGATGAAGCCTCGGGGGGTAGCTGCGGCTAGGGAGGAGATTTAACCAGTCCCTTTATGCCAGTGTTCACAAGCGGGTTAGGTTGCAGCCTACCCACCCCCAGGCTATGTGTTCCAAGAGCCTTTGAGATGGGGGGTTGATCACAAGGGGCTGGACCAGTGGCTGCTCGAGGCGTATTAGAAGAAATAAATGGACCAGGAGCAATAAGGGGTTGAGCTGGCATTACCATAGGCAGCTGGACTGGATCTTGTAGTGTAGATTGTTGTGAATTACAGGGAACCTGTGGGGTGGCTTTGCTAGTCGTGGTAGATGTTCCCAAACCCCCCATGCTACCAGGATCTCGCAGGGCACATTTTGATTGGATATTCCCTACACCTCTATTGTTAATCAAAGTTACTAGTCTGTCGATCTTTGTCGACAGAGATTTAAAATGAGCATTTAGAGTCTGGTCTATGTGAGTCTGTAGATCTATTATTAAGTGGGTGGCCCACACAGGCGGACTCAAAATGGGTGGGTGGGAAGCAATATCCAGCTGACCAGGAATGGATAGGGATGGCATTGAAGTTTTAACCATTTTTTTAACTAACTTCTTTTTTTTGGCCTTACTCGCTTTTTATGTGCCACAGGAGATACCATAGAAGATATAGACAAAGCAGCTTCCACTGGCACGCTCTCAACGAGTGGTGTCTGAGCACATGGTAGGTGTGTAAAAGAGGGCAACATGAACGACAGGGCTTCCACATCATCCTGATTTAGTAAATCTGCAGAACAATCATCCAAGGACGATGCAGGAGGGATAGCAGGCGTAATTGACAACCGCCTTTCGGTGTTTTCAATTGCTGTAGCTACCACCCCAATGGTTTTCTGAAGCATTTTGTCTATGGCTGTGAGGCTCGGGAGCGGCGGATTCGAATTTGCTAATTGCCTAGTCATTGGGCGAGTATTAGAAGGCTTACAATGTTTCCCCATGATTAATCGTAAGGGACTTAGACACAGAGTATTCCTAGTAAGTATCAGCTAATTAGCTAACACAAACAAATAATTAAAATGAGGAGGTTATAATAACGAGTTTTGACTGCTTCAATACAAAACAATAAAACAAATAAAATTACCACATAAGGAAATGGTGCGAAGTCCAGCTAGTCCCCTGGCACCGATTAAGGGAATGGCCCAGCCCGGCCTCCTTCGGCCTAGGATGGGCAAGGACGGGCCCGCCCTTGGCCCGGGCTTCGCCCGGGTGCGGCTCGTGCGCGTTCCACGCTGCGGGACTACTGGTGTGCTTTAATCCCTCCCCGGCGCTGCCTGATGACGATGATGGCAGGCGCCCGGGGCTAGGGATGCTGGTACTTGAAGTTTAACGATGCCGTTCCCCTCACGGCAACGGGAGAAAAGTGCTGGCTTGCGACGGAGAAGTTCCCCAGAGGACGCAATTCCCCTCACGGCAAGTAGATAGGCATAATTAAGGCACCAGGTACGATGAGCGCGAGTCCCGCGCTGCGGGACTACTGGTGTGCTTTAATCCCTCCCCGGCGCTGCCTGATGACGATGATGGCAGGCGCCCGGGGCTAGGGATGCTGGTACTTGAAGTTTAACGATGGCCGTTCCCCTCACGGCAACAGGAGAAAAGTGCTGGCTTGCGATGGAGAAGTTCCCCAGAGGACGCCGTTCCCCTCACGGCAAGTAGAAAGGCTTAATTAAGGCACCAGGTACGATGAGCGCGAGTCCCGCGCTGCGGGACTACTGGTGTGCTTTAATCCCTCCCCGGCGCTGCCTGATGACGATGATGGCAGGTGGCCGGGGCTAGGGATGCTGGTACTTGAAGTTTAACGATGGCCGTTCCCCTCACAGCAACGGGAGAAAAGTGCTGGCTTGCGACGGAGAAGTTCCCCAGAGGACGCCGTTCCCCTCACGGCAGTAGATAGGCTTACTTAAGGCACCAGGTACGATGAGCGCGATATAGGCAGAGGTTTAGATCTTTGCCTTAGTGTACTTTACGTTTTTTCCTTATTCACCTACGACACAAATCTGTGAATGATCTGTCCCCATTTAATCTAGAAAAATAGTTATTCCAGCTGTTGGCTGCAGTAAATCTTCTTACATTTCCAGGTTGAAGAGGAGTTGGAACATGCATATTTGTGGGCAAACAAACTTCAAAGGCAAACCACACCTTGAAAGGTAACACCCCACCCTTTGAGTGGAATTAACTACTGTGGTATTCTCCACACAAGTGGCATAAAAGTCCACTATAGTAAATGCCATGGCCCTCAGTCCAATCCAATCCATCCAACTCCAATCCAAACCACTCACCCCAATCCACTCTAATCTAGCCTCCTAACCCACTCCAATAAACAACAACCTAGCCCACTCCAATGTTCCACCCTCCAATTTGCCTCACTCCAATCTAAAACAATCTGCCCTCTTCCAGTCTAAAACAATCTACCCACTCTATCTGCCCCACTCCAATCCAAAACGGTCTGTCCTACTCCAATCTGTCCCACTTCAACCCAAAACAGTCTGCCCCACTCAATCCAAAACAGTCTGCCCCACTCAATCCAAAACAGTCTGCTCCACCCATTCCAAAAAAAGTCTGCCCCACCGCAATCTGCCCCACTCCACTCTGCCCCACTTCTATCCAAAACATTCTGCCCACTCCAGTCTGTCCCACTCCAGTCCGCCCCACTTCTCCAGTCTGCTCCACTCCAACCCAAAACAATCTGCCCCACTCCAAATTTGCCCCATTCCAATCCACCTCACTTCAATTCACCACACCCCAATCCACCCACACCATCTCTATTCACCCCACACCAATCCACCACAATTCACCTGACTCCAATCCACCCCACACCATCCCTTTTCACCCCACTCCAATCCACCACAATTTACCTGACTCCAGTCCACCCCACTGCAGTCCAATCGACCCCAATCCACTCTTTATTTTAGGTTTTGCCTGCACAGCGCTTGAGCTCTTGGGAAATCTCTTGAATTTTATATATTTAAAAAGGGGGCCCTTATCAGTTCCCAATGCCGAATTACTGTGTTCATTCTCTTTTGTGTGGAGCCTTTTTTTGTTAATTTTCCCTGGCTGAAATAATTTACGATACTTCCAGTAAAGCTGTTCACACTGTTTAAGCCCCATTCACTGTCAAGATAAGATCTCTTCCCACGGAAAAGGCAGACAGCTTCTAACAGTATGCTGGAATGCTTGCTTTTTATTACTTGGTTGTGTGAAGTAGATGCTTTAGCCTTAGAATGTTTGTGTCATTTCATATTCATGCCTCAGAACCTTTCTTTACACTTTGTAAGCATTATCGGATTGATTTTTTTCAACTCAATCTATTTGGCGATTATGATCAAATTCTAAGTGTAATAAACATTGCACGTTAAAAATGAAGTTAATATACAAAAGCTATGCTGTAATTTATAACTATACAGACAGACACAATTGCAGTTATCTTGCAGTTAAAAGGGGCTTGGTTTGAATGGTGCAGCAGGTGCAGTGGCACCGGGGCCAAAAGCTCTAGGGAACCCACGAAACGCAGAATATCGCTAACTTTTACTACTAAATAATCAGTCACAACTGCAGTTATCTAGGCACTAGGGCCATGATTTCAATGGTGATGCAGGTGCAGAGCACCGGGGCCAACATTTGTTAGAACTCCTCTAAACACCAAATATTGCTATATTTTACTACGAAACAAGCAGTCACAAATGTAATTATCTTGCAGGCACTAGTGGCATGATTTTAATGGTGCAGCAGGTGCAGTGGTACCAGGCCCAAAAGTTTTCAGAACTCCTCTAAACCCATAATATTGCTATTACATCAATTAATTCTATTATTTCCCTCTTTCATTTTTCAAAATATTGCTATTGCTTACCTGCACTATACCACTAGTAACAGCACAATATAATGCCTTTTTGTACATAAACAAGTCATAAAACTTTAACAAATGTTCTGTGACTTATATTGTACAACTACTCAGCAAGCTACAACTTACAACGAAAAACAGCTTATTGTTAATCACATAGGCGAATCCTAATGCATATACCAATGCTTGTTAAGGAAGTGTCACCACTTCCTCCAGATTTCTCTCCTTCCTCAGTCATCGTTTCCACTACTAATATTATCCAAGTTTCTCTCCTAAATAACCTCAACCTGCTCCTATTAAATCTGAACGTATTCTCTTTACAATTTTTTTATACTAACTCATTCACAAATCCCCGCAAACATATTTATCCTTCACATGCCACAATCGCACTGTGAAGATTAAACTGTTAACCATTTTAATTGTTTATTGCGTCACCCGCTCGTAAAACTGTACTGAAATGCCCGACATTGGCTTCATGTTGCTAGAAATCAGTGGGATAATAGACCCAAAATAGCCGCCAAAATGTGATGCAATCACACGTAACAAGCGCAAAGACATCACGATTTGTTTCTATAGAGACCTGCAGCAACTAAACACTCCGCAATCAGACACCCCGAATGAAGCCTCTGCACGTGTGCCTCCTCAGCATGAGTGCAGATTACAAATGCCTTACACTGAGTCCATTACTGCGTGCCCCCGTTGGTCCAATAAAACCAAAATATTTAAATCTCAACAGCTCGCCTACATATATTGCCTACACATTGAATAATAAATCCTGTAAACTGGGATCAAATGTAAATGAGAAAAAATCACAAAATACCATAGTAAATACACTTAGATATTTATTCTACCGACTTTAAATCTTAAATACAGCTCATGGCCTAAGCATGTAATCGATTCACACAAGATACTTAGCTGTCAAGGAGCAGCAGATAAAAGAGGAAGATGGCGGCTGGGTTGAGAATTTAGAGAACTTCTGGTTTTGGGATTTTAAGTATGGTTAATGTTTTTCTTTGAAGTGCTGCAATGGAGTTGCAACAAAATACTTATACATAATGCTACCCTCCGGTCTTGAAATGAAATTAAGAGTTCAGTAGTAAATAAGATAGTAATTTCCAGCAGAACCTATAGGCTTGCAGAATTAGGAAAAGCCTGCTACAACAATTGCAATAACCCTTTTTGAGCTCCAGCTCGAGGCCATTGTTTCCTTCCAGTTGCCCACAAACAGAGACTAACAGGTTTATAAAGAAAATGTCAAAAGCTCCCCTGCTCCAGGCAGAGGAAACACTCCTGTCTTCTCCTCTTTATAGGCCACTTTCATATCAACAGTTGGTCTCACCATTTTGGCCTCCATATTGCAAGCCCTTCATAACTCATAACTAGTGTATATGAAACTCAGGCCAAATGTACTTTCTATTTGTTCCTGTATAAATAAACGGTAGAGTAAAACTGTAGTAGCCATTTTGTATTGCACTGCAAAAGAGTGTAATGAAACTTCACAATTAAATCAATTAAGAACAGGTGAGGCTAATATTCTGCTCCATGGGTGCTATTTAAACTGAGAAAAAGATGAATGTAGTCAGGTCCTGGCTTTCTGTTGCCGTGGAAGGACTATACTTGGCACTATGCCTCCAAATCACTACTAGTATTACATTTGTGTGTTTTGCCATATAAATATTCTGAATTAAACAGTGTGGTAGAGGTAAACGTATGATTCCACATTGTGTGATTTCAAATTATTTGCCCTTGCTTGTTGTTAAAGTAAAATGCTTCTAAAAACAGGATGCTTCATAAATTAAGAGTTAAGTAAGTACGTTTGGGACATGGAAGTAATGGTTTGGCAATTGTTTTAACTGTGGACTACATGCATTTCACTGTGTTACTCATTGCCACCCTCTTTGAATAGCTATTTTATTTTTTCAGAATGATAAGTTTAGCATTTTTCCACTTTAAAAAAATAATTAAATAATGAAGAAAACAACATTCGGGCAAACATTGTCACCATTGAATATTTGATATTCAATTTCAATTTGAATTCAATCTTTATTTCGATCGATTAAGATCATTAAAGACATTTAACGATAAAAAAAGGCACTCGACTACTATTTGATATTCAATCCAGCACTAGGTGTTTTTTGATTAATTGAAAAGTAGGATATTACCTCTTATGAAACATCGTACTTTAAACATGTCATCTATGGAGGCTGTATGTATAAACAAGGGTGACGCTGAGGATATGCCTTTTGAATATGGTTTGGTTTGTGAATAATGAAATGTGCTATTAGAAGATGATGAAGAATAGGAAATAATCTTAGGTGTCTAATCATTGATGACGTTGACAAGGAGTTGTCTGTGGTTGCCATTTGAGAAGTAAATGTTTTTTACATGTTAATTTCTAGCGACCATCGTAGGACTGATACTAAAAACTGACACTATGTGTAAACGATGCTATGTGGTTCCTTTGACTTTGTTTGCACAATTATTTTGGAACTTTAATAGCAGACCATGACCTTTTTTATTTCTCAATCACAAAGCTGAAGAGCTAAAAATATAAGCCTTATTATTTGAATGCTTGCGAAGCAGTTGCTCCGTGCTAACATGAAATATTACTGCAGCTTTGATATTTAATTTAAAACAGAAGGAGCAAATGAGGTTTTGCACAATTACAGCCATTTAAGTAAATGTGACCTCCCCATTTTGGTTAAGCCTGCTGTTTAAAATACCTAATATGTATGTCTTTGAAAAATACTCAACGGTGTTGCATAAGATTGTGCTCTGCATTTGCATCTCTTAGTGGTTATTGTGAAATGAATAGAGAAGAGAATTACATGATTATAAAAGACAATTAGGTATGGATCATACAACTTTGTAACTTATTTGCATAGTGAAAAAGAACGAACCGTTGAAGTCATTATGATTAGACAGTGATTGATGAAATTCATCAGTTGAGATGGCCATCTTGAAGTGACATGGAATTGCATATTTTAAACATAAATTCAACTGTAACATGTGGAATATACAGGCCTCAGAAAATCTGCTCGCCCACTCGCGATGGTGGGTCAGTTATCGGAGCGAGCTAATTTTAGGGCCTACTGGCCTGTTCTGGCGAGAGAGCTTGAGCTGGCAACGAACATGTGTTCTATTCCTTCAGAAAGTGAATGAGCAATAAAAGATGCATTTAAATCTTGTTACTTTTGCTGTGCTTTCAGAGTCAGAGGTCAAATGTCAGCTTATGTCTTCTTACAAATTGCTTTATATTTTAAATATGACGTTGACTGCAACAGGCGTGGAGTATGAGATCTTCACTGCAGTCCCAATAGTTGTTAAATTAATCTTGTTAACCAGTTATGTTGCTGTGATGTTTTTTCACAATGATAAATAAAAAACATTTATTAGGAAATGTGAGGATTGTTGGGAAAATGTACAATCAATAAGAATAGGAATCAAGCTCATGTTATTAAACATTTTTTAGAATTTGAAGCAAATTTCATTTCTCTATTATTTTGAAAGGAATTCCACACATATGGAGTGATACTTGAAAGAGGTAATGTGGGTGGGGATGATTTTTATTGTATACTCCTGTATGTCACTTGTATGAAATGAATGGTTCTGGAGGTTGAATGTGAATACGATTGTATAAATCAAGTATCATGGAAATTCAAGTAAAATATGAAATTAAGCAAAAGTCTAATCAAGAGTATCAAATTACTTGATAAAAATACGGCGGAGAAACAGTGAACAGGAACACAGGATTATTTTCAGTTGTTAAATTTATTTAACAAACTGTAATGAATGTTTTGTGTATTAAATAAAATATTCCATAATTTGTGTATTTGTTGTTGGTGTATATACTTTCTGTATTTATTTTGTATTGTTTGAGGTTCAACTTGAACCTAGCAAGTTCTAACAGATCTGGTCTCTAACTGCAAAATTTTGGTGCTTGATAAGTCAGACGGGAGGCAAATAGGATGACTTGAAAAGGTCCCCATTTCTCCAGAATCTTGAAAACTATTTAGGGACTCCATTTACATTTACTGCAATCCTTGAGATGTCTTGAATTAGAATGTAGCACGTTGCAACATATGCTTTTACCACGCGGTAGGTAACAATGCGGTCCTTACCACGCGTGCCTTTACATCGCAAGACGTTTCAACAACTTGCGCTAGGTGGCGCGCTGGTTTTAGGAATTGTATTAATTACTATTCCTACTCCCAGTTAGCGCAACAGCAGGGAAGGTGTTAGATTTAAAATCCAACACATTCCCTGGTGTTGCACGCCACCTAGCGCAAGTCGTTGAAACGTCTTGCGATGTAAAGACAAGCGTGGTAATAACGCAGTCGTTGTTACGACCGTGTTGTTATCTACCTTCATGGTACTGACAGCGTTGTAAACGCTGTTTCCCCTTGAAATGCAGTCTGCGAATTTGCTTTGTTTCCCTGGAAGATGCATCGCTATAACTAAAACATTGTGTGAGAGGCAAAAGTGGCAAAAACTCTTTATTTTTTCATTCCTCCAAGACAACTGATGTATTATACTGTCAGGGTGTTGTCCATTTTCAAAACAATACACCAATTACATTTTTGGTTGGAGAAAGATCAAATTGCAAAATATCTTCCTAAGAGTTCTAAGCAGATAGGATAAAAGAGAGCTCTCCTCCAGAGACCATCTGACCACTGATGTGAAATCTCTGCATCTTGCACCCAAAATTGGCTCTGCCATTCCATGCATCCATGTGATCTAGCCACCATTCTTGTGACTTCTGAGGTGAGCTGAATCTGATCTGAAAAAGAAAGTCAATATCCTAAACATAAGGTCTTTAATCTTTAAAGAGCTTGATAATGTAATTGACCAAGAAAATTAGTTTGGATTGATGATGCTAAAAGACCTACTATTCTAGCTAAACAATAAACAGTAATCTGATTCTTTGATAAACTTTGCAAATTTCTTTTTTGAATGCTCAAATCTTCTGAACTGGTAAAGATAAAGAAGATTAAATGGAATCAATGGCAAAACCAAGGAAAGTCTTTTGCTTTGCTGAAACAAGATCTGATCAGAGCTACTTCTCACTTCTTGAGTTCCACAAGCCGCTGAAGGCCTGGCTCTTTGTATAAACTATGCAGGGACCACACACCTACACACCTACCCAAGTGCCTGGATACCCTCATGGGTGATTAGCATGCTACACAAATCTACATAGCATAACAAATCCTAGATTCTGAAGAAGAGTTAGAATCAAATTCAATTGTTGTTGAAGAATGACAGGATCTTGGAACATGACAATATCATCTAAATAAATAATTAGTTGAAGTGCTCTAGCTCTTAAAAACGCTACAACCGGTGTCAGTAATTTGGTGAAGCGCCATGGTGCTGAAGGGAGGCCAAATGGAAGGGCTACAAACTCATAAATGTGATCTTTCCATTGAAATTTTAGGATCCATTGGTGGAGAACATGAATGGGGATTGATAAGTATGCATCTTTGAGATTCAGTCTGACCATTAAATCTTTTTCTCTTAAAATGTCCCATAATAAATGGATGTCTCTATCTTGATATGTCTATAAAATCCAAGAATTGAGATTTCTGAGCTTTATCACTAAATTAAAACCTCCTCCTTTTTTGTCTACTAGAAAAATGTTGCTGAGGAAACTTTTGGAATGAAGATATGGGATGATGACTTTCTGTTGAATAAGAGTTTGAATTGTTTGATCTATGAATTTTTGTTTGAGTTCTGTGAAGAAAATCTTTTTGGGAAGTTTGTTTGAAGATCCCATGAATATTTTATTTCCCTCCAATTTGATATAAAATGACAAATTCTCCCACCTATTTTTTTAGGGGAAGAAATTTGATGACTTACCTTGAATGTTGTGATGAGTTTCAGTGGTAGTTTCCCCGTGAAATTTGTCTTCTTTAACTCTTTCCTCTGGAGGGAAAGAAGGTAGTGGTCCTCTGATTTTCATTCCAGGGACCTCTTTGTTGAAGGAATACTCTGTTTGGAGCCTGATGTAAGAAACGGCTAACGGAGCAGCCCCTTCCTCTGCCAGCCCTGACGACAAGGTTAATTTGGAAGGCTTTTCTTAAAGTGACTGTGCCTTGTCTACAAATGGGAAAGTATTAACGAATTTGGAGTATTTTATAACAAAATGGTTTTCCAAATAAGAGGCCTTGAGCTGATGAATCCCTCTCATTAGTTGCTTAATCACAAAATTTGGGATCATTATGAAGAAAAACTGATCGTCTCCTTTGTGTATAAAAAGAACAATTTGCATTCCCCCAAAAATAAATAGCTCTCTGAGCCCAGCCAGCTAAAATATTAGGATCAATATTACAACCCTGATCTTTGAAAGGCAAGATCTAAAATGTTAGATAAGAGGATCTGTTAAATCTAATAGTTTATCCTATTAACGTTCCTAAGACCTATCTATATTTTGGGATTTTTAATAAATTTCCCAAAGAATACTGCCAATTTAGGGTCTATCAGGTGTTTGAGCAACATAACCTGATAAGGATGGTCTCGGGCATTCAGCTCAGAATTTCTTTCAAACTTACTTAGGGAAAAGTTTCCTCACCCTTGCTCCATAATAGCTACAGTTTTAGGGGTTGTGCCCATTCAGATGACCTAGGATGTATAATTTATTCTGGATCAAAGGTATCCAAAAGAAGACATTGATTATTGAAAGGGCCTTCACCAGTGTCGTCATCATATTATCTCTTTTTTTGATTTAGGTCTCCAAGAATGTTCATTCTCATCATCAGAAAAGGCTGCGTCACACTAAGTGTCACAATTATCTCCTCAAAGAATATTATCCGAAAAATCATTATCGTCTTTTTGATCAGGAGTTTCTGGAAATTTGTCAAAATATGTTCTTTTCAGATTTTCCAGAGCATCAGATTTTGAAACAGGTTTTTTTTTTAGATTTTACAAGATATGTCAAATTAATCAATTGGGTCTTGTACATAGGTCAATAAGGATTTTGTCTGGTGAATCACCAGACACAAAGGGGCTCATTATGTTGGCGGGCAGACATCAGTCTGCCCGCCATCATAACAGTGATGGGACCACCCACCAGCAGTGGGGCGGTCCTACCAGCCCAATTAGGATGCGCCTGCCATACTGGTGGGCGTATCCTGGCCTTTTACCATTGCGGACGGTGCTGCCGGCTGCACCACCGTCTGCAATGGTAAAAGAGCATGCACAGCATTTCCCTGCACCACGTGGAAGGCACCACGCGGTGCCTGCCACTTGGTGCAGGGAAATCCAGGGGGGTACCATGGGTACCCCCCAGTGCACCCCTTCCTCCCACAGGGGGCCCGCAACGGGCCCCCAAAGCCAATCCCTGCCAGCCTTTCCATGGTGGCATCACCATCCTAATATGGCGGTGGGTAATTCTCATTTCGATGGTGTAACGATCGCCACCGCTGGCCTGGCGGTGGCGATCGTTACGCCATCGTAATGAGCCCCATAGTTTTAGAAATAGACCTATGTACATAGTTTCTTAAAGCTTTATCCAAAAATGGTTTACTAGAACCAAAAACAAATCCGAATGGATTCTGAAGATAAATCTCGAGGAATAGATGAAGGATTTGCTATTGACAATATATATATATATATATATATATATGTATATATATATATGTATACACATATATATATACATCGCTCCACAGTCCACCTTGGCGTACACAGCACTCTTCTGACGGGTGCAAAATAGTGGGGGTGGGTCCACTTAAAATAATAGCTCCGGTGTTCTAAAAACACACTGCAATCGCGGGTGAATTCAATCCTTTAATAAAAGTACACAAGTTTCGAGGACGCGTTTCGGCGTTCTGCCTTCTTCCAGCTCGCGTGTACTACACACAGCGTGTGCGGATCAGTGCCTTAAATATCAAAGCTGGATTATTTTAAGTGGACCCACCCCCACTATTTTGCACCTGTCAGAAGAGTGCTCTGTACGCCAAGGTGGACTGTGGAGCGATAAGAATATGGCGTCTTGCACCGCCACTGGGCGTCGTAGCATCAGCGACGTGATGAAGCGCCAGTCATACAGACTGGAAGAATATTGGATATATGCCGATCCCTGCGCTGCCTGTGACGGAACTTGGTGGTTGACGAGGGGTGCCTACAGACCAACCATCCACACGACGTGGTGGGGTGCCCAGGCTAGTGGTAATAGGGAGGTGTGACAGCGGAGGAGTCCAAAACATTGGATATGGATCGACCTATACCTCTCTCCCTGACATCTGCCGCGCCCAATGAGCATCCAGCTTTGATATTTCTCACACACACACACACACACACACGCACGCACGCACGCACACACACACACACACACACACACACACACACCGCCCCCCCCCGATGAATAAAATGACACCCTGTTAATACAAGGGGTATTTCGCAAATGCCATAGAAAAATCAGTAAATTCTAAATATACAATAATAATAATAATGGGTGTGGTTGTGTATTTTCTGTACTTTTTACCTGACTGCCTGTGAAGCAGAAAAGGTTATGTAGCATTTGCTGGTGGCAGTGCTAAGTGCAAAGAAACTTGACATATCAAAGCCACTAGCCAAATAATGGGAATTATGTGATATTTGGATGCTGCAGATAGCAAAGTATTTCATCAAGCTGTTAACTAAACACCTTTAGTATGCAACTGTCTACTATTTTCCTGGCAACCAATGAAATAGTATAGATGCTATACTCTTTGGCTGCTTGATAGGCAAATAGAAAACTTCACTTCTTTCTCACCACCAGCTAAATAGAAGATATTCTATATGATTTAGCCATCCGCCATGTAAATAGTGAAGTATCTGCTATTTCCCTGACCACCAGACAAATAGCACAGAATGTCTTTTAATCAGGCAGTCATAGTGAAGTTTCTCTTCAGTTTTTCCACCATAAGTATTTTCATGGCCACCACCAGAATGTCTACTAATTCCCATTATCACTTAGTACAGAATTGTTACTCTCTCATTCACAAGAGTGGCTTGATAGGTGGGGAAAACTAGCAGACCCCCAGTGATGCTGATTCTTGAAGCCCCTTTGCTGACTGGGACATAGGGACATGCTTTTCATTTGCAGATTATAGGACCATTGGTAGCAATTTCTGAGAGTGTACACTCTCCCCAAATGTTAGGCTGCCCTGTAGTCCTAAGAGATACTGGCGCTGGGAGCCAGAGAGGGGCATCGGAAACTAGCACAAGGGAAAGATTTAGCAACTGAAAAGGAGCGTAAATTATAACAAGATTTTTGTTCTATTTCTCAACATAATTTAAAAATTGTATTGTCACAAGCACTAAAGCACGCCAGAAAAAAGTTCCTATAGAGTTCCTTAATCAATACGACTTTGTTCAAACAAAAGGATTCCCAATCATTTAGTCCAATTCCATCTGTGCTATTAACGCAAATAGTCCACAGACAATAATCCGTATCCAGAAAGAGAGTGTTCCGTTATCTTTTTTATTTCATAAACAAACGGCAGCCGACACACGTTGCGCCCGGCAGGGCTTCCTCAAGGCTGCAAAAATCACATATAAAAAACACAGCATTATAATACTCAATTTAAATGCTCCTTTAAAAAAAATTCTTTAATACAATATTTTAACATCATTGTCCACCTGGACATAGTGACCAAAAGTGAATATACCACCACCAAACAAGACAAAAGGAAAGTTAAAAAAAAATCACTGAGGTATATTGAAGAGATGTCGCCACTCGTGCATCAAAGAGTGATTTATGATTGGTTCCATAACACCTCAAATTTTATTATAAAGTTTATTTGCAGATTAAATGTCCAGTTTTTACTTATTTATAGAGTAACATACAATATACAAAGTTAAAGTATGAACCTGTGTGCACCTATTCATAGTGTGTGAGAAGAATTGACAGATAATGGATGTTCCAGTATCTGTCGTTGCGCACCAATCACCATGATATTAGAAAAAAGAAGCATGGAATTCTCACCTATTAATCTCTTTATTTATATGTTAAATTTTGTTAAAGCAAGTTACTTTCTCGACCAATAATGTAATTTCTGATTTCTTTCCTCTCTAATTCTGAAACGTAAATAGAAGAGAGGAAAAGATTGTTTACTGGGACATAGGAGTATACAGTCCATAAAATTGCTAGTCTAGGTGAAAGACACAAGACAAATAAGGACTTTCATTTTACCAGAAGGATCATGGTCGTAGTGATATATATAGTCACATTCTAAACGCGGACGGGAGCCCAATACAGATACGGATTATTGTCTGTGGACTATTTGCGTTAATAGCACATATGGAATTGGACTAAATGATTGGGAATCCTTTTGTTTGAACAAAGTTGTATTGATTAAGGAACACTATAGGAACCTTTTTTCTGGTGTGCTTTGGTGCTTGTGACAATAGATTGTATTTAGACTACTGTTGTAGGTCTAAAAGTGTAATACTCAAGGTGGGTGAGTATTTGGCACCATGTGCGCACCCAATATGGAATGGAATGAAATTGAAATATTGTGATGTTTACTGCTTATGTACTTATGTTGATGTGCAGATCAAGATGGCATATCCACCAATTTTTCTGATACATGTATAATTTAAAAATTGCACTGTCCAAAACACATCCAGTATAGATAATTCAAAGAGATTCAATTATTCAGGAGTCTTTCATATGAGTTCAGATTCCAACTTTATTCATTATTTCAGAAACACTTTTTCCATTCAGCCCAGCCAACACGTTTCGTCCCTTAGAACTTCATCAAGGCTGTAAAATATATATATATGAGAAAGAAAGGTTGCCCCTAGTTGAGCCGCACTCCCACAAGGTAAATAAAGATCAGGGGAAGCCAAGTTGTGCCCATTGCGTCCAACAGTCCTGACGCGTTTCGAGCATGCGCTCTTCATCAAAGGACAACTGCAAAGAACCACCAGCATACGTTATTCCAGTATCTTCCCTTTATTTCAAATTACAAGCAAACTAAGGTGAGTATTTCGCTAAGCATTTTGGGTCTGGAAGTCCATTTAAATATTAACCTCAGTGGGCTGCTGGCAGGTTGCAGTTGTGGCTAAAACAATCCGGTGCACACACAAGCGCTTCCCCCAGTGCTGACAATCACCTTCTGCTCCGTTTAGCACTGTACAAATTCACAGCACGGATCCGCCCTCTCAGCGGCGGTGTCGGCTCGCGACCAGGTGGGCCGCAAATATGAGAAGAAAAGGTTGCCCCTAGTTGAGCCGCACTCCCACAAGGTAAATAAAGATCAGGGGAAGCCAAGTTGTGCCCATTGCGTCCAACAGTCCTGACGCGTTTCGAGCATGCACTCTTCATCAAAGGACACCTGCAAAGACCCACCAGCATACGTTATTCCAGTATCTTCCTTTTATTTCAAATTACTAGCAAACTCAGGTGAGTATTTCGCTAAGCATTTTGGGTCTGGAAGTCCATTTAAATATTAACCTCAGTGGGCAGCTGGCAGGTTGCAGTTGTGGCTAAAACAATCCGGTGCACACACAAGCGCTTCCCCAGTGCTGACAATCACCTTCTGCTCCGTTTAGCACTGTACAAATTCACAGCACGGATCCGCCCTCTCAGCGGCGGTGTCGGCTCGCGACCAGGCGGGCCGCAAATATGAGAAGAAAAGGTTGCCCCTAGTTGAGCCGCACTCCCACAAGGTAAATAAAGATCAGGGGAAGCCAAGTTGTGCCCATTGCGTCCAACAGTCCTGATGCGTTTCGAGCATGTGCTCTTCATCAAAGGACACCTGCAAAGAACCACCAGCATACGTTATTCCAGTATCTTCCCTTTATTTCAAATTACAAGCAAACTCAGGTGAGTATTTCGCTAAGCATTTTGGGTCTGGAAGTCCATTTAAATATTAACCTCAGTGGGCTGCTGGCAGGTTGCAGTTGTGGCTAAAACAATCCGGTGCACACACAAGCGCTTCCCCAGTGCTGACAATCACCTTCTGCTCCGTTTAGCACTATACAAATTCACAGCATGGATCCGCCCTCTCAGCGGATCGACAGACCCCCTGAAATAGAGTGCTTTGAGGTGAGATGCATTGGCAAAAAGAAAATCGTTTTTGAACATGTGAAAGACTGGCAGCCCACATGGGTAATATGTTTAAAACTACCACTCCCAGGATGCTTTGCACTTGATTTGAACTCACCCGAGGATAATAAGAGTCACATGATGTTATATAATGGTGGACTTTTGTGCACAGACTTTTTGATGCTTGCAGCCTTTGAGAAAGGAAGTCTCCTTCCGAAACGCGTCAGGCATTTGTTTGCTGTGTGCGCACCTTACCTGAAGCTGCTCTCTGTGGAATAAAGTTTGTTGAAAGTGTGCGCTTCACCTGAGGGGAACTCCTTTTCCTTCCATATAAGACGGCTGGCCCGGCCATGAAGTGCACCACCGCGCCACTTTAGCGGGTCGCAGTCTACCTATTTGGGCAGCAATTGCGGATCGACAGACCCCCTGAAATAGAGTGCTTTGAGGTGAGATGCATTGGCAAAACAAAAAATCGTTTTTGAACATGTGAAAGACTGGCAGCCCACATGGGTAATATGTTTAAAACTACCACTCCCAGGATGCATTGCACTTGCTTTGAACTCACCTGAGGATAATAAGAGTCACATGATGTTATATAATGGTGGACTTTTGTGCACAGACTTTTGATGCATGCAGCCTTTGAGAAAGGAAGTCTCCTTCCGAAACGCGTCAGGCATTTGTTTGCTGTGTGTGCACCTTACCTGAAGCTGCTCTCTGTGGAATAAAGTTTGTTGAAAGTGTGCGCTTCGCCTGGGGGCAACTCCTTTTCCTTCCATATATATATATATATATATATATATATATATATATATATATATATATATATATATATATATGCTCCTTTTTCTTATTTCGTAAAGAAAAAAAGCACTCGCGGGGCAGTTGCAACGGTTTTTAATCACAGCGCAACAAACAGAAGCGTTTTGACTTACGCCTTTGTTGATGTTGTCTGACATACCGGAAGCGGTTGTTTTTTAATTGATCATGTGGAATCATCAACATTGAAAACAGACATCAGCACAATGTAAACAAAAGCCGCCATCTTGGCATGGTGTTACATGCATATCGTTTTCATGCCCTGAATGGGCTTTAAGGTTCATACTTAGATATCTAAGCATTTCCATGTGCTGCTTTGTACTCTTGTTTCATCTTTTTTCAAGATATATTCAGGGTAACCTTATGCCCTCAGTCTACTTTTCAGGTTATTCAGACAAGCAGTGAATTCCTCCTCAGTACTACAATTTCTCTGAATCCTTATCATTTCCCCGCAAGGAATACCTGTAATCACTGATGAAGGATGAACACTGTCCGATGGGCTGTCCTCACGCTACCCTATGAGAGAGGAGGATATAATGTTCCAGATTTTCAGTTGTACTATTTAGTTGCCCAATGTAGCTATGCCTACTCATGGTACCACCATGATGCTTGAATCCCATACTTATGACTAGAATCCGATCTCGTTCTGACTGGACAGCTTTCGGCCATTTTACCAGTGGGCTTCCCTAGAGACCCAGTGGATATCCAAACTGTCTCCTCCACGAGCCGGACATTGAAGAAACTCTGGCGGGTCACGGGCACAGACGTACTTTACTCGTCGGCCCTGCCCATCGTGAACCCCCGCTTGCTTCCAATCACAGAGGAACGATTGCTCCAACGCACTCTTGTCAAATTCGACATCTCACGGATGGGAGACCTCTATCCCGATGGCCATACATTTTCCCTAATGGATGACGACCGGTTCCAGGCAGGTACCATTATGGATAGGTTTGTCATCGGCCGCATCCCCTCCGCTCTACGCTCCACTTTCTCATCTTTCCCAGTTGAGCCCACCTCCTTCCCCCCCTTACTATGGTGATAGAGAACGCAAACAACATACATCTCACTTCTAAACTATACAAAGCATGTGCGGCACTGAAACCGGTTGATGACAGTAAGGTCCGTAAGGCATGGGAAGTGGACTTGGGGATGATAATTACGGATAAGCAATGGGCTGATTGCTGTTCAGTTACACGTGACATCTCACTCAACAGCAGACACAAACTCCTACACTTTAAATTCTTGCACCATACGTATTTCACCCGACACTGGCACATAGGATAGACCCCTCCAAGTCACACAACTGTCGTAAATGCTCGGCCCCCCAAGCCGATTTTGCACATCTTACCTGGACGTGTCCAAAACTACAACGCTATTGGGAAGGTATACATTACACTCTAGGGAAAATGACTAATCTTCCTCTGATCCCAAACCCGTAAGTAGCCCTGCTGGGTTATACTGTAAATTTCCCTAAAATGATTAGGCGCTTTGCATCACTGGGCCTCCCGTTGGCAAAGCGAGAGTGGTCATCCATTGGGGGCGCAAGTCAGCCCCAACCGTCCAGAGCTGGCTGCATAGTCTGGCGTATTGTAATGTTAAAAGTGAAGTATACGCAAGTGTGTTGCCCAGTACATTTCGCCCCAAAGATATATGGGGCCCGTATCAGTCATACATTGAGAAGCAATGCCAAGACTCACATTCGCAAGTGGAACAAGGCATTGTCCCAGAAGGCGTGGGTTAGAGAAGATATGCAAAAGGTTCTGTTATAATGCTTTGTTGATATTATGCGACATTACTATGTACATTTATCCAGCAGGTGCGGACCACAGGTGCGGCGGTTCCGGATTGGGAATTGGTTCTCCTCCGGAATCCTTCTATTGTTCCCCTCATATTTGCACGGCAAACTGTGAATGTTGTGATCTGATATTGCCTGGTATTTATCTTGAGGATTGCCAATTAGGGTAATCACTGACAGAACTGTGGTTGACATTGTATACTGTAATGTTGGTGAACGACTTCATATGTATAATATCTTCGTATTTAAAAAATGAAAAATAAAGTATTTTTTTAAAAAAAAGGATGAATACTGTCCGCCCATAGGATATTGTTTGCAGTAGTTTCTTTGCAAAATAATCTACTTTGAATTCCATCATTAGAAATGTAAAGTTGCACATCCCAAAAAATCAATCTTGTTAGAATCATGACTCATTGTAAGCACTACATTGTATCGATTGTTGTTAAGATAGTCTACATACTCTTTCAAGTCATCTTTGGCACCTCTCCAAATAATCAAAATGTCATCTTTGGAACGACACCAAAGTAGGACATGATCTATCCACTTGCCTGCATTTGTGGATCAGGCATGCTCCCTCTCAAACCACCTAATGAAGAGGTTGGCATAAGAGGGAGCAAACCTGGATCCTATGGCTGTCTGATGGTACCATTCTCTTTCAAATAAAAAAAAGTTGTTTTTTAAAATTAAATTGCTAATTTTCAACACCATCTTGGAATGTTCCAGAAGACTAGCACTCCTATTGAACAAATAGTATTTTAGTGGCCGTTGACCTAGATCATTCTGTATACATGTGTAAAGTCCTACTATAAAGTCCTACTACATCCAATGCCACAAAACTCAAGTTTGAATCCCAAACTATATCTTGTAATTTGTTTAACACATCCATGATATCATGGATGTATGATTGTAAATTCATCACTTGGGGTTTTAAGAACAAGTCTAAATATTCCAACAGATGTTCCTTAAAGCTACCTATGCTTGAAATAATAGGTCTACCAGGGGTATTCTTTTGGGACTTGTGGATTTTGGGCAACGTGCATATACATGGAAATCTGGGATTGGAGTTGTGAAGATACCTATATTCAGTTTCCTCTAACAATCCAGTCTCCTTCAAAAAAATTGTTTATCAGCAGTGAGTCTGCCTGCTTCGCAAGTAGAATTGCTCAACAATTTTTTATAGCAATTGATATCACCCAATTGTCTTTTTGTTTCATTGCTATAGTCGATCCTACGCATAATGACAATATTGCCCCCTTTGTCTCTTATTACTAATGTCTGATCTGCGCCAAGATCATTCATGGCTTTTGTTTCTTCTGGGGAAATGTTAGTTCGTCTATTATGGTATATTCGGCAAACTTTTTTTTAACAAATAAGTTAATGGCTGCAAATGAGTTTCCCTGTGGTACAAATTTCAAAGACATGAAATAGATAATTGAGCTTTCAAAAGAATGATGGGTTAATAAAGATGAGGGGAAGAGATTTTGAACAGTTAGAGAGGAGATAAGTAAGTATAAAGGTTTCTGAATTGTTATGTTATACTGATCTTGTAAAGCGCACATACGCCAATTAGTGTCATGGCGCTGATTCTAGGAGTTGCCGAACCCTGTTGGAGTTATTCAAAAGCTTGAGTGTACAGCCAGGTTTTAAGAGATTTCCTAAAACTCAGCAGGTCGATGCATGGTCTAATTTCCAGAGGAAAGGAATTCTAAACTCTGGGATCCAGAGTTGCAAACCTAATTTGTGACGGAATAGACTTGAGGGATAGCATTCAGACTATAGGGAAAAGCTTCATTCAATTGCAGTTAAAACAGTAGAGGGAGGAAGATAGAATGAGAAGTGGTAAATTGAAAAAAAGATAGGGATCAAGAGGAACATTATAGCGGTCTTTCCAGAGATTTTAAAAAACTTGTGTTTTTGGTCCTTTGCAGAAGGTCAGGAAAGGAGACCATTTGATCATCTCCAATCAGCTGGGAGCCAATTTCAGATAATTGGGGCAGCTCTAGAGAAAGATTGGTTGACAAAGTTGCAAGTTCTAAAGCTTTTGGTTTCAATTCTTAGTGTGTCAATGTCTTATGTTCTTATTGCCACCTGATATTGTGAGAGAAGAGCTGAGATATTCTGGGCCTTAATTGTATTTGGCCCTCAAAATAATGCAAGCCAACATGAATTTCATCCTGTCTTGTAGACAAAGCCAGTGTAGGTCTTTTAAAATAGGTAATATGTAGTCATAAGTTCATGTGCTTGATAGCATCTTGGCCGAAGAGTGAAGAAGGCTTTCATTGGTTCTAAGAAGACGCATGGAACATCTGATAGAATGTGGTTAATCATACAGTACCTTTCCAAGTAGGATGGCCTGTATTATTGGGCAGCAGTCATAAGGGTGCAATAGGGGTTTGAGCTTTACAAAAAAATTTTTTTTATAAATGAAGTGATGCTCTTGCAGAGTTTGTGATATGAGCAATGTGGGAATTCATTGACAGATGTTACTGTTCCAACGAATGATTACAGATTTGGTAAACATTCGTAAAGTAGATACAGACCGCAAAATTGGCTTCTGGTATGTACAAAAGCTGGTACAGGGTTTCAAGATAGTAATTTCATAAAATACTGATTCACCATTTAGAAATCATCAAATAGTGAATCCTTATTTGGTAGTCGCAAATAATGAATTGCTATTGATATGTACAAAGGATTTGCAAATATTAAATAGTCTTACAATGAGCATTTTGCATGCGCAATTTGCCACTAAGTAGAAACAGGTGGTAACCAGGTGGAGTGTATAAATGGATTTCCAGAATTCCCTTGATTATTTTTCACAGTGACAGCCATCAATGCTTTGTTGCGGAGAATGTGTTTTTCTGGGCTTCAGCAAAGGAGGAGGAGAAAGGAGAGATTTTAGATGAACCATGTCACCCCATTTGATCAAAGTGAGGAATTAATACATGAAAAGGTTCGCCTGAGTAGAGGGGTTAGTTGAGAGCTAGTAAATTATTTAAACACATTTTTGAGTTGAATGACTGCCTAGGCAAGCAATACTACCCATATCTAAGTAATGACTACTAGGTTTAGGGCGTTATCAGGACATTGTTTCTATTTCAATAAAATACATGTGCAACTATTCTTCCCTACACCCAACAGGACACAATTTTAACATTCATTTGTGTAGGTCATTTGCTTAATGTGATTTGTTGTGTAGCTTGTACACATATACTTTTAGGTCCAGCATCTGCAACTGAATACCTATATCGCATTCAAAAAGCTAACTGATGTGGTTGCCCAGTGTTCTAGTAGTACCCACCATTCCTACATATTTCGTCATTGTGCCCTATGTGACCATTTGTCCACAAGAGAGTGAGGAAATGGTTATATATTAGGTAACTGTAAACGTATTTTATGTAATTAATAATATAACAATTTTTGGAGGAGACAGTGTGTATGCAATTAGACTGTGGATCATGACCTCTTATCTGAATCCCCATACATCAAGAGAAAGGACATACAACAGGATTCATACAATAAATCTTGCTCTGTGGCAGAGCGTACTTTTGGACTACTAAAATGCATATTTAGGTGCCTGCATAAAAGTGGTGGGGCATTACAGTATAAACATGAGACATGTTGCAAAATCATTACACGTTGTGCTATGTTGTACCATCGCTATGAAAAAGAATTTCTTTTACTTGCAAGGAAAGTACTATGTACAAACGAAAGGAGTCGCGATGGGGGCTGCCTTCGCTCCAGATCTAGCGATCCTATATATGGATAACTTTGAGAAACATTTCGTCCTCAATAACAACCCATTTTCGGCCCATGTCCATACATGGAAGAGATATATTGACGATATATTGATGATTTGGAATGGTGAGACTATCCAACTCAATTTGTTCCACCAATGGCTGAACCAGTGCGATCACAACATTCAGTTCACTATTCAATCCAGCACACAGGAGATACCTTTCCTCGATTTGAAAATCTTCCACGAAGATGATAAACTTCTTACTACCCTATATAGGAAGCCAACGGAAAGAAATTCTCTACTGAGGTACAGTAGCCACCACCCGCGCGGCTTGCGCGACAATCTCCCAGTGGGACAGTTCCTGCGGATCCGCAGGAACTGCACAAAACGAACAGACTACACAACAGAGTCTGAGAACCTAACGGTCAGGTTAATCCTAAGAGGTTACCCCAAACGCCTGGTAAAGAGGGCCCGGAAGAGGGCCTGGTACAACCCACGGGACACTCTGCTCTCACCCAAACATCCCAATGTATCACGCCAAAATAACAAAATGATATGTGTCACAACATTCTCCACTCGCAGTAATGCAGTGAAAAAGATCATCAATAAACACTGGAACATTATATCCACGGAGATTGACCAACCTGATCCACCGATGCATTCTTTTAAGAAAGCAATGAGCATTAAGGACCATGTGGTGCATTCCTTCCTTGAGGACCCAGTTGAACCAACTATTCGGTCACTCTGGAGTTTACCACCAATCATAGGTCACTTCAAGTGTGGGTCGTGTAAAGCATGCCCCACAACTATGCAATCAAAGAACTTTGAATATAAGCATCAGACCATTACATTACAATCACATACCAACTGTAATTCCAGCAACGTCATCTATGGGATCCTGTGTCCATGTGACCAACTATATATTGGCCAGACACAGCAGAAAGTCAAGGCTAGAATTCTTCAACACCAAAGTCGAATAAGATGCAATGTGACAGGTGCACCTCTAGTTGAACACTATCACCAACTGGGACACCACCCCGATGAAATGAAATGGATTGTCTTGGAAAAGACAGAACTGGGACCTCGGGGAGGTAATATATCCTCTATCCTGCTCATTAGAGAGTCTAAAATGATGATACGCTTTGACACTATCCTAACTGGTTTGAACGAACAAGACCCGAGTAATGCTCAATTAGCTACTCTCGGTAATTCATGAACAAGGTTTACTTTGCTCTGTTTGCCCCAGCCCATTATCTAATCTGTTGTTAACGTTATTTCTGAGACACTTTATGATGTTGACCATGAGACATTTATGACCAATGTACGTATTATGCACATAATTTTTTGAGTGTTTCTTTCCAATTGGAACTATCATTTGTCTTATCCAGCAAGCTAATATCCATTCACATGTATTTAAATGACCATTTGACGTCTCTCTCCCAATGTAATTACCATTTGGTTCTCTTGCATCTTCATTTAGAAAATGTTTATTGATATAAGCTCATATGTCTGCTTTTTAACAACCAATGTTCTTTTTTCATTTTTTACAAATGAATCTATACATTTTTCCGGTTCAATGTGTCATCGTATAACTTTGAGACGCTTTCAAATAATGCACCCATTGTACAATAGTCACTGCACCTGTATGTTTACCTAACAACAGACTACGAGTTTGACTGCACGCCCTTTAGTCTGTACATCTGTGCAATCCTAACGTGCATTTACTTTTGTTTATCAATTAGATTCTTTCATATTGTCTCCTTCCCTTTTTTAGGATCCCCCACTTACATGTTCACCATTTGACTCTCCTCCCCCAACCTTAAAACGTCGATCATGCTGCTCCCCCGGGCCCCGACGAGGCCCTTCTAATGATTTATTCCACTGAATAAAAATCATTAACACACATATTCCACTTGACATAACTATTTATTTTATTTGTTTAATTTATTCTTCTTTGGAATTTTTTCCCCACATTAATTCTTTTAACCTCGCTATCGAACTACCCGAATGGTCTTTCTTCCATTCTCCCGTTGATGGCAGCATCCAGCGGCTGCACCCGGTTTAACGTCACGCGGTTTCAGCGTTCTCCTTATCTGGGAGCCGCTCCGCGTCGTCAGTTAGCCGTCAGAGTCGAGCGGTTTCAGACACGTACGCCGTCTCAAGGTAAGGGAACCGCTTTAATGATACTCCGTGTACATTGGCTAATTCGACCTAGGATTTGGGTCCTTGTTCCTATGATCAGTCCCCCTCTTTATTAACAGGTAACTTTGCCTTATGCATTAGTATTACGGCTTTCCAGTACTTGCCTCTATTTAATTTTTAGTCTCGTCACTAGGTCCTCTTATTCAACACGATCAATCCCCCTGCATGTACATTTATTATTGCGATTTTTCCACGCATTGGGTATTAGCAATTCCCGCTGGTTTGACTTTTTCCTTTTTAATAATATGTTTGTTCAGTCTTTCTATTTATTGGAATCGCTAGTCCCGCTTTCTGACTTCCTAGTACACGGATGATAGTATGGGGTACCAGGTCCTGTTTGCTTTGTATTTCTTCAGTGTTGGACTACCTATCAGGTCTCCCATTTAAAGAGCGCTCTCTCCATTTGGTTTTTAGAGGCTGCTTTCTCGGTGATTCATTTCACCCAACATACCGAATTAACAGACCGGTGTGATTTGACGGAGTAATTCTAATCCTCCCGTTTTTGCTAAACAATACACGTGAGTTTTTATTAAATTGGAGTCATTACCCACCTCCCCTTTTTTCAAGTCAACTCCACTGTTGACCACACTGTCCCTCTGAAATTCATTTTTAGGTGACTTTTCACTCCCACCCGACCGTGGAGCCTTCTTTGCCCAGATGCCAAGCTGTCACTGACTAGATGCTCTCTTTTTCTGGTAATTATGGCAGTTATATCCATATCCAGTCCTGCAGTTGAATCTTTGCTTGGCACTATCATTTCTAATTCCCACCCATATCTTTGCATAGGTGCCTACCTTCCCCGGTTCACCATCCTCTATGTCCTGAGGAAGACCCCACCTGTAAGGAATTAATCTACCTACCTTTGAAGAGGGGTCGAAACGTCGACATCCCATCATGCCAGTACCCTCAATAGTGCGTTGAGCACTGTGAACTTCCACTTGTATATGGCTATTTGGCAATAACATTTAATTCTGTCAATGAATGACTCTTGAATATTTGGCACGACAGTAAGGTGCCCAGCAATTGACTTGTACCATTGTTATGAACTTGTTTATGTCACTTATCCTACTACCCCACCGAATTCGTCACTCCCTCCCCTTCCCCGTGGCACCCCGCACTTTTGTTAATAGTGTGATTTATCGTATGCATTTATGTGCCTGTTCCAAGTGTGATTAAATAACACTATGGTTCTGCCTTAAAATTGTTGCAATATTTGTTGTGTTGATCTTTCTCAATCTTTATTCATGCTCTGGGACCATTTCTATTCCACTTCAAATGTTGTACAACATAGCAACAGGAAAATGACAGCTCATAGAGCCAGACAATGGTGACTCAGATGATGGTGGCTTACATCCAATTCCAGCACTCCATATGGTGCATGACTCTACAAGAGCTGCAGGAGGAAGAGCTTGTCTAGCAAATATAACAAATAATCACTTCAAAAGTAAATTATCCAAAATGCTTGATATTCAGAGTAACAAAATATTTATTAAGGAAGGAGGAGCCTAGCGCGCAACCAAGATGGCCGCGTAGGTGCGAGGCTCCCGAGGACCTCTGCGACCTCCTGAATAAATCCTGGAAATATCCTGTTCTTGTTAAGGGGACTGTGTCGGGGAACCCGAGCTGAGGCGCTACCCGTTTTTTGGGCTCGAATCGGACCCCGAACACCGGTGGGAGCATCGACTGAAGGTTGCGGCCTTCTCCTCGCCGGCCCCCCGGATTGGAGTAGTGGGGCGATCCGGGGACAAGGTGAATAACAGCGGCGAGCGGGGCTGGGCGACTCGCGTACCCCGCACTTTCACTTTCGCTTTTGCGCCCTCCTTGCTCTTTGGCGAGGTCGGGCTGCGGAGCGGGGTGCGGTGGTGTGGCCTTGTCCAGGTGCCCAGCTGACCCGCCGGCGGTGGGTTGACCCGCGGCTCGGTGGTCGCCCCCCGCCCCCCCCCTTGACACCCGTGATTTGGTGTGGCGGCCCGTTTGGAGATCTTGGCACGACGGTGGAAGGGCCAGCATGGCCACCAAACAAGATGGCGACCGGGCGAAGGTGAAGACGACCCGCCGTGGCACGGCGCACCAGGCCAATAGTATGGACCGCTACACGCTCCAAAAGGGTTCTCCGGAGACATCGCGGTCATCCCCGGTGGGCCCGACGGAGGCAGCTGCCCATCCGGTGGATCTAACCCTCCGGGACGTCATGGGCGCCATCGCTGAACTGAAGGCCTCAGTGGACCAGCGTTTTGATACCTTGGCGCAAAAAATTGACTCGGTCCTGGTGGATGTGGGCCTTGTGAGGGCGGACTTATCAAAAACCAACGACCGAGTCGACTCCCTGACCCACACCACAACGAGCCTCACGACTGACGTGGTGGCCCTCCAGAAGGAGGTGCGCCGGCTTGGCCAGGCGAGCGCCCTGATGGACCGGCGGCTGGAGGATTCCGAGGGTCGGGCCCGGAGGAATAATATCCGCATTATTGGTGTGCCGGAGGGACGTGAGGCGGAGGCGGCGGATCTCTTCGTGGAAGACTTGATCCTGACCCATCTCCAGCCCCGGGGGCTGAGTAAGCTTTTTGCGGTGGAACGTGCCCACCGGGTCCCCGGGGGCCGCCCTAAGACCGGTGCCCCGCCGCGGCCCCTTATTGCCCGAATTTTTAATTTTCGGGACCGAGATGCCATCCTCCAGACCTCCAGGCAACAGGGACCGGTCAGGTTGGACAACATGGACGTGAACTTCTAGCCGGACTTTACCCCGGCGGTCCAGAAGCAGCGGCAGAGCTTTATCGGCATCAAACGTCGTTTAAGGGACCTAAATCTTAAGTACTCAATGCTCTTCCCGGCTAAGCTGCGGGTGGAGGTGGAGGGTCGCACGCACTTCTTCGACCGGCCCGAGGCGGCTGGGGACTGGTTGGACACCTTGCCTGGAGATCGGGGCCGGGGGGGCGGGGGGAGCGCGGCTGGCGAGGAGGGCCCGCTGGATCAGAATTGAGGGGTGACTGTATTGCCTTGCTCGGGTCATTGTTCCTTTACCATATACTGCTTCTGTATGTTCCCCTCCCATGGAGGTCAGGTGGGGTCTGCTGGGGGCTTCCCTCCTCCTCTGGGGGACTAGTTAGTATTTAGCTATGGGGCGACAGGCACACTGCACTTTGGGGGGGCTGTCTGGGCTCATGCAGGGGTGCAGGGAGGGGGGAGTTTTGTTGGGACCGGGGGGTGGGGGGGGTGTGTTGTTTGTTCGTACCGCAAGGCAAACCTGCAATTGTTTTGTTGTCTTTAGACTGCTCGGTGGGGGACGACTGATTGTTTCGACGTATGATGGGGGGTAGGGACTTGACTGTGTTGTCATGGAATGTCAACGGCCTGGGGGATAGGATTAAGCGTGGTGTGGTCCTGCAGTATTTAAAACGTATTTCCCCAGATGTTGTCTTTCTGCAAGAGACGCACCTTATAGGTAACGCTTTTCATGCAATGAATCGGAGGGGATATCGTTTGGCGGCCCACTCTGGCTTCACCTCGGGCTCGCGGGGGGTGGGTATTATGGTTAAGAACTCGCTCCCGTTGGAGATTGATGAGGTGCGCCACGATGAGAGGGGGCGTTACACTGCTCTGGTGGGACGTATGGAGGGTAGAGTGTTCAGTTTTGTGTCAGTGTACGTCCCGCCTGGGCTACAGGCCACTACATTTGCGGACCTGGGGCGCCTCCTTCTGGAACTTCCGAGTGGCCTGTTGGTGGTTGGAGGGGACTTTAATGCGGTTGCATCTGGGTCTATGGATCGCCATCCCCCTAGGGACCTCCCCCGGGCACAGGCGTGGCTGCCTGGCCTTTTAGACACACTGGGCCTGGTGGATTGTTGGCGCCTAAAGCATCCCGTATTGCAACAATACACCTTCCACTCGGGGGCCCATGGTAGTCTTTCGCGGCTTGATTACATCCTTGTCCCGGCGGCCCATGCGGGGAGGGTGGGGGAGGTGCGCCATCTGGCACGGGGTATTTCAGACCACTCCCCATTGTTGTTGCATTTCGATGTCTTCCCGAGGGGGGATGGCAGGGTGGCCCCGATTAACGCCTGGTATCTGCGCGACCCCACCATTCGTGCCGACTTGATCACATCCTTGCAGCGCTATTTTGAGGAGAATGTGGGGTCGGTCCCATCTGCCATCTCCCTATGGGAGGCTTTCAAAGTGGTTCTTAGAGGGGAGGCCCTCTCCTTTATTGCCAATGCCCGGCGGCGCGAGCGGGAGGAGGTGACCCGGGTGGAGGCCGAGATTGCGGAATTGGAGGGTGACCTGGGGAGCGGGGTGACAGACGCCAAGTTACATGTTCTGCAGCTAAAGCAGGCGGCCTACCGGGCCCTCGTCACGGAGGCGGCCAGGGGCCTTGGTAGAGAGCAGCAGGGGCGCTTGTATGATGTGGGTGACAAGGCCGGCAAATTGATTGCGTGGTTGGATAAGAGAGAGAGAGCGAGCCGCGTGGTGCCTTTGATTGAGAGTGTGGATGGTGCGTGTGCCACGGAGCCGGACGCCATTGTCTCCTGCTTCGCGGATTATTTCCGCGGAGTCTACTCCCCTGTTTCTCCCTGTCCGGAGGCGGATTCCCATGCCCTGCTTCGGGACATTGCACTGCCCTCCCTTACGGCGGAAGACAGGGATTCGCTGGACGTCCCTCCCACCTCGGACGAAATTGCCTCGGCTATTCGCTCGGTTGCATCCGGCAAGGCCATGGGCCCCAATGGCATTCCCATTGAGCTATATAAGCTACGCCCGGATGTGCTGGCACCCCACCTGCGTGCGATGTTCCTCGCGGCCCACTCGCGGGGCTCCCTCCCACCGGACCAGCGTCTGGCCACAATTGTGGTAATCCACAAGGAGGGGAAGCCCCGTGAACGGGTCACATCCTATAGGCCGATTTCGCTTTTGAACGCGGAGCCCAAAATCCTCGCCAAGGTGTTGGCCAACCGGTTGGTTGGCGTGGTGGGCGATTTGGTCCACCAAGACCAATCGGGCTTTATCCCACACCGCAACACGGCGCTTAATCTACGGCGCTTGCACGGGGTGCTTGCGCGTGTCCCATTTGTGCGGGAGCCAGCCATCTTGGCGTCCCTGGACGCCACCATGGCGTTTGATACGCTCGAATGGCCATATCTCTGGGCGATGCTGGCGAAGTTTGGGTTTGGCCCGGGTTTCATTAGCTGGGTCAAATTACTATATTCGGGCCCGATGGCGCAGGTGGTGGTGAACGGGCGTGTGTCGGCCCCATTCGCGCTGGGGCGGGGCACGCGACAGGGTTGTCCCCTGTCGCCTCTTCTGTTCGCCCTGGCCCTGGAGCCCCTGGCGGAGTGGCTGCGGTGGCACCCTTCCATCCGTGGTCTCCGCTGGACCCCCGAGCACGAGGACCGTGTGTCCCTCTACGCGGACGATATCCTTTTGTATCTTGCCTCCCCGCGCAAGTCCCTGATCGTCCTAGTTGATGTCTTGCGCTCCTTCGGTCGCAACTCAGGCCTAGTCATTAACTGGGCGAAATCCTGTGTCTACGTGCTTTCCGGGGAGGCTCCGGTCCTGCCGCGGGACTGCCCGATCCAGATTGCCTCCCAGGGTTTCCGGTACTTGGGTATATATATCACTCTTGACCCGGAGGCCCGCTATGAGCGGAATCTGCTGCCCCCTCTCCAGCGTTTGAAGGAGGATGTGGTGCGCTGGCGGCGTCTCCCGCTCTCGCCGCTCGGCCGAGCGGCCTTGTTTAAAATGATGTCCTTGCCGCGCTTCCTCTACGCCCTCCAGAACACCATGGACATGGTCCCGGCACGCTACTTTCGTGAGGTGGAGGGCCTTCAGCGGCGCCTGTTCTGGGACGGGAGGCCGCGTATTGCTCTGGCTAAACTGACGCTCCCGTGGTACGACGGAGGGGTCGCCCTTCCGGACATTAAACGGTATTACTGGGCCTCCCAACTAGCTGCAATTAATCATGGCCTTTACGGGCCCACCCTGAACCCGGCATTTGAGATGGACAAGATGCTCCTGCCCGGTGGCGATTACAATCGAGCGCTGTACTCTGGCGCGCCCGACTCCCGTCTGACGGGACCGACGCGTGTCATGGTGCGGGTTTGGCACGCGGCTAATGCAGCTATGGGGTGGAAGGACCGTTTGACCCGGGCGTCTCCACTGTATGCATCTGAGAGGCTGGGCTCCCTGTGGACATCGAAGGGCTTCGAGAAGTGGGACACGATCGGAATCAGCACAGTGGGGGATCTCTGGACGAGGGGGGGATTCAAAACTTTTGAGACGCTGCAGGCGGAGTTCCAGCTGCAGGGCAGTGAGTACTTTCGGTACCTACAGGTCCGCCATGCGCTGGGCTCCGTCTTCCCGGATGTTGCATCCATTCCGGAGTCTTCCCCCCTGGAGGACAGAGTGCTGGATGGCCATGTCCCGGACAGCACGATCTCCCTCATATATAAGAAGCTGATTAATGATAGATCGTGCCTGTTAACTAGTCTACGCGAGGCTTGGGTGGCCGACGGGCTGGAGCTGGACGACGAGGATTGGATTTCCGCGGTGGCCTCTCCGAAAGAGGTGGCCATCCCGGCTCGCCTTCGTTTCGTCCAGCTCAAGATCCTTCACCGGGTCTACGTGACGGGGCCAAGGCTTCTACGTATGGGTTTTGCCGGTGACGGATTGTGTAAGCGTGGCTGTGGTGTGTTGGCGACTTTTATGCATATACTGTGGGAGTGCCCGAAGGTGGAGCGATTCTGGCGTGGTGTGCATGAGGTCCTGCGTGTGGTCACGCGTGTAGCGCTGCTGCCTGAAGCGAGGAGGTGCTTGTTGAATGTATGGGAACCGAATGACTACTCGGTTCCGCAGACGCGGTGGGTGACTCTGGGATACATGATAGCGAAACGTGATATTGCTCAATTGTGGGGATCCCAGAGGCCCCCTGCGGTGTCGGCCTGGAAAGAGCACATGGATTGGTGTATGTTCCGTGAAAAGGTGGTGTATGTGGCGAGGGGTAAGCCTGGGGCGTGGGTGAAAATCTGGGGCCCCTGGAACGCCTACCGTGGGGGCATTTGTGAGCCGCCACAGCTGCCGGCTGCCTCGCCTGCTCCGTCTCCCTAGCTGGACCCTCTTGCTCGGCCGCGGGCACGCGGCCCCCCAGTCCTTGATCTCCTCCCATCCCCCTCTTCAGATTTTTCCTGCCAGTCGGGATCCCCCACTATGGAGCAAGTGTTGTCACCTTGAATCACGGGTTGCCTTGCGGTTGTGGTTTTTTGATGTTGTTTAGACTTTAAAATGAAACCGTACTCTGTGGCATGACGCCGTGAGGCCTGCACCATTGATTACTCCTGTGTTCCTACTGTGCACCGCTGAGAGACCTTTACTGTTTGTATGTACTATGTTTGTGATGCCCTAGCGGCCGGCCGTGCGGTTGTAGGCCCATACCTGTAACCTTTTTTACAAATGCAATAAACGGTTTCAAAGGAAAAAAAAAAAAAAAAAAATATTTATTAAGCAAAAGAGTAATATCCATTTTGTTTATTTACAGGTCAGCAATTCAACTAAACAAAACAAAAAAAGCCATGCTTGGTTAGTACTCTATGATGATCTTGTGACTGAGAGTACACAGTAAAGAGAATCAAACTTTTAAAAACATATTATCCAAACATGTATAGATGTAAATTAATGTGTGTGTTTGCCTCTTAAAACCTTGGGGAGTTTCAGATTCAGTGGTAGATCAGGTACTTTGTCAAAGTAACACAAAAGAGGGTCCCTGAAAATATAAATGATAAGGGGAAGGACCAGGGAAGAACACAGCAATAAACAGAAATTTCCCCCTATTTACTTTTTACAATTCAGTAATGTATACGGAATAAACGATTGCCCCACAGAAATGTAGTTTACTTAATTTATTATCAAAATATATTTTTCATTTTCTAAAAATAGTATCACAAATGTATGTTCACATAATACATATATCACTAAACAATTATTGATGAAGTACATACATTACAAAAGAGCCCCAAACTATCTAAATGAGAAACCATACATAATCTGTACGTCTCCAAAACTAACACACAAAAAAAACCATATAGTGTGAGAAACTCAACAATATAACATTAAACTTTAAAAAAACATACATACAATATTACAATTTACACACAAATTAGATAAATTATATAAACACAAAAAGTACGACAATCAAACTTTTAAAAACATATTATTCAAACATGTATAGATGTAAATTAATGTTTGTGTTTGCCTCTTAAAATCTTGGGGACTTTCTGATTCAGTGGTAGATCCAGTACTTTGTACCTTAAATGTGCAAGAACGTTTTCCTGGCTTGCGTGATGTTTCTTGCGCAGCAATACTAGATGGGCTTGAAGTGTCTTCACTCTCAGTAGGCTCTGTATGCTCCTGTGATGTTACCTGAGCACCCTGCAGTAACTCTTAGGTTTTAGTTACCTTTTCTAAACCCCTGGCTACATCTCCACTAAAATGACCCATCTCAATTTGGATCCTCCTAGCAGTCCTAGCCTGTTAAAATACATCCGTAAAAAAATTGTTGTCCAGAGATTTTAATTTTTGGTTTGTATTTTTGTATCATTAGAGAATTCATTTAACTTGGGTAGACATTGCTAATTCGGGCCGAATTTTTCTGGACAACATTTTAGAAAATGGCAGATGTGTTTCAGTGATGATGTCATATTTTAGGAACCATGAGACCTATATACTTCATTTTGGTTTCAAAATCTAGATTTTGGGGATCAAGTAGTCTTATAGAAACAGAAAAAACCTCAAAGCAACCCGTCCGCCATTTTTCAAAATGGTGGCTCTATAAGGATGCGTTTAGCCATCATATTGGTAATTTATTTTAAATTCCCTTTTGTTTCAGGTTTTCCGTTGATTCAAATTTGTAAACATGAGCAAAATCTGAGGACTCCTTCAACAAAGCAAAATGTGTCATATGCCAAACTAATCCGAAAGAAAAGCTAACATCAACTGCGCTAGACAGAAGAGAGTTCAAGATACTACAGAAATGCGGCAAGACAAAGTTCACAAAAGATTTAAACTGATGGGTGAAGAGGACCAAATAATGTATCATTGTAACAAGTGCAACAAGTCGATTACAATTGAAAAAAGCCAGGAACAAATTAGTAAACAAAGAGCAGAAACCAGTGACTCACAACAAGAATCCGAGTCTTCTGAGAAAGCGATGAAAACCAAGCCCAATGCCCATCCGCTTAGAAGATTATTGGCTACCGCTCGTCCACCTCCAACAACTGATCAGAAAGCAGAGGATCTTCAATGTGTTATCTGTGGTTTCCAGAGCATGGGCCAAAGGGATTGATGAAAGAACAAAGTGCAGAGTATGTGAGTCTCAAAGGGCAAACATGTTTATATCTGCAGCTAGTTTCTTCCAAGATGAAGTTTTCAGCAGAATAGGTGATCTAAACAGTGAGGTGAATGCATTTGTAGTGGATTTGTATGCCCACTCAAACTGCATGCGTGCATACATTCGAAAATATGAATGTACAATGAGCTCCCAGTAGCAACGTATCAGCCAGACTTCAGTTAAGTTTGCACTCTTTGAAAAAGCAAATTATGTTTTAAAGCCACTCTTGAGTGCTGGCTACGAGTTCACACTCAGTAAGATCAGAGAAATGATGGTCAACATTGATGAAACTGTATTGAACCATAATAATGAAATTAAGATTTTCTGGTGAGAATGTACCATGACGTTTTCACTACTACAATATCGTTTGGTAAATTTGAGGGAAAGACACTTAATAAATCCAAAGTGATGATGCCTATGTGTGGAAAAAATGTATATTAGTGGTAGAAGAATTCTAAGGAAAGTTATATTTTAAAGGAAGTTCTACAGCGAATGCCGCCATTTATGTAGCAAAGGGTGGGTCATGTTTGTTAGGTAGGGTGAGCATAAGGATTTACATATTGCTTTCTATTTGACCACCACGACTATGTAATCTGTTCAAATGAAATTAGGTATGTGTGATAACAGAGGCCAGAGTATAGATACCCAGAAATATTTTCAGACCTCGGTTTGTCCATTAGATTATTTCAAAGTGAAATACTGTTTCATGTGTGCACAAGAACAGGAGTGTGTCTGGGGTAAAAAAAAGACTGGGAAGAGAGATAAAATGATTAATGGTGTTTGTTAATATTGAAGAAGTAGAAAGATTGGAGTGCTCTACTCCATTTGGGTTGGCACGCAAACCCAATGGAGAGCTTATGACGCTTTTGTATCTGCATGATTTAAATAGACACATTTGGGTGGATAGGTATACATTGCCTAACACCAGGGAGATGCTGTCACTTCTTAAATGGGCATCAGTGTTTACAGCCCTAGATGTTTCCTCTGCAAACACCATGTAGAGTTACATTGAGAGTCTAGGTTTTTAACATCATTTGTAACTCGTGAGGGATGTACCTTAATTGAAGAATGCCCTTTGGCCTGGCTTCAGCCCCCACTGTCTATTAAAGAGCTATGGTGCTTTAATTTGATATGAGGAAGCAGTCACATGTTTCTATGTTAACACTCTGGTTCTCAGGGGTGATGTCCAGGAGCATGATATAGTGTTAGAGTGTATGTTGATCATCTTAAGAGAGAATCTGAGCACCTTTTGGTCCACCTTTTGCTGAAATGACATCCAAACATTAGAATACCTGTGGTACGTTAGACAAGAACATTGTTATGATAGATGCCAGTAACTATGGCCTTGATTCAGTATTGCTTCAACAAATAAATTAGAAACAGGAAGTTCTGGCATAGGCTTTGAGGGCTTTGAAGAGAGCAGGGTTGATTTGGTTCTAAATACAGAAACCCTGATGTAGTGAGGAGTTCAACGTTTTATGTTGAAATTCTTTTTTTATTAACAAGAAGGGCTAAATTCCCCTTGTTAACTGCTGTCTGTTGGCAAAAATCTGCTCCTTTCTCCCTTCTTTTTCTTTTGTGGGTGCCTAGCATTAATCACAGTCCTCAATTTTGGCAATCCTCATTTTTCTTTTATTCTTTTTGGCAATGAAGTAATAATGCATTAAGAACCATCCAATGTACAAATCCGGTTTCCAAATCCTTCATAGACTTTCTGGACAATTTGTTAATGATTGATTAGAATCTGGACATCTCAATGACACCCTTATGTATTTCTGACCCGTGGGTCCTTCATCAGAAGATAGAATCGGACAGGGCAGTCAATCTGTAACGTGAAATGTGAAATTGAAAATGCAGTACCTTCAAAAATCAAGTAACAGAAAGAAAGTCAAATATCAAGTGAAGGTGTGTTTAAAGTGGTTTCTTCCTTTCATCTCCTTTTTACTCCCGTAGTTTTAATGAACATAGCATACTTGCATTTTTCCTTAGCTCCTAATTCACTATCAATTCAGTGTGAAAATGAATTAAATAAAAATTAGGATTGCCACAAATAAGGACTGTGATTAAAACACCCCAAATGATCTAAAGAAAGAAGCAGATTTTCATCAACCTACAACAATGTACAAAGGGACTACATCCCTTCCAGGGGCAAGCATGCACCTTGTTTTCATCTGTATCCCAGGACAGAGAATAGTTCTTTGTGGCACGCTTCAAAATTAAATACCATCTTAACATTAGGTTAAAATAAACCAAACCCCAGTCATGCAATACAAGAACCAGCATTGTTTCTTGATTCTATTTAGCACCTTTTATTAGCAGGTTTATCCAAGAAACAACATGCATATCCCTAATTGTACATATCTCACTTTTTATCTTAAGTTCAAAGTTATCACCTCAGGGATCGTCACAATCTTGGAAGCTTTGCTGAAACATTATTGAAAGTGAAGTTCCCAGAAAAAAGTAAGGGGTGGAGGGAAGCGCAGCTTCTTCATTCAATTATAAACATTTTAATCAGCACTGCATGTTATAAACTTCCTCCATTTCCAGAGATATTGGAAGCGAAAGAATAACAAACTGGCATCAAGGAGTACAACAGACACACAATTGATGGACGGAATGCAGAACAAATCAAAACATTCACCCCCAGTCAAGAGATCTGCATTAAATCCATCATTCTTTTGCTCACCATGCCACCCCAGTTTAGAACTGGACATATGCAAATCAGTCTTGACCCTGTGCCTCATGGGAACAGTCCAGCCCGAACTGCCAAGCCAGGTCCTCCCTGGACCGGAACCAAGCATCCTAGGACCGGTTTCGGGGTTTCACCCCTCTTCAGCCAGGATAGCTTGATTCCAGTGGCATGGTGAGCCCATGACCCACGTCTGGGCATACCTGGTGCACTGAGGGCGAGAAAGAAAAAGACACACAATTGATGGACGGAATGCAGAACAAATCAAAACATTCACCCCCAGTCAAGAGATCTGGGTTAAATCCATGATTCTTTTTATCAAGGAGTACAACTTCATGCTCGTTACAGTTCAGGCGTTATTACATCTCGATTCTGTATACGGGATTCCAAAACCTGCTCTGCTGCATCCAGCTGAGTGAAAACATACTCCACGCCCCCTTCTGTCACTCTGATGTTCCAGAAACAAGAGGGAGCCTACAAGCCCATAATTGGTCATGTCTTTCCTATTAAGCCATATCTCTTTATGCTGCTGAAGCATCATCTTAGTTAGGATTGGAACAATGTGGACTCTTGACCCCAGTCAGCCTGAACTCAGGCTTTATGGCCATTGCTTTTGTAAACAGTTCCCTCTGAAAAGGGTTTGAAAGGTTCAACTTGCAAAGTGCCATTTTCCAAGGCTGAACCAGCTGAACCTCTGGAGGGCTAATAAACACAGAAGTGCAATCTTCCATTTCTCAGAACGTGTCCAGAACATGCATGGATGGGTGCTTCTCTCACAAAGAACATGGCCAGCAAATGCAAAAGAGCATTTTTTTTCTCTCTCTCTGAACATGCCCAGGGGATGAAGAAGTGCATACTTTGCCAGAACAGGTCACACCTACAGAAGTGCAAGCTTCCCCTACTTGAACATGTCCAGGAAATGAAATGTAGGGTGGGTGCTTCCCTTACTCCGAACAGGTGCTGCACATGCAAACGTGCAGGTTAGCCATATGCAGAACAGGTACCTAACTTGTAAAAGTGAGAGCTTACATCACTCAGAGCAGGTCAAACACTTGCAGCAGTGTAAGCTTTGCACACTCAGACCAGTTATAGGCATGCCAAAGTGTAATCTTCACTCACAAAAAATGGGTGACACATGCAACAACGCTGTTATGGGCTACACTGTTTTTAAGCAAATGTTAATTTTACGGGACTGCTTTAATCTCTTCATTGTCAACATTGCTCTCTTTTTTGTAATTAGTGGATAGTGAGAGAACAGGCGGAAGTGATTATCAGAGAATATTACAGTATGTAAAAAACTGGTAATACTTTTTTCAGATGAAGGGAATTGTGGTAATAGGGGAATAGTCTTTTAATATTCAGTCTGTTAAATGGGACTGAGCAATGAATATGTTGGACCCGACCCTTTTTGCAGGGTCACCCCCAAATCTTTTCCTTCTGTTGCTGAACCTGTTTTTGTTGGCATTAGGACTCTCTGCACTTTTTCCTCCTAACCAGTGGTAAAGTAAGTGCTCTCTCCCTTAAACTTGCTAAGATTGGTATACCCTGATTATGCATTTAAATTACTTAGAAGTTCCTAGCGAATGGTACTACATGTACCCACGGCCTGTGAATCAATTGTTACTTGTTGGCGGTAGCACTGTAAAACATGTCCACAGACCTGCCCGTGCAGCTTGTGTGTGTGCACTTTAAAAACTGCACTTTTGAACTGACAAAATAAACCTTTTGCCAAGCCTAAACCATTCTGTTCAATACTTATAAGTCATCCATAATGTGAACCCTAATGGCTCTTAGGCCAGGATGCTTGTTATTTAAAAAGTAGGACGTGTGCACTAATGTTTTGCATATCCTGGCAGTGGAAAACTCCCAAAGTAGTTTTTCACTATTGTAAGGCTATTTCCCTCATAGACTATCACTGGGTAGCTTATCACACTTAATGAGTGATAACTTCAGTTTGGGAGCATGTAGAAAAATACTTCTTACACTCGTTTGAATGGAAAGTAGACTTTTAAGCTACTATTCTAAAAATGCAACTTTTAGAAAGTTGGCATTTTCCTGCCTGAAGCAAATGTGCCTTTCTGCCAGTGTCCAGGGACGCATGACTGTAAATGGCTTGCCTGTTGTGGGTTGTGTATTCCTCCCAGAAAGGGGGACAAAAGGGACCTGGGTGTAGAGGGAGTGGGTCTTCCTGACAGGATGGTTGGGGAGGGGCTGTGCTTGTCCCTGATTACACATGACTGCCTACAATACATACTAAGGAGCCTGACACCAGGCCTTCCCTTGCCTTTGTTCTCGTAGCCAAACCTAGGAAAGAGGGGAACATTGGTCATAGTTAGTTTGAGAGTAGGCCAGGGTTTGCCCTCCACCTAAAAGCTGCCAGTGGGTATAAAGGTAAAGAACAAAACACATAGTCCTATCTGGATTTGATTAGGATAACCAACAACACCCGTTGTCACAATTACGTGGTGAAAGACTTACTTCTACCGCAAGAACAGCCTCGCGAGCCTGCGCCCGCACAACAAGCTATAAACCAACACAGGGCTTTGGCTCAAAAAACCAGCAGGACTGAGCCCGAAATACTAAAGAACAAAACACATAGTCCTATCTGGATTTGATTAGGATAACCAACTATTTTGAAAAAACTTTCATGAATTGAAACACAAAAGATAGGGCTTTAGGAATTGCCTATTCTTCAAAAAGTTTTTTATTTGTTTGTTTTAAACATTATTTAATTGTGTGATAAAGACAAACATTCCTGGTGCAAACATATATATATACACAATATGAATAACAATCAAAGACCTTAACCGCACCCTAGACACATTAAACATTCAATCTTCTACCATACTTGGCCAATCCATTCATACACAAAACAACTGACTCATACTTCACTAAACTGAAAGGTCCTAACACAACTACTCCTTATTGAACACAGATAGTTTATCCGTGTTAGGCTTTTTAAGACAGTTAATTTCTTAATAGACACTTTTAGACCCAAAGAAAACTTCAAGGGCAGGACTTTTTATATATGGAGTGTGTAAAGGACCGACTGGTCGACTGGTCTACGCGTTTCAAACCTCTAGCATTATGAGGTTCTCATCAAGACCAATGTAATCTAAAAAAGAAATCAAAAAAAGGGGTTTGAATTACTACTCTAATCAGTGAAAACAGAACTTAAGCCGGCCTCCATACTCGACCTGGCATACCCACCGGAAAATATATGGTCTCAGCCTGCTTTAAATCCAAAGAATGTTTCAATCAGCTGGTGCCTGGAGCTGAAAATAACCAAATGTGACAGTAAACCTACTCGTCGAGTTAATTGGTATCTACATAAGACGTACACACAAGGACAGGACAGCATGCAGGAGGGTTGCTCACCCTGCGATTTTAGCTGGTCAACGAGTATGGCGGGCATATGTTCCCTTTGATTTTTTCATCGTGGTCGGGCTGTGAATGCTTCTACCAAAAGAGGCTGTAACGACAAGCGAAGTCGGTGTCAGTTGCGCTTGGCTAATGTTCTATAGCGCTGAGACGTGATTAAAAGCTTCCCCTTCACGGGGAACCGGTGGTTCGTCTCCTACCTGGTAACGATGTCTTTACGTCGTTCCCACCGTCCAACGAAGCCATAAACAGGAACCGGGGGTTGAATCCGTAACCAGGAAGTGAATTTTCGATCTTTTGAAGAAAGGTAAAGCGCATGCCCAGGAATCGTGGGATTTGTAGTTCTTTCCATGGTGACCATGGGAAATGTAGTTTAACATAGAGTTTTGGACGAAAACTTGGTTCAAGGTTATATGCTGTGCTCGTCGCGAGAGGTATAAAAAATTCTGAATAAACCAATATGGAACCAACTTGGTGGACTGCTTTTTTGTAAAAAAGAACTTATATTGAAGGGAATATCCAAGAGGACGAATAACTTTAAAGGAATTTGGTGACCCGGTTGGACGAAATGTCACAAGTATACAGGTCACACTCACGTCGTGAGTGGTCTATATATCTCAGCTATTTCGTTAAGGCCGTTGGTCGTGGTATTAAATTTCATAATTAGGAATGACTCCTTTTGGCTCAGGCGACTGTCTAAGTCCCCCCCTCGCGGATCTAGCTCAATTTTGGACAAAACTGTCCACTTTAGGTCTTCCTCGCGGTGTTTCAGTATGGTCCAATGACTCACCAATGGTGCGTTTTCAACTTTACGTCGAATCCTTGATTTGTGTTGAGTGATGCGTTGTCGTACTTCCTGTGTGGTCTTACCTATGTACAATTTGGGACATGGGCATGTGACTGCATAAATCACATTTTTCGTTCTACAATTGGTGAAAGCCTAATGTTTCCAATAGATGTTACTGAAGGTGAACGTATCACCTTCCACAGTTTGATCACAACAGATGCAGGACCCGCATCTGTGATGCCCGACGATTGGAGGCAGGGCTAGTAGCCCTCTCAATGTAGGGGACTGTTGTTTGGGCAAAGCTGCTCTTACAATGAAGTTGGCTATACTTTTTTCTTTTTTGAATGCAAATAGGGGTGGTGTAGAAAAGTCATTATGTAGACCGTCGATCAGATGCCAATTCGACAGGACTAGTTTACGAATTTGATGTGAATTGGGGCAGAATGTGGTGACACAAACAGGTCTGTTGGCCGTATTCCTCTTTTTGCTCACCAATAAAGTTTCCCTTGGTGTCCACCAAGCTCTTTTTAGGGAATGTTTGAGTAGTCTTCGTGGATATCCTCTTTCAAGAAGTCGGTCTTTAAGTTTGTTGGCGTGTGAAAAATATTCCTCTTTCCGTGAACAATTTCTGCGGATCCGCAGGAACTGTCCATACGGTAAATTCTGTTTTAAGCTCCGGGGATGATTGCTGGTGTAATGCAATGCCTTATTCCGATCGGTAGGCTTTCTGAAGAGTGTGGTCTCTAGTTGTCCTGATATGTTTTCTACTTGTACATCTAAAAATGTTATTGTTTTGTCTGAAGCCGTGCAGTTAAATTTGATGTCTCTCGTGCGCTCATTGAGCCATCCTACGAATTCGTCCAATTGTTGTTGGGATCCAGTCCAAATTAGGAAGATATCGTCTATATATCTCATATAGTTGGAGATATTAGCCGAATAAGGATTATTGTCGTAAATGAAATTCTTTTCGTATAGTCCCATAAAAAGCACCGCTAGCTCTGGGGCGAAAGGACACCCCATCGCCACGCCTTTGATTTGAAAGAAAAAATCTGAGTCAAACGAAAAATAATTTTTCGATAATGCAAATTTTGCAAGCTTCAGAATGAAATCCGACGGTACCTGGACTGGTCGTTCTCTGTTCTCTAGGAACCATGTTAGAGTCTCTAGTGCTTGGTCTTGGGGAATCTGAGTGTAAAGTGACACCACGTCTAGAGTGACCATTAGTTGATTTTTATTATCAAATTGTACTGTTGTTATTCGGTTCAAGAAAGCTGTGGTGTCTTTCAAGTGGGCTGGAATGTCGTTAATGAAAGGTTTCAGAAAGAAATCAATATATTGGGCAACTGGTTCAATGAGCGACTCACACCCTGAGACGATTGGTCTACCAGGGGGGTCCGTTTCGCTTTTATGTAGTTTTGGTATAACATAAAAGACTGGTATCCTAGGATTCTTGTTTTGTAAAAAAATTCTCTCCTTTGGGCCAACGAATCCTTGTGTATGACCTTCCTCGATGATTTGAAAAAGTTGGATTTGTAGCTCCTTGGTTGGGTCCCTTGCTATTTTACGGTAGCAACTAGCGTCCTCTAGTTGACGTAGCGCTTCTTTTTTGTATTTATTAAGGTCCCAAATAACCACTGCACCTCCTTTGTCAGCTTGTTTGACTACCACCGACCTGTCATTTTTAAGTGCCAGCAAGGCGTCTTTTTCTTGTTTGGCCAGATTGTATTTGATGAAGTTCTTCTTTTTTTCCATCGTTTGTATCCCTGAAAGAATGGTCTTTTCAAAAGTGTTAATCTCTTTAGGGATTTTTGGGCCAGATGGACAGAATACGGATTTTCTCTTCAAGCCTGTTGTCTCTATTGAGGAGGTTTCTGGGGTGTCCTGAAAAAATATTTTAAGCCGCAGTTTCCGGCAGAATTCGATTATTTCCAACTTCAGTTTTACAAAGTCCGTTTGCCGGGATGGAACGAATCCAAGTCCTTTTGATAGGACAGACAATTCCGCTCCTGTCAAGATTTTTTCTGACAAATTGAACACAGGTGACGGAGCTAGCTCCTGTAGTATTGACGTCGGGTTCTCATTTCCCATGGCTGTGAATAACGTAAGCGGCCTCTGCCCTGCCGCTGGCCTCGGGCTAAAAAATGCGACCCTTGATTGATTTGTTGGTCTTGGTTTTGTTGTTTTAACCTTGGATTTATGTTTGTCGTTGTATTGTCCTCCGACTCACCCCCCGAGGATGAAGATGTTGTGTCAGAGAAAGTGATGAATTTCTTTCTTGAACGTCCTCTATAGTTTTGTAAATAATTTCTCGAATCGTTGTTACTATAAAAATCTTTGTTTAGGTACGGGTATGTGGATTCCAAAGAGAAGTTCTTTTTGTCCGCTTCGAACTTGTTGCTTTTTTGGATGACCGTGTAGTCTTTAAACTCAGATATCTCCTTTTCTACTTTTTCAAGTAATGTTTTGGCGTCGGTAAGGCTTTGGTTGTTACGAACTTCAGTTTCCAAGTCGGCTATTTCTTGTAGCTGTAGCAGTGACAACCTATGAGCTGTTTCCACAGTCAACACCATTAAGTCCCGACTACATTTAGTCTCAATGCAGCTGTAGCCTTTCTTATATATCGGGTCGTCAATAAACACGACTGGAATATTTCGTATTTGTAACCCTGTTGGAATTGTTCCTTCTTTGAGATGTTGTAATAGAAAATGACCGTGTAGGTCTGTCCTGATTTGTTTTTTACGTAATCGAATAAGTTTGTCAGATTCGTTCTGAGTTTTTGCAGTGGCACTCAAGGTGGCTGAGGCGAAAACGGGGGGTGCCCGGATCAAGTTCTGAATATGTTCCTCACTGTAAGCGAAGGCATCTTTTTCTGCCATCGTCTAACTTACTCGTAAGGTGAAGTGACACATGTGTTTGTACATAAAACAATCAATAAAACAACAATAAACAAACATATAATCAACACACAACGCACTTGTCTCTAAACAACACCCGTTGTCACAATTACGTGGTGAAAGACTTACTTCTACCGCAAGAACAGCCTCGCGAGCCTGCGCCCGCACAACAAGCTATAAACCAACACAGGGCTTTGGCTCAAAAAACCAGCAGGACTGAGCCCGAAATACTAAAGAACAAAACACATAGTCCTATCTGGATTTGATTAGGATAACCAACTATTTTGAAAAAACTTTCATGAATTGAAACACAAAAGATAGGGCTTTAGGAATTGCCTATTCTTCAAAAAGTTTTTTATTTGTTTGTTTTAAACATTATTTAATTGTGTGATAAAGACAAACATTCCTGGTGCAAACATATATATATACACAATATGAATAACAATCAAAGACATTAACCGCACCCTAGACACATTAAACATTCAATCTTCTACCATACTTGGCCAATCCATTCATACACAAAACAACTGACTCATACTTCACTAAACTGAAAGGTCCTAACACAACTACTCCTTATTGAACACAGATAGTTTATCCGTGTTAGGCTTTTTAAGACAGTTAATTTCTTAATAGACACTTTTAGACCCAAAGAAAACTTCAAGGGCAGGACTTTTTATATATGGAGTGTGTAAAGGACCGACTGGTCGACTGGTCTACGCGTTTCAAACCTCTAGCATTATGAGGTTCTCATCAGGACCAATGTAATCTAAAAAAGAAATCAAAAAAAGGGGTTTGAATTACTACTCTAATCAGTGAAAACAGAACTTAAGCCGGCCTCCATACTCGACCTGGCATACCCACCGGAAAATATATGGTCTCAGCCTGCTTTAAATCCAAAGAATGTTTCAATCAGCTGGTGCCTGGAGCTGAAAATAACCAAATGTGACAGTAAACCTACTCGTCGAGTTAATTGGTATCTACATAAGACGTACACACAAGGACAGGACAGCATGCAGGAGGGTTGCTCACCCTGCGATTTTAGCTGGTCAACGAGTATGGCGGGCATATGTTCCCTTTGATTTTTTCATCGTGGTCGGGCTGTGAATGCTTCTACCAAAAGAGGCTGTAACGACAAGCGAAGTCGGTGTCAGTTGCGCTTGGCTAATGTTCTATAGCGCTGAGACGTGATTAAAAGCTTCCCCTTCACGGGGAACCGGTGGTTCGTCTCCTACCTGGTAACGATGTCTTTACGTCGTTCCCACCGTCCAACGAAGCCATAAACAGGAACCGGGGGTTGAATCCGTAACCAGGAAGTGAATTTTCGATCTTTTGAAGAAAGGTAAAGCGCATGCCCAGGAATCGTGGGATTTGTAGTTCTTTCCATGGTGACCATGGGAAATGTAGTTTAACATAGAGTTTTGGACGAAAACTTGGTTCAAGGTTATATGCTGTGCTCGTCGCGAGAGGTATAAAAAATTCTGAATAAACCAATATGGAACCAACTTGGTGGACTGCTTTTTTGTAAAAAAGAACTTATATTGAAGGGAATATCCAAGAGGACGAATAACTTTAAAGGAATTTGGTGACCCGGTTGGACGAAATGTCACAAGTATACAGGTCACACTCACGTCGTGAGTGGTCTATATATCTCAGCTATTTCGTTAAGGCCGTTGGTCGTGGTATTAAATTTCATAATTAGGAATGACTCCTTTTGGCTCAGGCGACTGTCTAAGTCCCCCCCTCGCGGATCTAGCTCAATTTTGGACAAAACTGTCCACTTTAGGTCTTCCTCGCGGTGTTTCAGTATGGTCCAATGACTCACCAATGGTGCGTTTTCAACTTTACGTCGAATCCTTGATTTGTGTTGAGTGATGCGTTGTCGTACTTCCTGTGTGGTCTTACCTATGTACAATTTGGGACATGGGCATGTGACTGCATAAATCACATTTTTCGTTCTACAATTGGTGAAAGCCTCATGTTTCCAATAGATGTTACTGAAGGTGAACGTATCACCTTCCACAGTTTGATCACAACAGATGCAGGACCCGCATCTGTGATGCCCGACGATTGGAGGCAGGGCTAGTAGCCCTCTCAATGTAGGGGACTGTTGTTTGGGCAAAGCTGCTCTTACAATGAAGTTGGCTATACTTTTTTCTTTTTTGAATGCAAATAGGGGTGGTGTAGAAAAGTCATTATGTAGACCGTCGATCAGATGCCAATTCGACAGGACTAGTTTACGAATTTGATGTGAATTGGGGCAGAATGTGGTGACACAAACAGGTCTGTTGGCCGTATTCCTCTTTTTGCTCACCAATAAAGTTTCCCTTGGTGTCCACCAAGCTCTTTTTAGGGAATGTTTGAGTAGTCTTCGTGGATATCCTCTTTCAAGAAGTCGGTCTTTAAGTTTGTTGGCGTGTGAAAAATATTCCTCTTTCCGTGAACAATTTCTGCGGATCCGCAGGAACTGTCCATACGGTAAATTCTGTTTTAAGCTCCGGGGATGATTGCTGGTGTAATGCAATGCCTTATTCCGATCGGTAGGCTTTCTGAAGAGTGTGGTCTCTAGTTGTCCTGATATGTTTTCTACTTGTACATCTAAAAATGTTATTGTTTTGTCTGAAGCCGTGCAGTTAAATTTGATGTCTCTCGTGCGCTCATTGAGCCATCCTACGAATTCGTCCAATTGTTGTTGGGATCCAGTCCAAATTAGGAAGATATCGTCTATATATCTCATATAGTTGGAGATATTAGCCGAATAAGGATTATTGTCGTAAATGAAATTCTTTTCGTATAGTCCCATAAAAAGCACCGCTAGCTCTGGGGCGAAAGGACACCCCATCGCCACGCCTTTGATTTGAAAGAAAAAATCTGAGTCAAACGAAAAATAATTTTTCGATAATGCAAATTTTGCAAGCTTCAGAATGAAATCCGACGGTACCTGGACTGGTCGTTCTCTGTTCTCTAGGAACCATGTTAGAGTCTCTAGTGCTTGGTCTTGGGGAATCTGAGTGTAAAGTGACACCACGTCTAGAGTGACCATTAGTTGATTTTTATTATCAAATTGTACTGTTGTTATTCGGTTCAAGAAAGCTGTGGTGTCTTTCAAGTGGGCTGGAATGTCGTTAATGAAAGGTTTCAGAAAGAAATCAATATATTGGGCAACTGGTTCAATGAGCGACTCACACCCTGAGACGATTGGTCTACCAGGGGGGTCCGTTTCGCTTTTATGTAGTTTTGGTATAACATAAAAGACTGGTATCCTAGGATTCTTGTTTTGTAAAAAAATTCTCTCCTTTGGGCCAACGAATCCTTGTGTATGACCTTCCTCGATGATTTGAAAAAGTTGGATTTGTAGCTCCTTGGTTGGGTCCCTTGCTATTTTACGGTAGCAACTAGCGTCCTCTAGTTGACGTAGCGCTTCTTTTTTGTATTTATTAAGGTCCCAAATAACCACTGCACCTCCTTTGTCAGCTTGTTTGACTACCACCGACCTGTCATTTTTAAGTGCCAGCAAGGCGTCTTTTTCTTGTTTGGCCAGATTGTATTTGATGAAGTTCTTCTTTTTTTCCATCGTTTGTATCCCTGAAAGAATGGTCTTTTCAAAAGTGTTAATCTCTTTAGGGATTTTTGGGCCAGATGGACAGAATACGGATTTTCTCTTCAAGCCTGTTGTCTCTATTGAGGAGGTTTCTGGGGTGTCCTGAAAAAATATTTTAAGCCGCAGTTTCCGGCAGAATTCGATTATTTCCAACTTCAGTTTTACAAAGTCCGTTTGCCGGGATGGAACGAATCCAAGTCCTTTTGATAGGACAGACAATTCCGCTCCTGTCAAGATTTTTTCTGACAAATTGAACACAGGTGACGGAGCTAGCTCCTGTAGTATTGACGTCGGGTTCTCATTTCCCATGGCTGTGAATAACGTAAGCGGCCTCTGCCCTGCCGCTGGCCTCGGGCTAAAAAATGCGACCCTTGATTGATTTGTTGGTCTTGGTTTTGTTGTTTTAACCTTGGATTTATGTTTGTCGTTGTATTGTCCTCCGACTCACCCCCCGAGGATGAAGATGTTGTGTCAGAGAAAGTGATGAATTTCTTTCTTGAACGTCCTCTATAGTTTTGTAAATAATTTCTCGAATCGTTGTTACTATAAAAATCTTTGTTTAGGTACGGGTATGTGGATTCCAAAGAGAAGTTCTTTTTGTCCGCTTCGAACTTGTTGCTTTTTTGGATGACCGTGTAGTCTTTAAACTCAGATATCTCCTTTTCTACTTTTTCAAGTAATGTTTTGGCGTCGGTAAGGCTTTGGTTGTTACGAACTTCAGTTTCCAAGTCGGCTATTTCTTGTAGCTGTAGCAGTGACAACCTATGAGCTGTTTCCACAGTCAACACCATTAAGTCCCGACTACATTTAGTCTCAATGCAGCTGTAGCCTTTCTTATATATCGGGTCGTCAATAAACACGACTGGAATATTTCGTATTTGTAACCCTGTTGGAATTGTTCCTTCTTTGAGATGTTGTAATAGAAAATGACCGTGTAGGTCTGTCCTGATTTGTTTTTTACGTAATCGAATAAGTTTGTCAGATTCGTTCTGAGTTTTTGCAGTGGCACTCAAGGTGGCTGAGGCGAAAACGGGGGGTGCCCGGATCAAGTTCTGAATATGTTCCTCACTGTAAGCGAAGGCATCTTTTTCTGCCATCGTCTAACTTACTCGTAAGGTGAAGTGACACATGTGTTTGTACATAAAACAATCAATAAAACAACAATAAACAAACATATAATCAACACACAACGCACTTGTCTCTAAACAACACCCATTGTCACAATTACGTGGTGAAAGACTTACTTCTACCGCAAGAACAGCCTCGCGAGCCTGCGCCCGCACAACAAGCTATAAACCAACACAGGGCTTTGGCTCAAAAAACCAGCAGGACTGAGCCCGAAATACTAAAGAACAAAACACATAGTCCTATCTGGATTTGATTAGGATAACCAACTATTTTGAAAAAACTTTCATGAATTGAAACACAAAAGATAGGGCTTTAGGAATTGCCTATTCTTCAAAAAGTTTTTTATTTGTTTGTTTTAAACATTATTTAATTGTGTGATAAAGACAAACATTCCTGGGGAAACATATATATATACACAATATGAATAACAATCAAAGACATTAACCGCACCCTAGACACATTAAACATTCAATCTTCTACCATACTTGGCCAATCCATTCATACACAAAACAACTGACTCATACTTCACTAAACTGAAAGGTCCTAACACAACTACTCCTTATTGAACACAGATAGTTTATCCGTGTTAGGCTTTTTAAGACAGTTAATTTCTTAATAGACACTTTTAGACCCAAAGAAAACTTCAAGGGCAGGACTTTTTATATATGGAGTGTGTAAAGGACCGACTGGTCGACTGGTCTACACGTTTCAAACCTCTAGCATTATGAGGTTTTTTGAGCCAAAGCCCTGTGTTGGTTTATAGCTTGTTGTGCGGGCGCAGGCTCGCGAGGCTGTTCTTGCGGTAGAAGTAAGTCTTTCACCACGTAATTGTGACAACGGGTGTTGTTTAGAGACAAGTGCGTTGTGTGTTGATTATATGTTTGTTTATTGTTGTTTTATTGATTGTTTTATGTACAAACACATGTGTCACTTCACCTTACGAGTAAGTTAGACGATGGCAGAAAAAGATGCCTTCGCTTACAGTGAGGAACATATTCAGAACTTGATCCGGGCACCCCCCGTTTTCGCCTCAGCCACCTTGAGTGCCACTGCAAAAACTCAGAACGAATCTGACAAACTTATTCGATTACGTAAAAAACAAATCAGGACAGACCTACACGGTCATTTTCTATTACAACATCTCAAAGAAGGAACAATTCCAACAGGGTTACAAATACGAAATATTCCAGTCGTGTTTATTGACGACCCGATATATAAGAAAGGCTACAGCTGCATTGAGACTAAATGTAGTCGGGACTTAATGGTGTTGACTGTGGAAACAGCTCATAGGTTGTCACTGCTACAGCTACAAGAAATAGCCGACTTGGAAACTGAAGTTCGTAACAACCAAAGCCTTACCGACGCCAAAACATTACTTGAAAAAGTAGAAAAGGAGATATCTGAGTTTAAAGACTACACGGTCATCCAAAAAAGCAACAAGTTCGAAGCGGACAAAAAGAACTTCTCTTTGGAATCCACATACCCGTACCTAAACAAAGATTTTTATAGTAACAACGATTCGAGAAATTATTTACAAAACTATAGAGGACGTTCAAGAAAGAAATTCATCACTTTCTCTGACACAACATCTTCATCCTCGGGGGGTGAGTCGGAGGACAATACAACGACAAACATAAATCCAAGGTTAAAACAACAAAACCAAGACCAACAAATCAATCAAGGGTCGCATTTTTTAGCCCGAGGCCAGCGGCAGGGCAGAGGCCGCTTACGTTATTCACAGCCATGGGAAATGAGAACCCGACGTCAATACTACAGGAGCTAGCTCCGTCACCTGTGTTCAATTTGTCAGAAAAAATCTTGACAGGAGCGGAATTGTCTGTCCTATCAAAAGGACTTGGATTCGTTCCATCCCGGCAAACGGACTTTGTAAAACTGAAGTTGGAAATAATCGAATTCTGCCGGAAACTGCGGCTTAAAATATTTTTTCAGGACACCCCAGAAACCTCCTCAATAGAGACAACAGGCTTGAAGAGAAAATCCGTATTCTGTCCATCTGGCCCAAAAATCCCTAAAGAGATTAACACTTTTGAAAAGACCATTCTTTCAGGGATACAAACGATGGAAAAAAAGAAGAACTTCATCAAATACAATCTGGCCAAACAAGAAAAAGACGCCTTGCTGGCACTTAAAAATGACAGGTCGGTGGTAGTCAAACAAGCTGACAAAGGAGGTGCAGTGGTTATTTGGGACCTTAATAAATACAAAAAAGAAGCGCTACGTCAACTAGAGGACGCTAGTTGCTACCGTAAAATAGCAAGGGACCCAACCAAGGAGCTACAAATCCAACTTTTTCAAATCATCGAGGAAGGTCATACACAAGGATTCGTTGGCCCAAAGGAGAGAATTTTTTTACAAAACAAGAATCCTAGGATACCAGTCTTTTATGTTATACCAAAACTACATAAAAGCGAAACGGACCCCCCTGGTAGACCAATCGTCTCAGGGTGTGAGTCGCTCATTGAACCAGTTGCCCAATATATTGATTTCTTTCTGAAACCTTTCATTAACGACATTCCAGCCCACTTGAAAGACACCACAGCTTTCTTGAACCGAATAACAACAGTACAATTTGATAATAAAAATCAACTAATGGTCACTCTAGACGTGGTGTCACTTTACACTCAGATTCCCCAAGACCAAGCACTAGAGACTCTAACATGGTTCCTAGAGAACAGAGAACGACCAGTCCAGGTACCGTCGGATTTCATTCTGAAGCTTGCAAAATTTGCATTATCGAAAAATTATTTTTCGTTTGACTCAGATTTTTTCTTTCAAATCAAAGGCGTGGCGATGGGGTGTCCTTTCGCCCCAGAGCTAGCGGTGCTTTTTATGGGACTATACGAAAAGAATTTCATTTACGACAATAATCCTTATTCGGCTAATATCTCCAACTATATGAGATATATAGACGATATCTTCCTAATTTGGACTGGATCCCAACAACAATTGGACGAATTCGTAGGATGGCTCAATGAGCGCACGAGAGACATCAAATTTAACTGCACGGCTTCAGACAAAACAATAACATTTTTAGATGTACAAGTAGAAAACATATCAGGACAACTAGAGACCACACTCTTCAGAAAGCCTACCGATCGGAATAAGGCATTGCATTACACCAGCAATCATCCCCGGAGCTTAAAACAGAATTTACCGTATGGACAGTTCCTGCGGATCCGCAGAAATTGTTCACGGAAAGAGGAATATTTTTCACACGCCAACAAACTTAAAGACCGACTTCTTGAAAGAGGATATCCACGAAGACTACTCAAACATTCCCTAAAAAGAGCTTGGTGGACACCAAGGGAAACTTTATTGGTGAGCAAAAAGAGGAATACGGCCAACAGACCTGTTTGTGTCACCACATTCTGCCCCAATTCACATCAAATTCGTAAACTAGTCCTGTCGAATTGGCATCTGATCGACGGTCTACATAATGACTTTTCTACACCACCCCTATTTGCATTCAAAAAAGAAAAAAGTATAGCCAACTTCATTGTAAGAGCAGCTTTGCCCAAACAACAGTCCCCTACATTGAGAGGGCTACTAGCCCTGCCTCCAATCGTCGGGCATCACAGATGCGGGTCCTGCATCTGTTGTGATCAAACTGTGGAAGGTGATACGTTCACCTTCAGTAACATCTATTGGAAACATGAGGCTTTCACCAATTGTAGAACGAAAAATGTGATTTATGCAGTCACATGCCCATGTCCCAAATTGTACATAGGTAAGACCACACAGGAAGTACGACAACGCATCACTCAACACAAATCAAGGATTCGACGTAAAGTTGAAAATGCACCATTGGTGAGTCATTGGACCATACTGAAACACCGCGAGGAAGACCTAAAGTGGACAGTTTTGTCCAAAATTGAGCTAGATCCGCGAGGGGGGGACTTAGACAGTCGCCTGAGCCAAAAGGAGTCATTCCTAATTATGAAATTTAATACCACGACCAACGGCCTTAACGAAATAGCTGAGATATATAGACCACTCACGACGTGAGTGTGACCTGTATACTTGTGACATTTCGTCCAACCGGGTCACCAAATTCCTTTAAAGTTATTCGTCCTCTTGGATATTCCCTTCAATATAAGTTCTTTTTTACAAAAAAGCAGTCCCCAAGTTGGTTCCATATTGGTTTATTCAGAATTTTTTATACCTCTCGCGACGAGCACAGCATATAACCTTGAACCAAGTTTTCGTCCAAAACTCTATGTTAAACTACATTTCCCATGGTCACCATGGAAAGAACTACAAATCCCACGATTCCTGGGCATGCGCTTTACCTTTCTTCAAAAGATCGAAAATTCACTTCCTGGTTACGGATTCAACCCCCGGTTCCTGTTTATGGCTTCGTTGGACGGTGGGAACGACGTAAAGACATCGTTACCAGGTAGGAGACGAACCACCGGTTCCCCGTGAAGGGGAAGCTTTTAATCACGTCTCAGCGCTATAGAACATTAGCCAAGCGCAACTGACACCGACTTCGCTTGTCGTTACAGCCTCTTTTGGTAGAAGCATTCACAGCCCGACCACGATGAAAAAATCAAAGGGAACATATGCCCGCCATACTCGTTGACCAGCTAAAATCGCAGGGTGAGCAACCCTCCTGCATGCTGTCCTGTCCTTGTGTGTACGTCTTATGTAGATACCAATTAACTCGACGAGTAGGTTTACTGTCACATTTGGTTATTTTCAGCTCCAGGCACCAGCTGATTGAAACATTCTTTGGATTTAAAGCAGGCTGAGACCATATATTTTCCGGTGGGTATGCCAGGTCGAGTATGGAGGCCGGCTTAAGTTCTGTTTTCACTGATTAGAGTAGTAATTCAAACCCCTTTTTTTGATTTCTTTTTTAGATTACATTGGTCCTGATGAGAACCTCATAATGCTAGAGGTTTGAAACGCGTAGACCAGTCGACCAGTCGGTCCTTTACACACTCCATATATAAAAAGTCCTGCCCTTGAAGTTTTCTTTGGGTCTAAAAGTGTCTATTAAGAAATTAACTGTCTTAAAAAGCCTAACACGGATAAACTATCTGTGTTCAATAAGGAGTAGTTGTGTTAGGACCTTTCAGTTTAGTGAAGTATGAGTCAGTTGTTTTGTGTATGAATGGATTGGCCAAGTATGGTAGAAGATTGAATGTTTAATGTGTCTAGGGTGCGGTTAATGTCTTTGATTGTTATTCATATTGTGTATATATATATGTTTGCACCAGGAATGTTTGTCTTTATCACACAATTAAATAATGTTTAAAACAAACAAATAAAAAACTTTTTGAAGAATAGGCAATTCCTAAAGCCCTATCTTTTGTGTTTCAATTCATGAAAGTTTTTTCAAAATAGTTGGTTATCCTAATCAAATCCAGATAGGACTATGTGTTTTGTTCTTTAGTATTTCGGGCTCAGTCCTGCTGGTTTTTTGAGCCAAAGCCCTGTGTTGGTTTATAGCTTGTTGTGCGGGCGCAGGCTCGCGAGGCTGTTCTTGCGGTAGAAGTAAGTCTTTCACCACGTAATTGTGACAACGGGTGTTGTTTAGAGACAAGTGCGTTGTGTGTTGATTATATGTTTGTTTATTGTTGTTTTATTGATTGTTTTATGTACAAACACATTTGTCACTTCACCTTACGAGTAAGTTAGACGATGGCAGAAAAAGATGCCTTCACTTACAGTGAGGAACATATTCAGAACTTGATCCGGGCACCCCCCGTTTTCGCCTCAGCCACCTTGAGTGCCACTGCAAAAACTCAGAACGAATCTGACAAACTTATTCGATTACGTAAAAAACAAATCAGGACAGACCTACACGGTCATTTTCTATTACAACATCTCAAAGAAGGAACAATTCCAACAGGGTTACAAATACGAAATATTCCAGTCGTGTTTATTGACGACCCGATATATAAGAAAGGCTACAGCTGCATTGAGACTAAATGTAGTCGGGACTTAATGGTGTTGACTGTGGAAACAGCTCATAGGTTGTCACTGCTACAGCTACAAGAAATAGCCGACTTGGAAACTGAAGTTCGTAACAACCAAAGCCTTACCGACGCCAAAACATTACTTGAAAAAGTAGAAAAGGAGATATCTGAGTTTAAAGACTACACGGTCATCCAAAAAAGCAACAAGTTCGAAGCGGACAAAAAGAACTTCTCTTTGGAATCCACATACCCGTACCTAAACAAAGATTTTTATAGTAACAACGATTCGAGAAATTATTTACAAAACTATAGAGGACGTTCAAGAAAGAAATTCATCACTTTCTCTGACACAACATCTTCATCCTCGGGGGGTGAGTCGGAGGACAATACAACGACAAACATAAATCCAAGGTTAAAACAACAAAACCAAGACCAACAAATCAATCAAGGGTCGCATTTTTTAGCCCGAGGCCAGCGGCAGGGCAGAGGCCGCTTACGTTATTCACAGCCATGGGAAATGAGAACCCGACGTCAATACTACAGGAGCTAGCTCCGTCACCTGTGTTCAATTTGTCAGAAAAAATCTTGACAGGAGCGGAATTGTCTGTCCTATCAAAAGGACTTGGATTCGTTCCATCCCGGCAAACGGACTTTGTAAAACTGAAGTTGGAAATAATCGAATTCTGCCGGAAACTGCGGCTTAAAATATTTTTTCAGGACACCCCAGAAACCTCCTCAATAGAGACAACAGGCTTGAAGAGAAAATCCGTATTCTGTCCATCTGGCCCAAAAATCCCTAAAGAGATTAACACTTTTGAAAAGACCATTCTTTCAGGGATACAAACGATGGAAAAAAAGAAGAACTTCATCAAATACAATCTGGCCAAACAAGAAAAAGACGCCTTGCTGGCACTTAAAAATGACAGGTCGGTGGTAGTCAAACAAGCTGACAAAGGAGGTGCAGTGGTTATTTGGGACCTTAATAAATACAAAAAAAGAAGCGCTACGTCAACTAGAGGACGCTAGTTGCTACCGTAAAATAGCAAGGGACCCAACCAAGGAGCTACAAATCCAACTTTTTCAAATCATCGAGGAAGGTCATACACAAGGATTCGTTGGCCCAAAGGAGAGAATTTTTTTACAAAACAAGAATCCTAGGATACCAGTCTTTTATGTTATACCAAAACTACATAAAAGCGAAACGGACCCCCCTGGTAGACCAATCGTCTCAGGGTGTGAGTCGCTCATTGAACCAGTTGCCCAATATATTGATTTCTTTCTGAAACCTTTCATTAACGACATTCCAGCCCACTTGAAAGACACCACAGCTTTCTTGAACCGAATAACAACAGTACAATTTGATAATAAAAATCAACTAATGGTCACTCTAGACGTGGTGTCACTTTACACTCAGATTCCCCAAGACCAAGCACTAGAGACTCTAACATGGTTCCTAGAGAACAGAGAACGACCAGTCCAGGTACCGTCGGATTTCATTCTGAAGCTTGCAAAATTTGCATTATCGAAAAATTATTTTTCGTTTGACTCAGATTTTTTCTTTCAAATCAAAGGCGTGGCGATGGGGTGTCCTTTCGCCCCAGAGCTAGCGGTGCTTTTTATGGGACTATACGAAAAGAATTTCATTTACGACAATAATCCTTATTCGGCTAATATCTCCAACTATATGAGATATATAGACGATATCTTCCTAATTTGGACTGGATCCCAACAACAATTGGACGAATTCGTAGGATGGCTCAATGAGCGCACGAGAGACATCAAATTTAACTGCACGGCTTCAGACAAAACAATAACATTTTTAGATGTACAAGTAGAAAACATATCAGGACAACTAGAGACCACACTCTTCAGAAAGCCTACCGATCGGAATAAGGCATTGCATTACACCAGCAATCATCCCCGGAGCTTAAAACAGAATTTACCGTATGGACAGTTCCTGCGGATCCGCAGAAATTGTTCACGGAAAGAGGAATATTTTTCACACGCCAACAAACTTAAAGACCGACTTCTTGAAAGAGGATATCCACGAAGACTACTCAAACATTCCCTAAAAAGAGCTTGGTGGACACCAAGGGAAACTTTATTGGTGAGCAAAAAGAGGAATACGGCCAACAGACCTGTTTGTGTCACCACATTCTGCCCCAATTCACATCAAATTCGTAAACTAGTCCTGTCGAATTGGCATCTGATCGACGGTCTACATAATGACTTTTCTACACCACCCCTATTTGCATTCAAAAAAGAAAAAAGTATAGCCAACTTCATTGTAAGAGCAGCTTTGCCCAAACAACAGTCCCCTACATTGAGAGGGCTACTAGCCCTGCCTCCAATCGTCGGGCATCACAGATGCGGGTCCTGCATCTGTTGTGATCAAACTGTGGAAGGTGATACGTTCACCTTCAGTAACATCTATTGGAAACATGAGGCTTTCACCAATTGTAGAACGAAAAATGTGATTTATGCAGTCACATGCCCATGTCCCAAATTGTACATAGGTAAGACCACACAGGAAGTACGACAACGCATCACTCAACACAAATCAAGGATTCGACGTAAAGTTGAAAACGCACCATTGGTGAGTCATTGGACCATACTGAAACACCGCGAGGAAGACCTAAAGTGGACAGTTTTGTCCAAAATTGAGCTAGATCCGCGAGGGGGGGACTTAGACAGTCGCCTGAGCCAAAAGGAGTCATTCCTAATTATGAAATTTAATACCACGACCAACGGCCTTAACGAAATAGCTGAGATATATAGACCACTCACGACGTGAGTGTGACCTGTATACTTGTGACATTTCGTCCAACCGGGTCACCAAATTCCTTTAAAGTTATTCGTCCTCTTGGATATTCCCTTCAATATAAGTTCTTTTTTACAAAAAAGCAGTCCACCAAGTTGGTTCCATATTGGTTTATTCAGAATTTTTTATACCTCTCGCGACGAGCACAGCATATAACCTTGAACCAAGTTTTCGTCCAAAACTCTATGTTAAACTACATTTCCCATGGTCACCATGGAAAGAACTACAAATCCCACGATTCCTGGGCATGCGCTTTACCTTTCTTCAAAAGATCGAAAATTCACTTCCTGGTTACGGATTCAACCCCCGGTTCCTGTTTATGGCTTCGTTGGACGGTGGGAACGACGTAAAGACATCGTTACCAGATAGGAGACGAACCACCGGTTCCCCGTGAAGGGGAAGCTTTTAATCACGTCTCAGCGCTATAGAACATTAGCCAAGCGCAACTGACACCGACTTCGCTTGTCGTTACAGCCTCTTTTGGTAGAAGCATTCACAGCCCGACCACGATGAAAAAATCAAAGGGAACATATGCCCGCCATACTCGTTGACCAGCTAAAATCGCAGGGTGAGCAACCCTCCTGCATGCTGTCCTGTCCTTGTGTGTACGTCTTATGTAGATACCAATTAACTCGACGAGTAGGTTTACTGTCACATTTGGTTATTTTCAGCTCCAGGCACCAGCTGATTGAAACATTCTTTGGATTTAAAGCAGGCTGAGACCATATATTTTCCGGTGGGTATGCCAGGTCGAGTATGGAGGCCGGCTTAAGTTCTGTTTTCACTGATTAGAGTAGTAATTCAAACCCCTTTTTTTGATTTCTTTTTTAGATTACATTGGTCCTGATGAGAACCTCATAATGCTAGAGGTTTGAAACGCGTAGACCAGTCGACCAGTCGGTCCTTTACACACTCCATATATAAAAAGTCCTGCCCTTGAAGTTTTCTTTGGGTCTAAAAGTGTCTATTAAGAAATTAACTGTCTTAAAAAGCCTAACACGGATAAACTATCTGTGTTCAATAAGGAGTAGTTGTGTTAGGACCTTTCAGTTTAGTGAAGTATGAGTCAGTTGTTTTGTGTATGAATGGATTGGCCAAGTATGGTAGAAGATTGAATGTTTAATGTGTCTAGGGTGCGGTTAATGTCTTTGATTGTTATTCATATTGTGTATATATATATGTTTGCACCAGGAATGTTTGTCTTTATCACACAATTAAATAATGTTTAAAACAAACAAATAAAAAACTTTTTGAAGAATAGGCAATTCCTAAAGCCCTATCTTTTGTGTTTCAATTCATGAAAGTTTTTTCAAAATAGTTGGTTATCCTAATCAAATCCAGATAGGACTATGTGTTTTGTTCTTTAGTATTTCGGGCTCAGTCCTGCTGGTTTTTTGAGCCAAAGCCCTGTGTTGGTTTATAGTGGGTATAAAGGTGGCACTCTCTGATCCTATCATCAGAACACTCCTGAACCTGTGGAAGATTCAGAAAAAAGGACTGCTGTGCTGTCTGTCTGACAAAGGAAGACTGGACCTTCTTACCTTGAACCCAGGATCCTCAGAAGTGACCCCAATGGTCAGTTGGCTGACCTGTTTGTACTACAGGGACACGCGTTTCCGGAGGCCTTACTTGCAACTGACCAGCACCAACTGGACCTGCCTGAGCCCTGCTGTTGCCCCCTGCTGGAGTGAGTCCTGATCCCAAAGACGTGCCCCTAGATCCTTGACCCTTGGCTGGCATTGAAGTGCACTCCTCTTGCCTCAAATCAAAATAAAAGATGAAAATTTAGAAGTTTCATGCTCTGTGTGACCGCAAGCAGGCACCTCACGACAGCAATGGTTACCGCATCTTCCACCAATGCCAAGTTCTGACGGCAACCTGCCTTCTGCGCTCAACAGCGACCACGCGCATCAACCGTCAGCACGAAGATCCAGCAACAACTGCTCTTCAAGCCGATATCGACCTTCTCGACTGTGTGTTGAAAAACGAACCAAAGTAACTATTGAAACAATTTACCTAACTACAAGAACCCTTGGGTAAAACTATCCAGTAGCTGTTCCCTATATGACCTTTTCATTGTATAAAAACTATGACCTGTGCACATTTCTCACTTGTTAAATAGAGGCGGTTTTAAATTGTAAATTGTCTACTTTCATTTTTAAAGTAAGAAGTGAACATTTCTGCACTCTGCCCCTTTATCTAAGGCAGGTGTGCGTACCACGAAGATTCACAGGTAAACGAACCATAGTTCTACACGAAAAGGGCTGGAAAAACAAGTGACATGGAAAGACTAATCATTTAAGAAAAAGCAGGAGCATTTCAGCTTATAGGAATACTAATAATGTATTTGTATAAAAAAAGGGTTTCCTGAAGAGCTAATGAATGTTTAAATGTTAATTGGGTTTATTTCCCAGTGGTACCCAGCTGAATGTTCTGGATTCCTACGTAGACCAGAAGTGATGGGCTGACGACAAACTACCAATCATTCAACCCCTTTTTTGAGATTGAATTTGAAGATTTAGCCACAGGCTACGAGTAAAATAGAATGTGCTATAAAAAGAAGGGTCTTCCTTATTCGCTGTGCAGCTCCAACATACCTAGGATGTCAGATACCGCAGCTAGCCACGCTGCAGGGCACTGGGAAAGCCTTTTAATGAGAAAGCACCAGCACTTTCAACAGGGCTTTCATACTTCTGCCAGACTTCCTAGAAAGGAACAGCTTCTTTGTTACTAAATGACTGATTCCCGACATAAGTCGAATATCTATGATTCTTGGGCTTCTTATGATTTGTGTACATTAGCAGCATTCTGGGGATTCGCAGAAATTTTCTTGAGCACATCCGGAACTATACATAGATTTCCATGTATACGCCTTCTCCTCTGTACTTGCTCTTCAGGAGAAAGTATTGCAGATTTGTGCATTTGCATATAAAACGTTTTCTTCATTTTTTCTAACTAAGCAACTTTTATGTTAACCAAACCACCTTTCCTCAAGCCCCAATGATTTCTCAATATTCTTTTCTACTTCCAGATTCTTTAAAACAAGACCCTACGATAGTTTGCTTCTACATCTAATTCCACCAAGGTTTCTTGAATAAGACCCTTAGAATTACAGCTCTGCCCATTGGGAAAAACGTTACAGAAGAAAATGAGCTCCCCCTGCACTCATTCCGCACGCCGAGATGTACTAATATCATACATGCATTCTGCAAGGTAACTTTTTTCTTGTTTTCAGAGGGTGAAAAAAATTCATACAAAGGCTCTTGCTGGGATAGGAATGTCCCCTGCAGTGCTACAGGGACGTGCAACCCCTGCCCTAAATTAGACAGCTACAGGATTTCTTGTATCCTGACATTTCTCTTTTGACCTAACACACACAGCAATCACGCCTACATGTTGTGGTTGAGCAAATCCTGTAGGTTTGGAGAGGCAGAGCTTGGCTCGGTGGTCTGGAGGGGTACACCAAGTATATCCTCAAGCTGGTATGAGACTCCTTTTGCTGTCCTGGAACATGTCCATTATGCTGTGGTGGCACGTACTGTATGTTTTGCAATTGATAGTCATAAAAATGCCTTTTTACTGTCTATAAAGACCGTGGTGCATATTGGCACCACTTGTTTAAAGTTCTGCTTGAAGGTAGTGACCATACTCTGTACTGAAATCCAGAGAGAGAGAGAGAGAGAGAGAGAGAGAGAGAGTGTGTGTGTGTGTGCGTGTGTGTGTGTGTGTAAGTGAATCATTTATCTATACCCACATTTGAGTAATTTTGTTGAGTACATTGCTGCCAACAAGGTGAAAATTTAAGGTGAATTGTGATGAAGTGTCATTTTGTGCTTAGTGATACAATAAGTGCACTTTTTGTTGTATCACTAAGCACAAAATGTCACTTCATCACAATTCACCTTACATTTTCACCTTGTTGGCAGCAATGTACACAACCACATTTCTCAAATGTGGGTATATATAAATGATTTAATTTATATAAAATATCTCAAATACCCAAAAAACCTTTTTTATTTATTTATTTGTGTTTAGTGTGTGTTCCTTGGAAAACGCGTTTACATTCAAACTGTGTACAAAATGACTTATCCTTAAATTGAATTGTATGTATAAAAAATATTTTGTTCATACCCGACAGAACCATTGTACCTTTTGCATTACTATACCCAGGTTCTGTGGGACACAGGGTCACCCCATTGTTTATTGAGTACCTGTTACAACTTAGCACAGAAGGAGGTTGTGTCTTAGCCTTCCAGTCCTGGGAGTGTATTACAGCCTTCCTATGTTGGAGGGAACTACTGAAGGCAGAGAAGCGTGTGTGGATCAACAGCTGCTGGAACAGAAATAAATTAGAAATTCAGTAGTGACCATTTGGTGGAAGGCCTGCAGACTGTTGGTCTTAGAGCACTGCCATCAGGGCTGATAGTGAGCAGGGGCGGATGAACCAGCAGATTCATTTCAGGTGTAAAGGAAATCTTTTAGATGGGGCCTACAGTTTAGTCTTTCCCCTGTCTCTACTCCCAAAAGGGCTGTTGACAGTCAGGTGCAGAGCTTCATAACTGATTGTGCTGCTGTAGTGTGTGTGTGTGCTCCAGCTTGAGACACTTCTCGTCACCACCTGAGAAACCCCTCCCTAGAGATCAAGACTATGTATGTTCCATGGAGTTGGAATTAGGCCTGGGCTAAAATTCCGTTCCGCTCGCGGAAATTGCGATAATTTGACATTTTCACGTTCCGCGGAGAGCGTGAAAATGTTAAAATTACCGCAATCCGCATTTTACCGGAAATTTTTTGCTTGTTCGCGCTGTAAAATAATACATTCTCGGGTGCGCGCGATCGCCTTACCTGAATCCCCGCGTTCGCCGACAAGTTTTCCCGATCCGGTCGCGTTCTCCACGAGATGTTGGATTGTTGGGAGCCATTTGCACTGTCTCGCGACAGTTTGCACCCGCAGTAACGTCATTCGTCTCGCGATCACGTCTTTCTTCACACGATCATGCACCGCGAGACAAGTGAAAACAAGATGGCCGCGCCCACGAACAACCACATGGGTAAGTTGGCGAGCCGCGACCACGCAGAAAATACCGCGAATGGGCGGAAAAAAAACGTCCGCATCTTCGCGATATTTCCATGTGTTTGCAGAGATTTTTTGCGATAATTTGCAAAAGTGAATCTCGCAAATTCCGCCCACCCCTAGTTGGAATACACAAGTAATAGGAACCGCAGCAAACAAGTTGTAGGACTTCAACTGTGAGATCCGCATCCCTGGACTGGAAAATGACTCTAAAAGTGGGACCCAAACTTCCCCTCTAGGTTCCAGTCTCTTCATTGACCATGGAAAGGGGTGTCTGCAGAGTACTGAAATAAATGATCACACCCAGGGCTGTTGCCCTGGACAGCCAGTTACCCAGCAGTGAGTGTACATCACCTCTAGCCTCCAACATTGCTAAAAGAAGCTCAGTGTCATTGGAACTGCTAGCCCAGTGAAAGATGAAAAGGAGCACATGACCCCAGCAGGGAAACAACGGCCCATGTGCTCACGAATATTTGCAAAAAGAACAGTTGATGAATAGAATGCTGAACACTGTCAAAATGTCCCCACCAGTACAGAGATCTAGTCCTAAATCCATCTTTTTTTGCTCACCACGCCACCCCAGTTTAGACCCAGCTATATACAAATCAGTCTTGACCCTGCTCCTCATGGAGACAGTCCAGCACGAACTGCCAAGCCAGGTCCTCCCTGGACCGGAAACAAGAATCCTGGGACCGGTTTCGCAGTATCACCCCTCACCGGCCAGGGTAGCTTGAATCTAGTGGCATGGCTAGCAGAGACGTTTTAAGGCATGGGCAAAGTGGGCTCTGGCCCAGGGCCCCAGCCTTCAGGGGCCCCCATGATAGAGCCAGCAGAGTTCCGCAGAGAGTCTTGCCAGGGTGACCCTGAATATTTCGTACACAGGTTGTAATAGACTCTCACACATCACCCATACTGAAAATAAATGAAAGGAAAACAGTATTTGAATCAGACATTTTGCAGAGAAATGTTGCGTTTGTTTCATTCTTTCAGATTAAAGCAGGAACTCACATAGTCATATTTCACAGAGATTATCTTCATTAATATAAGTGAACTGCTGCTGTGTTACAGTATTGAAAACACACCACACTATCCCTAAATATTAGATGTAAACAAAGAATATGGACCAGTGTGCCCATTCACTGTCAGTGACCTGGCCAAAGAGTGCATGAAAGAGCTGAAAATGGATCATAAATTCAAAACTGTTCCGAACAGGGGCCCCAAAATACGTTTGGCCCAGGGCCCCCAAAATCCTTAAGCTGTCCCTGGTGGTGAGCACGGGAACCACGTCTGGGCATCCTCATCCCACTTGGGGGGACCTGGCCTGTCAGTTCGGGTTGGACTGTTCCCATCGGGAGCAGGGCCAAGACTGATTTGCTTATGGCTGGGTCCAAACTGGAATGGCGTGGGAAGCAAAAACAAACGATGGATTTAGGCCTATATCACTGTACTGGGGGTGAGTGTTTGACATTCTTCAGCATTCCGTTGATCATTTGTTCTTTGTGCATGAGTATTTGAGAAGCCTCAGACATTGAAAAATGACACGAGGAGTGTAACTAGTGCTGACCTGAGCTTGCAGCATGTCTCTGGGCCTCCCTGGCCTAGCTTCAAGTCCCCCGCTCACCCTGCAGGATGAGTGATCGCTGCTGCGATGGTCTGCCTGAGTGTTCTGAAGCTACAAGCAACCGCTACCTCAAGTACATACATCTGCAAGCGCCCATGACCTGAGACACGTGCAGTTATGAACAACCATAATCTGAAACACTAACAGATTCGAGCGCCCATTTGATCCCCACAGAAGACGTCAACTCGAAGGACCAAATCGAGAGGTGCTGGCTGGCACAATAACTCTTTTACCGTCACTGTTCCTGTTCGAAATTTACACCCACTTCAAGTGAGCATAACTGATTGAACGAGCCATATAAAGTGCCCGTGACTCCCATTTTACTAGGAGGTATTAGGAAAGACGTTTTATCTTGTGAACCACCAAAAGTGAGCCATGTTATGCAAATCACAGATGTTTACTTATGTATACCTGGACTTATTCATTGTGACTCAGGATCACATTTCAGTGCATACATGGTACACATATAGCATTAGTATTTTAATACCATATCCAGGTCCCTGTCCTGCTCTCATTTTATTATGCATCCGTGTAGCAGCATTATAATTGCATCCGGTTTAAAAGATGATATATGGTTGTTAAATTGATCATTCGAATCCTAGACCGAAGTGATCCTCGGCAGAACAAACACAAGGATTGTGAGGAAAACCATCCAGTCAAAAGCAGACACCTGAGAAAGATTTTTTTTTTAAAAAAACCATTCAATTATGAGCAAGGGGCTGACCCAAAGCCTTCTCTTAAGTATGTGTTGTGTATTGGAAATAAAAGTTGACTCTAGCCTCAGACCTCAAAATACAGGATTTTACAACGCATTCTATTTCAGTATATTAAAATCCACATGGTGGCGGTGTTGCTTGCGTATTGGAACAAGGTCTGCTAAATCCCACAGTTCTCATGTTACGTATGTTTATTTCGTTTTAATAGATCGGCTTGTTTTTATAGGTTAAAAAAATCCCAGTGCTATCCAGATTAGAAAATCAGAATTGGCTCTAACACTCGCGCTCCATAATTGCATTCTTGGGTAGGTAGACTGGAGGGAACTCGGAGTAGTGTGGCAGTGTTTGAGATTGGGGTTTTTCCTGGGATCAATAATGTGGAGGCTTAGGCGAATTTGCCTTTCAAATAAGTGTTTGTTTAAAAACCTCTCCCTACCACACATCACTGAAGAATGAAAACAAATGAAGAAATAAACGTGTATTAACTTTGCTGATGCCTCACGCATAGCATTTTATTGTATTATTTTAACTGTGATTCTATGTCCTTTTTGTCCTGAAAGGATGTTTTCAATAGGTAATTTATTTATTTATTTATTTATTTTTGGTATTTATAAAGCGCAACACTCATCCCATAGGATATCACGGCGCTGTAGGAAAAGAAGACTACTGAAACTGTGGTGGGGGGTTAGTTTTTGGGAAAGAGATGAGTTTTTAGTTTTTGGCGGAATTGTAGGTAGTTAGTGATGTGTCTAAGGTCCACAGGTAGCTCATTCCATCTTTTAGCCGCCAAGTATGAGAAGGCGCGTCCACCAGTCCTTACTTTGTAAATACGCTTGGGTTTTGCCAGAGCTGAGTTGTTGGATCTTAGATTCCTATTGGGGATATAGAATTCAAGTTTCTCTTGAAGGATGATGGGGCCTGTTTTATGAAGGGCTCTGTGTGCAAGGCAGAGTAATTTGAAGGTTGCCCTCTGACGCATTGGTAGCCAGTGAAGTTTTTTTAGGCATGCAGAGGCCGAATCTCGCTTGCCTTTGTTACAGACCAGTTTAGCTGCCTGGTTCTGCAAGACCTGTAGGCGGGAGAACAGTTGTTCGTTCATCCCGTCGAACAGGGCATTGCCGTAATCCAGGCGGCTAACCAGGAGGGCCTGGGTGATTGTGCGTCGACAGTCCAAAGGTATCCAGGAGAAAATTTTTGCCAAGAGTTTGAGAATTGCAAAACCTTTGCCCCAGAGTATGCGGATGTGATCTTCCATGGACAGGGCGTCGTCCATCATGATACCAAGATTTCTGGCATACTGTTTCGGGACGGGGGCTGATCCCAGAGACGGGGGCCACCACGTGTCGTTCCATGAGAGTTTGGCTCCTCCAAACAGTAGTATCTCCGATTTTCCGGCATTTAATTTTAGGCAGTGGTTGCGCATCCATTCTGCCATTTCAGAGAGACAGCTGTGTAGTTTTTTCTTAGTTGTTTCCGACCCTTCCATTGTCACCATCAGCTGAGTGTCATCGGCATAGGAACATATGCCGATGCCCCACTTTCTTCCAATGTCAGCCAGAGATGAAACGTAGACATTAAAGAGAGTGGGGCTTAGTGAGGCCCCTTGTGGGACCCCACAGCCGATGGGACAGGGTTTAGAGTAAAATTGGCCCATGCGCACAGCTTGGGTGCGATTGCTAAGGAATGATTTAATCCATCTTAACGCTGTGGATTGCACTCCTTTGCTCAGGAGGATGTTTATTAGGCAGTCGTGTGATACCGTGTCAAACGCCGCTGACAGGTCTAGCAGTATCAGGGCCACAGATCCCCCTTGGTCTGTGATGCATCTGACACTGTCCGACACTGCCAGCAACGTTGCCTCGGTGCTGTTATTGGCTCTAAAGCCGGTCTGGGAGGGGTCCAGAAGTGAATTGTCTTCCAGGTATTTGGACAGTTGTATATTAACCATTTTTTCCAAAGCCTTGGAGAGGTAAGGGAGCTGGGAAATTGGCCTGTAATTCTCCGGGTTGAGGATATCGGATCCGGCTTTCTTCAGGAGGGGAATTACAGATGCGTGCTTCCAGGTTTCTGGAAAAGATGCGGTGGTGAGGGACTGGTTAAAAAGTTTGGTGACGAAAGGGCAAAGTGTCGGTGCAATTTCAGAGAACACAAAATAAGGACATGGGTCTGCAGGAGAGCCTGATCTAATTGTCTTTAGAACCGATAGTACCTCGTTTTCAGAAAGTGGTTGAAAATTGGTTAGACGTGGGAGATTGCCTGCGTCCGGATGGACATTATCCTTGTCTGATATTGACGAATTTTCATCGGGGTTATCGGGCAGGGAAGAGGAATGTGAAGGGGTGAAAGTGGAATAAATTTTATTAATCTTCTCGACAAAGAAGGTGCTGATACGTTCGCAGGCCTCAGTTGAGGGGGTGAGGGTTTGTGAGGTGCTGGATGGATTACTAAGCTCCTTTACAATTTTGAACAGTTCTTTTGCGGAGTTATGGTTTTCATGGATTCGTAGCGTGAGGAATGCTTTTTTCGCATCTCGAATGGCAAGAATATATTGTTTCCGCTTAGTGACATAGTCTGCTCTTGTTTCTGAATCTTTGGTTTGCCTCCATCGATGTTCAGTTTTCTGGCATTCCTTTTTGAGGCTTTTAAGGAGAGGGGTATACCATTTTTCCCTGGTAGTTGTTTTTTTCCTTAGTTCCCGCATGGGTGCTAGTTTATCTAAAGTTTGGCGAATTCTGGTTTCTAGCAAAGTGAGGTTATTACAGACGGAGGAGTCATCCTGCAATATGACATCTATCTCAAAAAAGTGATTTTGAAAGTTGGAGTCATTGATTAGTCTCCAAGCTCTGTTGGTGGTGAGGGGGGTGGATCTAGACTTCGCGAATTTACCGGGGAGTTTAAAGGAGAAGGATAGCATGGAATGATCAGACCAGGACAAGGGAAGGATTTCCTTCATGGTAGTCGACTCAATGTTGGTAAAAAGGAGATCCAGGGTGTGTCCTGCTGAATGTGTAGGGCCCTCAACCAGCTGCTTAAGTTGCAGTATTTCCATGTCGTACTTCAACTGTGACGATCCGGGTGCATTAGTATTTTCATAATGGACATTGAAGTCACCAATGACCATGTAATTTTTATGTTTCAGGCAGGATGGAAGCAATTGATTCAATAGTTTAGTGCCTATGCTGGTTTGTTGTCCTGGCGGATTATAGACAACTGCACCGGCTAGTATGATGAGGTTCTCCGCGAGGATTTTAAATGGAAGAATCTCATGTTCAGGGTAGACAGACGTTGTTTCCGTGAGACATGTTAGGTGGTCTCTGAAAATCACAGCAACTCCACCTCCTTTTTTTTGGCTTTGTCTATTGTGTGTGATTATTTTGTATTCAGGGGGAAGGGCGTTAGCCAGGTCTGGTGCACTGGCATCAGATAGCCATGTTTCTGTAATAAAGACCAGATCAGGGGTCCTAAATGTTAGTATGTCCCAGATATCTAAAGCATGTTTGGGAAGAGATCTGGCATTAAAATATAGACATTTCAATTCCAGCTGGTTGCTGGTGGGGAGTGTGTGATGATCAGTTGGGTGTGGACCCGGGCTCGACCATCGACATGAGCGACAGGAGATAGATCCATAAGATAGGCCAGGGTCAGTTTGGATGCATGGAGGCGATCCAGCAACCGTGGTGGTTTTGTTAAGAGCTAGTAAATCATTGCGAGTGTAGCGGATGGGTTTAGCCGTGGATGAGCTGGAGCCTGTAGGGGGTATAGCCCCTAGTCCCGGTCGGTCGCGGACGGGCGCAGACGGGCTTGCCTTAAGCGCGCCTTCGGCGCGCAAACGGCGCTCCCGCTGCGCTCGTCCGCTGCGCTTGCGAGGGAGGCACATTTAAAGAACGAGGAGGTGGGCGTGGCCTCACGGGTGGGCGTGACCTCGCGCTGAGCAGCGAGAGCGTCCGTGTAATCGTACGGTGCAGCGTTAGAACCGCTGTTTGGTATGGAGCCTGCAAGGCGGTGAATACAGAGAGGAGCTCTGTTTAAAGGTACAAAGGTATTTTTAAAAGTGAAATCAACACAAAATACAATGTTAAAAATGCGAGTCACAGCACCTCCGGCTTCCGCCTCAGAGGTCTTCAATTCTAGCACACGCGCTGTCAGCTAGCGCTATTCATAGGCTGGGAGGTGGGAAGTGGGCGTGGCCTCACGGGTGGGCGTGACCTCGCGCTGAGCAGCGAGAGCGTCCGTATAATCGTACGGTGCAGCGTTAGAACCGCTGTTTGGTATGGAGCCTGCAAGGCGGTGAATACAGAGAGGAGCTCTGTTTAAAGGTACAAAGGTATTTTTAAAAGTGAAATCAACACAAAATACAATGTTAAAAATGCGAGTCACAGCACCTCCGGCTTCCGCCTCAGAGGTCTTCAATTCTAGTTAGTTTTTTAGATCGAGCCTAGAAACAGCACGCATGCGCTGATCAGCGTGACTTGTGGTGGAGTAGTGAATAGAAGCTCCGCCCCATCTCTGCCCATATTTGTCATTGGCTTGTGTCATTGTCTGTCCTAAATGCTGGCTTCTGATTCGTAAATAGGCTTGTTAGTCCCTCCTTCGTACCGCCTCCTCTTCATTTGTCACCTGCCATGGCGATTGGCCCCTTTACTTCGGTTGTTACACGGTACGTGTTATTTAGACTTTGAGCACTATTTTCTTTAATGAGGTTCTCCTACTGCAGGCACGAAATGCTTTGGTGCCTTCTTTGCCCACCCTGCCCTCCCTCATTTTGTCCTTGCCTTCTTCCCCCCGCGTGACCTCCCTCCCGTTGTCCGTGCCTTCTCCCCCGCCCTCCCTTTGTCTGTGCTTTCCCCCCACACCCCCTGCCCTCCTGTTGTCTGTGCCTTCTCCCCGCCCTCCCTCCTGTTGTCCGTGCCTTCTCATCCCCCCCGCCCGCCCTCCCTCCCATTGTCCGTGATGCCCAACCATTTGCAATGCAATAGGTCTCACATAAACGCGAGACCTATTGCATTGCAAATGCTTGTTCTTAACTAGAAGCTTGCTAGTGTACAATGAAATCCAGGAGGTTCTAGGAGTTCTGGGGCTCCGGGCAGGAAGGAAACATGCTGTGACATTACTAGAAGTGATATCACAGGGAGTGACATCAATTGACCATTAATCCTCTGTCATTGTTGAAGCAACTTTGCAAGAATCAGCTTCCCTGTTGTGAATAACAGCGAAGAGATGAAAAACTTTTTAAAAAGAGTACGCGTATTTTAAAGCTCTAAGTGGATATATATTATATTGGTCACTGGAAATTCTAGGCCCAGGTCTCAACAGAACGTATATCTTTACTTAAATGATATCTGTTTCTAGATTTTTGCATGATTAAAATTTCAAGATAGATTATTCCAGACAATACTTCAGCAAGTTGGTTTCCCAGATACCCAGCTAAAGATAAAGACGCAGCACAAAAGATGTTTGAGCCACAAAGATATGAACGCAAACAAGCAAGTTCAAAATATATTATGATGGAGGATATTTTAAAATTACAAACGGCTTCCATCACACAGACCAGGTGGTCTGACTGCTTTCGCTAGAGGGGGGGGGGGGGGGGAGAGGCGGTGCGGGGTGGTGGCTGGTTGGAGAGAGGGGGAGGGTTGGGGTAGGGGGAACGGTAGACTGAGTAATGGTACGTTATGCGATATACAGCAAGTAGTGGTAACAGTATTATTGGGGCAGCATTTTATGGCCTTAGGGAGGAAATGTCCTGATATACATGAATTCAGGGGGGAAAGAGAATGGACAGCAGGTACTCCAGAAGCAGGGGTGGTTTCACACTGGAGTAAAACGCCAGGCCCTAATAGGAGGTTATCTCGTATGGTTGAAACAATCCCTTTGAGATATGGCTAGGTTGCGTATAGCATCTATTAATATCTGCGGCCTGAATGATAAGGCTAAAAGAAGGAGGGTACATGAAGAGCTTGGTTATCTAAAAGCAGACGTGTATTGCCTTCAAGAAACTCATGTTGCCAGAGAAGATAGGGCTTTGCTGAACACTCTAGGTTTAAAGGTTATTTGTCATACACCACAAGAAACCAGGACCAGGGGGGTGGCTATTTTAGTGAAAGGCACCTCAACTATTCCAGGCCGCAGCGCAGTTGACAAGCTGGGTAGATGGGTGATACAGGAATGCAGGGCCGGCAGTGGCTCTTTTACACTATGCGTAATATATGTCCCAGTGTTGGATGATCCAAGTGTTTTTAATTATCTGGCTGTTGAATTATTAACGTGGACTGGTCCATTTGTTGTTTGTGGGACCTCAATATAAATGGGTCAAGAGGGGGGCTCTGTAATATGGAAGAAAACTATACTGGACGAAAGCCACAATCATTTCATGCACTTGGGCATTTGCGTAGAGAGATCGGTCTGGTAGATGTATGGCATGCCCTAAGGGCACCAGACTCAGGATATTCCTACTACTTGGCCCCGCATGGCAGCTTTGCCAGGTTGGACTACTTCCTAGTTACACCTGTATTGGTCAGAGAGGTATGGGTGGAACTATATCCTAGAGTAGTGTCCGACCATAACCCGATTGTGTTCGAACTAATAATTGCTGGTCTGACTCGAGTACCTAGAAAGTGGTCGTTTGAAAGGGGGCTGCTTTTGGATCCTGATTATGTTTATCACATGCGGTCCTGGATTACGTTTTTTTCCCATAAATAAGGGAAGCGCAGAGGAAGGGTTCGTTTGGGACTCCTTCAAAGCAGGCATAAGGGGTGAAACCCTGAGCTTTAGCATTGCTAAACAGAAGAAGGCCCATGATCGCTGGGGAGAACTATATCGACGCGCCTGATGTGGGAGCCTGATTTGTCTTGCCAGCGCATAGCACCCTAGAGGACGCCGTGAGGGGAACAGCTAGGGCGAGAGAGCAGGGCTAATCCAGCCTAAGTTTTACCGGCGCCGCCGTGAGGGGAACGGCCAGCGTTGAAGGACTACACCTCCCAGACGTCTTAGCGCCAGGCGCTCGCCGTTGCTGTCATCAGGCAGCGCCTGGCCCCTACTTCAGTCCCGCTGGTGCCCCGCAGCGCGGGACGCGCGCGGGCGTGCCCGGGCGAAGCCCGGGCCAAGGGCGGGCCCGTCCTTGCCCGTCAAGGACCGTTCGAGGCCGGGCTGAGCAATCCCTCTGACATCTACTACATAACTACAGACCTGTAAGTGTTACAGCACTCGCTTGTGTATTACCCCCCCAGCCTGTGATATTTGACTTATCTAGACTGGTTTTGGGTTTGGTATATGACTGATAGGACATATTCCTCTATTCCTTGCAGTCTGCCTTGCCTTGGAGCTAGGCCTGTTGTGGGCCAGTGATTTTGATTCGGGACCTATTTGTATTATTAGAGTTGTGTTATCTTTTGCCTAGGTTCATCTGTTCCTTTTTTCTCCATAGTGACTGGTTGCTTTTTTATCATATTATGGCTGGGAGTCAAGAGTACTCGTTTTCCGGAAAGCCTGGGGGCCTGACCAAGGGCACTTTGGACCACTATTTTAGTAAGGCTACCATAGATCTGGAGAGAGAGGTCACACTAGCTGAGCGCAGGGCTGAGCGCCGTCAGTCGATTGAGTGCCTGAAAAAAAGGCCACCAACTGATTTACTACAACAAGCTAACCTGCCAGTTGTAAATCCCCCTGGTGATGATTTGATTTCCTTAGATGATGTTCCTGCACTTCTTCGGGAGTTATCCCCTTCACCTTTTTTATCTAACTCTTTGGAATCTACGCATTTGACCACTATTTCCTGTACGTGTGATTCTTTGTCAGGAACAGAAGTGTTACCATTTCCTCCTTTGATAAATATAGAGACCTCTAAAAGAAGGACTAGAAATTCATTGTTGCATAAGATTCCCGGTCCACCACTTAAAAAAAGGAGAAAGAAGGGGGGAGATGTACGCAAACCTAGGATTAGTCATACTGACTTTGGGAAAAGTGACAGGATTATTAAACAAGCTGCTCCTATCCATAAAATCCCCACGATGCCTGTAGCAACCCCTAAGGTTGTTTCTAATATCGTATTAAACCCAACAGAAGTTGGCACTCCCCATCATAGCCCACTTAAGAAAATACACTTAACTGACCCCCTGGAAAGTATTGAACATCTTATAAGGTCTTTCATATTACCAATAATTGAGAGGCTAAAGAGGGTTGAAGAAAGGTTGGGGAACATAGAATTGGCCGTTAGCAATAAAATGGGCCAAACTAGAGACAAAGTGTTGAAGGACTGCCCTCCTGCTATAATTAAACAACCCTCATGCTATATCGTGGGAGATGATTCAGATAGAACTTGTAAGACGATTACTGGCCCTAAAGAGATGACCACTGGACCTGAAGAGCCGGTTATACCAACCCCTAGACCTGCAAGACAGTTGGCTATACAAGCTCCAAATGGAACTCGGAGGAGCGGGGTCAATCGAGATGCAAAAAACATGGGTAATGATGAGCGTATGAGCCCTAGTATCATCAGGGGTACTAATTGTAGGGAGCCCCGGGTTGAATTGCCACCTGAAGCAGTTCCCTATGTGGTAGTGCTGGCGAGAGTTCCCAGATTGCCAGATGGTAAGAGGGAGGGATTTTTCCAGCTCAAAAATAAGATTGTACATTGGCTGAGTCAAAATCGCCCACTCCCCCATTACGTTAATGGTGAAATACTCCATGTTCGCTGATTAGACTGGCTGGGAAGCAGAGCGAAGGATATTGATGGGGACTTAGTTGTTGTTAATTTTAGGGACCCCGCAGCGGTAAGGTATATTCTTAATTACCCTGCGGGGACTCCTGGTATTCTCATTATTCCCTTGGAGTTAACATTCTTTTACCCCAGAAACCAAGTGAGTAGAGGCCGATACCCTGGGGCTCCCCTTTTGCCTATGTCTTTGATTAATTTTCGTGCATTTTGCACAAATGAGCACAAAATGTTTGGAACTAACCCCCAACCAACGACTATTGACAAATTCCAAAGGTTGGACACTGTATTCCCACGGAAGTATGGAAATTATATTGGGAGGTCGGACCACTTTGTCCCTTTCACACCATTGGATGTTTCAAACAGATATCAGGCTCTTTCGAATCTTGATGGTTGTGATTGACAGATGAGGCAAAAAACCATAATACCCTTCGATAAAATACAGTTTGGCCCATTAACAAACCTCGGGTGACTGCATAATGATAAACTCGATTCAACGGAACGACAAAGCCCTATGAAGGGGATTCCGAGTCCAGAACCAATCGCCCCCTCTTCTATTTTATGCCACCCATTTAATTGTGTATCTAATCAGGAGGTGGTAGCTGGGTCTCCCATATTGAGTAGCTGTGCTGGCCTACTGGACTCCCTAACGTCTAAGCTATCCCCTAATGTTGAAGGTGTTAAAATTATTTCATGGAACGTGGCAGGCCTCAAAAATAAACTTCCCAATCCGGAGTGGAGTTCATTTATCACTTCATTTGACATTTGCATGCTGCAAGAGACCTCGATGCTTAAAAAGAGTGTGACTCCGGGCTTTGCAACATTTGATGTTCTGGCATGCAAAAGTAGTAGGGGAAGGCCCTCGGGAGGGTTGTCCCTATGGGTTGGCTCCATCTGGGTGTAAAGGCAAAGGATATTTCAACTGATTCACGGGATGTCCAACTTGTATTATTGGAAGTAGAGAATGGCCCGAGTATTGCTCTGATAAATGTTTACTCAAGACCTACCAAGAGGGGCCTTGAATCAGAGGCCATTACCGTACTGTCTAAATTACTACAGTCACTTGGCTCGTCTACTGTACTAATCTTAGGCGGGGATTTTAACTGCCATTTTGAGCCTCTACTGGATCCAAATACGGGAGACCGTGATGATGTGGACCTACTATGGAACATTCCTGATCCACTTACCCCTTTAGTAAAGGTATGGACTCCCCTCGTCTTGCAATTGCAGTCTCTTTCTTTAGCTGCATCATTGCGAGCATGTAATGGTAGGGTGATGCCAGATAGACCTGGGAAAGCAACGTCCAATAGAGCAAACTATGCTTCAATAATTGACTACATCTTTATTGAAGCCAAACATTGGGATAGGCTTCATGATTTTGCGGTCATGGAGAGGCTGGATAGTGACCACAATGCTCTAGTCCTGACCCTTAAACCAGGAAGCTTTGGACTTAAAAATCCGGTCCCGGGTGAAAACCTTGTAACCGATCCATTGATAATTAAAAATTGTAGAAGGAGAGTAAAGTGGCCAGTACTCCAAATGTCCAACAGTAAGTTGGCGGAACTGTATGGTACAATAATTCCATTTATCGAAGAGATGGGGGAAGCTGGACCTTTGGGTAGCCCCACCGATATCCACGGCAAACTGGTTACTGCACTACGGGATATCTTGTATCCAGTAAAAAGGGCCATACAGCCAAGGGCTGTAACAGCTCGGTGGTTTAATAATACGTGTCGTATAGCCAAAAAGGCCCTGTTGTCGGTGATAAAATCCAAGGATAGAGACGTAATCAGAATAAATCGTTCTCTATATAAAAAAGCAATTAGTGACGCTAAGAAAGAAGGGGAGGTCGAATTGTGGGAACAGTTGGGCCATGCGCTCAGTTGTAAGGGCTCTAAACTATTCTGGTCTATTGTTGCAACTGGAGTCAGTGGGTATTCTTCTGTACCCGCCCCAAATATCGCAGCCTCAACTTGGGAAAGACACTTTTGTGACTTGTATGGTACACACAACCTTGATAGTCTTTCTGTTGATATCCCAGACTTCTCTCTAGTCCCAGTGGATCATGCCCTTACCGAATCCTTTACTCTGACTGAGGTGGAATCAGCAATTAAGAAAATGCTTCCAAACAAAGCACCAGGCTTGGACAAACTGCCTGGAGATCTATTTAGGGCCCAACCAAAGATTTGGGCACCCTACCTGGTTGTTTTATTTAATTGCATTTTACAGGGGGGTGAAGTACCCTATACTTGGCTTGGGGCTGAAATAGTACCCGTTTTTAAAAAGGGCTGTCCACTAACTCCCTCCAACTATAGACCTATTAGTTTAATAGACACTTCACAAAAATTAATGGGGAGGGTCCTTTTGGACAGGGTCCTGGGCTGGATTGAGGAGAACGGGATTTTGACCACTCTTCAGGGAGGCTTTAGGGCTGGTACTTCCACCCTAGATCAGATTTTTCGCCTGCAGGTCTTGTACTGGAAAACAGCCTTGGTTGAGGGTGGCAGCCTCTACCTGGTGTTTGTGGACCTGCGGGCAGCTTTTGATCTAGTCCCCATAATCAAACTATGGCAAGTTTTGGCAGACCTGGGCCTTCCATCCTACTTATTGGCTGTCCTATTTAGGCTTCACGCCAATAATTATGCCCAAGTAAGATGTGGTAAATATGGTGAACTTACTGACCGCTTTCCCGTTCAAAAAGGCGTTCGCCAAGGGTGTGTTCTGGCCCCCACACTGTTTAGCCTTTACATTAATGGTCTCATCGACCATTTGAATTGTATAGTAAATAATGACGCCCCTAGACTAGCTTCAGGACGTGTGCCCGCATTGATGTTCGCAGACGATACTTTGCTACTATCTAGAACGTCTTCGGGCATACAAAATACGCTGAACGGTTTTGCAAAGTTCTGTGAGTCAAGAGGGCTTGAATTAAATCTGGGGAAAACTAAATACATGATTTTTAATCCCCCTAAGCGGGTGCGTCCCAACCCAGTTTTATTTGATATCCCCCTCGAGAGAGTTAAAACTTTCATCTACTTGGGCGTGACTCTAACGGAGAATTTTTGTTGGAATTCTCAGATCGCTAAGTCAACGCTCAAGCTTGTTCAACTGGCAGGGGGTTTGAATAAAGTTTTTAAAAGATCGAGTTTTAAACCAGTCTCTCCCGCCCTTGAAATTTACTGTAGACAGGCAAGAGTGGCTGCAATTTACGGGGCCGAACTCTGGGGACATAAGCAGTCAATGTCTCTTTCAAGGGCTGAGCAATCTTTTTTAAGATCTCTTTTAGGGCTTCCTTCCAGTACACCGTTGATCCCCCTTAGGTTTGATCTCGGGTAAGTCCCAATAGAGGAGATCCTCAGTGCAAGACCTATTCTGTACTGGAAAAGGCTGTGGTCAGTGCCCGAACTGTCCTCGTTTAAACTAGAATTTGCTGAGATCTGGCCTGCACTTAAATCTAAAAAGATTCCTTGGCTTTTGCACATCAATAAAGTTTGTACCCAACTAGGACTTCCGGAAATGTGGGCAAAGCCGGAGGCAAGTTGCCTCGCGATACCAAGGAAGGAAATCCTTTCTTTGGTGTCCTTGAAAAACTTTTCTTTACACTCGAGCTCTTTAGCCATGGGTAGGTTGACCTTAGAATTCCTCATGGTTAAACAGGATTCTAAATTAGAGGAATTCATGGATCAAATAGAACCCCCACTTGCTCGCAAATTGTACATCCAGCTAAGGTACGGTACTCTACCAGTTAGGTATTTTTCCTCCAAGTGGCAGGCACGAAATTTGGAAAGTTGTCCTGCTTGTAACTACAAAACAGAGTCTGTTGAACATGCTCTGTTTTTTTGTCCTGCTTACCACCTAATTAGGAAAAGTTGGCTGATCCCCATTTGTAGGAACTTGGGTTTTCGCCATTTTAAGCAGGCTTGCAGGACCTTAGTTTATGATACTGACCCAAATATTGTTTTTGCTGTATCCCGCTATCTCTACAGTATGTGGCGAAGGAGACAAACGTTCTTAACTTAATTATTCTCATATTGATGACTTAAAGTTTAATCTCTTTTTATAGAATTCTTAACTTTAAAATGTTATTTATTGTTTTATTTGTGTCTATGTAATTGAGGATGTATGTATGTACACTTTTATGGTCTTTTGACCGAAATAAAGTTATCAAATGAAATATCGAACTTTAAGCACCTTGGAAATTAGATTAATTGGCGCTGTCCAAAATGGAAGAGACTTGCCTCCTGTCTTAAATGAGATAGCTATCACTAAGGCCCACCTAAATGAACATCATGCAGAGAAAATAGCTGGGAAACTCCTTGCTAGCAAACAGGATCGCTATGAATACAATGAGCGCATTGGAAGGTATTTGGCAGTCAGGGCAAAATAGCAGAGCATGGATTTTAACATCAGCAAAGTTAAGAACATGAGTGGAAATATAGTTACGGAACCTGGGGAAATTAGGGAGGCCTTCAGGGAGTTTTACACTAACCTTTATAAAGAACTGCCTATATCCGGCCCTTCATTACCAGACAACCACTCGGTTGGCCCGCGGGGCTCTGCTATACTTACAGAGGAAGACAGGTTGATGATAGGGAGAGAAATTTCATTAGAAGAGCTGCAATTGGCCCTGTTTGCCCTACCCTCAGGGAAGGCCTCAGGGTTAGACTCTATACCATTAGAGTTTTTTAAAATATTCTTTGCAGAAGTTCAGCAGGTGCTCTTGAACCTCGTAAATGGAGTCAGAAAGGGGATTTCACCGCCCAGATCATGGGATGCTGCCAACATACTTATATTCTTAAAGAAAGATAAAGATCCCATTGCTTTTGGCTCCTACAGACCTATTACACTGCTAAACAGTGACGGAAAGCTATTTTCAAAGATCTTCGCTACCCGTCTGGCTGGGGTCATACATCAGCTTGTATCTGATAAACAGCACAGGTTTATCCCGGGGCGGGGAACTACAGACCATATCCAAAGGGTTATAACCATATTTGATGCAACTGAAGTCTTGGCTAAACCAATGGGGGTCTGTTTTTTGGATGCAGAAAAGGCCTTCGACCGTGTGTCGCGGGCCTTTCTTTGGAAAGTGATGGAGGGGGTTGGATTGGGGATAAACTTTATCAACGCTATCCAGGCAATATATAAAAGACCTACGGCCTATCTGAGTATAATGGGACAACAAACTGAACCCTTTGTAATAGAGAGGGGTACAAGACAGGGTTGCCCTATGTCTCCCCTACTCTTCGCACTATTTATTGACCCTTTTATTAGAACGTTAGAAGCCTCACAAGAGGTCGTGCCCGTTACATTACAGGGGTGGGATACTAAGACCCTCGCCTATGCCGATGACATCGCCATAATTACAAGTGATCCAGACAGGGATATAAGGCAGTGAAGAAACTGGCTGAAGCATTTGGAAATGGGTCAGGATTTTTGTTGAACAAAACTAAAACCCAAATATTAGTCAACAGACACACGCTAGCAACTGATATTAGGATTACAAATGAGGCCACGTATCTTGGTATTCGTATTACTTCAAAGATAGACATGATAGTTGATAAAAATTTGTCCCCTATCCTGGAGAACGCCAAGCTTGCTTTTAAAAGATGGGATAACTTGAGACTGTCGATAATGGGAAGATGTAATTTAATCAAAATGATCTTTCTTCCCAAAATATTATACGTGTTTAGATCTCTCCCACTAGAAATTAATGATGGATGCTTTAAGAAAATTGATCGGATAACAGCTAGTTTTATTTGGGCATACGGGAAGACCAGAAGAGCGAACGTTTTTATGTGTTTACCTAGAGGTAGGGGCGGCTGGGCACTACCAAACTTTAGGCTGTATTATCTCTCTGCAGTCTTGCAGTGTTATCGGATATTGTTTAACTGTCGCACAATGGCGCAGGATTCCAGTATCAGGTCACCCTCCATTTATGAGCTGTTGCTTGGTAAATCTGCTCAGGGCTGTTTAATGATGTTTTTTGAGCAAAGCTATTTCAAACGAACCCGCTTTAAGACTTTGTATGCAGCTTATAGGAATTGGGTATTGGTTAGGCAAAAAGCAGGGGTGGGTAGGTATAGCCGATATACCCCTCTGATTCAAAATGAGCAACTGCCTTGTATCTTTCAGGACAGCTGCTTTAATAGATGGGGGTGTAATGGGGTTAGTAGACTGGGAGATTTTTTGGTAGGTAGATCGTTTGCTTCTTTTGAACTTGTCCGTAGTAAATTTAATATCTCATCGCGAGATTTTTTTAAATATTTACAGATCAGGGATTTTTTTTTTTTAAATAGGGGGGAATGCTGGCTTTGATCAAATACCGGTATTGGAAGTAATGGTAAAAGAAGCTATCCCTTCCATCTCTCAGATATACGGCTGCCTAATGGAACTGGTCCCTGACGACCTTGAGAAGCAGGAGGGGAAATGGAAGGAGAAACTTGACATGGTCGATTCAGGGTTTTTGGAATCACTGGAGCTAGGGGGCACATTGATGTATGTCTCGAATTTGCAATCGCAACATTATAAAACGGTGTATGATTTATATATAACTCCAGCAAAGATTACAAAATGGGGCGGCACGGCTAGGACAAACTGCCCCAGATGCCAAGCTCCAGGGGCAGACTTGGTCCATATATTCTACACCTGCCCCAGTCTAACTCAAATAGAACTAGAAATTGTGGGCTTTTTAGGGGAGATATTAAAAAGTAGCATCACTCCGTCCCCGCAGCTTATGCTACTGGGAGTAGACAAAGCTTATTTAGGGCCCGGGCGGGAAATGATTGTTATAGCTATGACGGTGTATAGATTGTGCATATCTACTGTATGGCTGGATAGACTTCCTCCGACATTCCAGCAATGGAAAGGGTGCTTCCTGCATGTATATCAATTTGAAATGGCCCTATATAAACGTAAGGGTACTCAGGCCAAACGAAAGGAAAGGAAGATCTGGGGAGTATTATCTGCATGGATAAATGAGTTCTAAGGTGTTTTTTGTTTTTTAAATAAATCTTTTTATTTTATCAAACTTAACATCATCAAGGCAGAGTTTTTCCATATGATAGACATATATATAATATTAAGCAGTAAATCACAATCCCAGTACATTGTTATGTTGAGGTGTAATACGACAGAATCATACCCAGCATTTCTCATTGTATATCCTCCTCCCACCCTACTGGTCCCCCTCAAGGCTCTCATCCACCAGTTCTCTTGGTGGGTCACAGATGTTGCCCCTATATTTATTCCATGCCCCCCAGATCCTGCTCCATTTCTGGGGCAGCCGCGGTTAATGAACACTGTTCTCTCTGCTACCATGGCCGTGTCCATGTCTTTACACCATGCGTTAATCGACGGTACTTCCACCGCCCCCCACTTCTGCGCTATGTTGCGTTTAGCCATCATTACTAAGGTGTTTTTAAAGCTGCAAACTACCCCTAAATATGACTCAAATTGGGTTAATGATAAGTGGAGCATTACTTTAGCCCAGATACGGGGACTTGAAGTGTTATTTTGTTTTAATCTGTTTTTCTTTCCCGCCTAACGCTGCCCGTGGATTTATGTACGTACACTTGCTGATATTGTATATGTATTATGTGATTTGGAAAAAAATGAAAGTACTACCTACATTAGGCCAGGCCTAGTCAGTCCGTTAGTCACTCAAAACATATGTTTATTAGACTTTAGTCTTTAAACAGAGCACAATAAAACCCATGTACATATTTTAAAAAAATGATTAAAATCAGGCCAAGCCCATAGCTAAAACCACAATTCATCCTATCATAAACTAATCAGACTTTACGTAAAACTTCATGCACAGACAATAGAAATTGACCCACAGTTGATACATTTTCAGGACCACAATTCATTTTATACAGTGATCAGATTTTTCGTAAAATTACATCCAGAGACAGTAAAAATCGCCTCAAGGCCCTAGTTACCTCTAAAAATCTCATATATAAAAGTAGGTTAACTGCTTGTCCCCTATCACTAATATCATACTTTTTTTTAAACTGGTTTTTAGAAAAGACTTCCTTTGAGCTTAAAACCACAAGCAATCCACTAGAATATGTATCAGATCTCTCTTTGTATTAAGGCCACATTTGCAGGTTTTATTGTTGTGTAACAAGGCGCCATGGGCATTCGACATTTAAACTTGGTTTACCCCACATCTAAATTTCAATAAGCATCGTCGTAACTGTACATTGGATAATTTCTCCAGATATAGGAAAGTCTCATCAACCATCCATGAATTCTTCAAGAGGCACACAGATTTATTCGTCCTTCGGTAGATTAAGTCCTCCTCTCCAGACACCTGTTTAGCTTTTTTTCTAATTTTAGATTTACTCACACCTATCCCATCTATCTCACATTCTATTTTTAATCGCATGTAACAGTTAAGAATCATTCCACTAACTGCTTGTGCCCTGGCTAACTCACTTCGTAGAAATGGGGGTCTCTAGCTGGCAGAGGTAGGTACCTTTGTCCAAATAGGGACCATTGCTTCTAGTCAGGGTAAGGGGGATACACTCCTAAAATAACCCCTGCTCACCCCCTTGGTAGCTTGGCACTAGCAGACAGGCTTATCTCAGAGGAAGTGTGTAAAGCATTTATGAACACAGACAGTAATACAGTGAAAACACTACAAATGGACACCACACCAGTTTAGAAAAATAAGTATTCTTTATCTAAACCAAAACAAGACCAAACGACAAAAATCCACAATACAGTATCAAAAATAAGTCTCTTAAGTGGTAGAAATGGTTTGGTTCAATGCAAGTTGTAAATGCGACCCTTTTCCTACAAAGTCCGAGGCCACCGAAGTTATCTGCGGCGTACCACAAGGATCATCACTCAGCCCGACCCTCTTCAACGTCTACATGAGCCCTCTCGCAGCCATCGCACGCCAACACAACCTCAACATCATCTCCTACGCTGACGATACCCAGATGATCCTCTGCCTCACCAACGACCCCGCCACCGCCAGAGCCAGCCTACACGAAGGGATGAAAGACGTCGCTGAGTGGATGAAGAACAGCCGCCTGAAACTGAACTCAGACAAAACGGAAGTCCTCATCCTGGGATCAACCCCCTCCGCCTGGGACGACTCCTGTTGGCCCCCTGCCCTGGGCACCACTCCCAAGCCAACGGACCACGCACGCAACCTGGGCTTCATCCTGGACTCCTCCCTCTCGATGACCAGACAAGTCAACGCCGTCTCTTCATCGTGCTTCAACACCCTGCGCATGCTCCGTAAGATCTTCCGATGGATCCCCACCGAAACCAGGAAGCCGGTCACCCAGGCACTCGTCACCAGCCGACTGGACTACGGAAACACCCTCTACACCGGAACCACAGCCAAACTACAGAAAAGACTCCAGCGCATACAGAACGCCTCCGCACAACTCGTCCTGGACATCCCCCGACACAACCACATCTCCGGCCACCTGAGAGACCTGCACTGGCTCCCCGTCAGCAAGAGGATCACGTTCAGACTCCTCACCCACGCACACAAGGCTCTCCACGACCTGGGCCCCAAGTACCTCAACAACCGCCTGACTTTCTACACGCCCACCCGCCAGCTACGATCGACCAGCCTCGCCCTCGCCGTCGTACCACGCATTCGCAGAGCCCCGCCGGAGGAAGATCCTTCTCCTACCTAGCAGCCAAGACATGGAACTCCCTCCCCATCCGCCTTCGGCTGACCCAGGACCATCTCTCCTTCAGGAAGCAACTCAAGACCTGGCTATTCGAGCAGTAGCGGACCCCTCCCCCCAGCGCCTTGAGACCCTACCGGGTGAGTAGTGCACTATACAAATGATAGGATTGGATTGGAAGTACCTTAGATGTGTCACGCAAAACAAACAGAAGGGTCGTAGGGAAGGTGATGCGCCAGTTCCTTGCTTCAGGGAAGACGATGCGTCTGTTCCTTACTGCAGCGCAGGGGAGGCGAGGAGGGGATACCGGAGAGGAGGGGACGAGTCTGTTTCTTATCAATCAATCAATCAATTGCATTTATAAAGCGCGCTACTCACCGTACGGGTCTCAAGGCGCTGGGGGGGGGGGGGGCAGTGCTTGAAGAGCCAGGTCTTGAGCTGCCTTCTGAAGGGGAGGTGGTCTTGTATGGCGCGAAGGTAGCTGGGAAGAGAGTTCCAGGTCTTCGCTGCTAGGTAAGAGAAAGACCTGCCTCCGGCGGTGGCTTTGCGAATGCGAGGTATGGCTGCCAGGGCTTGTCCGCTCGAGCGTAGGGTGCGAGGAGGAGTGTAGAAGGAGACGCGGTGGTTGATGAGTTTTGGTCCGATGTTGTGCAGGGCTTTGTGTGCGTGGGTGAGGAGTCTGAAGGTGATCCTCTTGTTGACTGGGAGCCAGTGGAGTTTCTTCAGGTGTCCGGAGATGTGGTGGTGGCGGGGTATGTTCAGGATGAGTCGTGCGGCCGCGTTCTGGATTCGTTGAAGTTTCCTCTGCAGCTTGGTGGTGATGCCGGCGTACAGAGTGTTCCCATAGTCCAAGCGACTGGTGACGAGGGCGTGGGTGACGGTCTTCCTGGTATCGGTGGGGATCCAGCGGAAGATCTTGCGGAGCATGTGGAGAGTGTTGAAGCATGCCGAGGTCACCGCGTTGACCTGTCTGGTCATGGAGAGGGATGAGTCCAGGATGAAGCCGAGGTTGCGTGCGTGGTCGGTGGGTTGGGGAGTGCTGCCTAGGGCGGGGGGCCACCAGGAGTCGTCCCAGGTGGTGGGTGTAGGGCCGAGGATGAGGACCTCCATCTTCTCTGTGTTCAGTTTAAGCCGGCTGTCTGTCATCCAGTTCGCTACTTCCTTCATGCCTTCGTGTAGTCTGGTTCTTGCTGAGGTGGGGTTGTTGGTGAGGGATAGGATGAGCTGGGTGTCGTCTGCGTAGGATATGAGGTTGAGTCCGTGTTTACGTGCGATGTTCGCCAGGGGGGTCATGTAGATGTTGAAGAGGGTGGGGCTGAGGGAGGATCCTTGGGGGACGCCGCAGATGATCTCCGTAGCTGTGGATCTGAAGGGGGGGAGGCGGACTCTCTGAGTTCTTCCGGAGAGGAAGGAGATGATCCATTCCAGGGCCTTGCCTCTGATGCCGGCGTTGTTGAGGCGACGTATCAGGGTACAGTGGCAGACCGTGTCGAATGCTGCAGAGAGGTCCAGGAGTATGAGGGCCACGGTTTCTCCTTTGTCGGTCAGGGATCTGATGTCGTCCGTGGCTGCGATGAGGGCGGTCTCGGTGCTGTGGTTAGCTCTGAAGCCGAACTGTGAGGGGTCGAGTGAGTCGTTGGTTTCCAGGGCGGTGGTGAGTTGAGCGTTGACGATTTTCTCAATCACTTTGGCGGGGAACGGTAGGAGCGAGATGGGCCGGAAGTTTTTGAGTTCGGTGGGGTCTGCTGTTGGTTTCTTTAGGAGGGCGTTCAGTTCGGCGTGTTTCCAGTTCTCCGGGAAGGTGGCAGTGGTAAAAGATGTGTTGATGACGTCTCGGAGGTGGGGTGCGATGATGTTGTCGGCTTTGTTGAAGATGTGGTGCGGGCAGGGGTCGGATGGTGATCCTGAGTGGATGGAGTTCATGACGCGGGTGGTTTCCTCGGTGGTGGTTGGGTTCCAGGTGTGGATGGTGGTGTTGTCGGTGGCGGGTTCCGGTGGAGGGCTCGTGTTGGTTGTGGTGAAGCTGTTGTAGATGTCGGTGATCTTGTGGTGGAAGAAGGCTGCGAGGGAGTCGCAGAGGTCCTGTGAGGGAGGGATGGAGTTGTTTTCGGCGTCGGGGTTGGAGAGCTCTTTGACGATGCCAAATAGTTCCTTGCTGTTGTGGGCGTTGTTGTCTAGTCTGTTCTGGAAGGCTGATTTTCGTGCGGCGCGGAGGAGTTGGTGGTGTTTGCGGGTGGCGTTCTTGAGGGCAGACATGTTCTCGTCGGTTTGGTTGAGGCGCCAGGCCTTCTCGAGGGTGCGGCATTCTTTTTTGGAGTCCTTGAGGTCGGGGGTGAACCAGGAGTTTTTCTTGTGGTTGTTTTTGTTTGCTTGGGTCTTCAGGGGGGCCAGGAGGTTGGCGCAGTCTGAGATCCAGCTCGTGAGGTTGTTGGCGGCTTCGTTGGGGTCTGTAGTGCTGGTGGGTGGGTTCTGAGAGAGGGTTTATGCGAGTTGCTCCGTGGTGATTCGGTTCCACTGTCTTCTTGGTGGTTGTTGGGCGTGGTGGTGTACGTTGGTCTTCTTGAAGCTGAAGTGGACACAGCTGTGGTCTGTCCAGGAGAGTTCGGTGGTGTGGCTGAACGAGATGTGTTTGCTGGAGGAGAAGATGGGGTCGAGCGTGTGTCCGGCGTAGTGGGTGGGGGTGTTGACTAGTTGTTTCAGTCCCAGGTTGGCGAGGTTGTCCAATAAGGCGGTGGTGTTGTTGTCGGTGCGGTTCTCCAGGTGGAAGTTGAGGTCCCCTAGGAGGATGTAGTCGGTGGACGGGAGTGCGTGTGGGCTGATGAAGTCTGCGATGTCTTCGCTGAACTTTGTGCATGGTCCTGGTGGTCTGTATATGAGGGTGCCTCGGAGGGTGGTCTTGGGGTCGCTGTGGATTGAGAAGTGGAGGGGCTCGGCGTCGGGGAGTGAGTCATCGGTGTAGGTAGCGATGCGGATGGAGCTCTTGTGGGCGATGGCGATGCCTCCTCCGGTGCGGTTGGTGCGGTCGATGCGGTCTTTCCTGATGATTTTGTAGCCGTCGGGGATGGCTATGGCGATTACTGCATTCCAGTTTCGATGCGACAAGTTGGCGCCTCGATGCGTTGCGACGATTCGATGCAATGCTACAAAATAGCGGCTCGATGCGATGCGACGATCCAGTACGATGCGTGAACATTTGCAGCTGCACTACAGGTGCTGCAACGGTTTTCTCTGCAATGTGTCGGGACCCGGTGTGGATGTGGCGTGCTTCTTCCTGTTTGCTCGGTGAGGCGTCAGAAACAAGTGCGGATGTGGCACGTTTCTTCCCCGTGGCTCGGCGATGCGTCGGGAATCGATGCGGATGCGACACGCTTCATCCCCGTTGCGTGGATCTTCCAGCTCCCAGCGACAAACATTCTCTAGAGGTCCTAAACAGCAGCAGTCACCTCTTTACAGGTTGGAATTCCCAGCAAGGAAATTCAGGGGAGCTGGTGGTGAAGTGTTTGTGTCCCTGAGACTTTAGAACAGGATGCAAGCTCAGTTTCAAGCCCTTGGAGATCTTTTCTTCAAGCAGGTGACAAAGCAAACAGCAAAGTCCTTTTCCTCCTTTCCTTGGCAGCAAGCAGCCACTGCAGGCCAACCCCAAACAGCAAACAGCACAGGGGCAGTAATCATCCTCAGCTTCTCTGGCTCTTCTCCTTGGCAAAGGTTCCTCTTGATTCCCAGAAGTGATCTAAAGTCTGGGGTCTGGATCCCACTTTTTATACACACAAATCCTTTGTTCTCTGAAGGCAGAGAGTGTCTATACCCAGCCAAAACCAGTTCTGTCAGTCAGTCAAGTAACTTTATTCGATTCAAATGAACCATAAAAGTTTACAAAAAATCATACATTCAATTTAAAATGAAAATATCTACGCAAGATTTAGAAAACAATGCTAAAGAGTTAATTCCAGATTAAATAGATTCAATAAAATCAATTTACAATTCATAACGTTTCCTAATTAAAAAGACAATTTTGATAAAACTAAGCACAGAGCTGCAAATAGTGACAGTTGATAGCAACCTCAAATAATTAAAATCCTCCTTGTAAGAGCAGGGGCGAATATCCCTTAAAATAGGCTTTATAAAGTGGGCTCTCGGATCTTTATAGAGTGTGCAAAAAAGCATAAGGTGCATTGTACTCTGTTGGGCTACATTATTACATGGACGGGGGGAAATCTCTCACACCAACCCCCCTGTGTCGGAAAAGCCACAAGAAAGTGCAGTGTGCTTAAACGGAATCTAGTCATTAAGAAACACGAATGAACCTGGGTAGTAAAAGACAACAAAAATTGTTGCTGATTTAAAAGTGCACGATCCACTTTGTCACTAACCTGGTTAGACAAACTTAAAACAGTATAATACGCTTTTTTAATGACCATTTTCATATTGGGTTGAATAGATTCCAGATTATCATAAAAGTTTTCAAGGCCTATCTTATAAAAGGTTTCCTTGACATAGCGTAGCCAGGAAACCGCCATTGCATTGTCCAGATTCATGTAGTCTCTTAAGATACCTCTTGAGAATAATAAGTCCTCTGTGATCCAAATTTTTCCCCATAGAAGCAAGGTGACAGAATAAAGTGGAGGGACTACTGGGGATAAGTAAAAGTCTTTTAAAAAATGTGTTTTCTAATATTTGGATCTGTGCACTTTTGTAGTATCCCCATACTCCTGCCCAATAGGTGGCCACTGACAGACATTTGGATTTATACAATGTTTTCAATTCTGCTATCGGCTTATGACCTAGTTGCTTGCAAAACAAAAAGCCCCTCTATAGTTTTACTAGTTTGTTGTAGCCTTGTCGTAATCAAGTGATCCCAGCTTAATTTATTATTGAAAAGATTCCCTAAATTGGTAACATTTGGCACTTTGCCGATAGCAGTATTATTTACTAAATATTTACGTGTTTTAGTTTTGCTCGAACCATAGACCATAATAAAAGATTTACTAAAATTAACCTTAAGGTCAAGTCCTGTCATAATCTCAGTAAATGCATTCAGACCTTTTTGTAGGCTATTGGCTGTTAGGGTCATCAGGACTGTATCGTCTGCATAGGACAATAAAGGTACCTGTTTGCCTCCTATTCTTGGAAAGTCCAGTGTTGTTGTAGTAAAAAGTGTTCTAGGCCATTAGTATATATTAAAAATAAAAAGGGAGCCAATATACAACCCTGGCGCACTCCCTCAGATGAGGCAATTGGCTTAGTCTTTTCTCCCCCTGGACCATACCGGAAAGCTACAGGTGTAGAAGCATGTAATCTGCGCAACAAGGTAACAAGCAGTTCTGCAAATCCCATAGTGTCCATTAGTGACCACAACTTTCCGCGGCAGACCATGTCGAAGGCACTGGACAAGTACATGAAGGTCAGGTGGATTGAAACACCCCTGGCCTTCATGTACTTGCCCATAATCATAGACAGGTTGAGCCCACTGCTCAGTTGTTCCCCTTCCCTTCCTGAAGCCAAATTGGGTATTCACCAAGAGGCCAGAAGTATTGGCCCATGTCTCTAGACGTGCAAGAATTACCCTCCCCAGCTTACATGAAGCATCTATTAAAGAAATCGGCCGGTAGCATGTGGGGTCATTTCTATTTCCCTTTTTAAAAATTGGCACCACTACTGCTCCTTTCCATGATGATGGAATACGGCCCACAATTTCTGCTTTAAAAACATTAAGTAACAAGGGTGCCCATTTTTGTGGGTTGCTTTTAAATAAATCCAGGGGCAAACCGTCTGGCCCTGGAGCTTTTAGGGGAATACCTTTTCTCAATGCCTGCTCTACTTCACTTAAAGTGATGCACTGAGCTGTTGTGTGGTGTGTGTGTTAATCCTTATTTCATCCTTGCACTCGCTTGGTAAAACGCTCTTTGGGTTGAATATATTGGAGAAGTGGGTCTCCCAGGCCACCCCTGTTATGTTATTATCCATATTCCTTATTTCCTTAGTAAAGAGTGGGCGATTTAGCACCTCCTAGAAGCTCCTAGAGTCCTTCAGGGCATGTATGTTTAAAATGGGTCAGAGGTTGATCATCAGTATCTACTAACCAGCAAACTTTACTCGCCGCTATGCTGACATAAGGTGCAGTTAAAGTCCCCTACCCAAATAATACACAACGGGGAGACCTTCGCTGCTACCTTAACAATCTTCTTATCGAGTGTATTGATAACCCCAAAATTCTGTGTATCAAAAATATTGTAGTACCAATTTACTAATAATATGGGTACGTTGAACAAATTAAAACACAAGATCAACTGGTACCATGGAGAGTCAATTACTTTTTTTATTCTTAATGATTCATACTGTACCAAAATTAAGGACGCAAGGCCTCCCTTTGCCCTCCCAGCCAATGATGGCTCAGCTTGGACAGTTAAAGCGCTGTATCCGTCCAAAGAGACATCATCCCTACTCCAGGTTTCTTGTGTGCAAATAATGTCAACAGTTTTGATATACTGGACCCATTTCTCGTCTAATAACCTTCGAGAGATGCCTGTAACATACCAAGAAATTAGACGGAGGCTGCAGCTGTTCGTTCGGCATTTTTGCACATCTAAAAAGTTGTCACCCCCACTATTAGATGGTTGTTCAACATGAGTGGCAGTCAAATCTATCCCAGCAGTCCCAGTAGTCCCCAAGCCTTTATTATGGGACTGCAGCAGGGGGCAATAATGTTGTTTAGGATCTACAGAGAGTATATACTCTTCGGCACTCCCCGTATATTATGAGTAATCTCAGGTACAGGGGCATTATCCTCAGGTGTACTAGCTTTTAGCTTTAGTCAGTCTATATCTGTGAGACCACTTAATGGCTCAAACCGATTTTCGTGATACCAGGGTGGGAACTGTGGATACTGATTTGTCCTTAAAGAACTCTCTTTTTCCACTAAATATGGTTGCAATCTAGGTAATCAATAGAAAAAACCCAATGGTAATATGGAGACCCGTAACACATTTATAGGTTGGTCAACCATCCTATCTAATGTGGATCTTACCAGCACTGGTGGCCTGAATGTCAGTACAATGCAATCCCACGCCAGTAACTTATTGCTTAGCCCTACCCACCTAACCCTGCATGCCATCTTAAGTTCTGAGAATAAAAGTTTATTATTTATACCAGTCTTTGGGTTTACAAAATGCAAGGATTTATTCCTCAGAGATGGCCAGTCTTCCCTGTCACCGGGCAACAATGGGGGAACATTAGCTAAGACGACAATATAGGGTGTTGTTTCAGGAAGCAGATGTAAATTTGAATTTATGCCACTGATAGGTAAATGACCTAGGCGACGATCTACAGGGATGCCTAGGCTTTGGGACCTTTCGTCGACATTATTGCACACCCTATTCGCTTGGTCAGTATTTGCGGAATTTATAGGCTGACAGACACCTTGGGGCAATCTTTCTGTCTGAGATGAAGACACAGTAACTTGTGGGCAGTTGCTTTCCGGTCTCCCTTGGTGGCACCCTTCTTGTATCATAGTTTTCCGAGAAGGTTCCAAATTGTAAACACCCCCTATGTGAGCTCCACCCATGGTCTTGTTTAGCCTCGGCCTATGCTCTATAGGAGATGCTAGGTGATTGTTTTTCTAAACATGATAACCTATTCTCGATGTCAGTTAATTTTTGAAGGATAGGTTTTAAGTGTACTGAAATTACAGTTTCCAGTTTATCCCCAAAACCCTCCTCCAAGTTGTAAGTCAAAGTCGGCTTAGGAACCACCTCTGCTGGGGATATGACATGGTTTGCTTCAGATGTGGCCTCCCTATCCGCTTCATTGCTCCTACCACCTAGCAATTTTGATGTGAGGTAGCTTTGTTTGTATGACTTAGTTACTACCTGCCCTTTCTTTTTCTTTGGCAGTAAGCAGAGCTACAGCCGCCTTTCGATTTTGACTTCTGGGCCTTCGTTACTACATTTGGCTTGACTGAAGTAACCTGAATGTTGGTTATCTCCTGAGCGTTAGCAAGGTCAGAGCGTGGGGAGTGTGACCTGCTAGTTCGTGACGCACCCTCAACCGAGCTTGTTTGTATACTTAAAGTGGTGAGGGTATGGTGACTAGGTAACATTTGAGGATCCAAGGACAATATACGCTCTGTTTCATGCATGAGCGCAGATTCAGCCCTTGATAAAAAGGCATCCAATGTAACTACTACCCCTTGACCAGCCTTGGGTTTTGTCATGTTTGTTAGACCCTATCTTACCACACAAATTAGTAACGACCAGAAAGTTATCAAACAATACCTTCAGAGATCAGGCTTGGGAACTAACATTCAATTTCAAACAATAACAAACAATGAAAGGTTATTGCCCAGCCCGCCTCTTTCGGAAACCCAATACCTTGCTGGCTCAACAAGTGTCCTTTAGCCGCAACTAGTCCTGTCCTCTAAATGTAAATAACCTTGCCCAAGCGCTGCGGGAGTCTGATCCTGCTTTTATGCGCCGGCTGGCGCGGATGAAACTAACGCGCTACCATACAGCGTCTTGGGCGATGAAGTCCTCCTCTGCGCAGGCTAGATACACTGTGGCAAAACAACAAAGGCTCCCGTGCTGCGGGAGTCTGATCCTGCTTTTATGCGCCGGCTGGCACGGGCGAAACTGACGCGGTACCACACAGCGCCTTGGGCATTGAAGTCCTCCTCTGCGCGGGATGGATACACTGTGGCAAAACAACAAAGGCTCCCGTGCTACGGGAGTCTGATCCTGCTTTTATGCGCCGGCTGGTGTGGACGAAACTGACGCGCTACCACACAGTGCCTTGGGCGTTGAAGTCCTCCTCTGCGCGGGCTGGATACACAGACAGAGGTACTTCCAGAAGCCTTCATGGTGGACACAATGTAAACCAAATCTGAAGAGCAGTCCTAAAACATAATTACAACATGCTTCTTTTTCACGATCTGCATTTAGCTGACTAACGTTTCAATACGACGGATTTCCTCTCTGGTGCAGCTTCCTGGCAGGAGTTGGAGACAGCATTGTTGAAAGCAGACCTAGCCCAGGCAGGTGAAAGGAAATCTCCTCCCCCTACTCTAAATTCAACCCAGGTCCATTCAGCCCAGCCCTGACTCATCAGACTGCAGGAGCCGCTTCCCTCCTCCAGCCCCTGTCACTCACAAGCCAGACATGCAATACACAAACCTAGCAGAGGCACAATGGATGGTTAGGCAAGAAAATACCTACTTTCTAAAAGTGGTATTTTCAAACACAGAATGTAAAAATCACCCTCACTAAAAGATGCACTTTAACATTCAGAGTTCAGGTAAACATAACTTTATTTTCCAATCTTGTTCCCAGGGTCAGTTATGTCTATAAGCTGTTATAAGCAAACTGCCCATTCTGGCCTATGGGAACAGATAGCCTTGCAATGGTGAAAAACAAAATTGACAGTATTTGACTATTAGGGCATGCCACACACATCAGGGCATGTCCTACCTTTCACATACAATGCACCCCACCCACAGGGGTACCTTGGGCCTACCTTTGGGGTGACTAACATGCAGAAAAGGGAAGGTTTTGGGACTGGCAAGTGTGTGCACTTGCCAAGTCGACATGACAGTCCTAGACTGCACACAGGCTCTACAATGGCAGGCCTGAGCCACCTTTTACAAGCTGCTTCTGTAGGTGGCACAATCAGTGCTGCAAGCCCACCAGCAGCATTTGATTTACAGGCCCTGGGCACACATGATGCACTGTACTAGGGTCTGACAAGTAAATCAAATAACCAATCATGGAATCACTAACCCATACAACAATTTACAAAGGGAGCTCTTGCACTTTGGGACTGATCAGCAATGGCAAAGTGCCCAAAGCATCTACACCAGCAAAAACACAGGAGGCAACAGCAAAAAAATGGAAGGGAGACCCACGCCAATGGTGCCAAGTCTAACAGTAATATTTTGTTTTTGCATAGCGATATTTTAGAGAGCTCCTCCTTATCTATTCTTATCCAGAATTTATAATCCCTGCAGATACTAAGTGTGTCCATCCTGTCAGACCAGTTTCTATTCTGAAATCCTGAACCATCATAGAGGGGGAGAGAGAGAGTCATCTTTTTAAACACCTTTCCTCTTCAAGGTCCCAGTTTAACTTCCCACTAATACTGACCACCTCTGCCCCGTACTGGAACTGCTGCCGTATCTTACCCTAATAGTCTGCCAGCACCCGTTTTAGGAAACTACTAGAAAAATGTGTACAATCGCAACTCTGCGTACACATAGAGAATTTCCAACTTCTGGATCAACATCAGTCTGGATTTCTGGGAGGTCACAGCACGGAATCTGCTCTCACTCACATTTTGGATGACATTTTAAAAATACTAGACCAAAAAGAATCCTGCCTCCTGATCCTCCTCGACCTTAATTCCGCGTTTGATACTATCAATCACGACACACTCAGCCATTCTAGAACACAGGATGGGCCTATCAGGACTGGTATTGCAATGGTTTACTTCCTTCCTCCACAACAGACAACAAAGAGTCAATGTGAATCATTCTCTATCTGAACCCGCTACAGTATCCCTGGGGGTTCCACAAGGGTCTGCCTTATCTCCCATCCTCTTCAATTTATTCTTGGAACCGTTAGCAAATGCACGAAATTCCGCAAACATTTTTTTTCATATGTATGCAGATGACACTCATCTCTCTCTGAAATTCTCCTCCCCTGAAGACCTCACTTCACTCAACGCTACCCTGATGAATACTCAAAACTAGCTAACTGAGAATCACCTCTTGCTCAACACCTTCAAAACAGAATTCCTTCTCATATCGCCTCCTAATCACACCCCCAAGATCGACCTTTGGTTGAAACACCTCACAGCCTTCCACTGCTCCCCCCACATTATTGAATCTGCTAAATCCCTCGGAATCACACTTGACATGTACTTGAATATGCAGAATCATACTAGCAATATAAGCAAGAGCGCTAAACAGCAGATTAGTATATTAAGGAATCTCAAACCAGTCCTTCCACAAGATGACTTCAAGCAGGCGGTTCAAGCGCTTGTACTGCCTAGGCTTGACTACCTGAGTGTGACGCTCTGTGGCCTTCCCAAATATACCTTGGCCCCACTAAGGGCCTCCTTGAATGCCGCAGCCAGATTGATTACTGGTACAAAAAGAAACGCTCACACATCACCAGTCCTAAAGTCCCTAAACTGGTTGCCTTATGAAGCAAGAATTCAGCTAAAGATTGCCTGCTCGACTCACAAAGCCCTCCATTTTAACACCCCATTTTTTCTGGCACCCCATTTTTTCTGGCTCAAAAGCTTGAACTATCTGGAGGGGGAGACCGTCACAAAGTGCAAGTTCACTGCTTCTGAAACCTCAGATTTTCCATAAAAAGAGAATGAGCCTCAGAGCTTTCTCAGGCTCTGCTCCAAAGATCTGGAACTCTCTTCCTTCGGAAGTCCACTGAATCTTTTCCATGGCTTCTTTAAAAAATGAAGTAAAAATAATTCTAATGAACAAGTTATTGCCTTAAATGGCCATAGCTCCACTCCTTACCCACCGTCCCCAGAGTGTTTATTAGATTGGTGTTCACCTGTTAATCCCAGTGTCGCCTCGTATGCGCTTTTAAGTAATGTATGTTTTTCCCCCAGTACGGTATATGTCTTACTTTAAATGTGATGTACTCTGATACCCTATGGGAACCTGCATGTGTTTGCATTTATAAGTAACAATGGTTCTTTCCCCTATTATTTTCTACCCATCAAAATTGTGAAGCAATCTGATACCCGCCTGGGTCTTGGTCGCGCTATACAAAAGTTTATAAATAAATAAATAAAATAAGGGGCAGTCGTATTGATTATCAAATTTGTTGAGCCTCCCTACGGATGACAGTGCCTTAGCCTCCAGGGAAGCAATATGTTTCTTCCACAGAAACTTGTTTAGGAACCAAATCCCAAGATATTTGTATTTACTGTCTCAATTTTAACTTTATTTATAGCCCAAGCCGACCTTATCTTTTTCTTCCCTATTGGAAGCACTTTGGTCTTTTCCATATTGATTGTTAGTTTTTTCCCTACAATAATCCGAGAAGATGTCTAGTTTCCTCTGGAGACCAATTTCTGTTAGATCTAAAATTACTAAATCATCTGCATGTAATAGGCAACTTACATGTGTATCATTCATTTTGGGGCTAAATATATTCGAATGGCTAAGTGTTTTTGGTAGATCAGCCAAGAATAAAGGAAACAGAATAGGGGCCAAAACACACCCTCGTCTCAAGCCGTTTCTTATATCTATCCTCCTTGATAGGGATCCCTCGAGGTCTAGTTCCACCTGGGCCCAGTTGTCTCTATGTAGTTCTTACAAAATCTAGAGTATACCATCAGGAATTCCATAGTTTCTTAATGCCTCCCATAACAGGGCCCGATCAACCGAGTCAAACGTGGAGATTAAGTCCTCAAAACAACAGTATAAGCTTCCACATTGCTGTATTGATTTTTTGGCTAATGACCACAGACTAAAACAATGATCGATTGTCAAATGCCCCCCTTAAAAGGTTCTTGCTCTAGTGGGATTGCTGAGATTGCTTCTGCCCAATCCCTTAGCATCCCCAAAAGGATTTTTGAAAAGACATTTCTGCTCACACATCTAGCAGGTTTATTTGCCTATAGCTTCCTATAATGAGTACTTGCCTTTTTATGCATAGGTTTAATAACTGCTCCCTTCCAACTATACAGGAAAAATCTGAAGAATTTTCTGGAAAAGGGAATGGAGCAGGCTGGTCCACCAGGCAGGAATCTTTTTTATTATTACTGCCAGTAGATTGTCTGGGCCAGTTGCCCTGGTGAGTTTTAGCAATTCTATTGTCTTCCTAATTATTGGTGCTGAAAACCTCTCCTTTATCTCCATCAACATGGAATTTTACTGGAACCTGGATAATTACAGCGTCTTTGTTGTAAACCTCTTCCAGATATTCTACCCAAGCATCCTTTCCCACTGAGCTTGACAATTCCCTCTGTTTTTCTTATACTAGCCTCCAAACCAAAATTTCCGTACATTATTTCACTCTATTATCTCAAGCATTGCTTTTCAACATTCCTCTCTAAATGACTGTTTCTTACTTGATACCAGATTTTTATATACTTTTCTTAAATCATTGAGTCGAAGTATACCCACTTTGTTTCTAGAGAACCTTACATATCTTTCAAGCTTCCTTATTCTTCGTCTCAGCAGTCTATATTAATAATCAAACCAGATGTTCCTAGCATATTTCTTGGTCTTATTTTTATCTTGCTTGTTATTGAAAGCCTTCAAATACACTTTTAGGCAAGCAACAACCTCTTTAATTAGGTCCTCATACCACATAATAAAATCGGAGGTTATCTTTTTGGTAATAACATTTCCATAATTGTATTGGAAGGTCTTCAGTTGATTTAAAAAATACTCAGAGATTCTTGTTGTTAACCGTTTTGGATACCAAACCTTTACAGGGAGTACCTTCTTTTCTGGGCAACACCAGACTAAAAGAGGTACTTCGAGGATAACGGTTACTCCCCTTCATCTGTAGTACCTCAAAATACCTAATGAGATTGAAGGCCCAAACTTGGATGAAAATATAATCTATTGGGCAGTTCTGATTGCCATGCAGGAAGGTTTTTCCTGCAGGAATGTCTGCAAGTACACAGCTATTGAAACACACAAATCCGTTTGATATAAGAAAATCCACCAAGACGACATCCCTCCCTGTTGCGTCATTTAATGGGAAACAAGCACCTTTAATGTTGAAGACAGATTATAGATTTTCATACGTTTGGTTAGCCATCTTGGGGACCAATTTATGGTTAAAGAGCCCCATTAAAACTAGCAAGTATTGCAGGTACAATGTTTCTATTTTCACCACATCATCTTTAAACAACTCCTTGTTTTCATTGTCAGTTCATTTTCGGCATTGAGAAGGGTATCTCTAACCAGTCCTGAGAAAAGTAGGATTTTTGTTACATCCTTGCCTTCTTTATTTACCAGATAGCAAACTTGTTTCATATCATTAGTGGATATTGAAGACTTGGGCAGGAAGAAAATATCTCAAGTATATGCGATCTAGAGGATTTAACTTCCTGCGTCTTTTTCTCCTCGTATTTTCCAGAGCTAGTTCTAAAAGTACCCATAGGGAGCTTACATCCTTCCCCTGTGCCTCTCTATTTCTTTTGGACATTATGGTGCCCGTATTTTGGATCCTACCAGGCTTGTTTTCTGAATCTGAAATAAATCTAACCCCAGGATTATGTCTCTCAGGATCTCTTCCCCCTTCCCTGGAGTCCTCATTTCTGGGCTTCTCTATTGGGATCCTTATCCTTACATCTCTGTTGCCCTTTTGCATATTTCGCCCAACTGGTGCCCCTCTGACTGAACCTGTGACCTGGGCCGGTTGGGACTATTATTCTTCGGCAGCCTGAAGTTCCCACCCATGTTAACTGGATCTGGGCTGACATGTCTACCTTTGTCCTGCATGACTCTTGTAGGCCCTCCTTTCTTACTTCGGCATTTTATTTTTACTGATTTACAAACATTTTAATTGCATTTTTTGTTGAATTCCACAAAAATTGACATATCCTGAGTCTTGAAAGCTTCAAACCCGGTTTCAGGGCTGTCCTCTAAACCCCCTTCTCTTCACGTTGGTCATTGAGCCCCTGGCAACTTGGGTGCACTGTGATGCGCAGGTGTGGGGTTTCGGCCGGGGTCTTGTGATGGAGGGTAGAATCACCCTGTATGCAGGCAATGTCCTTCTATTTCTTTCCCATCCTGTCCCATATTCTGAACACCTTTGGTTTGGCCTCTGGATTGGATTGCGGGTTAACTCGGACAAGTCTCTCTTGGTCCCCCTAAGGGGCGATCATCAGGTTGAGGCCTGACATCCAGGGCTTCCTATACTTTGGGTTAGCTTTTTATAACTAGGAGTGCACATCTCGTGGGAGCCGGATCTCACTTTCTTTTTATTTTTTATTGAGTTTTATAACATTACATATTTGCATTTGACAATGAGCAATAGAAATCAAAACAGAGACAGAAAGAAAAAAGAAAAAAACAAACAGTGCAGAACAGTACAGCATGTATCGCATTAATACCTAGCAGCCACGCCAATGAGTACGCTGCTCATCAACAACACATCTTAGCAGGTTAGTATGCACCTTACATGGCAGTATCAGGTTACCGTGCATGGTGTTCTTTCAAGAATACATTTACTGGGGGACATATATTCTTGGGTCTGGAGGCCTCTGGTAGTTCTTCTGCATAAATATCCAACTGTTCTCTACGAAATGCAACATCCTTCAACCATCTAGCCACTGTAGGCACAGTCCCCGCCCCACCAAAGCTTTGCTAGCAGTCTTTTCTCTAACAGTGTAGTTACGGCCACCAATTTTCTGGTACATGGTTTAAACGGTTTAACGAAACCTAGCAGGCACACTTGCGAGGTCCATTACACTTCTTCCATTATCATTTGCATTATAATCGTCGTTACCTGAGCCCAGAAGGCATGAACAAGCTTGCAGTCCCAGGCCAGGTGCACAAAGTCGGCCATGGCAGCGCCACATCACACACACCGGGAGTCCTCCAGCAACCTATAGCTATGCAATCGAACAGGTGTTTTTTAGTACGTTTGCTGAATGAACTTAAAATGGATCATTCGAAGATTACAATTAGAAGTGAGACACCCTGTCAGTGCACAGCATGCCTCCCTCTCTTCTCAAGCCAGCAGTACCTCTAGCATGCCATTCCATCTGCCTAGGGCTGCAGAGCTAGACACTAAATCTTCCCTAAAGGATGCATTATATAGTCTTGTTACCAGCCCCTTGCTTTCTCTAGTAGTCAGCAACACCTGCAGTGCTTTTAGCCTCTGCGGATCATTCGAAAACCCGGGATACAATGACCTTATAGCCATACGCAGCCTAGCGTATGCAAAGCCCAGCATTGCTGTATAGGGTTGTCCAGCCATGAGTACATCAAGTGATATAAACTGGCCTTCGGTGTATAAATCTCCTAGAGTAGTCACACCTGCAATATTAAGTATTCCCAACGTCTTATGCTCGTGGGCCGCTGATATGCCAGGATGCGCCACAATTTGAATAGCCGGCGCATAAATATATTACCTTCTCGCCCGGGCACTGAACTCTCTCCAGACTTTAGAAGTGCTAGCTACAGTATTTATCTCCTTTCTACTAATCTCCGGCCTATTATATAACACCATGGCAGTGAGCGGGATTGGGTGGGCATCGTCTGCTTCCACCACAAGATGTGGAAGATAGCGCTGCGGAAAATGCCAATATGTGCGAATTGTGCCTGCGCACATAAGTAATATAATCTCAGAACCGGGGTGCCAAAGTCTCCTCTATCGTACAGCTGTGCTAAGGTGTCCCAACTGCATCTCGGCTGTTTTCCTGTCCACACTAGAGTTAGCAAACACGTTTTGAGGGTCTTGAATAATACTTTGTTAAGTACAATTGGTATATTCATAAACAGATGAAGGAATTTAGGAAGTATTGACATCTTCACCACCGCAATTCTATCCGCCAAAGACAGTGGGAGGCGTGTCCATCTGGCAACTTGCTTTATTAATCTTGCGATAGCCCGCCTATAATTCATACTGATGACTACCTCCGGGTCTCTGTGCACCCATATACCCAAGTATCGTACAGGGTCAGTTTCCCAGGCCAATGGAAACTCCAGATCATAGCACGTAGTGATTTGTGTGAGGTGAACGATTGTAGATTTTTCCCTGTTGATACTGAGGCCCGAATATCACTCAAACCGCACATATTCCCTTATCAGGGGTGCTAAATGTATCTTAGGTTCCCTCACATACAGAAGCATATCGTCTGCATACAGGGATATGGCCAGAGGGCGCTGTCTGAACCTCAGGGCAGCTTGAGCATGGCACTGCCTGATTTTGCACACCAAAGGTCCAAGAACCAAGGAGAACAAACTCGGGGAAAGTGGGCACCCCTGCCTAGTTCCCCTGCAAATCTCTATGGGGTCAGAGACAACCTTATTTATGCGTATCCTGGCTACCGGGTTAGTGTAATGTAGGTGCACCCACTTCAAAAAGGCATCCCCATGCGCTGCAGAACCATGAACATGTATCCCCACTGTATGGAGTCAAACGCCTTGGCTGCATCTAACAGCACCGCAACCACTTTCAGCTCAGTGTTTAGTTGGTGCTGTACAGCAAACAGGGTTCTCAAATTGTGTGTAGTATATCTTTGAGGCACAAATCCCAACTGGTTTGGGAGGACTAGACTAAGCACAAGAGGTTGCAATCTATTGTCGATGATTTTTGCCAACATTTTGGTGTCTATATTGATAAGCGATACGGCCTGTATGCTCGCAACTGGTTGTGTCTTTGTCCGGCTTCAGTAGCGTTACTATAAGGGCTTCATGGAGAGTAGGGGGCAGAGCTCTGCTTTCATAAGCCTCTGTGTACACATCCTGCAGTCTTGGGGCAAGGCTGTCCACATAAGTTTTATAGAACTCACTAGGTAAACATCAACCCCAGCTGCCTTCCACTTTCAGTAGTGACAATATAGCTTCCTTCATATCCTCCATTGTCTAGGACTGAATTAGATACTCCCTCTGACCTGAGGACAGCCATCCCAGAGCGACATCGTTAAGATAATTAGCCACCTCACTATCAGCTGCCATGGACCTAGGCCAGTATAACTTAGTATAAAACTCTGTGAACACTGTAATAATCTCTGATGTCGTATAACGTGTTTTAGAAATTCGGTCTACAATTTTTACTATGTGATCCTGCTCCCTAGGCTCTGCAAATTTGGAGGCGAGTGAGCGGCCTAGTCTACCGCCCTCCCTAAATGCCCGTGGCCGCCACCTTCTAGACCTTTGGCATACCTCATGCTCAGTAGTGTCTGTGTGTTCTGTAATCAATTCTCTCACCTGGGCTAATAAATCATGTGTGGGCGTATGTTCATATCTGCGCTTGAGAATGCGTAGCCTGCCCTCAATGTCTTGTAACTTATTAGGGAGCGATTTCAGGATCCCTGTCTGCACCCCAATGCACTCTCCTTGTATAGTGACCTTAAAGGCCTCCCACAGCATCCCAGCCTCTTCTACCGTGCCCTCATTCTCTTGAAAGAAATGCGTAATAGCCACACCAATACTGGTATGGAACACTGAGTCTAACAATGATGATGGCTGAAATCTCCATTGAAATGGGGGTCTAGTGCATGTGGGCACCGGTGCATGGTCAGACAGCATCCTGGTGAGGTGTGACATGCCCACCGTCCAGGTGCACACATCCTTAGAGACCAGCCAGTAATCCAATTTAGACCATGAGCCGTGCACAGAGGATATGCAAGTTCCTTCCATGGCGTTGGGGATCCTACTTCTCCATACATCAACCAGCCCCTCAGCCTCTATTATTTCCCTTGCTATCTTATCTGCTTGTTTCCCATGCCATGCTGTGGTGGCTGAGTGGTCTAGTTGTGGATCCAGATAGACATTTAGATCTCCCCCCATATCACCATGGACGAAGGCAATGAGCCTAAGTGTTTCCAAACATCATTATAGAATGCAGGGTAATCTACATTAGGCCATATGTATTTACAAACAGTATTTTCATGCCAGCTAAACATCCCTGTATCGGCAGGAGCCTCCCATGTTCATCAATCTCTGAGTGAGTTGGGTAGAAGGTGTTCCTTTTTTCACTAGTACCAGCACACCTCTGGAGTATGTAGAATACGACGATGCCACCCTGACCGCCGCCCATCTCTTTTACCACATTGTGCTCAGTGTGTTTTGTGAGGTGTGTTTCCTGCATAAATGCCACTTGAATATTGTACCTGTCTAGCTATGCCAGCACTTGCTGTATTTTTTTGGGGTTGTTGAGAGTGAGACCCCAAATGCTCCATGTTAACAAATTGATTAAACCACTATGACCAGACATTTCTGGTATTTGGTGTTTTTAACCTTTTGAGGTATTCCCCTACTCTGGACACTAGAATATTTCTCATACATGTCATGCACTGCATCTGCATTCTGAAACAAACTTTTACCCCACCCCCCACCCACTTCAGCACACCCAACTTGCTAAAGCCATCCCAGTTGAACCATAACTTATTCAAATTTGAAACAGTTCCCCATATCTGTAGTGGGGGTATTCCCATCGGGGTCACTAGTGCGCTACATCCCTCCCGTTGAAGTGGGAGGTGGCCGAGTATGTCCCTTGATTCGGTATGATACCAGTATTTTACTTGTAAGAATCTCAATACCACAGAGTCGGTGGCCATTCCCAGTGCTGCACTAGTAATCACATAGGGTCTGCCCAGCTTCTTCACAGTTATAGGGCTTCTGCCTTCCGTATGTCGCCCTTGTCAGGCCAAGCCTATCAGGTGGTTAGGTCGCTGCCGTCCCATGTAATGTGCACATCACTCCACCACCAGTCCCGCCTTCCAGTCCGCTGCCACGTATACCAGAGCTTTCCACCATAGCCGGTCAGCTTACTAGCCTTTCTACTGTTCTTATTCCTCTGATCTTTCCTCTTGGTCCCGCCGGCTCTTCTTCAGGGATTTTACATAGTCCATAGCAGATTTTGGTGTGTTAAAAATCTTGGCCTTACCCTCTACCTCTATGTGCAGGCGGGCCGGGTACAACATTGCGTAAGGGACATGTACGGCCTGTAACTGTTTCCTGACTGGTAAAAATCCATGCCAACCTGCCTGGACCGAGGCAGTGAAATCTGGGTAGAATGCGATGTCATTTTACTTCTAGTTAATGCTCTGCTTCTCCCTCGCGAGTTGTAGGACCGCATCCAGATCCCTGTAATGAAGCAGCCTTGTAATGATCAGGCATGGCGGATGTCCCGGGACCAGTCTCGCCACCATTGACCTATGGGCTCTTTCCACAATTAGGACCGCAGACAAGTTCTCAGGCACAAAAGTTTCCTTGAGCATTGCTTTAACGTATGGTGCCAGCCTGCCCGTATTTGTCGATTCCAGCAGGCCAGTTATCCTGAAGTGGTTGCGCCGTGATCTCGCCTCTAAATCCTAATTTTTCACTTGAATCACGGCTAGCACCTTCTCCATGTTGAGACATTTAGTAGAAACAGTTTGTAGACCATCCTCCATGCTAGATATGCACTTTTCTGCTTCCCCCAGGCTGGCACCTTGTTTATCCAGTTTCGCTGTTAGATGATCCAAATGCAAATTGAGCGAATCGATTTTCCCATCGATTAATTGCAGACTGCTCTGCATCGCTATGAGCATGGCCTCTAGCGCCGTAGGTCCCTTGCCCGGTGTGACCTGCTCGGTATCTGATAATGCCTGCTGCTGTGACCTGGAAGGTTTTCGCACGTCGAAGGTGAGTCGTGCCTGGTTCTTGTCCGTCTTCCCCATGATGGCTATGAGATACTCCTCTCCCCAGACTGTCACCCAGCCTCTATGTAAATACTGTTCAAGGGAGCAGTTTACACATGCACTGAGGCACTCACTTTATTTATATTCTATTATTGGTGGATTTATTAAGCAGTGCCAGTCACAGTCCACTGGATGACGGCCCTGCTCTCGCCTAGGTCCGCTTCAGCTTCTGCGAGGCCCTGGTCTCCATGACCATCCCTCTTGTGTCACAGACAGGCCCAACTGTCCCTGCAGGCCATGCCTCAGCAGCGCACACAGTACCTCAAGTCAAACTGGATTGTTCGCCTGGAACCAGACGCTCTCTAGTTGGGTGTCCCTCCACCGCGGTCCCTTCACCAAGCAGGCTGGACGCACACCCCAGGCCGGACTGCCGCCGTGCTCACCGCACCTCCGGTCATGGCGCATCAGCTAGCCGCCTCTCAGTAGGCTGCGCCCCTCAGCGCTCTTCTCACACAGTGGGGTCGGAAGGCACACAGCAGGCACAAACGCGCCTCACTGCCGCGATTCCTCCCTTCCTCGTACCAGCTTTTCTGCTGTGTGCCACGTGATGCGGCAGGCTCTAGTTCACCTGTCCAGCCCCCAGCAGGGCAGCTGCGGCTCGTGACTTTCACTCAGGCTAGTTTTAAATTCTGTGGCTGCTCAACGTCTCAAACGGCACTGAGTTGTGACTCTCACCTCTTAACATATATTGCGGCGCCACCGCAGCCCATTCGGCCCGTTTAGCAGCTCCAGGTGGCAGCCATTTTCGTGTCCCTGGCAGCCGCCTCAAGGTCAGCTCGCATCCACCATCGCCGTCTCAGCTCGACTTTGGCAGCTGAGTGTTGCCTCAGCACCGGTATTATTTAGATTCCGCATCTCTCAAAGATGTGATGGCATATCATTCACAGGATTGTTGTCGGATTCTGTACTCGGCCGACGGAGCTGCACTAAGGGGCAGCTGTTATGCTGCGTGCCCTCTTGTGCCCCCCCCACCCCACTTTGGCATTTCATACAGTGACGCAAGAATGGTGTCTCTTAGTCAGGATTATATTTTCCTGACCAAGGATCTCAGGCCCCGGCCCCCCACTTTTGTTTTCTGCCTCTGTTTTATGCACCCCAAGGTAGAGGGTAGCCACCATAGTAACCGCCCTATCTTTTTTTCTAACATTGGATGCTTAAATATAAACACCAAAGATAACGCCTCAGGGGCTGATGTAGGGACCACAATTTTTGCTATATTGACCTCAACTATATCATCACCAACACTTATGGCCAGACTATATAGCTCCTTCCCACCTTCCACCGGTCCTACAAGCTTGGGCATACAGACATTCATCTGTTTCAGTTCTGAAGCAATAGTCTGTAAATAAAGCTTATGCGACTTTAAAGTTTCAGTATTCATAACTACAGCCTCAAAAATGCCCTGGAAGGTTTTTTGCATTAAGACCATAATGTCCAGCATGAATGAAGAAAATCTTGATCCAATGTCCAGATACGTGGCCGAGTTGGTGGGGAGATACTGGTGTAATGTATTCAGCTGGCTTAACAAGGACCTTGCTTTTAACAGAGTTCCTCTATCTGTTGCATCTTCTAAATCCAGGATCTCTTGAGTCCAACATGCAGTCACAGGCTTGCCAGATTAGGAGACCCCTCCCCAGACTCCCCCAGTAGCAGGCATGGTGAGGACAATAGCCTCGGCTCAAGTAGCTCCACACCTATCTCAAGTAAGAGTTGGGACTCTTGAAGGTCTACCATATCCATATCCAGGAGGGAAAGGGGAGGATCTCAGGGAGCAGGGAAAGAAGCAGAGGAAAGACCGTTTTCCTTTCTTGATATATTGCCTCTGAAATGCTTCCCCACGAATTCTTTGATAGAGGTCACCAGAGGCGATGATTTTGGGGTCACTGCTCCTTCCACATCTGGCACCCTCCCAGTCCCAGATTGGCCAGCTATTGAGATGACTGATCTAAGCTGCCCATTGTAGGGCTCACAGCACATAGCAAATGTTGCTGGTCCTTGGTTTTCCTCATTTCTTCACTCCAATGGCTCTATCTACTCGGAGCCATATTGTATAAATGACAAGGGGGCAAATGATCACAAATGAAAGATGCCCCTTCCCTCACAGGGCTAGAAGGAGGACTAGTTACAGTGAAAAGAGATTTCCTTCCAAGACAGCTCAAGGCCTCACCATCTTATTTGTCTGAAAGGTGCTAGTAATGGCCTAAGTTTTCCTCCAGGGCCACCGCCTCTACCACAGAGCCACAGATTTTGCATAACAACAGTTTTCAACAACAGTCTGAGCTTGAATACTTTGGTGCTGCCGCCTCCACCACAGGGCTGCAGGATATACAACGAACATGCAAGCAGTTTGGCTGAATCAGAGCATGAGCAATGCCATAGACGCAAATGCCCAGGACACACAGCAGATCTACGCGGGGTCTGAAAAGGGAGTGAGCCAGGAGCCAGCCGGCAGCAATGGCTGCATGAAACACAGCAGTACAGCCAATCAGGATCTGGGGGCTTCTAATATTCACGATACAATACCGCCGCACAACGGGCCCTACCTTGGCTCCCCAAGGCAGGCTGACGCGGTTACGGACGTTCCTCCAGACCCCCTTCCGGATACAGCGGACATCACAGTTTACCTCACCGAGCTTGGCTCTAGCCTTGTCTTCCGTCTACTTCCAGCTTCCGTTGTCCACCTCAAGAACCCCTGCACCCCCTACCTTGAGAGGAGGGTGGTGGGTAACAGTTCAGAAAATGGAAATGCGTCTTCTACTAAACAACTGTCCAGCCTCTGAAGCTCCGTCCAGCAATCAGCACGATTGTGCTTCCTGCTTCCCGAAATGTTCTGTGGCGGGCACGAGCCAGGCCTAGAAAAAGGGGAAAAGAGTGCTGTACAAAAAAGCATCATTATATACGGTTTTCTCTAACAGCGATTTGCATTCAGTTTCTTTCATCCAATTCTTACATTGTTAAATTTGAAACTATAACTTCCAGAATGCAATGCTATGTAGGATTATTCTGCATAGCATTGCAAAAGGGCTCATTCAAGTGTGCCCTGATCCATAGCTGCAAGGTCCCTATCAAACCCCTCTGTGTCACTTAAAAGTAAAAATGATTGTTCATTCAGGGAGTAACAGAGTGCATTTCCTGTTTTGAATGAGCATGACATTCAATTCATAGTTTTGAGATACATCTTCTTTCACCTGCATTGAAACAATGATTTTTTCCAGTTGTGAAGCACACCTGGCAAACACAGATCCAGATGCAAATATCCCTAGTCAGAACGTCTATCCCACGTCTCACAGTGTTGGACTATGGCTGCCAGGCACAGGGAAAGGCAGCCAACTGCATAGGGTTGCCACGGGGCGTGGCTTGGCAGCCGACGGGCATGGACGCGTGAGTGACAAGCTCCGCATCCAGCCCAGCCAAAATCCTGAAACGAGTGTCGCCCCGGCGCTCTGTAGCTCCCGGAGGGCTTCCCCTGCCTGCTCTGGGCCCCTGGAGCAGACCGGCGGAGTGGAGTGCGGCGCAGAGGGCTGGCGCTGCGCTGACATCGCGACGGAGGCGGGCGGCCGCCGGCCATATTGGGCGGCCTGTACGGGGACGGGCAGCCGCGGCCCACAGTGACCGGGGAGCCGGCCGGAAGTGAGGCGAGCCCGGCTGCAGACACCGGAAGTGGCGGTCTCGTCCTGGCGGACAGCGGAGCGGGGCAGAGTCCGCCTTTCACGAGAGGCTCGGTATTGGGAGCCCCTCCGCAACCTGAACTAGCGGCTGTGGCCGCACTGCGGAGAGGCGGCGACCCGGAGGACGGCGCTGGGCCTGTGGCGGGAGCGGTGGCCCCAGAGTCGGAGTGGAAGCAGTGGGCCTGGCACAGCTGGTGGGCAGGCGGAGGCCGAGAGGTGGACGACGGGCGCTGCGAGCGCCTCAGCGGTGGAGGTTTGGCTGGCCCTGGGTAGCGGGCATGAAGGACCGGCTGCTGGACGGGGCCCGCACTGGTGAAGCAGCCCCCGAGTGACCCGGAGGACAGCGGTGGGGGTCGGCCATTGATCCCTGCCACGGCGGAGAGGACGGCCTTTGGTGTGCGGTGGGGGCCTTTCGCACCGGGGTGCCCAGCAAGAGGCAGGAGCACGCCGGCGCCCTCATTGTCCAGAGGCAGGGGGGAGCAGGTCCCTGCGGCCGGCGAGAGGTGAATCGGGCCCGTGTGTCGGCCGCTGCTTCGGAGAGCAGGCCTGGAGGCCGATTGCGGAGGGACTCCCTGAAGTGCTTCCTGACCGGGAGAATGGGCAAACCGCGACCCAAGCTGGGGGGGAACCCAGCGGATTCAGTGGGAGACTCTTCCGGTGGCCGGGTTGGCGGAACGAGTGCCGACTCTGCGGCGGGCCTACAGCAGCGGCAGCTGGACCAAATCCTGCAGGCCATAGCGGACACGAGAACTGCGCTGCAGACTGATATCGCACAGGTGTCTTCAGACCTGGGGCTGCTCCGGGCGGACCACAGGAAGCTGGTGGACAGGGTCAAGCAAACGGAGGACAAGTTGGACTTGGTAGCACCAGCGCAGAAAGTATCGGAGGGTCAAACGGCGGATCTCCTACGGAGGGTGGTGATTCTGGAAAAGAGGGCCGAGGATGCCGAAGGGCGCAACCGCCGCAATAACATTCGCGTAGTGGGGCTGCCCGAAAAGATTGAAGGGGGAGATATGCTAACCTTCCTAGAGACCTGGCTACAAGAGGTGGTGGCGCCCGAGGGGCTCACGCGGTTTTACACCTTGGAGAGGGCACATAGGGTCCCGGCCGGTCCCCCGGATCCGGGCCGCCCGCCCCGGCCGGCGGTGGCCCGCCTGCTACACTACAGGGACCGCGATATCATCCTTCAGAGGGCCAGAACTTCGGGTCCCTACCAGGTGGAGAACGTTCCGGTTTCTATTTACCCGGACTACCCTATGGAAGTCCAACGCAGACGCTCCTCATTCCAGGCGGTGAAGAAGGCGCTACGGGACGAGGGGCTGCAGTACTCTTTGATGTTCCCGGCCCGCCTCCGAGTTGTGCTGGACGGGACGACATCCTTCTTCACTGACCCCGCAGCGGCCTGGAGTTGGCTGGAATCGGTCCGGACTCGCGCGGCGGCGCATGCTGATGGAGAGGGACCGCAGGGAACTCTAGCGAAGGCCCGTCGCAGCAGACGCAATAAGGTACGGACAGCGGGGGCCCGATCGCCGGGTGCATCCCAGACGGTACTGGAACGGCGAGCTACACTGCGGGCGGTCTCTGAGATTTCGGGGGCCACGGCCTCCCTGCCCAGCGAGGATTCGGGCTCCCGGAAGGGCACTGAGGACTCCCACTCTGATGGTGCTGTCGAGGAGGCGGAGGTGCTGCCTGATGTTACCCCTGGGACGGTGGACGAGTTGCTGGACGCCTGAAGGTTTGGGGAGTTCTCTGGCCATGGACCGAGGGACATGGGCAGGGAGGAAAGGGAGCGTGGGGAGAGGGAGGCCGGGCCGGGCTTTGCGGGGCTCGGGGAGGGACCGGTACCTGATGGGGCCTTCCGGGTGGGGGCTATTGAGGGGTCCTGGAGGTGAGAGTGGGGGGGTCTACAGGGAGTGGAGCGCCGGGGGAGGATTGGTGGAGTCTGGGCGTGGATGCTCTGAAGAGGACTGTCGTCAAGCCCGTCAGGCGTAGAGCCATCACCTCAACCTCACGGACATAGTGAGACTCTGGTGGCTACCAGAGTGTTTGGTTTCTGTTTGGGGTGGTATTTGGATGGGTAACTGTGGTTTAGCGCCTGTTCTGGGGAAGGGAGGGAGACCGGGGAGTTGGGGAGTTCTGGGGTTTCAGGGGATTGTCAGTGTGCCTCGGAGGGGTAGGAAAGGGTGGTTAGCTCGACGATGGGATGGGGACCCCACCTGAATTGAGATTTTTGACTTGGAACGTGAGGGGGCTCACCTCTATGGTGAAGAGATACAAAGTCCATGCCTACTTAGTGCGGAGAGGGGTTCAGTTAGCCTTCCTTCAAGAAACCCACTTAGATAGAGAGGAGGGGAAGGCATTGCAGAGGCGCTGGCGGGGTCAATTGTTCTATACTACCTTCTCGAAGTTTGCCCGGGGTGCTCTGATCTGGGTGAGAGCGGGAGTCCCTTTCCAGCCTTTGATGACGTTAGTGGACCCGGAGGGCAGGTTCGTGGCAGTGCAGGGGCGGTTGGACGGGATGGACATGACCTTGTGCAGTGTGTATGCCCCTAATGTGGACCAGGCCGGGTTCTTTTCCAGGCTGTCGGGTCAGTTGGCGGCGTATCTGACGGGGCCGGTGGTGTTGGGAGGGGATTTTAATTCAGTGACTGATGTTGAGCTGGATAGGTCCCACCCGCCCCTTGCGCAGTTGGTGGTCTGTCGGGTGGCCAATAGTAGACGGGCCTGGCAGGCTACTTGGGGTCTGGTGGACACTTGGCGTACTCATCATCCAACAGACAGGGATTACTCCTTCTACTCGGCCCCTCATGAGCTGTATGTCCGATTGGATGGTATACTGTGTTCCCCGGATGTCCAAACTTTGATGCGGCATAGTGAATATCTAGCTAAAACTATCTCGGACCATAACCCCAAGCAAGCAATTCCTACGTGGCGCCTTAGCCCCTTGCTGCTGGAGGACTCAGTCTTCTGGGCAGAGGTTAGCGGCTGCATAGTACAATATTTCGGGCATAACTCGGGTACGGCGGCAAGCCGGGCGATGGAATGGGACGCGTTTAAGGCGATTGTTCGGGGTGTTTGTATATCGTCCACGGCCGGAGTGCGGAAGACTTTATTGAAGGAGGTTGAGGGGGCAGAGGCCCAGCTGCGGACGGCTGAACGGGCGCATCAGGCGGAAGACGGTGAGTTGGCGGCGGTTGTCGAGGCGCGTGAGGGCGTGGCGGTGCGAGAGGCTCCGCTGTTTTGACCATAAAAGCTATCTTATGCGAGCGCACGCGGAAAGAGATAAAGTGGGATCCCTTCTGGCGTGGTTGGCGAACCCGACGGCCCGGGGTGAACCGATACTTTCCCTGGTTGAAGCAGGGGGAACCCCGGTTTATTCCCAGATGGGGATAAATAAGCGGTTTGCCAGTTATTATGCTGGGCTGTATGATAGCACTATGGAGGGGGAGCCTGAAGGCCTTGCGGGCTTCTTATTGGAGGCCCGACTGCCTCGACTGGACCCGGAGACTGGGAGAGACCTCGGGGGCGCTATATCGCAAGGCGAGATCCGTGCGGCGATTAGGCACATGGCCCGTCGGAAGACCCCGGGGGCAGATGGGTTGCCCGTCGAGTTCTTTGCGGCTTTTCCGGATTTGTTAGCACCGCAGCTGCAAGTCCTATACAGCGAGGCCTGGCGGCTTGGGCGCTTGCTCGCCTCTGCTCGGGAGGCGATTGTGGTACCCTTACTGAAGCCCGGAGGAGAGGCCAGCGCGCGCACGACGTACCGTCCTCTTTCTATGCTGACGGTGGACTATAAAATTTTGAGTAAAATACTGGCGTCGCGCCTCTTGACCCATATGACCGCCTTAATCCACCCGGATCAGGCGGGCTTTATTCCTCGGCGCAGCACGGCCACTTCCGTTCAACGGTTGTTGCGAGTGATGGAGATGGAACGGGACGTCTTCCCGGAGACCTGCACGCTGTCGGTCGACATAGAAAAGGCCTTTGATAGTGTGGAATGGCCCTACTTATACCGAGTGCTGCGGGAGTTTGGATTGGGGGAGGACTTCGTACGCTGGACCACCTTGCTCTATAGCGATGCCACGGCCCGAGTGAAGACGGGGGCTACCATATCGGTCCCCTACCGTGTGCGGAGGGGGACGAGGCAGGGCTGCTCCCTCTCCCCCCTGTTGTTCGCTCTGGCCATTGAACCGCTGGCGGCTCATGCCCGACGAGGGTGCGCCTATGTTGGAGTTTCCCTGCGGGAGGATACCCACTATATCTCCCTATATGCAGGTGATCTGCTGATGTTTTTGGCAGACGCGGAGAGCGCGTTGGACGGAGCGATTGCCCTCTTGGAGGAGTTTGGTAGTCTGTCCGGGCTTAAGGTCAACTGGGGCAAGACATGCTTGTTCCCGTTGTCGCAGGGAGGTCGGGCCCCGCGGGCGTTGGGACAGATCCGGTGGGAAGGCAGCTGCCTACGATATCTGGGGGTTAACATTTATCATACCCAGACTGATTTGTTGGAGGGGAATGTTGGCAGGGCCCTTCGCGGCTTGCGGGGTAGCATGGGGTTTTGGAGCACGCTCCCACTCTCGTGTGCCGGGAGGGTGGCGCTGTTGAAAATGGTGGCGCTGCCACGCCTTCTTTACTTTTTTCGCACCCTTCCTAGATGGATCCCGGCGTCGTTTTTCGCACGGCTGCGGGCACTGTCTACGGGCTTCATTTGGGGCTCGGGAAGGCGGCGAGTGGCGCTGGCCACGTTGCGGCGGCCGAGAGCGGAGGGGGGCCTGGCAGCCCCGGATTTTGAGAGGTACTACTTGGCGGCCCAGCTCCAATGGCTTACGCAGGCGGTGGCCAGGGAGTACAGAGGCCCGGAGGGCCCACAGGGCAGGCTGATTCCGCGACATGTGCTGGCCTTTATAGTCCTCCACCAGCGGTTAGACCTGGCCCAACTCACCTTGGAGGAACGTACCCTCCGGTTGTGCTGGAACAGGTGTCAGAGGAGGGCTGCCATAGTCCACCCCTATGCCCCGGAGATCCCCCTGGGGATGTGTACGGCGTTCCCGCATGGGGGAGATTGGTCTGGGCTAGCGGTTTGGGAGGAGCTGGGCGTGCAGATGGTGGGGGACTTATTTAGAGAGGGAGTGCTGTTGCCTTTCCAGGACTTGCAGGACTCTTATGGGCTCCCGCGGGGGGACTTCCTGCTTCATGCGGCCCTTGTGGTGAGCCTCCAGAAACATTGGAATATGGGGCTTTCGGAGCCGCAGACCGCCGCGGGCTGCCAATATGTAGTGATGGCGGCGGGGACGACTAAGGCCATTACTTGCCTCTATCGCCGGCTGTCGATGGAGGGATTGCACCCTCTGGGCGCCCTGAGGGAGAAGTGGGAAGCGGACCTTGAGAAGGCGATCCCCGTGTCCACGTGGTCCACGTTGGTGCGGAGGGCCTGGAAGGGAACGAGGAATGCCCGGTTTCAGTTAGTCCAGTTCTTTACGTTACACAGGGCGTACCTGACGCCGGCCAAGATCTTGCGATATTTCGGGGGGGGTACACTCTCAGTGTCCGCGGTGTGGGGGAGAGGGTGCGGACTTTCGGCACATGTTTTGGTCCTGTACGCAGTTGGGTGACTACTGGGGTGATGTTGTGGATTGTTTGAACCAGGTGATGGACCGATCCATTGCCGCGGACATGGGGGCCTGTTTGTTGCTTTGGTTTCCCCACACTCGCCGTACGAAGGTTACTAGCAAGTTTTATGATCTGGGGTTGATAATGGCCAAGAGGGAACTGACTATGCACTGGAAATCCCGGGGGGGGCCTAGATTCCTGCGATGGAGGGCGGTGTTGGCGCGATGGGCGGGGGCTGAGGGTACGCTCCGGGTGGAATTGGCCCTTCGGAGGGACGATGAGAAGGCACTAGCGACGGCCCGGGCATGGGAAGCGTTTGTGGTGGAACTTCAGGGGTTGATGTCTGATGCTGGGGAAGGGGAGAGCACATCTGACAGGCAGGAGGTTGTGGGGAGCGGGGAGTAGAAGGGGAATGGCGGTAGGCCCTGGCCGCCCGCACCTGGGCTCGGCATGAGGGAAGGTTCTGTTTGCTTAGGGAGAGGTTGGGCTCCTGTATCTTATTTATTAGGGAGGAGGGGCACATCGTAAGAGGGGTAGGGGACGGGGGCACACTGACATGGGGTGGGGGAGGGGGGGTAGGGGACTGGGTGGGAAGGTTGTTCCTTCTCCTGGATAATTGGTCTTGTTGATAAATGTGTGGTACTTCCTGGACGGGTGGAGGCAGGGGGATGTTTGTTGAGTTGTTGATTTGGAAAACAATAAAAAACGTTTCAACAAAAAAAAAAACTGCATAGGGTTGCCATATGGCCTGTATTCTTATGACATGGCCAATATTTTTATGTTTAAACCAGGACTGGCTGGTATTTACATGCCAAAACAAGTAAATATATATAGAAAATAATTGAAGGGCAGTATTTTCCCCCTCTGAAATATAAAGTGAAATCAACAATTTGAAGTTAAAAACATGTCAAAAGAATGTTAATGCGGTCTAGACTATTTTAAAATTGTCTTTAAAGCAAAATGAGATAAAATTGCTGTGTAACAAAGGAATACAGAAGACTTTGCATAAACTGTTTTTTGAGTACCAATTCCTGGCCCTTCCCAAAGCGCAAAACATGCACAAATGGCCAATATTTTTCTCTGAGAAAGGTGGCAACCATAGTAATTACCAGTGGCTGAAATTGGTTAAAGCATTCCACACTTCACCTTTTTCTTCTAGTCATTGAAACTCCCTAAGTGCAATGACTTTGCCCAGATGTATACCACACATCCTATTGGAACATAAAAAGCATTCTGCACCAAGGTATGTATGCCTAACAAGGCTGAGACTAGTCTGGGTTTGCTTGTGTTCCTATTGAGAAAGCACCTGAATTGACAGCTTGGGTTGGACTGTTCTTCTCTGAGCAGGTCCAAGACTAATTTGCATAGTGTGGATCTCTGACACTATTGACACAGGAACAAAAACATGGATTCGACGTTTGCACAAGTAATTACTAGTGCCTACAATTAATTCAAACATTCCTCCCATCACAGTCTTAACAGAATTGCTTGGGTTATAACGTTTTTTTATTTTTTACCTCCAGCCATATACATATATACATTTCATAAAGACCATAGTGCAATTAAAGTGATAAGGCAGGGGTAAATCTCAATACAATGCAAAATAATGTCATCAAGAAAGTGGGAAACTGGAAGCCTCGAGAGAATTCTGCCATGCAATAAACAACATCAATGGAGGTCTCATACGTGGTATGATAAGTTAAAAATTGCAAAATTTCAATCAGTCATTTATACAACTTTATTATTCTAGGTTTGTTTTTTCTTCTCTTCTAGACAACGGTGACTACTATTTTTATATAAGTTCATTATTTTAAAGAAAAAGAACCTTGTTACTCTCAATCTGATATTTATTGTATTGTATATTAAAATTTAAACTTGAGTCTTCATTAGTATTTTCCCCATAATGCAGTCAGTTGTACCTCAACCCACATTTCTTACACCTCCAGGCAAACCCATTATTCCATTGGAAGACTGTCCGAAGGCATCTGAAACCTATTTGAAAGCCATAGGAGGAATGTGTTTATAGCGAAAAGAAAATTTGCGATGCTAAATCATCACTTGAGGGTGGAGGGTAAGAAAGTATTAAAGATTTAAGCAAGCTTTTGTAGTAAAAAATGGAAGGATGATAAGGTATCAAATATGGAAGACGAATAGGATGATGAATAAGTGGCAGCAATTAAGGCATTATAAGAAAATTTTGAAAGGAAAATCATTGTAACTGTAGCGAGACATAATTTTTTTATCTTGGGCACATTTACCAGCGGAAACGTTTGATCAACATGTGGATGTATTGGCTACCGGAGTTGCAACCTGCAAATATAGAGATCTGCAAGATATATTATTATTTGCGATCGATTAATTAACCTCGTGGCAAGTTTAAGGATTCAAAAACAATTCTTAGGAATGAAAGAACCTTTTTTAGAAAAGTCCATAACCTTGGCTAAAGACATTGAGAATACATAATGCTATGAAGAATTGAAAATGCCCGAGGGTGTGAGCAGGAGGAAAACTGAATCTACAATGCAGAGTACCTTGCAATTGTCAAAAAAATCCAAGGTTAAGGCTGATGGCAAACAGAAAAGATAATTTGGAAGCGACAAGAGAGGACATTCTACAGATGTGGTAACGTGAAGCATATAGCAACTTCCCATAATTGTCCAACTGCCAAGGTGAAATGTTTAAAATGTAAGAAAATAGGACATTTCTCAAGAGTTTGGAAGCAAGAGGCTACAGTTTTGAAAGGCATTGTAAACATGTTGCACGAGAATGTATATGGGGATAGGAAATACCAACAGGAATCAGATTCTGAGGATGAAGTCAAAGTGTTGGTATTGTGTGACGTGTCTTGTGAAATGTATACAGTGGTAATGTGTGATGCATCCGGTGAAATTAATACAGGAATACCTGCCATAGTTAAGCCATATCACCTTCCGAAACGCATGGTGATAATGATAAAGAAACATGGTGCAGGCTGAAGTGATGAGCCTATCAATGATGGATGTAAAACAAGATTGACACTGTGGTGTGAAAGTACTGATTATTGGCTAGTTCTAATATGAATTATCTTTTAAGGGGAGGATTGCGTCCAGTCAGATATATGTTGTAGAGAAAAGAAGGATTTTATTGGGATGGCAAGAGCAATGAGCATTGGGGATAGTAATAGATTCCAATTCCAGCAAGCAGGTAATAATGTTAGCTCAGGAAGAGGTGCGTAAATGTGTGCATGAATTTCCAAACTTCTTTGGGTGCGATCTCGGTACACTGAAGACGTTTGTACGTAAGATTGTTTTGAAAGAAGTGGCCATACCAGTTGCACACAAAGTGCGTAGTGTGCCATTGGCTTTAAGAAGTTCCTTAAAGGAAGAATTAGACAGATTAACTAAGAGCGATAGAATTTAAGCAATAGAATCATCAGTGGTTAAGTCCACTGGTAATGGTCTGTAAATCCAATGGCAAAATCGGGAAGTGCATTGACCTTAGATAGATCAATATTAAAATAAGAGAGGATTGCCATCTCCTCCCCAACACTAGGTAAATGTTAGCGAGAGTTAAGGGTGGACAATATTATTCCACCCTTGATTTATCAAGTGCATAACATCAGATACTGTTGCATTGTAAGCATTTTATTTCATTCGTCACGCCAGAAGAGGCGTTCCATTTTGTGCAGATGCCTTTGAGGCTAGCTTCCGCATCAGCTGCCTACCAACGGATACTGCAGCGATTGTTGGGAGATTTAGCATATGTGAAATTGGTTTAGGATGAAGTATTAGCGTAGGGTGCGGTCAACAGCTATGATGATTTTCTGAGAAAAGTGCTGAGGATTTTGGAGGAGGCTGGACTTACTGTAGAAATTGATAATTGCATATCTGCAGTTAAGAAGGTAGAGCATTTGGGTCAGACCATGAAAAATAACATTAATGGAAGCCTTTGAGAAAGCTCTATGTCCCCCAAGACCAAGATCAACCAAGATTTTTTTAGGGATGGCGGAGTATTACTGTGTTTGTGGACCATTTTTCAGACAAAGTTCAACCCATGAAGAAGTTGATGAAAAAGGTCAGAAGTATCACTGGTCACAGGAGTGTCAATGTGCATTTGAAGATATAAAGAAATGCATTGTGGATGCGTCAGAACTCAAAAATATTTGACTCAGGAGACCAAACCATCATAGCTACTATTGCAAGGATGCACGGGTTGAGAGCTATTTTGATGCAATCGTGCAACGGTCATGAAAGGCTGGTGGTTTCATAGAATTCTTTATAGAATGTGCCAGTTTCAAGGCAACATCAAAGGATGAATGAAAGCGTCATTGGGTAGTGTATAGGTCATTAACAACTGTTAGTTATTTGTTGAGAGCATTAAATGCTGTTAATTGACCGACTGCAGTAAGCCCAAAGTGTGAGCAAATAATGTGGTCAAAAGGCAATTAAAAGCAGTTTACGCTTTGGTTATATGGGCGAAGAATGTTATTAGAAACTGTACCCTTCATCAAATTCATCAAAGGCACCAGGTACTGCCCTTGTCCCTGGCTGCTTAATATCCCTGTTCTCACTCTCACTGAAATTCAAATGCAAAGAACAGTAGTTAAAATCAGCATTCTGAGCAATATGATTGCCTGAGCAAATCTCTCAGTTTCCTAGAGACATCATTTTATTTAAATCTCAGAAGCATTTAAGTGATCTCAACAGCTGCCTAGCTTCAACATTGGTAGAGATATAGACAGCACTTTTTATAGTGTGAATATGCAAACTATGTTTGTGTATTCAACAGAAGTCCATTCATTTTCCTTATACTCTATTGCTCAAATCAGGGCCGGCTTTAGGGCAGTGCGACTGGTCCGGCCGCACTGGGCGCTGACCTGTGGAGGTGGCGCTGACCTCAGGGGGGGCGCTGTGTTTAGCATTATCTCATGATTGGAGAGATGAGGGGAACTTTTGTCTGGTGGTAGTGAGAGAATCTGAGGAGGCGGTCATTGGGGGTGTGGGGTGCCAAAAGTGATTGTTGCACCGGGCGCCACCAGCGCTAAAGTCGGCCCTGGTTGAAATATACAGGGCACATTGCTTACCCCATCTAAAATATAAAATAGATTTGCAGTTTGCTGTTGAAAGCAGCCACAACAAATCAAACAAGCATTGGCATAGCCAATAGGTCTCGCTTTTGGGACCTTATAAGTATTTAGTTATGCAGCACAATATCTTTGGTGCAACAACATCAACTGTTGCATGGCTAAACACTTATAAGGTCCCAAAAGCGAGACCTATTGGCTATGCCAATGCTTGTTTTGTTAATTGCTGGCTTAAGAAATGACAGTCCGCAAAAGCATAATGTACATCCCACTTGCTCTATAACAGAATGTTAGTAAACATTGACCATCCCGTCTGGCTCTGTTACTGGGACAGATATATATTCAAGAAAATAAATCAGTAGTGTGCCTGTAATGGTACAAGATGTGGAACAAAATGACATTCTGAACTGGCGACTTTACGGCAAGCTACAACAGGAAAAGTCATACAGAAAGCAAAGCGGTTGCAATATCCTCACTAACGGCTGGTAAAAATGAGCTGTTACTCGAACACAAAGGATACGGCGAATTTGCAACAAAGAAGAACTTCCATTAGAGCTCCACGTATGCTGGTCCGTACCCGAATACTGCTCCTGCTTTGGTCGCCATGCTGGAGTTGTTAGCTTGGGGTTGCCTCGGAAACCAAGAGGCGGGTGAGTGACAGCCGGCGAGCCTACCATTGGGCAATGGAAGTCATATGACGACAGTTTTTTGCTTTTAATGGAAATGCGGCTTCTGGGTCTAGGAAACAAGCCATCGCGATCACGGTGAAAGCGAAAGTGATCGCGATGACGCGGTCTGTGCTTGCAAAAATGGAATAAAAAAACACGAGTGGTGACGCGAGTGGTGCACACGCGCGACGGGAAAAAGTGCTGTGCACGTGGCGCGCACTTGTGCGCGTAATTGCAAGGCGGTGGCCGGCAAGGTCGCACTTTTGAAGCAGCTACTAAATGTCTCGCCAGAGCAGCGCTTGCGCTGGCTCAGGCGAGACCTAAAAATCAACATAGGATAAGGCATCTTCAAGTAACTTAAGGATATTAATTCTTCATCTAATTCTGCATCTCTCATAGTAGAATTTAACAATGTTGTTTTGTGAGTCAAAATCTATAAATACCTGTATGTTACAGCTTTGATATATCATGATGTGCATCCACACTAACCATCAATGCTGCTTCTTATTTTAGAATCATACCATTTCTTGCTATCTTGTGCCAGAAGAACACGCAAGGAGTGCCAAAAGTAAGGCTGAGCTTTTGGGTTGCAGGGCCATTGAATGATCGACCTCTTGCACACCCTCTTTCTGGCTTGCAGGTATTTAGACATCTTCATCCCGTTGTCTAACAGCACAAGAATAACCACGTCCAGCTTCTCGTCTAGTAGCCTCTGCTGAGCTATAAAGAAGGTTTGCCTCAGTACCCCAGAAGCAAATCCATCTGCACCAAGAATGAAGATGGTCTTCTTGCTCTTGTAAACAGCATCACACAAGTTCTCAATCCTTGACTTACCAGCTACCCAGTCCCTTTCTTCTAAGCAGAGTCTAAATTGTGTGCTTCCTTTCTCTTCCAAACGAAGAACAAGCTCATTATAGACCCAATCTGTTATGGCATACTGTTGTGAGTCAAATGCAATAAATGAATCATACCCGTCAATACCCGGGCATGAAGAGTAGCCTTTCCTTAGTAATGCCTTCAAGATATGTGCCCCATACCAGATGTCCCATCCATACAGTTTCTTTAAAACTGGTAAAACTGTTAGAAATACTGCTAGTGAACATGAGAACATGAATGCCAAATGGCCATATATATCCTGGCAGGAACGAGGGTCAATGGAGAACAGATACTGTCCCCGTTTAGAATCTGGTGCATCACATATCATACCATTTGAAACATGCTCAACTGCTATTTTTGTTGTCTTTAAAAACTGGATAAACCAGTGTGCCTCACAGGTGCACTCTAAAGGATTTCCACTCACGTCAAGTAAACGAAGGTTCTGGAGGAGGACATTCGAAAAGCTGTTTTCATTTATCAATTTGATCTTGTTATTTCTCAGGTAAAGATATTTCAGAGTGGTCAAATTGGCGAAGAAAACATTGTTTAAAAATGTGATATGATTGAATTCGAGGATAAGAACAGTGAAGTTACCTCCAAAAGACACAGTTTTGTTGGGTAAATATATAAGAACGTTATGGCTGAGGTCCAGGATTTCCAAGCTGGGGAGTGAACTCATCTTTTCCCAGTGGAAAATCCTCAACTTGTTATGTGTTATAAATAGCTTTTTTAAGCTCCTAGGCAGAGATTCAAGCACAGTTGGTGGGATGCTTTCCAAATTGTTATATGAAATGTCCAAAATTTCTAATTGAGTCAGGTTGGTAAAAATGTTAATGTAGGTATCTTTCCTTCCCTGCCACATTATGTTCAATCGGTTATATCTGAAGACCAATACCTTGAGTGAAGGACAGATTAGCTGTTTGGATACCCTAATGCCTATTGTATTATATGACAAGCTCAAGAACCTTAGTGAGGTCATATTTTGAAGGAAAAAAAAGCTGTGACCCAAACCCTGTATCATAAACTGGAATTGGTTGGAATTAAGGTATAGAACCTCCAGATGGGGAAGCTCATTAAAGCTTTTGTTGTAGTACAAGTCAAACCTGTTGTTGGCGACATCCAAGAGCTTTAGTGATGTCAAATATGAAAACTGACTTCCATTCAAGCGTTGGTTAATGTAATTATAACTAAGATTGAGGCACTCAATATCTTTCATATCTCTAAAATCCTCTGGGTCTATTCTCTTAATGTTATTGAAGGACAGATCAAGAGTCTTACTGTAGTGTTTACAAGCAGGGTAGCTAAAATAAAAAGAAGGGTGCTCATCACTATCTGTATCTCTTCTGTTATCATCTACAGAACTGTAAAATTCAGGCATGGTAGTTTCGCGGGAAAGTCTCAGTGGTGTGTCTATTGTTTCCGTCTCTTGAGATGCCTTGCAGGATGTGGAAAGCGTTAGTATGTTTTCAGACAAATCAATAAGCCGAGAATAATTGAACCTGTGAAGGAGGGTCAGGTTTACATTTTCAATGAAGTTTGTCCTGAAAGTAATGTACTGAAGGTTTGGTAGACTTAAAAGTGGTTCAATGCCACTTTCATCAAGGTTTCTGAAGAAATATCCGTTGAGTGAAATGTATCTTAGTGAGCGCATATCCTTCATGGCATGGGAAAGAATTAGCTTCGAGAAAGTGTTCAGAGGCTTGTAGTTATAGTTAAGACTGAGATTCTGCATTTTGGGGAGTTTGGAAAAAAGTGTTCCATTTGCAATGACAAGAGCCAGAAAGTTGTCAGAAAGTTCCAAACTTTGCAAATTAGCTAAGGGCTCAAATATACTGTCTGGTAGCTCTCGTAAAGAGTTTCCTCTTAAATTCAATTCTTTAAGCTCCCCAAGATTACGGAATGCCTCAAGGTGGATATGAAGGGCTGAATTATTTGAACAAGGGAAGCAAGGCTGAGCAGCGTGGTCGCACCGTTGGCAGTTCCATCTCAGGTCGAGATACTTCAGGTTTGTAAGGTTGTCAAAATCTGAGGGTCTTAATTCTGGAATCTTATTTTCTGCTAAGTCTAGGCTGACCAAAGTTGATGGGAGGCCCAATGGTATGCTAGTGAGGTTGTTAAATTTTAATGAAAGTAGTTCCAAGGAATCTGCATCTTTGAAGAGGTCCCTGGTGAAGGTTAGAGAAGAGTAACATGGATTCTGATAGTAGCAGTTCATACCAAGATACAGAGCTTTCAGGTGAATGATTCCAGACATATTCTGATATTCCAAATTTACTATATTGTTCATCTCCAAATTTAACTCTATCAAATTTGAGGGCAGCCGAGGGATCACTGTCAAGCTATTACCTGCTAGGTGCAGAGTTTGTAGGTGGTGAAGTTCTACAAAAGCATTTTGGTCAATTGTGAGCCTGCAGGGCTCTCTGTCAGGTTGTAAAGTTTGAGGAGCACAGTTCCAACTTAAATTAAGGCTCTGGAGATTTGGAACTCCCAAAAATGAGTAATTCGCTATCAGAACCAGCTTATTTTTGTAGAGGTCAATCTCAATCACTTTAGGAGACTTGATAGGTGGAATTTCTTCTAAATCCCTTCGGCGGCAATTGACACAGGTGAAGTTCTTGGTATCGTCACAGGGAAAGAACCGAGGCAACGTGGCCCAGCAAATCTGCACAGTATACATCACAAGAGAAGCACGAATCAAACCTGTGATGTTCCTTTTGGAAGTCTAAAACAAATGGAGATAAGTTAATTCAAGTAGCTCTAATAAACATTTAATTACATGCAATTACAATGAAAAATAATGTTCTAATGACTTTGATATACGCATTTGACAACATTTCAGGCCAAACGTGACAGGACAGTGGCACAACTATATCACTTGTGCTATACTGCATGAGAATTGCATCCATAGCATCAACATAACCACCACAGCGCAGGGTAAGTCTTGGTAAGTAGATGTATAGTACAGAACAGTAATTATATACTTACACTGCAATATAGTTGTTAGGTCGATGTGTGGATGCAATACTATTATTGTTATTACGATTAGCCTCAACTCAGACAGAGGGAGCATACCTTTTGTTGCTCCTTCTAGAGTTTTCCAGTTGTACAGGTCACTAGCCTGGAATTGTCTTATAGGAACATTTTCTACTTCACAAAAGTAATATATATTGCATTATGTGACTCTGCGATAGTAATATAGGAATAGTTGAAGGTAACCAAGCTTCTTTTTGCCATGCTTCCAACTAAATCTCACTTTGCTATCCCAAAGCAGATCAGAAAATAACATTATTGAATGCATTGTTCATGACAGCTTAGAGAACACACTAAAGCTATACAGTTTTATGCCCTTGTTACAAGAGCCACGTTGTTCCCAATGGGCCCTGTAATAGCAGTTACTGAGCACAGTGGAATTATGAGTTCAGCGGCGACACCACTGCTCAGCGCTATTGCACCTTTTATATTTACCTGCTACCAGTAGATGAATTCCCAGAGAGGAATACTGAGGAACTACATGCGGATATCTGCATGTTGTTCAATAAAAACTCATAATCTGCTGTTTCCCCCCGAAACCATGACTCTGGTAATGGTAAATTCAGGGGAGAGAAATAACAGGGATGTTTATGGGCACTCGTAATAGGGGCCTTAGGGTACTAAAATGGGGTGCATAAAAGGATTTATGGAGTAAATTATATCAATATTGGCCTGACCTTTGTATTGGCCCCTTATTACCTGTTCAACATGATGAACTGAGTGATGTAAACGTTAAAGGCCAGATTAGGATGGCGGTGAGACTGCCACGGACAGGCTGTTGGTGGCGGAATCACCGCCATCGGAACCATTTTTACCGCCTGCCACATTAGGGGGGCCGTCGGAAAGACTGACCGCCATGCATCCAACGGGCTCCGATAGCCTGCCGGTGCGTCGGAGGGGAATCATATCCCTACGATGGTGGCAATGCCCGATGGTGGCAGTGCCTGGAAGGCACCGCCATAGGGATTATGATGTCCCTCCCCGCCGACCGGGCAGTTCAATCGCCATGAAAAGGCTGGCAGAAAGAGACATTGGGGGCCCGTAGCGGGCCCGTAGCGGGGCCCCCCTTAACCCCTGGGCCTTAAGTTTGGGGGGCACCTATGGCGCCTCCCTACATATCCTTGCACCATGTGGCAGGCACCACATGGTGCCTGCCACGTAGTGCGGGGATATGTAAAGTGACCCCTTTTTGTATTGCGGCGTATGCTGCAGCCAGCAGCACCCGCCGCAATACAAAATATAGGCATTACGACCGCCGCGGTGGCAGTCGCATCTTAATGCCTATGGTGGGACCACCGACTTACTGTCGGGCGGTCCCATTTCCGATAGGGTGCGGGTGGACAAAAGACTGCCCGCCATCCTAATCAGGCCCTAACTTATTATCTCTGAAAATCATATTGCAGTGCCTTATTACTTTCTGCCAACCCCAAGCACTAAAATTCACTAGAGCTAAAAGGGACCGCTTACTAGAGTCAGCAACCCATATCCACAGCAAAGAGCAGGAGACTGGGCAGCATAGTTTATATGCAGACTCTTGAGCATATTTATAAAAGTCCTTCAATTTTGTTTGGGCAGCTGCACCATTTTGCCCTTTTTAAAATGTTATGGCTCGCTCTAAAATTGATCCCTCATGGGTTCAACATCTTCAAGCCCTTGGGAAAGGTTCTGGTGACCTTCTTGGTAAAAGCAGGACAGTCACACACAACTGCTAACCTTCATTTCTCCACAGTAAGTGCTTTGTGTCTAATTATACATGATATGTCTGGATGTCAGGTGCTATTTTGATGGTATTTTTTTCAGTGCACAATGCATGTAGCACAGGATGGAGGTGTCTTTCATAACAGTTAAGGCAATTCTGGCTTCTGACGCTATGACAAGTTCCGGTGGACTGCACATCAAAGGCTGTATATTAGTTCTGACATTCAGCTGCTTAAGGGAAGCAATAAGGACAAAGCCTGGAGACCTGCACAGAATCCATTTTGGGTTTCTGGTCTGTAGCCTTCTATTATGCATTCTGTGATCATTTCCTTTCCCCCTCTTCCTCTACAAGGCCAGGAAGGAGCTTGAATGGATGCTCCTTTGTGAATAGGCCCTTGCTTCCCAGAAGTGCCTCCAGTTTCCCATACCCTCTGAACTTTTGCAGCCAAGTCTTTTTGCTCCTTTGGATGCTGGAATAAATCTCTGCAGCATGTGCCTGGAAAGGTGACATGCCACCAACAGGACAGTTTGCTGCTTTTCCAGAAGGATGGTCTAAGCCAAGGACCAGAAGAGAAACCTAAAGCTGCTGTTTCAGCCTGGAAGGTCAAGAGATGGACTGTCAGGGTGAGGAGAAGATACCCAAGGAAATGGTGACTGAGACCTGCATGAAAGAATTTCTTAAAGTGTGAGACTACCCAGATGACACAAATATAAGGAAATGGTGACTGAGACCTGCATGAAAGAATTTCTTAAAGTGTGAGACTACCCAGATGACACAAATATCTGCAGTCCACCTTCCCTGCATCAAATCTGAAGCATATTGATATAACAGGAATCAAACAGAACTCTTAGGTCCAAGTAAAAACTCTAATGGGTCTACCTTGTAGGGTACAAGAATGTCCAACTAGAAGAAGTAAACATCTTCTCTACTCTCTGTCCAAAAAACTGGTTAATAACCAGCATAGGTGGTGGTGACAGAGGTTTCCAAGTTTGATTCGTACCTTAACCTGAGCTAGGAGTCAGTGGAGCATGAACACGAGCAGGACAAGACACCACACACCTGCCTTTCGAGCAACTACACATAAACATACAAGAGAAAAAATACTACACACCTCCGACACTTTCTACAGAGAAACACATATTCACTGTTAAGAAGATATTCTCCAGCACACCTCCCGCCCTGTAAATGTTCAAATATTGATATTGCAACATACACATACAATTTCACAGGAAACATGTGAGACATCTGTAATACCAGCATGGCAGTAAGGAAAATAGTAAACATCACCAACAGATGAGCATCAAAATGCATCTCACACAAGGTAAAACACATAACACACTCCTTTACCCAGCGAGGTGGAGCGCAATGTAACACAACCACTACAAAATGTGGTGAAGCTAGAAACTGACACAAAAAACAGTGAGTGAATCTCCCCTTGTGTGGCCAATAGCAATACATTCCTTCCACACTGCATGCCCTGACACTATTCTCAGGGACAAACTAAACTTACTGGCCACTTCAGACATTTCAACATTGTGTGCACCCAGCAAAGAGGCACAACCCCTCACACTGTTAGATATATTGCCCATCTCTAACAGTAGGCAACCAGTCTGCACAGCACCAGGACACAGCTTATCATACTGGTACATGTGTTTCTCAATTCAGACAGAACACATCCCTAACTACTTGATAGAAGGACACAGCTCATGATAACTATATATGTGCCTGTGTTTATAGCAAAGATAGCAATCCTTCCGCCGCTGGTATTCCTTTTCCTTGGACTGACCAATTTTGTTTAATACCAGACCATGAGCCAGTTTTGGAATTCCACCCTAAAGTAACCAAAGGGGTGATTTTCCTGCTGTGGGTTCCCCTTACCCTACAGAATGATTAAACAATGTAGGTTTTAGTAGATCTTGGCAATGAGTGAGGGGTCCGCACCTTTAAATTAAACATGGGGTGTTCTGGTGGTTTTCCAAAACCCCGCCAGATCATCTCTCGGGCATTAACACAGCTGATAGATACTAGCCATAGAAACTTATTAAAGGGTTAGAGAACGCAAAGCACTGAACTACCTAAGAAACAGAAATGGGTCCTGCACACAAAGGTATTTTTAGCTGTTAACATAGGAGCATCTGGCATAGCTTCTAGACATACTTTGTATTTGTATTTGTATTTGTAGAGCGCGACATTCATCCAGACGGATATCACGGCGCTGTTTAGCGGAACATGTGGTAAGTTGTGTCAGGGGTCTTCAGCTGCTTGTACTTATGACATCGAGAAAAGGTGCGTTTTTAACTGGTTCCTGAACGACACATAGTTTTCGGAGAGGTGCAGGTACAGGGGAAGTTCATTCCAGTATTTCGCTGCCAGGTAGGAGACTGACCGACCGTCGGCTCTAACTTTTTTTATGCACTTGGGTCTAGCTAATGCTTGGTGTCTTGATCTCAGGCATCTTGTGGGGATATAGAATTCAATTTTATTCTGAAGGATTTTAGATCCAACGTTGTGCAGTGCCCTATGTGCATGACTCAGCAGTTTGAACCGTGCTCTTCCCAATAGATATATAATAGTAGCATGTTAAACCCTCATGTAGAAGAGTGTTCGAGTCTCCATGTGCTCATAAAGCAAGTTATGTTAGTGATAACTAAACTGCACGGTCTCTATGCAAGGAGCTCACTTACCTGGTTTTCCACACACAGTGAAACTATAAAGCGTGTCTAAGGCCAGAGGCCTTCAAACTGGGGGTGGGCCCATCTGCTCAGCTGTGATCATACTGTGCCAGAAATCAAAAGCAGTATAAGGCGCTCCATATACGAAACGAAGAGGGTGCTACTGGAAGGCAGTACTGTTTGTTCAGTCGGGTACTGTGTCATGTATGTTTATGGTATTTCTATTGTATATAGATAGCCAAAAGGCAGTGTAGCATTGCACATGGTTAAAGACAAGCATAAAGTCATTGAGTAATAGGAGAGGAAGCTGGGTTGTGGACTGGTATCACATTGTGATATAGTGTTCTTTAAAGAGAATATTCTTCAACTACTTTCTAAATTGGTGAAGCTTTGAGGTGGTCCTTGATGGATTTGGTGATGCTGAACTGGGTCTGGGCTGCATACATGGAATAGGCCTGGTGCCTTGTTTTTTGTCTTTCACACTGGAGCTCCGGCAGGATGGGGATGATGCGATCATATTTCTTCAGGATCAGATGTGCTGCATTGTAGGGTGCCCTTAAGGGGAGACATTGTGGATTTTAAGTAGCAATGCCGTGGGGAATTACCAACAGTCAGATGCAGGAGTACAAGGACTTGAACAGCAGTTCTTAAGTTGCTTTCTGGAAGACACAGTTTAACTTTCTTTAGAAGAGAGATCTGGTACCAGGCCATCTTTAATTTTTTTGGCAATGTGTTCCTTGAGGATAAGGTTGGTGTCCAGGGTGAATCCAAGCAAATTCACATTCGGTTACAGTTGGGGTTCGAAGGCATCAATGTTTATGTCATTGAGCCAGGTTTGTGCTGTATCTTGTTTATTGTTCTTGGCAATTAACAGGTATTATGTCTTGGTTGAGTTGAGCTTCATGTAGGCGCTGGACATCCATGTCTAGATGATGTGCAAGCAGTGTTTCAGGAGTTGGATATCTGAAGCAGAGGAGACTTTTAAGTAGCGGTGTGTATCATTAGCATATTGGTGAGTTGAGGGGGGCGTGGCTAGTGTGCCAACATGGCGGACGCGGGATCCTAATGTTCCGTCTGACATCCCTTCGTTATCCTGTATAATTATCCTCCCACTGTGCCATCCACGCTGGAAAAGTACGGCATTCAAATGGTGATGTGCTGCCGATGCTGAAAGTAGCGGACAAATGCCCAGACTACGAGTGAGCTGAGCCATTGCTGCGATACAGGTTACAGCCCACGTATCACGAGGCTGGGCAAAGATAGAGCACGGCGCCTCTGCCTGGGATAACAACGCAGGGGAAAGGAGGGCGGTCTGGGCCCGGCGTGACCTCTACGAGCAGTGTATGAACTAACGGACAGCCGGGCACGTAACAAAAGGTCCTGCAGTGCTGGTGCGGGGCGGCCCTGCCCGGACCCGGTGTTTTCTGCTGGTGCCGCTGATTGTCCTGTGTGTGGCAGAGCGGAACATACAGAGGCCACAAGGCGAGCTCCTGGAGGCGGAGGGCCACCTGAAGTAAGTGCGGAGGAGTGGCGCCAAATACGACCTCCCCAGAGGAGAACACCAGGCCGTGACTGCGAGAGCGACTGAGACCTGCAGAAACAGCACGGACCGCTGCCAGGGACAAGCGGTGGTGCTGAGGCACGACGCGGCACATAATAAAGCCGGAACAACCACACTGAGGTAGGACTTAACAGGCGGCCTACGCTTGGGGCGGGGGGGCTCCATTTGCAAGCCACCGGAAGCCTGAGAGCCGCAAGCCGCTGGGGAAAGCCTGGACCGTTTTCAACATGCCGGAAAAGATTACAGCCAGAGCGGGAGGTAATAACAAAACTCACCCCCCCAACCCGCCAGCCCAGAATCATGCTGCACAACGGGGCGAGAACAAGCAGCATACAATCAAGTCAGTAAGCACGTAATCGGATCCATGCGCGGCCGCCCTGCCACGTGCAAGAATATAGCAGTGAAGCTGAGGGCAGTACGAGGGCTCAGCGATTGCAGGTGGGCACACTAGCAAATGCGCGACAAGCCCTGCTGTCAGGGAAAGCCAGTGGACAGGAGAAGTGATTATCTGCCACCGAAACTAATCAGACCTGCTATTCATCCTCGGCTTGAACCAGATGAATCAATGGGGGACCCATGGGAAGGAAACTGATGGTCGTCCATGCCTAAATATCTGAGGCACTACAGGGAAGTGTCAGCGACTTAGCGAAGAGAGTCACGTCACCCAGGTCGCGATGCACCAGAACATCACGTGGAGTTGTACGTATTGGATAACAGCTGTGGACCTGATACCCCTAGATGGCGACTGCACCTGTCTGCACTTGACTCACACGGTAAGGGGAGCTGCGATTGCTAGCTAGTCACCACATAACCAAGGTTGAGGATTCCGGACGTGCGGTGCGTCTCTACTAAAACCACAGACTGTACCCAAGACACCTGGACTTGCCACAGGGCCCATACCACAGAGTCGCAACGCTACCAGTAAAGGAATGCAAATACCCACAAGCAGGAGTGAATGCCCACGGCACAGCAAATAGTGATGGGCCACTTACGTACTAGCACAAATCAGGGCATGGCGCGCAACAGCATCTTGGAGTTGCCGCGCACAGGGGGAGAAATGTCCACGGCCGTATCGAATACAGCACTGGCAGCAAAACTTGACTCTGTATTAGAAGCAGTGGAAAAGATAGGCAGTGTGCCGGACCGAACCAGAACCTCTCTAGAGTCCAGAATCGACGAGGTAACCATGGACTTTACACTCCTACATGCTGACCATCGCAAGTTAGCAGGGACAGTCAGCACGCACAGCCAGTCGATTGCAGAGTTAAGGCCTATCACCCAAAATCACACCACAGCCTTACAGGATATACTGGACCGAATGCATACACTTGAGGACAAAGTGGAAGATGCGGAGGGACTCTCCCGCCGCAACAACGTCCGCGTGGTTAGGCTGGCAGAGGGCGAGGAAGGGCGTCATCCAGACCAATATGTCGAACGCTGGCTGCAAGATATCTTACCCTCGGGAGCATTATCATTGCATTTTGTGGTTGAGAGAGCAAATCGTGTGCCGACCCAGAGACCCCCACCTGGAGCCAGGCGTCCATTCCTCTTCAAGCTCCTCAACCACAAGGACAGAGATGCAATACTATGCGAGACCCGGAAACTCGGTGAACTTAAGGTGAGCGGCAACCAAGTTATGATGTTTCCGGACTACACGGCGCTGGTACAGAGACGCCGAAGTACCTACACAGCAGTGAAACGCCAGCTCCATGAACTGGAATTGCCCTACTCCTTGTTATTTCCCGCCCGCCTGAGAGTGGTGACAAAAAACGGGGTTTGGTTCTTTGACTCGCCTGCGGACACATGGGATTGGCTGGAGGAGTCGGGCCTGCGGTCGGGAGTCCGACCTATGTAAGCGGGATGCACAGAAAGGCAAAAACAACAGTTGCAGCTTCTAGCCTAGAACACAGAAGGATGGAACACCAGGATGCTCTGGATATTGTTGCGGGTCTCGGGAGGGCGCAGCATCAAGACCAATATGACACATGCTCCATTGATTCAACGGCGGCCAGTGGCTTGTCCACAGGACTAGACAACCCTGAAGAACTGAGGCTCCCGTGTGTGACGCCACAGACTGCTGCTGATATCATTTGAAGAGCTATCACCAATCTGTAGGGTACCAGAGACAATTCACGCAAGTAGCACCTGAATTACGAAATGATATGTATAAATGTAACAGTCTGATTGATCTAGATAACATTTATATGGCTAACTACACGAGAGGTACTCTATGCGCAGCGCTCGCAGTGGGTGATCACAGCATACACTTAAGTAGCTCTCATGCACTGAACTTAGCCATCCACCCCAAAGGGATAAGCGAACATGTAAGCAAGCATTTAAAGAACCCAAACATGTGGTAGCACCATTTGCCTGGGCGCATGTACAATGCTGTTGACTCATTACACACCACGGTGCAAGCCGAATAAGGGCACCTTGAGGGCGCGGGCTACAGCCACTCACACGATTACTTTAACTTTCCGGGCGCCTATGCGCTGGCCTCACTGACCAACGGATGGTACATCCTACTTATTTTCTTTAAATATGAAGGGAAAGAGAAATGTTGTAGTTAAACACACACTACGCGCACCCCACCAGGCACTGTACTGGAATAGTCTCTAGATTGTTATTGTTAAACACAATGTTTGGACGGACAGCTTTGGTGCTTTCACCCCTACCTGTTAAGAGGTTCAAGGTTGAAGTTGAACCAATGTCCCCGTTAAGATCGACCTGCCTAAAATTGTATACCTCTGCTGCAAGCGTGGAAATGCCCTATTTACTCGTAAACCCGCTGAAGTTCACTATAATGCTGCCATGACGCGTGTTAATATACTGACATGGAATATACGTGGAATGCATACACCAACTAGGCGATACTCGATATTGGCTTACCTTCAGAGGCATTTGACTAGCATTGCGCTGCTACAAGAGACGCACATGTCCCAAACGGAACTAGAAAGGTTACACAGGCGCTGGAGAGGGCAGATATTTGGTACTACATACTCAGCACATGCGAGAGACACACTAGTCTGGGTGAGAGCAGGGGTCCCATTCGCACACAAAGAACTGTGGTAGATGACGAGGGTCGATACACTTTTGTACGAGGGCGGTTAAATGGGCAGGCAATACTACTAGGCTCCAACTATGCTCCGAATGTAGACCAACCCTCATCCCTCACACGACTCTCAACAAAACTGACCCCCTGGGCTGGTATTCCCAGGATAATAGGTGGGGACCTCAACTCAGTGCTCGATACTGATATAGATAGATCGTTTCCTCCCATGAATAGAACATCCGCAGTATCTAATGCCCAGGCCCTTACAGATTGGCTGACAAACTGGAGGATTAGAGACATGTGGCGTACAATACATCCTACAGAACGTATCTATTCCTATTACTCAGCGGTTCATAACCTACATGTGCGACTTGACAGACTGGTGGGTTCTCAGTTACTGCTCCCCCTAATTAAGAAAATAGAATATCTGGGTCGGACGCACTCTGACCATAACCCCCAATGGATGCAACTTAGCTGGGAAGCTGACTGACCTCCCATACCAACATGGCAACTCCAGACGAATGCACTAGAAGACCCAGAATTCTGATCCTCCCTAGGGACAGCTATCCTTGACTATTTCGAGCTCAATGAGGGCACAGTGAGCAACATACTAATAGATTGTGAGGCTTTTAAAACAACGATTAGGGGACACTGCTTAGGGGCCACGTGAAATATCCGGAAACAACTGACCAACTCGCTCACACAGTTAGAAACCCAGTTACTACGACATGAACAAGAGGGTGAAGGGAGAGGTAGAGACATGAGACACCTGGAGCAGTTGCGTGCAGAACATACAGAATTGTTAGAGCGACTAAGATGTCATAATTATGCAGAGCACACAGCCCGCACACATGCATCAGCCGACAGAGCAGGCCGGTTCCTGGCCTGGCTAATACGTCAGGAAAATGATCGCGCCCCAATTGGAACTATACGTACACCCACAGGTACTCTGTGTATACACAACATGAAATAGATAAGGCCATGATGGAACACTACGCCCAGCTATATCAATCTAGGAGACACTGCACCGAACAGGCACTAGAGGGGGTCTTAGGATCCATACACTTTTCAACAGCCTCAGAGAAATACCAAGCAGCACTTAATGGTCAGCTTACATTAGAGGAAATTGGCGCCATGGCCTCGGGAAAAACGCCTGGGCCGGACGGCCTGCCAGCAGAATACTATAAAGCTTATCAGGAGCCTCTTGTGCAAAAACTTCATGCATTGTGCAACACTGCCCTAGAAAAACGGGAACTACCCACTACAATGTGTGAGGCATACCTGGAATCCCTTTTGAAACCTGGAAAAGACCCCACGGCCCTTGGATCCTACAGACCATTGGCTTTACCGAATACCGATTACAAAATACTCGCCAAGGTATTAGCTGACAGGCTGGTGCCAGTAGTCCCCACACTGTTCCACATCGACCAAAATGGCTTTGTACCAGCACGGAGCACCTTCCTCAACTTAAGGCGTTTCTTCAGAGTGGCAACGGATGCTGTGCATGAGTGGCCTAGGGCATCTTAGATCTGGCGAAGGCCTTTGATTCCCTAGAGTTGTGATACCTGGCGGCAGCTTTATTAAAATATGATCTGGGCCTGGGGTTCCTTCAACTGGTAAATCTATTATGCACGAACCCAACGGTCCGTGTGCGCTTGGGACCGTACATGTCAGAAGCCATCCCGGTGCGCAGAGGCACCAGGCAGGGGTGCCCACTGTCCCCTCTCCTTTTCGCGCTCGCAATAGAGCCACTGGCTGAAGCAATGCGCACTACACTGGGAGACGGCATACCTCTAGGGGATGCGGTACATCAAGTCTCTCTTTATGCGGACGACCTCCTAGTATATGTGAAAGGGCGAACAACCTTTACAACGCAACTGTTACAACGCACTACACTTACAACGAAATTTTTACAACGCAACATCCACTACAACGCATTCCATTACATAGCATGACACTACAACGCATGTTTAAAAACTACCTTTACAACGCATTCCATTACATCGCATACTACCTTTACAACGCATACCATTACAACGCAATCCAACACTTACCCTACTGTTGCACCCCCTGGAGTTAGAATAGTAATTTTTACCCCTATACTATGCGTTGTAATGGTATGCGTTGTAAAGGTAGTATGCGATGTAATGGAATGCGTTGTAAAGGTAGTTTTTAAACATGCGTTGTAGTGTCATGCTATGTAATGGAATGTGTTGTAGTGGATGTTGCGTTGTAAAAAATGCGTTGTAAATGCATGCGTTGTAAAAGTGTGCGTTGTAACGACATACATCCATGTGAAAGACGTTGAGAAGGTTCCTGGCCAGTTGTCACACCTACTACAGACTTTTGCCACAGTATCTGGACTACAGGTGAATGTAGACAAATCATGTGTATATGCATTCTGCAAGGGAGGCCGAAACCCACATTATACCATTAACGGCAGAGAGGTACAATGGAAAGATGGCACCTTCCGCTATCTGGGTTTCCGAATCTACAGTCAGACGAAAGATCTGTTCGATGGGAACCTGGGCAGATCCCTAACAGCAGTTCGGTCACAAATGCGATTTTGGGGTAAGCCCCCACTAACAGTAGCTGGTAGGGTAGCTTTGGCAAAGATGGTAATTCTCCCCAGGCTTTTAGACTACTATGCTAATCTACCACTATACATCCCTGCGTCCTTTTTTGTTACATTAAGTAAATTGGTCAGAGACTTCATATGGGGCAATACAAGGCATAGAATGGCACAGGCAAAACTATACTTACCTACAGATCAAGGAGGCCTCGCAGTGCCATGCTTCGAACACTATTATCTGGCGGCCCAGCTGCAATGGATAGCTCGCTGGCTGGCAGACAGAAACCATGCAGACATGGCTACCACACGACCGCCATATTCCCTAGCACAAATCATTAGACTCTTTCACCCAGCTGTTAAGTCAAAGACTCCAAAACCAGTGGCACGCAAATGTTTTCGTAGGTCCCTCTACATCACCACAGGCATCGTCCCCTATGCACCAGCGATACCACTAGTGGGGTCCCCAAGCGGGCTGGCAGTACTCACATCACAATCGATTGTGGTCTGGTCAGAAAGAGACATTCAAACACTAGGGGATCTCTACCGTGACGGAACGATCATACCTTACACGACACAGGTGGAAGAAGATGGGTTGCCACCGGGCCAATTCCTAACGCATCGCTCACTACTGACTACCCTAGCGACCAGATGGGGAGATATGACTGCTGAGCCGCAGTCTCACCTTACCATACAATAGCTGCATGTCATGAGGGATAGCAGGCATCTCATCAGATGGTTTGCAGCCACCCTTAGATCCCATACAGCGATAAGCCTTGACCCTCTCCGCCGCAAATGGGAGCTAGACCTGGGGCGACAGCTAGTTGATAAGGAATGGTCAAAACTACTTGAGAGCCCGATAAGTATACCTAGAAATATGCGATTCAGGCAAATACAGCTATACCTCATTCACAGAGCCTACCTCACGCCTGCCCTGATCAATCGATATTTTGACCGTACAGACGCGGCATCCCCAAGGTGGGCTGCACCAGGAGCAGAACTGGTACACATGCTATGGAGCTGCCCCCGAATAAGAGTATACTAGAGCACTGTCACCAGAATAATGCACACTTGCACAGGTCGAGAATTACCTTTTGAAGGGCCAATATATCTGCTGCACCAATTTAGGCGGACGACTGCCACCAAAGTAGTGTCTAGGTTTCTAGATTTAAGGATAATAGTAGCTAAAAGGCTCCTAACTAAGCGGTGGAAAGTGGTGGACCCGCCACATGCACAAGCCTGGCGCCACTCGTTGGCGTGGGCCAAAGCTGAAAGCGTCTCCATTAGGCATGAGGAAAGGTTAGGACTGCATCGAGAACCCATAGCAACATGTTGGGACAACCTCTTAAAAGAACTGCACCAGATAGAAGGAGGCGAGAGGGTGTAGCGAACCATGCACAACGCTAACGGGCGCGCCACGATATTCCACGGACACACATAGATTATATAACAATGTGAACCAACATGGACACCGCTCATACGGAACGTTGAGTAATGCGGCAGCAAGGAAGGGGGAAAATTACACCAAAACACGCAAAGAAGGAGAGGAGAAGATATCATGGGCAGGTCATTGTTCTTGTTGAATTTGTTGGTTTTGTTCATACTTGATTCATCTGTGCATAAGATCACAGTGTTGAAACAGGAAGAACTTTTGTGGCGCACTACATCTGTATTATTTATAATCCATTACAAACTGCCACAGCTCTACACAACACTTAGAGATAACTGAAACTCAGAAATGTATGTGTCTCTTTTCTGTTGAAGAAACAGCTGTCAGGACTCAATGGAAGTCTGTTATGTACTGTGTAAACACCATCTGATGTTATGCTGAAGTGATAAGTAATACACAAACATGAACCGATACAGATATATTGAATGTATGAAAGGAGGACATTAAATGTTTCCCTGTACATTGTTGCATCAAAATCAATAAAACAGATTTAAACAAATCAGCATATAGGTGAGTTGTGATGCTGTTATATGTGAGTGGAGTAGTAAGCGGCTACATGTAAAAGTTAAAGATGACAGAAGATAGTTTGGAACCCTGGAGGACTGCACGGGTAATAGGGATCTTTTGTGACTTCGAAGTGCTCATGCAAATAAACTGGTGTGAGTAGGAATGGTAGGAGGAGTAATAGGCTAATGCCATTTCTTCTGCACTAAACAGTATGTGCCTAATCTTAATGTGCAAATGTTGATAACATTTTGGCTTATGTGTTACTGGAAGGCCATCATCGGTGCTTAATAAGTGGTTAATGAAAATATGACTGCAGTTCATTACAAAAACCATTAAACAGGGTAACGTCTGTAACTGTTTATATAGGATCCGGCCATTGAGGAGAGCACTTTAAAAAGTCAACAGCAACCTGAATCTACCACTTGCAGAATATAAAACCAAGTTTTTTCTTCTAAGCCGCCATGCTATATTCTTTGCATCACTTGTTAATTCCTGGACTACATCACAAAACATTTTTAGCTGGAGCTATTACATGTCCTTAGTGGTAAGTAATGCAGTGTTTGGTGCAACCACCTTTCATCACTGTGTTATGAAAACAGATTTATGGAGGTGGTAGTGTGAACAGAATGTGTGTGTGTGCAGCTGAACTCCTCAACATAGGAAAACAATAGACCTACTATAACAAACATAGCACACAACAATATAACATAACCCAGTAAACAAAATACAACAAAGAAAGAACATAATGACCACAAAAAACAAGACTCAGTAATTAAACAATGCACCAATACAAAACAGCATAACAACACAAGACATCAACACAACACAATAATACAGTAACACAAAACAACAGAACAGCACATGTAGGCAGTTGTGTTGTGTTAAGTTTTGCTTTGTTTTTGTGATCTGGTGTAGTGGTGTGGTATTATTGTGTTGTATTGTTTTCTGTGGTTTTCTTGCACATTGTTATGGTGTTATAAAAGTAGGCTGTAGTGTTATTGAGGAGCATTGTATTGACATATTTATGTTGTGTTACGTTGTGTCATTATTCTGTTGTTTAGGAGTGTAAACGTTTTGTGCTGTATTTTGGATTGTGTTTTTGTTTAGCCTTGTATTGTTAGGTTGTTTTGTTGTGGTGTGCTGATGGTGTGAAGTTGTGTTTTTCTGTCGCAGCATTGTTATTTCGCATTGATTGCTGTTTTTGTAGTGCACTTTGTTTTGTTACTGTTGTGTTCTGTTCTGTAATTTCTTTAGAGGCATCAACAAATGTTGATACATTTCCAGTTGATAGTTCAGGTGACAACAACCATTTACAACTGTCTAAGATGGTAGCATACAGCGGTTCATGCTCTTCAGATTTTTGGTCAAGCAGAGATCATGCCTTATATCCCGCTTCCAACACTCACTTTATGTAATCCAGCCCTAATTCTAGTTCCTCTAACAAAGATGTTTGCAATTTCTACTGAAATATGAGCTACTGGGTTTTAATTGTTTTCATTTTTGAAATGTATGTATTTGATGTTTTATGCTTTCAAGAAGCGTGGCGTGGGTCTGATATTCAACTATTAGGTTTAGAGGGGCAAGAAAAAAATGAAATTCTTGTCTTCTCCAATCACCACCAACCCCCTCAGATCCAGGAATGGATAAACAACCTAAACTCCCTAAACTGTAAGCATATCCCAGCAAACTCAGCTAAATCGCTGGGGATCTCTCTGGACACAAGACTAAACATGAGCTCCCACATAAGCTCCACTGCAAAAGGCACCTCCTACAGCCTAAAACTCCTCAACTGAAACAAGCCTTTCATACCCCCCAGTGACCAGAAATAGTTCTGTCCAGACTTGACTATGGAAACGCCACACTAACTGTATCTGTACTCCTGAGGCACAGCCGGGAGCTCTGCTAGAAATTGGATCTTTTAAATACTTATGTAAATTGTTTTTAAAACTTGCGTACTTCTCCCTTACCTGTTAGGCTGGTTGGGGCATCTATCCGGTACCTAATTACCCGCGCAGCCGATCTGAACGCTGCCACGGGGTTAGGAATTCGCAAGCACCGCCATCAGCGACCCAGCCTGTTCACAGGCCACGCCCACTTCTCCAGGCCACGCCCCCCCTGATTATATAAAGCACCGACGCCCAGCCCTTCTTAGTATCTGTACTCCTGAGGCACAGCCGGGAGCTCTGCTAGAAATTGGATCTTTTAAATACTTATGTAAATTGTTTTTAAAACTTGCGTACTTCTCCCTTACCTGTTAGGCTGGTTGGGGTATCTATCCGGTACCTAATTACCCGCGCAGCCGATCTGAACGCTGCCACGGGGTTGGGAATTCGCAAGCACCGCCATCAGCGACCCAGCCTGTTCACAGGCCACGCCCACTTCTCCAGGCCACACCCCCCTACGTCCTCTTCCCGCATAAAACTATGCACAGTACTCGGACGCGCAGCGGACGGGCGCAGCGGGCGCGCCGTCAGCACGCCGAAGGCGCGCCAAAGGCAAGCCCATCTGGGCCCGTCCGGGCCCAGCCGGACCCAGGCCCAGGAACTCTGCCGGATCTGTTGCAGGATCGCCTGGTGTACACAAGTGACATGCTTCGGGCCCTTCACCAGAAAAAATCTCAGGAATGCCACTACGTCCATGCCGAAGGTAAACCCTTTATCAATTGTGCACGTTGTAACTCAGCCGAATACGGCCCGGGAAAGCCGGGACTACAGATGGGCCTCCTTAACTGCCGCTCACTCCCTAAGCATGCGCACGAAATCAATTTGCTGATACAGGATCATGGCCTGGCCGCTCTGTTTCTCACAGAAACCTGGCTCTCCACCAGCACGGACTCGGACATTGTCAATGCCCTACCCCCAGGCTATCTCATTCAAACCTTACATAGACCTAAGGGGAGAGGAGGAGGGCTGGCAATCATCTACAGAGAACATCTTGCCTGTAGGATTAGCAATGCCAATATTGAAGATTGCGAAAGCTGCTACTTTGTCCTTCAAATTTCCCCGGCACACTCCCTTTCAGGACTGTTGCTCTACCGCCCTCCGGGGACACCAGGGAATTTCCTCAACGCCCTCACTGACACGGCGTCACAATCAGTTTCCTCCACCTCGAACTTTCTCGTCGTGGGCGATCTCAACCTTCATCTTAATGACCCCACAGATTCTTCAGCTTCGGATCTTCTTCAGGACCTTAGGTCTTTCAATATCCGATTGATTAACAACGAACCTACCCATGACAAGGGTCACCTTTTGGACCCCGTCCTGACCAACATCAGGGTTATCACCTCGGGTCCCCCCATCCCTCTCCCTTGGTCAGATCACTTCCTTGTTCCCTTTTTCTGGCACCTTACCAATGCACTCCCCCAACCCCCCAAAATCCGAGTGACAGACCGTCGTTGGCACAAGCTTGAACCGGTGGAATGGGCCAGTTTGCTCTCTGATTCTACACCTATCCTCTCCACGGACCCGGTCACGGCCGACGAACAGTTCAATTTTTGGCTCACATCCTCACTGGACAAACTCCTCCCCAAAACTATCACCCTTAAACATACCAAAAGAGTGACTCCTGCCCCCTGGTATACTCCGGTACTCAAATCCCTTCGACAGGAATGTAAGAGAACAGAACGCTCCTGGAGAAAGGATAAATCTAATGAAAAGAAGGCTGCCTATCACACCGCCTTACAAAACTATAAAACCACCCTCCGCAATACCAAAACTCTATTCTTCCAAGAAAGAATAGAACAATCCGCTAGCTCCAGTAAGGAATCTTTCACTATCTTAAACGAACTCCTCAAAATCCCGGACCCGAGACCGAGAGACCCCCCAAACCCCAAAGGTGATGAGGAAAAGTGCTACAAGTTAGCGAATTTCTTCAAGGAGAAAATCCAAAAAATCCGGGACTCTATTCCATCCATAAGTCCGAGCGAGGAAAAAGAAGCCTACAACTTTCCTACCCCCCCATGTCTCACTTCCTGGGGACAAGTGACGGCAGATGAGGTTAAAGATACGCTGAACATCATCAAAAGCGGGTCTCCCAGGGATCCGGCCCCCTTACGTATTCTCAAAAAGGTAGCACCCACGATCGTTCCCCCCTTACCCACCTTATTAACGCCTCCCTTCAACAAGGAGTCGTCCCTCCCAGCTGGAAGGCGGCAGTCGTCAAGGCACTTTTAAAAAAACCCTCCCTTGACCCTGCCGACCTAGCAAATTACAGACCAATCTCCCTCCTCCCGGGAACTAGTACGATCGCGGAAAAGCTTGTGAACAGAAAACTTTCACAATTTCTGGAGAACAACAACCGTCTAAACAGTTCGCAGACGGGATTCCGCCCCGGGCAGGGCACCGACATCGCCCTCCTCATGGCGGTGGAAGAGGCCAGAGCACTCCTAGACGAAGGAGGATCAGTGGCAGTGATCCTCCTCGACCTGAGTGCGGCCTTTGACACCGTCAATCACCAACTTCTTATCCAACGACTCATGAGTGTCGGTGTTGAAGGAACTGCCCTGTCCTAGCTATCGTCCTTTCTGAGTCAACGCTCCTTTCAAATCTGGGAGAATAACACCCGCTCCTCCGACACTCCCCTCCAATGTGGCGTGCCTCAGGGCTCCTCCCTTAGCCCCACATTATTTAACATCTACATGTCCCCATTGGAGGAGGTTGTTACTCCGTTCGGAGTGAGCATCGTTAGTTATGCTGACGACACACAGTTAGTGGTGTCCCTTTCACATCCCAGACAACAACCTGCGGACCTGTACAACTGTCTGACACAGATACAAGGATGGATGAACAGATTGTCTCTGAAACTTAACGGTTCAAAGACTGACATTCTCCTCCTTGGTCAAAAGGGACCCTCTCCACTACAAAACATCTGGCCACCCAGCTTAGGCCCGCCCCCAGACCCGAAACCAGAGGTAAAAAGCCTGGGTGTTTGGCTAGATAAGGACCTCTCATTCGTAACACAAGCAAAAAAGGTAGCCGGGACGTGCTTTGGGCTGCTTAGGTCAATTCGAAAGATCTTGCCCCTGCTCCCTCACAAATCCCAGAAACTGTTGATTCAAGGCCTGATACTCTCCAGGCTCGACTTTAGTAATTCCATCTACTTAGGGGCCCCAGAGGCAACCATGAACAAACTACAAAGGGTCCAAAATGCAGCTGCCCGGATCCTCACTAACACCCCTGCCAGAGCTTCGGTCAAACCAGCTCTGAAGCGTCTCCACTGGCTCCCGGTGAGAGAACGTGTGATGTTCAAGGCCCTCTGCCTGGCACATAGACTGCTTCAAAACAATGGCCCCCCAAGCCTGGAAAAATTTATCAAACCCTACAAAGCTCCTAGATCCCTCCGTTCCGATCAGGAACATCTTATCGTCACTCCCAGAGTGAAGAAGGCACGAACAGGAGGAAGACGCTTCTCGGTTCACACCGCACGTCTCTGGAACGCCCTACCTCACCTCCTGAGAACTGAACCTAATTACCTACGGTTCAGGAAGCAATTGAAAACCCACCTTTTCCCTTAACCGACCTCCCTCCCTGCCTCCGCTGACTCCCCAGTTGTACTGATCTTAGCGCTGGGATACTTACGGGTGACTACGCGCTCTATAAAAATAAATAATAATAATAATAATAATAATAACTGGGGCAGCTAAAACACACATAGCCCCCCCTGAGAGCCACCCTAAACGCAGCAGCAAGAATGGTCACAGGATCCAAGTAGCACTACCAAATCACCCCTGCATTGGAAAACCTAAAATGGCTACCAATCAAAGCATGTTGCTGTTTCAAAACAGCCTGTATCGGTGTCTTGGAATGTCCGGGGGCTACTTAACAAGGTGAAACGGGGTGCAGTTCTCCGTCAGGCAAAGCGGTATGGCGCGGATGTCCTACTCCTTCAGGAGACTCATTTAATGGGGTCGAAAGCTCCATGCCTCGCCCGCTTCGGCTACTGTCACATATATCATGCAGGATTTACGAGGGGCTCCAGGGGGGTGGCTGTACTCATCCACCGCAGGGTACAGTTCAAATATATTGCACATAGGGCGGACCCCAGAGGGCGGTTCTTGTTTGTCACGGGCACAGTGTGTGGTGAACAGATCACTATTGGGAGCATATATGCCCCTCCCCCTTAGGTGCCACATTTATTGATAACATAACATAACATAACACGTGTATTTGTAAAGCGCACGTTCACCACTACGGGTATCTTGGCGCTGAATAACAGATGTTTATTGTTACCCAACTCAATGGTACTCATTTTATCGACCTCAGATGGATGAAAGGCTGAGTGGACCCGCCGGGATTTGAACCTGTGACCATGAGGTCGAACACAGGCCCCTGCAGCAGACGCATTAGTCCACTGAGCCACCAGACCCGGGACTATTGGGAGCATATATGCCCCTCCCCCTTAGGTGCCACATTTATTGATAACTTATTAGGGGTGTGGAGTTCCCTTCCGGAGGGTTTGACCTTGTTGGGAGGAGATTGGAACGATACCATGGGGCCCTTGGACCGCCAGCGTGTCCTTGATTTCCCACCGTCCCTGGGCCCGACCAAATTGTCTACTCTGGCGTCTACGATGGACTGGGCTGACATTTGGCGTGAGTTTCACCCTACTGAGCGTGCATACACATATCTCTCGGAGGTCCATGGGTCACAGTCCCGTCTGGATTATTTTCTTGTTCCCGAGTTTTCCTCCATAGATTCTCGGCTGTACAACATAGACCTCGAGGTCTCTCTGATCATTCCCCGGTCATGATGCAATTCCACACATGTTCTCGCAGGCACCCGTTCCGCTGGCAAATGTGCCCATGGTTCCTCCGCAGCCCGGCCTACCAGGATATGCTCAACACCTCGATCATTAGATATTTAGCCGATAATAGTCCCTCTGCCCCCTCGAACACTGTTCTCTGGGAAGCCCTCAAGCTGTCGGTCCGGGGCTGTGAAATTAGCTATCGCACACACGAGAAACGCACACGGCGCAAACAACTAGACACATTAGAAACACAGCAGGCATCCCTCTCTTCCCAACTCAACACTAATCCCTGCCCCATCATTCGCCGGAACCTAGTCCTAGCGCAGCAAGAGCTGCACCAATACCTATTGGGCGAGGCCAAAGACATCTGGGAGGCATCCCAACACCGGATCTATCAATGGGGGGATAAGTCCAGTAAAATGCTCCACAGGCTGTGCCAAGCAGGTGGCGCCCCTGCTGTTGTGCCCACCGTCCGCGGTACTGATGGGTCCCTATATACGTCGCCTGAGGAGGTAGCCGACGTCTTCGCGATCCATTTTACGTCCCTCTACGCCAGGCAGGAGCAAATTTCTGCTGATCTTATCACGGAATTTCTTAGAGACATTCCACCCCGTAGACTCCCTGATCCAGTGCGGGACCGTCTAGAGACTCCAATAACACTAGAAGAATTGACTGGTGCCCTCAACGCGCTCCATCCGGGTCGCGCTCCGGGCCCGAATGCTTTCCCAATGGAATTTCTCCGTTCCCATATGCCCCTTCTAGGACCTTCATTATTGGCTACTATCTTAGATGCTTCAGACCAGGCACATTTACCAAGCGATTGGCGCCACGCGGAGATAGTGCTCTTTCTTGAACCGGGCCGACCACCTGAGGACCCGTCTTCTTATCGCCCAATTTCTCTCATAAACTTTGAACCCAAATTGTTAGGGAAAGTCTTGGCTGACCGCCTTCGGAGGTGCATTACCGAACTGATACATCCCGATCAGTCGGGATTCATGCCGCAGCGGGCCACTAGACATAATATCAGGAGAGTTCATAACGCCATCGCCGCGGCCCCCACCCTTGGACGCCCAGCTGCCCTCCTGTTAGCTGATATCGACAAAGCATTCAACTCGTTAAGCTGGGTCTACCTTTTCCAACTACTTGAGACACTTAACTTCGGGCCCCGCTTCCTGACACACATACGCCTACTCTATACTGAATTGACGGCATCGGTCCGCGTGGCAGGACATCGATCCCGCCCCTTCCCGATCCAGCGGGACACACGCCAAGGTTGCCCACTTTCCCCATTATTGTTTGACCTGGCGGTAGAGCCCCTGGCGGCTTGGGTCAGAAGTGACCCGGTGCTCAGAGGGTTTGAGTGGTCCCGTTCAAGATGCGACCGTATAGCATTATATGCGGATGATGTCCTATTTTTTATGACAGACCCCTGGTACTCCGGACCTCGGATATTGGAAATCCTCAGAGTCTTTGGAAGCACCACTGGCCTCCACGCCAATCCGCCTAAATCTATCCTCTTCCCAGTGTGCGGACATCAGGGCCGCGTGTCGTGGGCTGCGCAGCTGTCTAGAGCCACAGACGGCTTCAAGTACATGGGGATCTTTATCTCTCCATGTCCCAAGATCTCTTGGACCCACAATATCACCCCACTGCTAACCAGTCTCAAAAATGAAACAGAAATTTGGTCGGCTCTTCCGCTATCCCTTTATAGGAGCTCAGCCATTTTTAAAATGGTCTCCCGGCCTCGAATTCTATATCGCCTCCAAAATTTCCCTTATCCCATTCCTCGTGCGTGGTTTACTCAGGTAAATGCCATACAAAATAAATTCCTTTGGGGTGGTGGGACTGTTCGTGTGGCGCTCCGCACCTGTGTGCAATCCACGTATTGAGGGGGGATCGCGGCCGCGGATATTTATTCCTATTACGTTGCGTCTCACATCCTTGTGATTAATGAGTTGTGGCATAATTCCCCTACCGACCCGGCATACGCTGTAGAACACGTCCCCCTTCTCCACTTATTATATAGCTACACGAAGCTGGACCACCTACCACCAGCTGGCAGGGTGGTCATACAATTATGGAGGGCGACGACCAGACGGATGGGTTGGAGAGGGCGATTAACTCGACAGACCCTATTGTGGCAAGGCACTTATCTCAAGACGGCTAGCGTACTGAGTGGGTTCCGGGGATGGGATTTGGTAGGGATATCGACCCTTGGCGATGTGTGAAGAGGTGCCTCTTTTAAATCATTTCAACAACTTCAGACTGAGTTTAGCCTTCACAAATCACAATTTTTTAAGTTTTTACAGCTCCGACATGCACTAACCCCCCAGATCCGACACGTAGAGTCTCTCCCGGAATTTCAGCCCCTAGAGGGACGCCTGCTGATGGGTGACCTCGGCCTGCATAAAATTAGGCAAATTTATCAAACCTTGACGACTCACCCCCCCACCGCGATGGATAAGACCCGACTGGCCTGGCTGGCCGATATTCCAGAATTGACTGACGATGACTGGGCGGAGGCGATTGCCAGCCCCAGGGGTGCGGCGGTCTCTGCGCGTTACCGGCTCATTCAATTCAAATACTTACATAGAGTATATTATACAAGAGTAAGACTGTGGCGAATGGGAGTTATTCAACCACCAGTATGTCTGAGGTGTGGCAGAGATGAGGGGTCCTTCTTCCATACTGTATGGGCTTGCACTACCTTACAGCCCTTCTGGAACAGAATCCGATCATGTCTTGGAGAGGTATTGGGGTGGGTGCTCCCATCGGACCCACGATTGTTTCTGTTGCACTCTACGGACAATATTGGGGTGAACCGATATAAGCAACACCTCTTGTTCCTCGCTCTTACTATTGCCAAACGTGACATTGCACAGAGATGAAAGGCATCCTCTCCCCCGACTCTCAGCAAATGGAAGACTGAAATGGACATATGCATGGGAGCTGAAATTGTAGTGTTCGAGGCTAGGGGCTGCCCACGGAAACACCGTAAGATATGGTCGCGGTGGGTGGCATATCGTGGGATAGATTTACCCCCTCTCTCTGAGGAGGACCTCTGATTGGGATCTGCCATCCGCTGTAGGGGGCCATCCTTGTTCTTGCTGCATGCTTGCACTACTGTTTCACTGGTCTGGGCTTTTCATACCTGCTGTATTATGTGCTGTATTCCGATACTCGCCCGCTGTCTGCATATCGTTTAAAAAACCCTTTTTATTTTACCTGCATGTTCCGCAGGGATTGATTACACTCATAGAAATGGTTATAGATGTGCATATTATCCGACTACTTCAATGAGCCAATACAGGATCACTGCTTGTTGTTTTGCAAAATGACTGAATAAAATTTGTTGTTAAAAAAAACTAAAAAAAAAAACGGCCTGTATCACCCATAAAAGCCTACACACTGGCAAACCGGATTACCTCGCAGCCAAACTCACTAAAGCAGGACAATCGAGAAACCTAAGAAGCTCCAACACGCTCCTTCTAATCCAACCCAAAAGACATAAACAAAAAGCCCTATTCCGCTCTTTCTCAGGCAACACCTCCAAAATCTGGAACTCTCTCCCAATTCATATCAGAACCAACCCCTCCTTCACGAGTTTCCAGAGACAGCTAAAATAATTTCTCCTCAACCGTCATCTCTATGCCTCTGGACAATAACCACCCATCGTTTCCCTCTAAATCCCCTACACATAGACATCTCTGCTGCAAATCCCTCAATGAACCGATCCTCAACTCCCTGACTGATTTCCCTTACCCTCCCTGAAATGAACCTTTTTTTCTCTCTTTCTCATAATTATTGAACTGTGAAACTTCCATAATCTAGGTGTATCATTGGACTATGGCTGTTTATGTATGTACCTTGTTGTAAAGTGATCTCATACCCCTCCGGTGATGTAAGCTATATATAACACTCCTGAAATAAAATAAATAAAAAATAATAAAATAAAAAATTACAAACATGCCAAAAGAAACTCCAGGACTAGGAAAGGCCTCAATAAGGAAGTCCTGGCCACATAAATAAAATAGAAACTAACACACAATTCTTACAAGCCACTTGAATTGAAAACCGATATTTAAGAGAAACATTTTTAACATATATATATATAAACCCAGCACCAAATAAATAAAAGAAACTGCATTAGAGAGATACACAAAACAATGTAATAATTAAAATATAGATATCCGGAAGATAGCTAGCAATAGAAGACCAACGCAAATTTAATGTCTGAGACAGATGAAGACGAATCAGCATCTGTACAGAATGTCTTATTGCACACTCCATTATTAGAAAATGGATTGGATTGGAAAAGGGGAGAGAGGCAGGAAGAACGTTTCATTGAGAATCCTCACTTATTTGGTCTGAGGATCCTTAATGGCAGATGAGGAAAAGACAGCACAGAAGCCCCAACACACTAGTCAGTTTTCAGGAAGGTTACACTGGATTATTTTGTTCAAAGATTTTTATTGTTATTTTGGGATACAAAGACGGGGGGGAAGGAGGGAGTGCAGGGTATTGATGGTCGCAATAGCGAAAGTATTTGCGAAACATCATAGCATGCAAGAAGAGGCCAAATATAATCATTCGCTTGTAGAACTACAGATATATCAGAAAACACGGATATTAATTTAGCATGAACCCCGCAGCAAGGGGAATGTGGAAGACGGAGGGGGATAGAGAAGATTGGAGGAGGACACCCCAAAAAGAGAGTGAGACAGAGAAAAAGATAGAAAAAGAGAGAGAGAAGAGATAGTTGTCTAGATCAAAAAGCAGCTGGCATTGTGATTGGATGTAGTGTAGTGTAGCTAGGTGCCTAGAGCATGAGGCGGCTTTGTGTTAGCCTCCACGTAGAGGTTGTGGAAAGTTTGGTTCAAGGGGGTTTTATTTTTTGCATGTAAAGGTGTAAACTATTCCATAGTTTCTGTGATGACAGGCTGGTGTAGGCAGATCAATCAACCAATTTAACTTTATTCGATCCACTTAAAACATAGATCGTAAAAGTACAAATCAGATTAAAATGAGAGACCAATAAAACAAATCACCCATTACTAAAATGGTGTTATATAAATTAAGTAACCTCCTGGGCCTCTAATGTTCTCCTGTGACACAGAATCTACTGCCCCGTACCAACCCATGGACACAAGAGAAAAACTTTACAATAGTCAGGAATAAATAATACACTTTACGTTAGTTCATGATCACAAAAACTATTAAAATATGATAAGAAAGGTGAAACCGCTATTCAAATTTAAACCCCACCCCCCAGAGTAGTGAGCATCCAAAACAGAACATGGTACATAAGTCAATTGGTTCAACAATTAATTCTTAAGTCAACAACGTTTTCTCCTCCTTATGCATGCCCATAGAAAAGTGGCTTTTAAGAAACATATGAACGAATTGCTAAGTTTTTTAAGAAAAGATCTGACTGCTCTGATCTCTTATCACAGGGGCAGACTGTCAGTTTCAAAAAAACTTAAACCTCCCTGCAGGGAAGCCCAACATCAGAGGGATTAAGTTCATACGGAACCTCAGTAAAATGAATCTGTGCTTTGGGTTCTCAATTTTCTCTAATTCTAGATACTCTCCCTCTAATGTGGACGAGGTCAGATGGTATAACAATACTGTTGACTTTGCATGATTTTTTTCCAGTCTATCATAAGCCACCATGGATACAAATTCTGCCTTTATTTCCTTCTTCATTGTTTTTAGGCATGCACTTGGGTTAATGAATAAATCATGTAATCCCAATGCGATCAGAGTAGAACTTACATACTGCAGCCATTAAATTTTGTGTGCGTTATCTGGTTTTATATGATGTTTTATAATAGTTTGGGCTACATTTACAGTATCCCTCCGCCATATTGAATGCCATAACAACATCGGGGCAAGCCTTATTGTATCAGTCACATATGTTAATCCTAGTTCTAAGTGACAGGTAAAATTGAAACATGAAGTGGGGAGGGACACCATTCTCTTAAAAAATCTGTGCTCAAGTTTTTGGATGGAAACTATGGTGGCCATACCCTACACCCCTGCCCCATAAGTTGCAGCCATTATTGTCTTTGCTCTGTAAATCTTTTTTTATGGGTTCTAATGGTTTTGAACCCAATTTCTTAGCAAAGCTAGAGATGGTTACCATACTACTCTCCATCACTAGGGCCCTATTTTCCAATATATTGGACCAGGTCTGGCGTTTGTCAAATGAAACCCCTAAATAAGGGAATGTATCTACCACCTCCAGTCTACAAGGCCCTATGTAAAAGTGTGGCACTTTCTTGGAGGTGGTTGCTCCTGCTATCAGGACAAAAGATTTAGATTTGTTAACCTTCAGGTCCAATGATGTCATGAAATTCACATAGGCTGTTGTCAAGCTTCGGAGAGCCACCCCCATTCTGGCAATTAAGACTGCATCGTCGGCATAGGCCAGTATTGGTACGGTGAGATTGTCAAAGACAAGGACGTCTGGTGTTGATCCTGCAAGTGCTGCCTCTACCCCATTTCTGTAAATTGAAAACAAAAATGGATCGAGGACGCATCATTGTCTAACTCCCCTTGTGATCCGAAATGTGCGAGTACATTCCCCATCTCTGCCATATCATACATATGAGGTGGACTTGGAATACAATTGACAAATAAAATGTACTATTGGTACATCGATCCCTATCCTCTCCATTATAATCCATAGTTTTAAATGACACACATAGTCAAACGCTGCAGTTAGGTCCGTAAAGGCAATAAAAGTTTGGCCACCCTTAGCTCTAGTATATTTTCCTATAGTAAGGCTCAGATTCAGGCACTGGTCTGTCATACCCCTATCTCTTTGGAAGCCGGATTTGGCCAGAATCAAAATGGTCTTCTCCTTTGCCCACTCTCCCACAATATGTAACAGTAGTTGGCCCATAAGCTTCAAGGTGCTATCTAACAGGGAGATGGGTCTATAATTCTGGGGTTCAGCTTTATCTCCTTTCTTGTAGATCGGTACGATTATACTAGTTTTCCATGAAACGAAGGGGCCAGACTTAGCTACCGCATTAAATACATTCGTTAGCAATGGGGCCCACAAATCTGGGCCATCCAAAAATAGATCGATTGGGACCCCATACGGCCCGGAGCAGTTACCCTGCTGCACTTACCCAACCCCTTTCTTACTTTGTCTAATGAAAAAGTAAGACACTCCGTTTGTGCTATGAGTAAACTGGAAGAATCGTTTGTAGGATTTTCCATTGTTCCAAAGATCTGCTCAAAATGTTTCACCCAAGCATCCTCACCCACATGGGTGTTCAAAGTATGCTCCTTAAAGTTTTTGAAAAAAGGGCCATTTGCCAGTTTCCAGAAATCTCTATTGTGTTTGGTAATTGATGCCTGTTCCAGGTTTTCCCAGGCCTCCTCTATCAGGGCCTTTTCTCGTGCTTTCCTGGCTGCTCTATAGGCCTTACGCAGAGTCTTTATCAATACTTGATCTCTGGGTTCAGCTTTCGGGCCTTGTGCAAATCTTTTACAGATTTTGAACAGGCTTGGTCAAACCAGCACTTTACTGGAGCTTCGTTTGAGGATTTGCTGAGAGTCAGGGCATATTTCACTCCCTCCAATATTTTTGAAAATTCTATGGTAAGGAGGTCAGAGGGATACTCTGGGTCCAAACAATTTAATATGTACTCCATATTATTAGATAATATTTGAGGGACTACTTTTGCCTTATCGATGTTTTCCCATTTTAATTGGTACCCATTCTTTTTACCCAAAACTTGCTTCCATATGATTTGCCTTGGTTTCATACTGGGGGACTCCACTGTCATCAATGAGAAAAGAATAGCATGGTCACTAAAACTAGTAAATAGTTTATCCAATTGTGTAATCTTTCGTCGGAGAGATTCAGTAACAAGCACAAAATCAATTTTAGATTTGTACTCGTTATGGGTAAAGGTCTTTGTTAAGTCTCCCGTAAGTGTATCTGCCCTATTACCTATCTCCAGATTTCTGATAAACAGAAGTCTATTTAGACTATTCCTGTATTCTTGATGCATGAAATGGTGGATTGGGTCACCCACCGCGTCCACTAGACCACACACCATCTTCAGTGAATATTTACAAGGCTGAACATTAAAATCTCCAACCCACACAATGTTCACATTTTTTGGTATGGCTCTGCTAATTATATTAATCTCATTGTCCAGTAAGGCCACTACCATGTGCATGTTTCCACCAAAATTATTATTATGAACATTTATTAGGAGCCAATCCTGGTCACTGTTTCCCTCACATAACAAGAGATTAAAATAAGAACACGGCCTCTCAAATTTCTTGATTCTTATTAGCAAAGTGTTCGTTATTGAAGTCAATAGGCCCCCTCTAGCTCTACCTGATTGAGATGGGGCTGCTTCCGTTTGAAACGAACGGTAACCATCTACAAATATTTGGTCAGTGGCCCAAGTCTCCTATAGGCATAGTATGTCTTGATTCTGCCAAACGGCCAGCCAATGCGCATTGCCCACCTTCGGGCCGATGCCGGCCATGTTCCAAGATGCTAACTTTAGCCACCCTTCGGATTCCCCTAAAGTCCTCTCTGGAGGATTTGCTGTTTTTGTTTTAATTACCCTAGTGGTCTCCACCACATATTGATGTGAATCGGCTGTACGTAGTAAATCACAGGACTCTAAGTCTGTCAGAGGGGCAAATCGATTCTCTACTCTCAGACTGAACCTCCCCATATTGCCTGAATTTACGTACCAGTAAGGGGTGATCTGAACCTGCCAGTATGGACTCTCCAGGGCTCATTGCTAAATAGAGGGGTAGGACTATAGAAATACTCCAGCAATATGACAAAGATCTGGGTCCCGGGTAGGGCAACGTTATAAACTTGTACTAGCAAGTACCTAACTAATTGTTGATCATTGAAATTAATCACTATGCAATCCCCCGTTAATTCTTTATGTGAGGGGCCCACCCCACTCTCCTTGCCATGATAATGTGTCTGGATAAAGCCTGGCCTCTTCTTACCCCATTACAAGCATACAAAGTTAACCAGTGAAGTGATTTATCCATCAGCTGCTCCGTTGATTCTTTCTGACCCTCTCCCAACACCGTAACATTTGCCAAAACCAGAAAAAGCGGGGAAGAGGCAGGTGAGAGATCTAATGTCTGGTACCGCTGCCTTTTGTGCCCTACCGCTCCTGCTGCCTTTTGTGCCCTACCGCTCCTCCCGCTGACCTCAGGATCACAGCCTTATATGTTTCCCCCCATTATCATTCACGCTCTGGGTCACATTTGCTCTAATTTGATCCATGTTTCCCCCCTCTGCTGATTTCTCATGCTGTGCAGGAACTGTCGGGAGTGATTGAATGGAACAGCAGCTGAGAGCAGGACTGGAGGTATGGATAGCTTTGATGCATTAAGGGCTTTTTCCCCCCTGATACTTTCTCTAATGTTTGTTGCATGTTCCTGGGATTGGCTGGGTATTCAGACCCCCTGCCCCTACCCCTATAATCCCCGTTTTCTCAAGGGAGGCTATGCATTCATCTATCCTCGTTAGTCTATGTACTAATGGCAGGAGGGTAAGGGTAACCATATTTTCAAGTATAAGCCATCGGGCCTCATCATTCGTCGACATGGGAAGTTTGGTAGTAGGTGTCTGACCGTACAGTTCGCTCCTTCTATAGATGTCGACAGTCTCTTAAATCTCGTTTTTTTTGTATTCTTTCCACACCTTTTCCTTTTGACCACTGGTTGGATATTGCCTCAGATAGTGAAGGGGGCTCAGCTTAGAGAAAAGCCACCAGAGAACTATCTCGTGTGGTGTAAGGGGTCTCATTGCCCAGGTGAAACAATCAAGTCAGTACAGGTCTCAGGTGTAGGCAAAGTTGAGCCTCCACTTCATCTGCCCCCTTCCAAAGAGAAAAGGCGCTCAGTAAGCTCTAACTCTTGTGAAAGAACGTTTGCCGCACTTGATAAAAAAGCATTGAGAGTATTAACTATCGCCCCCCTTATTGTTCACTCGTTGCCTTCCGCTTACAAATTTCGGGCAGGCTTCTTCCAATAATATGGGGCAGATAAACCCCCTCCAAATTCACACGTTAGAGGGGTGGCCCAGCCCTGGCTCTGAAGGGTGTGGCCAGCCCGCCCTTGGCCTGGGCTTTGCCTGGGCGCAGCCCGTGCCGCGGGCAGCGTTGTGTCTTTTCTAGGTAAGGCTCCTGGAGGATGATGGGAGATGTGGTCCCCAGCCGTGCAGGTCTCGAACACGGCTCTCACCCCCTTTCCAGTGTCAATTTTGGCTCAATTGCGATTGTGATGACAGGCTGGTGTAGGCATTGTTAGTGAGATTGCTGTCTGCGCTTTTCATGAAGCAGACCCATGCCCACCATGTGTGGTATGAGAGGTTTTGAAAAGATTTCCATTCCCATAGAATGTTTTTGATTCCTATTGTTAATTCAAGCTGACTGAGTGTGCCCAGGTGCCTAAGGAGATTGTATGGAAATGTAATATATCAGTGTTGAAAATTGCTCTGATGGTCTTCTAAATTTGTCTCCAGACGTTTTAGAGTTTGTCACAATAGAAACAAAAATGTGAGAGGGTACATGGGGACTTTTGGCAGTTACAACGTGTCATACTGTGGAGAGTTTTCCTGGAGTCCAGTAGGTTTTATGCAATAACCAATATTTATATTGTATAAGGTTGGGGGAGAATTTATTTTTAAGGGAGTATGTCCAAATTTATTTCCATGGAAGGTCTTTGAGCAGGAGTTAGAGGAGATGTTGTCTGGTTGAGACCATTTAGATTGGAGTTCTGACGTGATCTTTTATTGGTGTTTGTAGAATTCAGTGACTTATAAATTGTAGATGAAGCATGAGGTGTTGAGGAACGTTTACGAAGTAAGGGGATTAGGTCAGAGTTGTGAGGAGTGGAGTTCTTCTTAATTGTGACCTTTAATCTGAGGAAGTTGTAGAATTCAATGTTTTCAAGGTTATGGGATTTCTGTAGTTCAGCGAATGTTATAGGAACATTTGGTGGACCTGGGTCTTTGATGAGCAAGATATTATTAGATGACCAAGATAACCAAGAAGGAGGAGTGCCTCTTTTTTAATTTTAGCAGTGTTACAAAGGGAAGCATAATCAGAGTTTTGGATTTTGTGCAGGAGCAAATTATCCAATGATTTGAGGGCTGAGGCGGTGTCCATGAGAATCGTTTGGGAGTTCTGTAGTGAAACAGCGTTCATACTAAGTAAAGATATTAGGGCATATGGTTTTTACTAGTGCTTCCTCAAAAAGAACCCAAAGCGGGGTTTCAGGTGTATAGGAAGTGACCACCAAGTGGCCTGTTTGATTAGAAAGGCAAATTGGTACTTATGAAAGTTGGGGATGTTAAGTCATCCAGAGCACTTTTTAGCTTTATTTTCTTGAATGCCAATCTTCCTCTTTTCCCTTCCTAAACAAATTCAGAGATTTTGTTGTCAATATTTTTAAAGAAGGAATTTGAAAGTTGAACTGGGAGCATGGAGGTAACAAAGTTTATTTGTGGGGCTATCATCATTTTAATACATTCTACGCGACCGCACCAAGTCATGAATTACGGCGACCACGTTGTCAGAGTATCTTTAATTCTCTGTAGGAGATAGTCCTCATTTGACTTCTTTGTGTCCTCCAGATTGTTTTTAAAGAGTATGCCTAGGTATTTAATTTGAGAGGCCTGCCAGTGTAGTTTCGTGTTATTCATGACGGATGGTAGAGTTAGATTGTTTAAGGGTAAGACTTCGGTTTTATCCAGATTTAGGGAATAGCCTGCCTGAGACTTGGGCGTTGACGTTGGTTTCGGACAGGATTGCTTAGATGACAGTATTGGCCTCTTGTGAGAATACGAGTACATCGTCGGCATAGGCAGCTACTTTGTAGGCAAACTTCCCAAAAGAGACACCTTTTAAGTATTTACTTGCTCTAATTGAACCAAGAAGGGGTTCAATGACTAAAACATAGAGGAGGTGTGAAAGGCGTGAGCCCCGTCTGGTTTATTGAGCCAGGTTTATTTTATCTAAAAGGATCACATTTATTCAGGTACGGGCTGAGAGTTAAGCATATAGGGCAAATGTTTGCCGAATGAAAGTGTCACCGAGGTTGAATTTGCTTAAGGCAGCTCTTAGGAAAGGCCTGGAGACCTTATCAAAGGTCTTCTCTGCGTCCAGAGCCATGGATATAGTGGGTGATGTTATACGTTTAGCTTTTTCAATGATATGGAAAGAAAAATCTGATGTTATCGGAACCATGCCTACATTTAATGAAGCCAGTGTGTGATCTGTAAATAGGAGATGGGAGGACCTTTTCTAGTCTGGTCCAATAATTTTTGCGTAGTTTTTACAGTCCAAATTTAGGAGAGAAATGGGTCTGTAGTTCTTGACCTCTAGGGGGTCTTTCCCTTCTTTGTGAATTTCTGTAATAGTGGCTTAAGAGGTCGTCCCTGTGATTTTCCCTGAGTGAAAAGGGATTCCAAATGTCGGGTATCAGAGTGCTTTACATGAGCACCAGTTTCGTTACAGATGCACACATTCTTTTTTTGGTAGGCACAGGGAGATTAAGTGATTTGCCCAGAATCACAGAATGTTGAGCATCTTTGCCGAGACTCAAATCCCGTTCCCCAGCTTTGAGGTTGATCGCTCTAGCCGTAAGGCTACATCCTCTCCCAATCCTATCCTCCACATCCTCTTAGAAAGTTTTGTAGAAGCAGGCTGCGAACCCATCCGGCCCAGGTGTTTTGCCTAGCTTAAGAGAATGTATTGCTTTGCAATCGCCACACAGGAAAGAGGTTGGTTGAGGAAGGTGTGGTTAGGTTCTGAGCCGGGACCTGTATTTCCTCCAAATATTTCTCACATTCGGCTATTGTTGTAATTTAAAAATTTAAATAGGGTTATAAAGGTTGGTATAAAAATCTCTAAAGACGTTGGCTGTTTCTATCGGATCAGTGATGGTCGTTCCGGATTTGTCCTTAATACACAATATATAATTCTGACTCTTTTTAAATTATAGGTAGTTCGCTAGCATTATATTGGATTATACTTTGATCAGCCTCAGCTCTTTTCAACCGTTCAGCGTTTTGAATACAAAAAGAGATCAGAAAGTGACCATCTCCCTCAGATTATTACACTTGGAGAAATCACGACCTACCTATATAAAATAAGGAACAAGAACCTAAAAAAGATTGAAGTGGATGGGTAACACACATAAACAATTCAATAAATCGGAGCAAATGGTTGCTAACCTGGCAGTTTTCCAGCAGGAAAATGAGCTTAACAAAACGAATAACACAAATCTGTGGGAGCAATATGAAGAGGGTATCACAAAAATTTTGAAAGAAAAATAAAATACAATTGAAATAAAGCAAAAACCATTTTAACAATTGTGTTTCAATAAAGAGCTCTAAAAAGAGACCAGGGAATCGGGGAACAGCCGACAAGGGAGATATGCCCCCCCCCCCCCCCAGGTGTTTAGGGTGGTTTGGTACAGTCCAGAGGACTCTAGGCAGTATTTAGGCTAGGTTTGGTAAGCAGGGGCAGGACAGCAGGTTCAATTAGTGGCACTTGAGCTGCCAGACACTATTTTGTGCTAAGATGACACAGTGGTTGGTCACCTGAGATAGAGCCATGTTTTTCATTTTGGGCAGTTTTGTAGGCGTTGGAGCTGTAGGGTGGAGGACACTTGCATATTGGAAGTGTTACGCCTCCTGCGGGAGGCAGGGCACGAAGACCGTTTGGTGTCTAGCACAAGGGAAGGCGGTGCTGGTAGGAGACTGGCCCTGCTGGCACATCACGCATCAGAGAGTGTGGCAGTTGTGGTTTCCGTTTGCTCACCACCACACCCCGAGGTCCACAAAGAGGGTGAGTCATTGGTAATGGAGCCCTCTGACCACATGGATCAAGCGCCATGGGTTGTTGAGGGCAGGAAAGGGTAGGACCATGGGCCGCTGCTCCACTTATTGACGCAAGCATGAGGCAGCTCGAGGGGGCAGACCAAAGGGTGAGACCTGCAGTTTGTGAGCACAAGGGCCATGGCGGTGGGTTCTGGAGAGGACGCTGGTGGTAAGGGTTGAAGAGACATTATTGTAGGTGGGGCAGACATCGGAGAAGGCTTTATTGGAAATTATGGAGGTAGTGGGAGGGAGGAGGATGATCCTAAGCAGCACACAGCCCAGGGACGGGGGAGAAGGGGCAGTTTGGAGAAGACTTAATTTGGGACAGATCCTGCTGCCTCAGCAAGCGCAGTTGGGAAGGGCACCTGGGATGCTGCACAGGGCAAAAGCAGGGAGGTCAGGAGGTGTATTTACAAGGGATCTCATAAGGCATCAGCTATAGTAAGGACCATGTTGGAATGGAGAGAGTGAGAAGAGGAGAACCAGGCAGTGGGAGAGGTATCAGGAGGTACATAGTGGTGTGGAGGACACATTAAGCCTTGGAGCCTTGGGGTGTAAGCCATTAAAGGTGTATGTCAAGAAGAGAGGGGGAGTTGCACCATCCACGTAGTCCAGACTAATAGTGCATGGTGGTATGAGAATACGAACGATGGTGAAGAGCCAGGTTCCAGTGGACTACAGAGAGCGAAGGGAAGATTAGCGAGGAGTTAGTGCTGGATTATGATGAGAATGAAATAGAAGAAGGTGAGCTGATTGAACAGGTCATGGATGGAGCAGGAGTGGAATGGCGATTGTGTTGACGGGGTGATGATATGGGGGAGAGGGGAAACGATAAACAGACTCTGTTTTTATCTTGAAGGACTAAGCTTGTGGGAAAATGGAGGATAAGGTACAGGAGAGGACAATGGAGGACAAAATGCTGGTTAGGCAGCAAGCTTTGGTGTTGGAGCTGATCTTGAGGCTGCGTACATCATTAATGGAGATGGGGCGACCTGTTATGGTCTTGGTGGGGGTTAGGATGCAGCATAAGCCAGTGAGAGAGCGCAAAAGATCTGGGATGTTCTCCAAAGGGGTTAAGGCAGGGAGTGATGGCACAGGACAAGCAATGGCTAGACGATTACGGAAGGAGCCAGTGTAGCTGACAGGGGATGGGGATGGAGGATTTGGCTAGAGAGAAGACAACAGATAAAAAGGACAGATTGCAGAAGGGGAGAAAGAGAAGGTGGAGTAAAAAGGAATTATGGGGGAAGGCGAGGTTAACAAACGGACAAGCACAACGACAGACAAGGGGAAAGATGAGGCTAAAGATAACGATAACAAGCATTGGCATAGCCAATAGGTCTCGCCTTTGGGACCTTATAAGTGTTTAGCCATGCAACAGTTAATGTTACTGCACCAAGGATATTGTGCTGGATAACTAAACACTTAAACGGTCCAAAAGGCGAGACCTATTGGCTATGCCACTGCTTGTTAGCATTTGAGTGTGATTATAGAGGTATGGGCGAAACCGTTTAGGGCCGTTCCGTCCAGAATTTGATGGCCTGTGGTGTTGAAAGCACTGCTAGATAACAAGGGTATAAGAAGTCGGGAATGGGCACAAGTGAAGGGTATGACATGAAATTCCAAATGTCAAAATCATAAAATGTGTGATTTAAGATATGGATGTTGTTTAAGAACAAATGTGTCATTTTCTTTAAAGTTAAAAACAACCAATAACTGCATTGTAAATAGAGACACGAGTTTTCCATTTTTACTATAAATGCTTCCCTCTCTTTATTTTAAAAATCACAAAGAAGTAGAGGTTAAGGGTCTGATTTGCAAAGGGACTTACGTGTAGTAAAGGTACAAGTGTGGAGTCTCTGCACTCTGGGCAGCCTCTCTGTCCAGCGCACTGCAGTGAGTGCAGTGCGGAGATTCTGCCATGAGTGAAGAGACACGTAACTTTATTGCATATTAGTCCCTTTGTGATTTGAGCCCTAAGGGTCTCACCATATGTTCAATCATGTCTGCTAGATCAAACGTTATGCATATAATCAGAAGCCCTAGTATTAAAACATGCCATCTTGTAATGTGCCATACATTGTCATTACCTTTTCTGTTTGCGAAAGGCACCAGTTATCGAAAGTAGTAAAATAAACTTTTACTAAACTCACCTTGGTGAAACTGCAATGATTGCTGCTGCTTATTGAGGAGCATAAGGGCTGGTACCCAGCTAATGCCCCGTGCGCTCATTGAGAAAAGTGTGGGGTGACCAGCAATATCAAAGGAGAGGCAGAACGATCTAAGAGTATGAGCATAGACAAGAACAGAGGAGAGGATAGGATAGTGGAATAAAGGGTCCCGAACACAGGAGAGGGTTGAGTAATCGGTTACAGGACAGGCAGTCAGTGCGAAGGGAAACGCAGGGGAAACTGTTGGATGAAAGAGGCAAAGATTTGATGAAGGGAGGACGAAATGGTTACAGGGGGCGCACAGGGTGGATTAGCTACTTTTATAAGAGGAAACGTTTGTTAGGAGGATGTTGTGTTGAATCGTAATAATGTAACTGTGCAGGGTTGAGGCGAGTGAGGACTTGAGCACTGTGGACTAATTATAGTGTTAATCTTGGAGCAGATGTAGCAGGGTGAAGTCATGAGCAGGTAAGGATGAACAATAGAATACTGATAATTGAAGATGATGGAGAGAGTAAAGAGCTGAAGGTTTGCACAGAGCGCTTGTGGATGGTGAGGTAATGAGGTCCTGGAAATAGATAGATTTGACACCTCCTAGATCATTATGCAGTGTATGAAGGGCTTGCTTATTAACCAAGAAGTTAGTGAATATGTGCTTTCGCCATTTATGTACTGCTGCCCTCATTTACTTTTATGCGCTCTTATTTCAAGTGTAATTCATGGCTGAGGCCTATCTTTGGTACAAGGTGGATAATGAAGCAGTTGTATGAGCTGTAGTGCAAGACTGAAGTGAGGTCTTTATGAAGATCACGTGGAAAGCAGTGAGAGCAGTGGGGTCCTGTTTTCTACAGCAGATGGGTACATGAGAGAGCGATCTACAAGGAGGCGAACTGATTTGCATGTGAAATGTGTGATGTCAGATGGAGCGATGATGGGTTTAGATTTGGATAAAGTGTTTGAAATTAGCATAAAATTGAGTGGCTTACCTTGCTTGTGGGTGGGATTAAGGAAGGTGTCATTTGAGTAGTGATCAGACCGAAGTGGAGACACTGCCGAAAGCATCAGTAAAATATTTTGGCAAGTTATGGTCACACCAGTGAAAGCAGAATCGTTTGGTGAAGGCAATAAATAGGTGTGTAGCATAATTTCCGCCAGCTGCAACTGAAAGCCATTACTATATAGTTACAGAGACGAATGCGTTTCCAGATGTTTGGAATGAAAGAGGCTTATGGTGCGAGTCCTAATGAGAAAACATCTTGTCATCCATAATAAAACACTGTCCAAGGAGAGTAAGATCACATAGGTATGCTTTACTAAGGTAATACCTAAAACAAAACAAATGTTAGATTGGTTTTGAAATAACAGTAAAATCATGAGTATGAGTCTTAGGACCTGGAAGGCCAGTGCAATCAGGAGTGAAATACGGACAGTATTGGAGCATGCTAGTATAAACTATGTTCAGGATCCTTTGAGACACCTTTAAAAATACATTTTAATACAAGTAAAAGGGATAGCTCTTTTCCGCTCCTAAAGCGTCTTTTTTATAACGCAGAACAAAATGCTGTATGGTGCTCTGTAAAACACGTTAGCGCCACCTGGTGTATTTCATGCAATACGGCCCCAGAAATGTTCTGCCAAATGCAATGGATCTCCGTCACATAAGCAAAGGCAATAAAAATCAAACATCAAAGCGGCGAAAGTGAAAGTAATCAAGCAGAGCATCAAAGGGCTGGGTGAGAAGGGAGGGGGGAATGCAAGGGTCAAAGCGGCTAAAGTGAAAGAAAGCTATAGAGAAGGGAGGGGGGAGTGGGAGCAGCTGTGCACGTGCATGTGATCGTGCACTCAAGGTTTAGGCCAGCCAAAAGACTGTGGGTAGCACTTTGAAAATCCCACATACAAAATGTCTCTTCGAGCCTTTGGCTCAGCGAGACCTAAAAAGGAGAGCAACGATCGGAAGGTTAAGAAGCTAATGTATATGGGAATCACAAAGCCTTTTAGGGCTCATTCTGAGGGGTCCATAAAGGAAAAGCTATGGAAGGGCGAATACATGGAGGTATTTAAGCTTCTACCAAGGGAGATAAAACTAAAAGCACAAGAAGGATCAAAAGAAGAGGAGTTATGAGTAGGTGAAATGGCCAAGAGTCCCTGTTACAAATTTAAAACCGGAAGCAGCATTTCTAATATACACCAGTGTCTTTTGTGAAAAATTGCCACAGCAATGCGTTGCCTTTCTTAAATACATAGACGTTATCAGCAAGGTCCACATTACATTTAGGAGTACTGGCTGGGTAAGGTACAATGAATGCAGGGCATGTCTAGCGGAGGATGCAGATGTAAAATGGGGGAGTTAGATAATGATTTGTGGCTCCACACAATTGGCCCCTCAAGACCATCCCCCAGTGGCTATAGTGCACCGGCCCTTTCCCTACTCAGGGAGGGGTGGGAACTGCCAGTAGAGGACAGGCGGGGCAGGGTGGGAGCATGCTGGCAATTTAACAGAGGCTTATGAGTGCATGGCATGGCACCTGTTATCCATTGCAGGGGGAATTCAGGAAGACCATAGGAGAGCAAGGGAGAGCTTGGGAACCATAAGGGCTAAGAGTGGGGGGCAGGGAATCTCAGGAGTCTGCAGGAAAAGGCTTGTATGCCAATTAAGTTGTATCGTTTGGTATTCTGGCTACAATGGTATGGGAGGACGGCTAACACAAGGAGGATAAAGAATTTTTGGATGGTTTTAAGCTGGGGTACACAGGGCTTGGGATGGTACCAAACTGATTATATGCACCCCATAGGATATGTTGGCCTATAGTGTTGCTAGCTCCCAGTGCTACGATAAGTACCCCTGAATCTAGGCAGGTAACAAATGAGTTGTGAAAGCTCAGAACATGACAACACTGACTCCCCAAGGAACCCTGGTAACAGATCTAGAACCCTTTCACTCAGTCACTGTGCATACCCAAAGAGATATACAAGAAGTACACAACTAGGCTTTTCAATATTTATTGAAGCATTGCAACTCTTGTATAAAATATATGTGCTGCAACGATTAATAAACAGAAACAAATGAGATGAGAGTAATTAGCATCACAAAAACAGTGAAAAGGATAAACAATTCCACCATTGTACTAAAGCAGTGTACATATGCTGGCATACAAGTACTGTTTACTCCTAATATGCGCTCCCAAACCTAGTTGCCTAGGGTGGGAGATCTGCCAAAATCCCTTACTGGATGATCTGGCACCCCATTACCTGAGGGTAAGCGTCTTCAGGGGCGTGTCTTGGTCACAAGGTGGCTATCCCTCCTCACAGAGGGAAATAGGAACAGCTGAGTTGGAATTCCGACAAGTAGCAGCCACACAGTGACAGCAGAGTGCTCCTCTGATTTGAACATGGAAGTGCTCATGTTTGTATAATATACAGATCCATGCTACCGTGCCGAGACCTCAGCCAGGCCGTTGTTGTTTAGCCTCTTATGATAGCTATGTCGTCTACCGGACGATCAACATACAACAACATTTGTGCAATTAACTTTATCCCTTGTACTAATGTTCAAGGTGTCATGATAATATGCAGATGAAGTTGAAATGTAAGCAAATGTGGTTTCTAAGAAAGATATCCCGTGCAGTCATGCAAGCAAATGTGTGTCAAAAGTCAACATGTAGAAGTAAAATGGCAGTGTTTCTGCCTGGGCCTAAACCAGGCACGTGACATACTGAGAATCTCAAATCGGTCAAGGAGCATCCCCATGTGCTTAGGGAGAAGTTGGAGAGTGAGGTACAAGAGGGCAGAATGGTAGACTCTTTTGACAAGTGACCTTTGGAACGGCTGATAGTGTCACCTATTGCGGTGGTTCCAAAGAAAGAGAAAGGTCAGTTCAGGCTCATTCAGCATTTATCGTGGCTGGAAGGACAGTCAGTGAAAGACTGTATTTAAGATGGGTTGCCTCAGCCATCGACCTTTTTAACACAGTGGGGAGAAGAGTCATGCATGGCAAAGAGCCATATTAAGTCAGCATTCTGCCTGCTGACAGTGAGTCCGTCAGATTTGGAGTTATTAGGCATACAAATGGAAGGAAAATGGTCCATAGGCAATGCATTGCCGATAGGTTACTCTATATCATGCGCTCAATTCAAGAGGTTTAACTCATTTTTACAATGGCTTTTCATATTTGCAACAGGACATACGACAGTGACACATTACTTAGAAGATTTCTCTTTCATTAAGGAACCTGGTTCCATGGACCGCCAGTGGATGCTGGACAGTTTTAAGGAGCATATGGCGGACGTGTGAATGCCATTGGTGGCTGAAAAGACAGCAGGACCCCATACGTACTTATATTTTTTATTTTTGGGCATTGAAATAGATGAGGTTAAAATGGAGGCACGATTTCCTGAAGACAAAAAACTGGTCATGATGACACTGTTTTATACAGTGCTGGTGAAGAAAAAGGTTCTAGTGTGTGAGGTACAGGTCCAGTTGAGGCATTTGAACTTTTGCATGCAGAGTGGTGAGGGCAGGTAGGACTTTTAGCAGGGGGCTGCAGTTGGCTTGTCCCTGCTGCACCATAGACTAGGACTAGAGGCAGGCGTAAAAGAGGACCTGAGAATGTGGCCCTCATTTTTTTAGAGGATTTAACTTTTTTCATTGAAAGGGATTGGAGAGGAGGGAGAGTGGGATATTCAGATATTTTTATGCAGCTCGAGGGGCAGGCTATGATTTATACTAGAAAGGACACTGGAGCACAGAGCAGTGGCTGGAGGAATGGAAGAACGGTGAGAGAAGTATTGCCTTTTTGGAGTTCAAAGATGGGCCAAAGGGCTAGGGGGACAAGATTACAGTTGCAGGCCTACTCAGTACAAAATGTGTGCCCTGTGTACTGGGGCCATAGGTTTCATCAACAAGGTGGGGGCCAGTATACTGAAGATTTCTGACATCTAGACAGGGCAGGGTGACAGCATTTCAGTTGTTTGCGGTGTTGAGAAAGGCCTTAACATACATAGAGTTACCAACAACAAACTACAGGACACACTTATTTTGAATAGGGACATGAACGGATGCAAGTAGGTGGGTTGGTCGAGGAACAGGATAATGCAAATAAGGAAGTAGTCATCGGAGTGGTAAAAGAGATATTTCTGTCAATGGGGTGAGATACCATGATGTGGCGTCTGTTTAATTTTGTTGTTTGTGGTAGGTTCTGTTCTAGGCCCAGACAGAGAGTATATGACCAACTAGATCCCAGGACATTCCTTCATGAAGCAGGAAGAGAAGCAAGCAAGAATAGAGGTATGGGATTCAAATGAGTTTCAACAAACAGGATATTCATATGTGATGGAACAGAAAATGTGGCATGCTATGGCTGGAACGGTTGTTGAACAAGTTGGGAGGTAGGAACAGCTACCCAGATGTATTGGCAATCCATTTAGGGGAGAACGATTTAGTGAAGGAAAAAGGGTTGGCGTTGATAAAGGCAAAGTAACCTGACATGAGCGAGATAAAGAGGTTATGGGGAGCAACTTTTATTTTATGGTCGGAAATTAACCCTTGGAGGGGGGAGGAGTTTGGCGAGGCCAGACATAGCCAGGCGGAATGTGAATAGGGAGTTGTGGACGTTTTGCAGGATAATGCATCCGGAATAGCAGTTTTAGGTGCCACCGTTTTTTCAGGGGGAAGTTGTTCATCTGTCTACAATGGGGATGGACATATATGTGATGCAGGTACATGAGGCATTCTTGGATGCACTAGGCGTTCGGTTGTCAGCTGCAGCATAGGTGCAAGTAGGCAGCCGAGTTTGTGTAACGGGGGACAGAAATCCCCTCAGTTGTGGTTTTTCTGTGTGATGGTGTGTCAAGATCCTTTCATGGTTTTAGTAAAGTTAGTTCAGGATGCAGAATATAGTTCCAGTGACAGGCAGATAAGTTAGTGGAATGGTTGGGGGGACTAATAGGGCATGGGTAGGCCAAGCAGAGGGTGAATATTCATGTATAGTGAGGAGGATAATTTTGTAAGGCGATTTACCGAGGGTTACAAAATGACTGTGATGTGCACCTGCCTCATTAAAGCGGCCTTTTCCACACAGGATGTCAGTTGTCTGTGCTGTGCTCTATCGACCAAAAAACGATTAGGCAGGGAAACCAAACAAATGTTTAAAAAATCCACCCACCTTGGCTGTGTCACACAAAATCAAGATAATGCCGAAACAGGACAGGCAAGCAATCTGGAATGCCAGAATGTGTGAAATGAGTCGGACTTTAGTTCAGTAAACACGCGTGGTCTGTGGGGGAAATGAAACTAAGCATATGCCATGTTGCCCATATTCATAGGATTAACGAAAACATGTGACGAACTTCCTGGAATTTTTCTGCTGAATGAAAACAGGAACATATTTATGAAGGAACATTAGAGGGCTTTACAGAGAGAAGCATGAAAAAGACAAACATCGTGGCGGATTTGTACAGAAACATTGTATGTATATTATTACTATTAAAAAAGTTATACTTATTTGAAACGTGGAATCGTCACAGGATGTAGCTGACATGAGTGCAGAAGGGGTTGTGGTACCTGGTCAGAGGGGCCCATTGGACCCCAACTACGGATTTTCTGTTTGCTACCAAACCAGGAGATATGAGGCCTATTTATCTGGCTTGCTTTAGGGACTCCCATATGCTTAATACAAGACTGAATTATATAACTTGCAAACGTACACCGAGAAAGCTATCAAATATGAATAATGAATGAATGGCTTGAGTGAATGGAAAAAAAAGTGCAAAGAATAATGGCGAAGAGTCAAAAGGCACTTCAAACAGAACTAGAAGGTGAAGTGAATACAAAGAAATACGAGAACTAGTCAAAATGAAAACATTATACGAGGATTTACAAGAATGATGCCCGTATGGAGGATACCTACCACCAATCATCTGGCATACCCAGGAACTGTGCAATCTGTTGCCCTGCCAGCTGTTTGACCCTCACTGATGTTTCAACTGCCCCTCTCAAACCAGGCCCCCCTGGCTAAGATGTGGTGACTGGTTGCTTTTCCTATGGACATTCCAATCGCTTTGGCAAGGGCAATATACAGACACATAGAACTGAAGTAAGAATTTGTTCCGGTTCGAGGGGACCAAGCTTGGCAGTTTGGGCTCGACTGAATCCTGTTTCACAAGGACCAAGTCTGATTTCCATGTACCGGCCTCCTATCTGAAGTGGCATACTGGGTGAAAAATGATGGCCTGAAAAGCGATGGCCTGAAAAAGTGTTAAGGAGGTCTACCTGAGACTTCTTAGAGTGTACAATGTGGAAGCAAGGACAGAACCTAGTTCGACACATCCGGAAATGGAGGCAACAGTGACTTCCATTAGAAGGGTCAGTAAAAGATGAATTACCTGCACTTCTTTTGTCTTAATTAAAATAGCTGTCAAGAGGCCCCATGTCAGGGGTTTCTTCCACCCGTCTTGCGTTTGATTCAACAGTACTGAGTCTGCTGTCATTTGTAGCTTCGTATTTCCATTATGTATCTGGGTTTCTACAACCCAGCAAGGTTGACATCTATGCACTGCAATATAAACAAGTTACGGCTAAGGACTTAATATGACATCAAGGGTCTACAATACATTGCCTCAAAGTCCTTACTGCTTAACATCTTGGGTATTAAATGAAGTGATGCTGAATGAGAGCATGGCCACCCGGGGTTTAGGGTCATGTGTGCTAAATTTATGTAATTTGCTTTCGCATAATTAAGGGACATTTCGGGAAAATTACATGAAATTTAACGTAATTACATAAAATGCAAATCCATCCTTTAGTGGTATATATTAGTTTTAGTGCTATTATATTACCAATGCGGTACAAAAGGGGGTGGTGATGGACAGAGCATCAGAACCAATCAAACACTCACACCCAGTCAACAGATCTGGGTTTGATCCATCACCGTTCTTTAGCCCACTCTGCCACCCCAGTTCAGACATGGCCATATGCAAATCAGTCTGACCCTGTGCCTCATGGGAACAGTCCAGCCCGAACTGCCAAGCCATGCCTTCCCTGGACCAGAAACAAGCTTCCTAGGACCGGTTTCTGGCATTTCAGCCGTCTTCAGCCAGGCTTGCTTGAATCCAGTGGCAAAGTGAGCAAGGGACTCATGTCTGAGCATACCCTGCCAACTTATGGCGAACAAAGCGGTACAAAAGGGGGTGGTGATGGACAGAGCATCAGAACCAATCAAACACTCACACCCAGTCAACATATCTGGGTTTGATCCATCACCGTTCTTTAGCCCACTCTGCCACCCCAGTTCAGACATGGCCATATGCAAATCAGTCTGACCCTGTGCCTCATGGGAACAGTCCAGCCCGAACTGCCAAGCCATGCCTTCCCTGGACCAGAAACAAGCTTCCTAGGACCGGTTTCTGGCATTTCAGCCGTCTTCAGCCAGGCTTGCTTGAATCCAGTGGCAAAGTGAGCAAGGGACTCACGTCTGAGCATACCCTGCCAACTTATGGCGAACAAAGCGGTACAAAAGGGGGTGGTGATGGACAGAGCATCAGAACCAATCAAACACTCACACCCAGTCAACAGATCTGGGTTTGATCTATCACCGTTCTTTAGCCCACTCTGCCACCCCAGTTCAGACATGGCCATATGCAAATCAGTCTGACCCTGTGCCTCATGGGAACAGTCCAGCCCGAACTGCCAAGCCATGCCTTCCCTGGACCAGAAACAAGCTTCCTAGGACCGGTTTCTGGCATTTCAGCCGTCTTCAGCCAGGCTTGCTTGAATCCAGTGGCAAAGTGAGCAAGGGACTCACTTATGGCGAACAAAGCGGTACAAAAGGGGGTGGTGATGGACAGAGCATCAGAACAAATCAAACACTCACACCCAGCCAACAGATCTGGGTTTGATCCATCACCGTTCTTTGCATATGGCTGGGTTCAAGCTGGAACGGCATGGTGAGCAAAAAAACGATGGATTTAGGCCCAGATCTCTGTACTGGGGTGAATGTATGACATTGTTCTGCATTCTGTCCATCACTGGGTTTTTTGCATTTGTCACCCCAAGTGGGAAGGGTATGCCCAGACGTGGGTCCTGTGCTCTCCATGTCACTGGAATCAAGCTATCCTGGCTGACAAGGGGTGAAACTCCGAAACCGGTCCTAGGATGCTTGTTTCCAGCCCAGGGAGGACCTGGCTTGGCAGTTCGGGCTGGACTGTACCCATGAGGCACAGGGTCAAGGCTGATTTGCATATGGCTCGGTTCAAGCAGGAACGGCATGGTGAGCAAAAAAATGATGGATTTGGGCCCAGATCTCTGTACTGGGGTGAATGTATGACATTGTTCTGCATTCTGTCCATCACTGGGTTTTTTGCATTTGTCACCCCAAGTGGGAAGGGTATGCCCAGACATGGGTCCCGTGCTCTCCATGCCACTGGTATCAAGCTATCCTGGCTGAAGAGGGGTGAAACCCCGAAACTGGTCCTAGGATGCTTGTTTCCAGTCCAGGGAGGACCTGGCTTGGCAGTTCGGGCTGGACTGTAATCATGAGGCACAGGGTCAAGACTGATTTGCATATGGCTGGGTTACGGCATGGTGAGCAAAAAAACGATGGATTTAGGCCCAGATCTCTGTACTGGGGTGAATGTATGACATTGTTCTGCATTCTGTCCATCACTGGGTTTTTTGCATTTGTCACCCCAAGTGGAAAGGGTATGCCCAGACGTGGCTCCCGTGCTCTCCATGCCACTGGAATCAAGCTATCCAGGCTAAGGAGGGGTGGAACCCCGAAACCGTTCCTAGGATGCTTGTTTCCAGTCCAGGGAGGACCTGGCTTGGCAGTTTGGGCTGGACTGTACCCATGAGGCACAGGGTCAAGACTGATTTGCATATGGCTGGGTTCAAGCTGGAACGGCATGGTGAGCAAAAAAACAATGGATTTAGGCCCAGATCTCTGTACTGGGGTGAATGTATGACATTGTTCTGCATTCTGTCCATCACTGTTTTTTTTGCATTTGTCACCCCAAGTGGGAAGGGTATGCCCAGACGTGGGTCCTGTGCTCTCCATGTCACTGGAATCAAGCTATCCTGGCTGACAAGGGGTGAAACTCCGAAACCGGTCCTAGGATGCTTGTTTCCAGCCCAGGGAGGACCTGGCTTGGCAGTTCGGGCTGGACTGTACCCATGAGGCACAGGGTCAAGGCTGATTTGCATATGGCTCGGTTCAAGCAGGAACGGCATGGTGAGCAAAAAAATGATGGATTTGGGCCCAGATCTCTGTACTGGGGTGAATGTATGACATTGTTCTGCATTCTGTCGTACTTTAATATTCGGGACCGCGTAGGGGACAGGGCCCTACCCCTGTCTATCTTGGTATTAGCAAACCGCAAATGGTAAATGCGGTATGTACGAGTGCTTTATATATCGTTCTAGCTATGAATGCACTGTGTACACGTTATTCTGCTTCACTACGCGGGTTCCATTTTGGAAGCAGTGGCCATCTTGTCATTGCCCTCACATAGGCTATAATGGAGTAAATACGGGCCTCACAGTACATGGGCTTCTCCTCTGACTTCTCTGTGACCTGGGCAGCTGGCTCTGCTGCCCCGGGTCAAACTGGTCACACGAGCTCCCCTTCCTCCGTCCACCTGTGATTAGCATCAGGGCTTGACCCGTCATAAAACCCTTTCATTCTACACAATCCTCCGGCTAATCTCTTTCACACCTGCTTGTTCCTGCTTTATGACTTGTTTCCCAAAACAGGAGATGCTCATGTTTATTGGGGGGTCTATTGACATCTGATGTGGGATCTGAACCTTACTGTGTAAATCATTGTGGGCTGGCCGAACTGGAATGTGGGATGGTCATCATGACTCTGCTTTTTCGTTTGTAATGTATACTTGCAATGGCCGTATCATAAAAACCTAGGAATGTATGCTTGAGGCAGGGAAAAGCGTATTTAAGATGAAGTCCGTTCCTATGATTTTCAGCAGTCTCCTGAGAACATACACGCTGTTGTACTTCTAGGATACCTGTAATTGGTCTGCAGCCAATAAATGAATCTTTGACTTCACCCAGAAGACTCTGTGTTTCTGTAGGTCTGGAACAGGGTGAACCCAGAAGTCATAGGGTGTGTGCCCCTGCACCGCTGGGTCTAAAATACCCAGTACTTCAATTCTGTCCATCACTGTTTTTTTTTGCATTTGTCACCCCAAGTGGGAAGGGTATGCCCAGACGTGGGTCCCGTGCTCTCCATGCCACTGGAATCAAGCTATCCTGGCTGAAGAGGGGGGAAACCCCGAAACCGGTCCTAGGATGCTTGTTTCCAGTCCAGGGAGGACCTGGCTTGGCAGTTCGGGCTGGACTGTACCCATGAGGCACAGGGTCAAGACTGATTTGCATATGGCTGGGTTCAAGCTGGAACGGCATGGTGAGCAAAAAAACGATGCATTTAGGCCCAGATCTCTGTACTGGGGTGAATGTATGACATTGTTCTGCATGCTGTCCATCACTGTTTTTTTGCATTATATTACCAATATTTGATGCAAGGACGCATTTTGCAAAACACAAAGTGCAAAAAATGCAATTGCTGTGATCAACAGAAGCTTGTGTTATGGTCGTTTGCGTTGGTCCTTCTCTCCTTTGCTATATTGTTGCCATAAACTGCGGCATTATTATGGTGTCATTTCAGGAATTTTGTGTAACAAGAGTAACATGAAATTCAGATAAATTACCAGAATTATGCTGGTGTTATTAAAATTTCGCTTGGGCAAATTTTAGAGCTGCTACTGTAACCAACTTGGAGTAAAATTGGTAGCTGACTTATTTTGGGGTTTCAATTTGAAAGAGAGAGATGAGTCAGACTTTAGTTCCGTTAACAAGCATGGTTTGTGAGGGAAATGAAACTAAGCACGTGCCATACCACCATATCAAAAGATATTCATAGGATTAGTCAAAAAATGTGAAGACATTTCCAGAACTCTTTGTTGAATTAAAACAGGAACGATTTATGGAGGGACATTAGAGCGCTTTACAAACATAACCATAAAAAAGACAAAAAGGATGGGCATTTGTACAGAAATATTTTGGGACAGATTTACAGAGATTTGACGTGATGCAGCAAGACAACTGGGGAGGGCAGGAATGTGACATATCAACTAAGTTATGGTGCATTCCTGCTTCCCCACTGCCTAGCACCAGCGCAGGCACCCTTGCACAATAATACAGGCAGCATTGTTTTTGTGCAGGCAGGGGCACCTTACTGTACAAAACAACCCATTCAGTCATTCCCCTCTTTCAATGTGTGCTGCAGAATGAAGCACACACAGAAACAGGAACTAACACAGAGAAACAAACATATTTACCTCGTTATATGTCACCTGGGAAAGTGTAGCACTTTGATACATTATTAGGTTTACTAGTGTAATTAAATCTGGGAATGGGCCAAAAAACCATGGGTGGATGCTTGGGAACACCCATGCGCCACCCATAGAATGCCTTCCCAGAGTCGAGTAATACAAATCAGCGACTTGCGTCGCTGTGTGTTATTCCAGATATCCTATGTCACGCAGAGCCACACAGGGTGAGTGGCATAGTTAATCTGATTTGAGGGCTTGCGTTGCCTTGTGTCCTCTTGCATAATGCAAGGGCAACGCAAGTCCTTAATAAAGCTGGCCCTTTATGTATAGCATTCCTATTTACAAATTACACTTGTTTGAAACATGGAATCGTCATTGGGTGTAGCTGACATGAGTGCAGGATGTGGAGAGGCAGCAGGAAACCATGTCTGAGAGGCCCAGTGCACATGAACTATGGATTTTATATATTTTTACTACTAGTCCCGGAGATATGAGGTCCATTTCTTCGGCTCGCTTTAGGGTTTCCATTGCGCTTGCTACACCACTGAGCTGTAACTTGCAAACATATGCTGAGAATGCTCTCAAATATGAATAATGAATGAATGGATTGAGTGAATAGAAAGAAGTGCCAAAAGTAATGGGATGGACTCGTAAGATACTTCGAACAGACCCACAAAGTGGACTGTAAATGAAGAAGTATGAGAACTGGCCAAAATGAAAACGTCTATGCGAGGATCTTCAAGAATTTCGCTCTCAAGTGTGGGCATCTATCACCGATCCTCTGACATAGAACCAAGACTGTGAAATCAGTTGTCCTGCCAGCTCCTTGAACCTCACTGACGCTTCAACTGCCCATCCTCTAATTTAACACACCCCTCCGCCCAGCCCATCGAAGTCAGATGTGGTGACTGGTTTCTACTCCAATGGACAGTCCATTCGTTTTTGCTAGGATAATATATAGGCACATCAAACTTGAATGCAGATTTGTTCCCGTTCAGAGGGCACCTAGCTTGAAGTTTAGGCTGGATTTAATAGTCCAGAAGGACCATGCAAGTACCGACCTCCATCTGAAGAGGCATACTGGGTGATAAATGATGGCCTAAAATGCAGCCTGAGCGTTTGCCTGTGACTGAGACGTTTTCAAGCTTTCCACTTGTCGCCTTTGTTTTTTCCTTTATGGAGATAATGGCGTCAATGCCCTTTTGATTTGCTCATTTCCATGTCTACAGTTATAACACAGCCCTCACATCCACCCAAGCTCTATTTGAATCTTCTTTGTGTATTACTGGCCCAGTTTTGCCCAGCATCTAATTAATTTACTGCCTTTGTCTTTAGCATTCCTGCTAGAAATGGGGTCGCTAGTTGGCAGTGGTTTCCACCCTGTCCAAGTAGGGACCCTAACTCTAGTCAAGGTAAGGGAGTCACACAGCTAAGATAACCCCTGCTCACCGCCTTGGTAGCTTGGCACAAGCAGCCAGGCTTATCTCAGAGGCAATGTGAAAAGCATTTGTACATACACACACAGTAACACAGTGAAGACACTACAAAATGAGTCCACACCAGTTTAGAAAAATAGTCAATATGTATTTGAATAAAACAAGACCAAAATGACAAAGATCCAACATACACAAGCAAAAATATCACTTTGATGGGTTAAGCAAATGTAGACCATAAGAATCTATAGACGCGTCATTTTTAGTAAAAAGTTTAAAGTAAAATTCAAAGTCGGCACAAGGGTGGTGAGGCGCCGAAAAAGCGAAGCGATGCGTCAGTTCCTTGGTGCTGCGGAAGGTGATGCGTCGGTTCCTCACTCAAAAGGGAGGTGATACGTCGATCTATGGACACGCAGCCTCGGTTCCTTACTGCTGGGCAACGTTGATGAAGAAATCGGCACCCAGAGATGATGAGTCGAAAGTCCAGACGTGCTGAGTTGTTCCACAGCGAAGAAGCAGGCGCTGCGTTAAAGTTGGAGCAGTGAGTCACGGACTTCGGTAATGCGGTGCTCGACACTCACGCTCCAGCGGTTCTTCTGGTCGGCTGCTACAGAAAGCTGGGACCTGTGGTGAAAGCCGTGGTTGATGCACTGATCAGAAACTATGCTACAGTGTTGGCAGCGGTGATGCGTTGAAGTTTGTAGTGATGTGTCGATAAAAACAAATGCTGGGAGTTGATGCATGGATTTTCTTCTTCAGTTCACCAGACTTTACTTTACTTTCAAGGGCCCAGGAACTGGATTTGGCACCACTTGGCAAGTCAGGACTATCAGTAGAAGAGCCCAGGCACTGGTATGTGACGTCTTTGATGGTCATGAGACTTCTTAACAGGGGGCAAGCACACACAAGCCCCTAGAGAACCTTGGAATCAGGATACAGAAAGTAAAGTCCAGTCCTTTCACTCCCAGGACAGAAGCAGCTAACAGCAGGCCAGCACAATAAAGCAACAGGCAGAGTGTCAGTTCCTCCTACAGCATCCAGCTTGTCTTCCTGGCAGAATGTCCTTTAGTCCAGAAGTTCTCTGATTTGAGAGTGTAAGGGGTCCAATTCTTATACCCCTTTCTATCTTTGAAGTAGGCTGACTTCAAGGGAAAGTATTTGTTGTGCACAAGACCCTGCCTTTCCCTAACCAGGCTCCAGACACACTACAGGGGATGGGAGAGGGGTGTACGGTGGAGGCAGCTTTGTGTGAGGACAGACACAGCCCTTTTCAGGTGTCAGAGACAACTTGTTCCACCACCCTAGCTCAGAAAGGTCCATCAGCCTGGTGATGGCCCATCAGGATATGCAAGGCACACCTCAGCTCCCTTTGTGTGACTGTCTAGAGTGAATGCTCAAGAGCCCAACTGTCATCCTAACCCAGACGTGGATCCTACAGACAGGCAGAGGCATAGAGTGGTTAAGCAAGAAAATGCCCCCATTCTAAAAGTGATACCGGCAACAATGGTCCTAAAGGAGGAGAAAGGAAAATTATTTAAAAAGATGGAGGCCCAAAATTGATACCTCCTTCCTAGTTATTTTGAACAACCCCACTAAAATTAATCACAGAGAATTGAGGTCAGAAGAATCCAGACACGTACAAACGTTTTTCTCTAGTAATTTTGAAAATGTGTTCTCAAACCATGATATACATATAAATTACAATAAATTCTTAGCTCCAGATTTTAGTGATTGAATAGTGCTCATAGAAAGTGCTCATGTAGATTCAGAGAAAAGAAGAGGAAGAGGGGTAAGGACCCATTATATATATTCCATATTTCTTCATATAGTAGCCTGTCCAACATATTCATCACACAGTTCCAATTAGTTGCCTCAGAATGGGGGTACAGTTACTGATTATAAATTGCCCCTCTCTGTGATCCATCTACTGAATCCAGGCTTTGTATGTGATGTAATGAAAGGAAAGGGCCAGTAAGTGCCTCAACAGCGGGTCTTCCTCATTACCGGAAATGTGAGTAAAGAAGGAGCAACCTAACAGAGATGGGAATTTATCAGCTGGTTAAAAATAGTTTAAAAATAGTTGTGTGTGTCGTGGAAAAATTCCTGCACTTGAACTTCTTCACCTGGAAACAACCGTCATCCAAATGTAGTAAAATCATTAATAATTCCAAAAGAAAACCGAAGGCCCGTAGACTCCTCCTTAAGTGACTATGGGGCATATTATCAAGAAACGGCGTTAAAATTATCGCCACTTTAGCGGCAGAAAACTGCCGCTAAATCGGCGATAATGGGCTTGATAATATGCCCTTGAGAATTCCAATAGAAGCCCAGGTTCACACCAGAACATGGGCTTCTATTGGAATTTTCAAGGGCATATTATCAAGCCCATTATCGCCGCATTAGAGGCAGGAAACTGCCGCCCAAGCGGCGATAATTTTGACGCCGTTCTTGATAATATGCCCCTTGGGGCCGCACACCAATCCAAGCCGCTCACCTCATGCCGCAACGTGTCCTTCTGTCATGACCGTCTGTGAAAACGCAGCTGGGGGTGAGAGCAAAAAACTTTAATAGCCGCTTGGTGCGTGCAGGTTGGTGCCGGCGTGTGATCTCGTTGTAGGGCATCAGTCAAAGGACTATCAAGACATCAGGGTCATCACATTTACTAACAAAAAGCAAAAATAGAAACGTATAGTCTTCAGTACTTCTGGTGTATCCGGAGTGCTGGTGTGTGTTTTATTATTATGTGCAATTCCTTACCGTTTGAAATGCAAACGACAAGGCTACGAGGAATACACTCTCTTTCATAGCTCCTTCAATGATATTAGGTTTTTGCGGCTAAATTTTCATACTAGCACGGCTGCCCAGCCCGTCTTCATTTACAATTAGCAGTCAAAATTCAAAAACATCAAGGATTTTAATGGCAGTGCAATATAAACATACAGAAGCAGTTTGTTCTTTTTAGTGGATGTGCATGCGAATGGCACCATGACTTGCATTAAAATTGCATGAAGTGAGGTTCACAATTAATCAGTTATACAATAAACAGTATATACACATTTAAGAAACCTCATTTGTCTAATTGACCAAGATGATAGATTCACATAAAAAGGCAAGTGACACATTACTCATTCAACTGTCTGCTGTTTTTTTTTAATAAAACATAATAAAGTGGAATGGCAGTGGTCCATAATATAACAGTCCAAATAACATTATTTTTCGTCTCATTCAAAGGTCTGTTGTTTATGAAAAATCAGAATAAAGCGGAGTGGCAGTGGTCACACCCTACATATGAATGAACAGTAAAAAGCAGTCGTACACACGTATAAGTAGCTGTCTCATCTATACATTACTCAGACTCGCCACTTGTTGTGATATCTCCTCATACGCATTGAGGCCATGGGCCACCACATCCAGAAGAAGGATCCATTTACATTCTATCAAATTGAGGGTGTTCACAGAATTCTGGGCCCTATGTGTGGGGCTGATTTTCTCTATCACCACCCACCTCATGCTATCTACTGGGTGATTTTGTGAAGTGAAATGTTCCACCAGCGGTGCTCTTTGCACCTTACATTTTATCCTACTGCAAAGCTGTAGGATGTGCATCTTGACCTTCTGGCGTGTCTGTCCTACATACAGAATTCCACACGGGCATACAATCATATAGATCACATCACTACTGTTGCAGTTCATGTGTTCCCTGAGAGTATATGTCTGTCTTTTGTGGATGAAATATTTGGACTCTGAAGTTAGCCCACAAGCTTTGCAACTGCCACATTTAAAATGTCCAGTCAACTGTGGTAAATTCCATAAAGTCTGCACGTGTAGTTTTGGTGGCCCGCCTAGGGACAAGCTCACCACAAATTCCTTTATGTTTTTTCCCCTCTTATAAGAGTATATAGGAGGTTGTCTCATCTCAATCTCATCAGCTAATAGAGTCCAGTGTTGATTGACAATCTTGCATATCTCATTACTGAGTGAATTACACGTAGTCACACGCTTCATGGGTTATGTCTAACATAGTTTCTTTTGGGCAGAACCAAGCCCTTTTGCATGCTTTCCTAAGTAGACATTTAGGGTAGCCTCTTTCCCTTAGGCGCCCCATTAAGTCCTCTGATTCTTTAAAGTGTTCCTGCTTATATGTACTTGTCTCTTAGGTTTCTAGGATGGTGACTTGAGTATCTTAAAAGAGTACTCTTTTCACAGTCCTTTCTGATGAGTGTGGTTTACAGATGATCTACCTTTACCTTTATAGTGATGTCAAGGAAGTAAATTTCCTCTCAACTATACTGGATGGTAAATGTGATATCCTCAGACCTGCCATTTAGCCATCTGTGGATATCAATTAGCTGTTCCTCCCTATCCATCCAAATCCTCAGTACGTCGTCAATAAATCGTTGCCACAATGTTATGTGGTGTGTGTAAGTTCCCCCAGCATTAAATATATGTTGGTCCTCATAATGATCCATATAGATAATCACTAGGTCTTGCGCAAAAGTCACCCCCATCGCAACTCCTTTAGTTTGCAAAAAATAGTTTCCCTGAAAGTAAAACATGTTCCTGGTCATAGCTATGTCCAGCAGATTAACTAGGAAATCAGTAGGGACCTGAGCTGGTTGGGGATTTCTATTTAATCACTTCCAGAGCTGATCTCTGTGAGATGTTGGTATATAGGGAAGGGATATCCATTGTTATTTAAGATCTGTTCATTTTGGTCGAACGTAAGTTTGTCAACCAACTTGATGGTCTATATTATGTCTCTCAGATAAGCCTAGTGGACTCTACACATGGCTTTAAGAATAAATCTACAGACTTGCATATAGTTTCCAAAATTGAGCCACACCCAGCGACTACTTGCCTACCAGGGAGTTCTCCAAATTTTTGTGACTCTTGGGAAGCGTGCAGGGTTGCTTCTTATTCAGAAAGACGTATTCATTTCATTGAGATAGCCTTCTTCAACACCCTCGCTGGTTACTCTTTATTCAATTCAGTTACTCCCTTTGTTGAGTCTGCATTAAGCTTTTTTTATTGCTGATACCATCCATAAATTGTGAGTCAATCTCAGATTTATAGTCTGATGTCTACTTGACCACTATGACCCCTTCCTTATCCGCTGGTTTTATCACTTAGTTTTGTTCTGCTTTAGAGTTTTTAAAGCCTCATGTTCTTCTTTTGAAATGTTGTACTTCACATACTTTGCTTTAGAGATTATGTTCATCGTATTTCTCATCACCACCTGCTCAAATGCTGGTATCTTATGTGTCGTCATATGAGCTGGGGTTTGTTGAACTGGATGGGGACATCAAACCAGTGTTACAGATCGTGGGTTGGTCTGGTGTGTTATTAAAAGGGTATCTACGTTGGATTTTCTGAAAGAATTGGTGCAGTTCCATCTTTAAATTAAATGAGTTTGGAACCGCAGTGGGTACCAAAGATAGTCCTTTTGATAGTACACGTTCCTCCGCTGGAGTCAGTTAATAATCAGAGAGGTTAACAATGGGATTAGTGGCTTGGGGGTTCACCTTTTGTGGTTCCGCCTGCGGGTCTATATCTCCCCATGGTTCTCTTGTCTTGTGAAAGCGCACCTGCTTCCTGCCCCTGTTCCGACCTCTGCCCCATACTCGTTCTCAGGGGTGACCCCTTTTCCATGGCTTATTTCCCCCCTCGGTTGGATCCACTGATTGTCCCCTAAAAAAGGAACTGGTACTTGATCTTGATAATTGTTACTTTGGTTATCAAAACCAGAGCTGGTCCCTGGATGTTCCGTGTCACTGTCATTGCCACTGGCCACTGAAGATTCTGAGAAGGTCTTGGTTCTCCTAAAACTACCCCTTCCTCTGCTGGTGTAGTGACCCTGAGAGTCCTGACTATAATTACTTTCTGCAAGATAGGGATATGTTATTTTTTCATCATAAATCCTAATGTCTGTAGCAAGTTTTTTAAGTTTGTAAGCCTGTGTCAAAATCTTGAATCGTCCTCTCCAGGCGTTCAAGAGCTTCCTTAGCACCCACTAGTGCCTTATCCTCAAGAATTTCTTTTTTTAAATCTGCAATCTCTTTCATCAACTTCAGCACTTGTTCTAAGGCTCTCTCTACCCCCAACACCATCAAGCGGCAAGAGCAATTCTTAGCTACAAAGCTAAAGTTCTCTTTGAATTTTGGATTGTCTACAAATATAGCTGATTCATTCCTCACTTGCAGACCCATGGGGATAGTGTTGGGTTGCAAATGTTTGGTCAACAAATGGCCATGTCACCTTGTGCGTACTAGTTTCTTTTCTAATCTCTTGAGGTATTTACTTTCTCATTAAGTGCTAGGTCAATGGCAGAGGTAGCAGGTCCCAGAAAAAAGGAGCCTGTCTGCCCCTGTATCAGTCTATTGAGATAGTCTTCACTATAAAATAAAGTTTCTTTTTTTGACAGTCCTTATCTTGATTAAATCTTCAAAAACACTGTAGAATTTGCAACAGTGTGGGAGGATAGTATCCTACAGAACTTCTAAAAGTGGCATTTTTAAACACGCATTTTAAAAACCAACTTTACCAAAAATGTTCTTTTAAATTATGAGTTCAGAGACTCCCAAATTCCAAATCTCTATCAGCTCCCAATGGGAAATTATATATTTTTTTTAATAATCAATTTTATTGGTTTTAAAGAGCAAACAAAACATCAGCACAAGACATTTCAAAATGGTACATGACATTTCCGCAAGAGGCAATTCGGAATGCAGGTAGATTATTAGTCGAGCGAGCCACCTAGACAGAAGGACAGTATACATAGGTATGGGAGTGTGCGAGGGATACATTTAGTCCAGTTGGCTGAGCCATTTGCCCCAAACCTTGTTGTATTTGGCTGGGCATCCATGAGACTCAAATAAGGGTTACTCTTGAGCGGCGCACCAATCCACCCACCGGCGCCATTTTGCTAAACTCGGGGGTGTGACCTGCGCCCCGTGTCACTGTGATGTTGCGCTCGGCCACGGCAATTGCCGTCCCGAGGAATAGTTTTTCTGATCTAGAGCCATACAGGCCGTCCAACGGGAAATTACACTTAAAAGATATTTTAAGGCAATCCCCATGTTACCCAAAGGGAGAGATAGTCCTTGCAGTAGTGAAAAACGAAATTAGCAATATTTCACTATTAGGACATGTAAAACACACCACTACATGTCCTACCTCTTAAATACACTGCGCCCTGCCCATGGGGCTGCCTTGGGGCTGCCTTACACGTAATAAGAGGGAAGGTTTGGGCAGGTCAAAATGGCAGTTTAAAACTGCACAAACAGACACTGCAGTGGCAGGTCTGAGAGGTATTCAGTGCTACTCATGTGGGTGGCACAATCGGTGCTGCAGGCCCACTAGTAGAATTTGAATTGCAGGCCCTAGGCACACCTGGTGCACTTTACCATGGCCTTATTAGTAAATCAAATATGCCAATCATGGATAAACCAATCACCAATGATATTTACACAGAGAGCATATGCACTTAGCACTGGTTAGCAGTGGTAAAGTGCCCACAGTCCTAGAGCCAATAAAAACTGGCCAGAAAAAATACGAGGAAGAAGAAGGATAAAAGTTTGGGGATAACCCTGAAAAATGGGCCAAGTCCAACAATTCCATACAAATATTATATATCTAATCAGTGAGGTAGCAAGGGCACTGCAGGCCCTTATACAACCAAAGAAATTGGCTCCCCATTCCCTGGTTTGGTAGTATAAAACAGCCACTAAATGTGGTGAAGTGGGCCCATGGGCCAGGTGGCAATGTGCTATTGATAGCTACACCCAGTATCTAAATGTATTTAAATGTTATGAAACAGCACCCTTCAGTCTGATACAGTGACCTATTTTTAGGAATTGTCCATGTGATAGGATAGCTACGCAGGCGCAGCTAACATTGTGAATCCTACAGCTCCAATTTAATCCTGGGAAGACAGATACAGCGGCTCATATTTCCAAAGTCAATATAATATGTATCAAGTAATGACCCACAGCAGGCACTCTGCCAAATGCTGTGGTAGAATGGACCGATATTCTGCCCCATTACAGATGTTGGTCTGGACTGAAAAATTCTATTCTGATTGCATATCTCTTTGCCCCCCAAAACATTCCTTTTGTTATCTCTAGGGGCTTACCAAGCTTTTCTTCTGCCTTTGAAGTTATCACAGATGCTAATTATCTAACAATAAGATGGTTGGATTTTGAAAACGAAAAAACGGGCATGGGATGCTATGGAATAGTGAAGCTAGGATATGTGTGATTCCCTGTGTGGAACACTGCGTGGGGAGGATTCTTGGGTGGTCAGTTGATGCCAGGCAGTTGAGGTGACGGGACAAAGAAAACTGTTGTACTTACCACTCAGAGATTGAGTCTCCGGGACATTCCTCAAATGTAGAAGTAGGACTGCCATTTTGCAGATATTGATTGACAGCTCTCCAGCATAAAAAACACAGACAATGTGGTACTAATGATAATTCAATGCTACATTTACACACACAGTATCATCTGTATTTAATACATTACTGTCTTCTAGGGGCTTCTAATTAATTTTGCACTAGGACATATGACAACTTGCCTGCCTCTTTGATCGGCTAACTCTAACTGAAAGCTGGGAATTTTGCTAATTCATTGGAATTTTCAAATCTGGGACATCTGATTACTCTATTAACGTGCACAGCTTTTTATTTCCATGCTTCAGTTCCCACAGTACACACAGATCTGTTAATTTACAGAGAGCTTAGAAAGGATTTGCATGCGGAAGGGTACAAGCAGTAGAGTGTGAATGCCAGGAAACCAGATTTTGAACAACCCATAAGCAAAGACGTAGCCGCCAAGTTTCATTATGCACACGATGGACATTTCAATGTTTGTAGTGTACCTATGAGTCACATTTGCATGCATCATGTGTGACACTTGAGTGACACTTTACTCCATGCAGTTAGAAAAGAAAACTGGTGCAAGACTAAGATCTACATTGCTATTTTTCGTTTGAGTTTGATTACCTATAGTTGTAGATTTATTCTCAAAATAGCAGAACTGCATGTCCCAGGATGCAAGGGAAAATTTGACTGGATAAACTGCTATATAATAATGCACTGTAAATGTTTCCATATGTATTACCTTGTGATAGTGTAGGATTAATTAAGATCTCTCACATTCTCTATAATAATTGTGGTGGTTATTTTGGTTGGGGTATTACCCACTGCAAGTAATATTCACGACCCTTGTCAGGGTGAATCCTCAGTCACTAAATGAAACTGAGCACAACCCCCCCCTTGGTAACTATGGCACATAGCAGACATTTTTAACTTTCGTACTGCATGAATACACATTGCCCGTTAAGCCTGACTACTCTAGCTACCAGGGAGTTGAGCTCAGGTTAATTTAGTGACTTTGAGAGTTCAACCTGACAAGGGTTGTGATTATTCCTTGAGACGGGCCGTCACCACCCCGGAACCCCCAAATAATAATTCAATTTCTTACACACAAGAAAAGGGACAGGTGCACCAGCCCCAACCCACCCCATTCGTTCTTCATTACGCTTGGTTTGTGCCTTTCTACACCACTGCTAATTTGTGGCTAAGGCCGCTTAGGACCTCACGTCCTTGCTTGCCATGCTCTTTGTCTTCGTGTTTAATTTGAGCCAGTGGTTCTAGGTGGGCCTGTTGGCACACATTTTCGGGGACGGCAGTTATTTTTTCTCATTAGACTGTATTTAAGAAATAGAGACAGAAAACAAAAAAGTGGGGCACTCTTTGGTCCAGCTCCCTCTGCCCTTCTGCACATATGCTGGACTTGTCCTACAAACTTCTCTCCGAGGTCTTTGAATTTACTTTCTCCCCGAATATTATCACAGCCTAATCAATAGAGTCCCAGTAAAACACAGCGATCACTCCTGCTAGTCCCTCAGCGGTTAAAGACATTTCTGCCCCAGCAGCGGCTCCTCCGCAATGGCGAAGGAGCGTCGCCCCACTGGCTCAGAGCCAGCAGCTGAAAAATAAAACAATATTTTATAATTGTTTTATTTTTCAGCTGCTGGCTGAGATAGCGTGTGCAGGGAGGGACGGGGCCAGGCCATGGCAAGGAGGAGGAACAAAGTGGTGTGTGCACTTCTAAGTGTACATGTCTGTTTGGCCGGCCATCTTAGGCCGGCTAAACCGACATGCGCAGTTAGGTTTCTCCAACCGAGCTGTATTGCACAGCAGAAACTGCACAGACTCCCTGGGCCTGACCGAGCGTTAAACCAGCCTGCTCAGGCCAATCCCTGCGCTGCTCCAATACTATTAGTAATAGCATGAGAGCAGCGTGGGGATTGTACAGCGAGTCTCTGATGCTGTCCCAGTGTCTGCTGGGACCAGGAAGCAGCAGAACACCAAGGTGCGTGGCAGCTGGCAGCTTCAGGTAAGTCATATTTTTTATTATTACCCCTTCCCACACTCTCACCCCGCACCCCCTCCACCTGCCCCACCACTTTTTGTTTCTGTAGGTTGCGGCTGTTCTGCCTCAGGCTGCCAATTGGTTGTTATCATGTTCCTGAAATGGCCAGGTCTGTGCTCTCTCTTTCACTTTCTGAAGCCCCTATCTGTGTGCTTCTTTGACGGGTTACTAAACACACACTTTAGGCGCTTACCCTGTCCATATGTGACCCTCCAATCCATAATAGAAAAGGGATAGAATCGGATGTCATATGAGGTCTCTGCCTCTCATGTAAGTGGGTCTAAGCTACAGTAAGCAGAGACGAGCTAGCACACAGATGCTAAGCTGCATATGCAGGAGCTGTATTTATTTTTAGGCCAAGTAAGGAGGGAGAAGTGTATCTGAATGCTGGACTTAAATGTGTTGCTTTTTAAATAAAGTGAGGCGAAAAATACATTTTTGGGGGGATTCGGGCATGATTTTATTGTAGATGGTTAAAATGACACTATTGCTATAAAAGGTATATCCAAAACATCTGTCCAATACACCTGACCTGTTGGAGAGTCTTTGTAATTCTTTGCCATGCATGTTACCTATTGTGAGTGCTGCAGAACGGTCTCTTTCTGCAATTTGTCCTATTCCACCTCTGACTGGTCTGCTGACGTTCATCCTTATGGGTAATCTTTGTAAACATAGCCCAGCACAATGTAGCCAGTTTCGGGCCAGCTCAATTCGCCTAACACAACAGAATGCAACTGAACTTAATCATGCAACCAAACCCAGAACACCTATTCCAACATGACCCAGTGTGAAGCACAACTCCCCAAACACCCCTCCATCCTCCCTTCTCATCAACAGTGAACTCGCAGCCCCTGCGGTATAGTGACTTTATGGCTTATTGACCTTGCCGTGCCACTGACCTCCAAGGGGCTTGGAGTCTGCTGGGGAAGGCACCGCAAATCTGAGCTAGCTGAGGTGGACTAAGACTTGCTGTGTGAAATTCACGTATTGTGGGCTCTTGTAAATGGACTTCTGCGCAGTTTGCAGATGAACTCAAGGTATTAATGCGGTAATGCAGGGACAATGGCTAATTTGCATTAGTCTAACCCCCTGATGAGTGAGACTTGGCGGAGAGGAGTTAATTCATGGTATTTGGTGCAGGGAAGTGTTAAATACTAAGGGGCATATGTATGAACAAGCCCTTTTGCGATTCCTTATTAGCGATTTTTAGCAAATTGCTATTAAGGAATCGCAAAATGCTATGTATGTAGGAAACCCAATAATAATTGCGATTCCTTAATATTCCTTAATTGCGAATCGCAAATCGTGATTCGCAATTAAGGAATACCTTCCCATTCATTCCTATGGGAGTAGAGGCCCATAGGAATGAATGTGAAGACATTCTCAATTTGTGATTATCAATTAGAGAATCGCAAATTGAGAATGCAATTTCAAGGTTGCAAGGGTGTCATAAGGACACCCTGATGCACCCCTGAAATGAGCATGTGTGCACATGTGGCGCACATACGTGCCCTAAGGGTATGTATGTGAGCCACATGGCACTTTGATAAAAGCAAAAAAGTGCTTTTTTCAAAGAATTCGCAAATTACCACCAACTGTCAGTTGGTGGTAAATTGTGATTTCTTTTGCCAAATTCCCGCAACTTACGTGCTTTCTACATCGCATTTAAGGAATCGCAATTTGCGATTCCTTAAATGCAATTGCAAAATAGAGAATCACAAATTTTGCGATTCTCTAATTTGCGATGCCCTTTTGGGATGATACATCCCAAAAGGCCTTTTCACGTTCGCAAATGGGCCGATTCTGAGAATCGGCCCGTTTGCAAATGGGAAAAGGGCTTGATACATGTGCCCCTGAAAGCGTTCTATTTTTCAGATGAATGGCAATTGTTATAAAGAGGGGGAAGTTGACATGCACAGGCAAAGGAACAGCTGAACATTTTAAAGAGCTTTGAATAGTAATAGATTTTTTTGAAGAAAGGGTTTTCGGAAAGAATATATGGTAAATACATATTGGATACATGAATCTGGTTAAAAAAATAGGTTTGCTTTAAAGAGGAAGTATGTGATTGTTGGTGTTTGTGGTTATTTATGAAAAACTACGAAATAAGGAAGAAGGCTGTACTAATGGTAGATTGTGTCTCTGACAAGACAGGATGAAGACTGATAGCAGTTAGCTTTTAGCCCCAAGATGTCACTACGTTGTCCCTCTAACTTGGACAGACCATTGACCGATTACATTCTCTCTTACGTTATTAGCATATCAAAAATATACTTCCAGACCTGTCAGTAGCACTCAAAAGACTTTGGAGTTGTATTAATGCTGAAACTTCACAAACACTTTACTTCACCTCCTACTGATCATTCAAAACCTCTAGAAGATTACATTGAAAACTTTAATACGGCAATTTCAAATTATTTAGATATTTGCGCCCTTTTGAAAGCTAGTAAATTAGTTAGAGGCTCGCTCTATGGTACTCCAATGATTTAAGACTAGCATAAGGGAAATGTGAAATGCTTGTACATAACTGGTGGCCCTCAAAAAATGCAACACATCGCCAAATCTACAAAGAGGAACTGAAAAAATATTACAAGGCATTAAGGAGAGCTAAGGATTACTTCATCAGGAGACTGGAAGAGACTAGCAGTTCGTCAAAAGATCTGTTTAAAATTGTAAAAGAGCTTGCCCAGCCCAATTGCATCTCCCAAACAATCACTCCCACAGAAGGTCACTGTGAGGAAATTGGAAAGATTTTTAATGATAAAATTGAGAACATCTACTGGCCATTTTATACTCAACCTTCCCTGGATGAGCTCTGTGGGAACAATTGGGCCCACATTTGGGTAGTGTAACCCATTTGGGTTCTTTTGAAAAAACCACGGAGGAACTAGTGACGGAACTAATGTCAGAGGTCAAGTCAGGATCACCTCTAGACCCCTGCCCTCATTTTATATATTCTAAACTAACTGCTATACTAAACCTCCTTTTTTACCCATGTTTTTAACCAATCCTTGGCAGAGGCAATATACCCAGATTCTTGAAAGCAGACGCTAATATTACCTTTGGCCAAGAAATCAGGAGTGGATGTTTCCTTGCTCACCAACTACTGATATATGAAAAATAAGCGAATGGGCAGCTAACTAACTTTTTAGAAAGTAGCAATCTGCTGGATTCCTCCCAAATGGGCTTTTGAGAGAGAAACAGCATTGAGACCACCCTTTTTGCTGTTTTGGATGTTTTCAGGTCAGCGGTTGATCAAGGCAATGCAGCGGCCTGATCCTACTTGACCTGTCTGCGGCTTTTTACACCGTCTCGCATAGCTGGTTGATCAGGAAACTCTATCAAATTGGACTCCATTCTTAAAGCCCTGCAGTGGTTTGCGTTGTTCTTAAAGAATAGAACTCAAACTGTCAAGCTGAGTACTATCAGATATCGATCCCCTCTATCCAAATGCGAAGTACCTCAAGGTTCCTCCTTGAGTTTGACTCTTTTTAACATTTACCTTTCCTTTCTAGCAAAGATTGTACGGACATGGGGCTTTAAGATCTGCTTGTATGCGGACGATACTCAGTTAGTCATCTCCATGGGGGAAAAACATGAAGAAACTCGAGGCAACCTGACCAACTGCCTCTCAGAACTTGCAGATTGAATGGCAGAGCATTGTCTTAAACTTAACGCTGAGAAATTTGAAAACCCACTATTCGGTGGTGCTCATCGAATATGGGACTCATCCTGGTGGCCTACCTCTCCAGGAGAAGAACCAATTCCCAAGAAATCGGCAAAAAATCTTGGAGTCATTATTGATGACTCACTCTTAATGCAGGAACAATTTATTGCAACGTACTGAAAATGCTATGGCATCCTCAAACTACTGAAACGGCTGTTCACGTGGTTATCGGTTGACTGGCGTAAAACAATAGTTCAGGCATTGATAAGCAGCAGACTGGATTATGGCAACGCCCTGTGTGTGGGAATGGTGGATTATCACTTCACTAGACTCCAGGTAATCCATGGCTGTCAAGCTGATCTGTAACATGGACAGATATAGCTCGGCTTCAGCCTGCCTGGCAACGCTACATTGGCTGCCAGTAAGGAAAAGAGCCAGCTTCAAGCTTCTTTGCCATACACACAGGTCACTATATAACACTGAGCCTGAAATTCTTGAAGATAAAGTGGAATTTTGCATTCCGGCACGTGAATTGAGATCACAAAGATTGGCGCTCATTAAGGCAAAACTGATAAAGTCAAAACAGGTGGCCATTCTTTTTCCCATCTGGCAGCAGTCCATTGGAATACTCTTCTTTTAGACATTCGCCTGACCGAGAACAATCTATGGTTTAGGAAAAAACTAAAAACTTGGATTTTCAAAGGATAAGTCTTTCTTACCAGTTTATTCTTAAATTCTTGCAGTCCTCACAGTTGAAAATATAGGGAGCTCTCTAAGCGCCATGCTATCCCTCAGGGTATTTGGGAACAGGGTTCTCAAGAAAAGTGAAGGAATCCTATTTGAAATTGAGGATGGGAATCTTACCAGTAAATCAGCACCTTCCACCTTGGGAACGTATAGAAACAGAAATAAACTGCAGAATCTGCGACGATTTTAAAGAGGACGTCCTGCATATACTGTGTAGCTGTAAAGCTCTAGACAAAGAGCGAAGACTTTTAATATGACCACTCTGGAACCAAAGATGGATACGAACATTTAGGCAAGCACTAAATGCCAGCTTTGAGGGAAACGACACTCAGTTAGCATGTAGACTGCTCCGTTTCATGAATATAGCAAAAACCAGGTTAAATGTAAATACTAATTGACGAATCGCTCATAGTAGGCCACAAACATAAGGTAGAAGTAGCTGCATAATCTTTAATTGCCACGTTCCAGCTAACGTTTTTTATGCAGACTACTTGTGCTGCTACTGCAGATTTGTTTTGTGCTTTAGGGTATAGAGAGCGGAGACCGACTTTGTTCAACAACTGTTAATTCGGAATGTTCAGGTTCTCTTATCGTGTTTTAAAACTTGCACAGTAATGAAATGTCACATGTATTTTAATAACTTTTAATCCAGTCTAATCGTAATTCATGCGTAGTTTCAACATTGACTGTTTTTTAATGTAGTTTTCCTACTGCAAAGATTTTAATTAATCATGCAATAAAGAATTTTGTATCTTTTTTATACCCCCAGGGTATGAGTTGCGCTATATAAATATAGTAAATAAACAAATAAATAAGATGTATGGCAAGTTTTCTGTTAACTAGAGAGTAACAATTCTTCTAAAGGGATTGTTGCCAGTCAGCATGAGGCTCTCAACACGGCTCACTGGTGCCTAGTGAGTTATTGTTCACCAGTGACTGACCTGTCTGAAAAGCCGTAGCTAAGAGTTAGAATTATGACTGGTGCTCCATTGAAAATCTGATGTAATATTGCTAATTTGTACAGATGCAATTAGAAATTGAGGTTATGGAGCAGGTCAATTTGCTCGATAAGGGATATGAGCATGCACAACACAAAAAATACCTTTTACAGGTTTTGGTGCCACAGGGAGTTAACGTTTCCTCAAGGTTCTACTGTGAAATATGGATCTCATCATCATATTGACATCCCCCGAAACATTCTGCAGAGCTTTACTACTGTCAAGGCTCCAACGATTATGCAGCACTGAGGAATACATTATGCAGGAAGGTTATCGAAATGATGCCGCAAAAACACAAATTATGCGGCACAATTGGGGGTTGGAGGCTATCATTTGTTGACAGATTGTTCTTATACAGCCTGGGTCTTGTTACCCACTATTTTCTTCTTTTGATATATGTGCTCTGGAGTGTGGACTCAATTCTGCCAAGATCTGTGTGGGTCACCTGCGAGGTCTGATTATTTCAGGTGCAAACATTGAATGCCAAATCTATTGTGCCCTTCTCTACATTTGTAGACTCTCTGTTTTATTTCTTAAAAGAAAATTTCTTGTTTAGTCTTTACAGTTGGGTCTCACTGTTTCCGTGAATTCATCTACAAGCATGCAAACCTCATTTTTTTTTTTGTTGAAACATTTTTTATTGTTTTCATAGCAACAACACAGTACAAACCCGCTTCCTCCACGGCCAAAGAATGTTTAGTACACATAAAGTTACCAGCCAACAACCGGGAGAATGAGCTTCCGGCCCATACCGGCCCTCCCCCCTCCCTCCCCACCCCATGTCAGTGTGCCTCCTGTCTTTCACCTCGCTCCCGATGTGCCCCTTCCCTGCCATAAATCAGACATGGGTACTCGCCCTCTACTAGGAATCCATGTCTTTCCCTTACACTTAGCCACAGCCTCGTTGCCAGCGATCACTACTACTCCCCTTCTACTCCCCATTCACCACCTCCTCCTGCCCGCCAGATGTGTCCCCCTCTACCCCATTGTCAGCCATCAGCCCCTGAAGTTCCACCACCAGCGCCTCCCACGCCCGGGCCGTCGCCAACGCCTTTTCGTCCACAAGCATGCAAACCTCATACTGTACCTCTTTCTGATAATATGCAAAAACCAACAAAGAAAAATGTCAAAAAAATGATTCAGCACAATCTCTGTGCCTGGAGTAATTCTACCACTAGTTCAGTACGATGTAGAAGCCAGCACATGCATATTGTGATATTTCTAAAGCTTGAACTAAGCTGGCTAGCAACAGGGCGCAGTATACCGGCATGTCTCTATTAGCGAGGGGGTGGGGGGGGGAGGGGACAGAGGGACAGAGGGAGGAGGAAGATCTTTCTTGAAAGATGAGTTTTCAGTTTCTTCCTAAATTGCAGGAGGGCTGCTGTCCTGAGGCCAGTGGGGATATTATTTCAGATTAGAGGGGCAAAGGATGAGAAGGCATGTTCATGTTTGCTTTCTCCTTCCTGCTGTGGTGCAGCTGATCTCGAAGATGATCCAGGCTTTCAGTGGGATCCATTGTTGTTCTTTCATTGCAAGGGTGAGGTCATGGTGGCTGTTTGTTTTTCAGTTTCTTGCACTGTGCTGTACTGCTGTGACCACGGGTGGTCCCTGTGATGCCACTGGGCAGAATGTTGCCTCCATCTAGGTGGGAGAGGAGGAGCATGAACTATCACTGTGAAGTCGACTCCTGGGATAGAAGGTTTCCAGACAGCTAGGCTTTTTGTTCTTCTAGTCAGTGTGTTAAGTGAGTGAGAGCTTCGAGTCAAGGATACCTCTGGCAGACTTGGCCTGTTCTGTCAGTTCAGATGTGATGTATCTTAGTGACCCATGACCGAATCAAATAATGTTTGCCATTGTTGGTAAACAGGAATAATTTGATCTTTGTAAGGTTTAGTCCATAATTGGATACATTCAAGACAAGCTTTCAATCTCTTCATGTATGGTCGAGGAGATTTTCAGATAGTGTTGGTTGCCATACAAGAAAATAAAATACTATTAAGGTTTATTCTACAATCTGCTCACATAATATGAGAGAGTAATTAAAGAACACATACAAGTACTGCTGAACTATTCAATAATGAGACACCATTTATTAAGTAGCTTTATAACTATTTGATTTCTGCTAAATAAGAAAGATGATTGGGTGTAATTATTGGAGACCAAATAAGCCAAAGCAGTTAGTTGTGCTTGAGAGGATTCATGCAACAAATGACTGCTCACGGTGTCAGGCTTGCGACTCAAACTGATGAGTACCCTTGGATTACTGCTTTTACAGAATCAGTCCCTATGCAGTGGAATTATCCGTCTACAGTCATTGTCAAGATGCCATTGTCCTCATTGCCATGTTCATTGCACTACTACATAAAGCATCATAACATAACAGTTTTTGTAACCCTTAAGTAGGTAGATCACCATAACATCACCCATATCAACATTGTGCCACTGCCTTTCTACTTCACGTCTTTCTTTTTTCTCTCTTTCTTGTTGTACCTCTACCTCACCAATCCCTAATCCATGCCCTTCTCTCTACAGCACTTTCAATCTACTCCTACCTCTGTCATTTCTGTACTCTTCTCTTCCTCATCTATCTTTCTTTCTACTCTCCTTCTGCATACTTTACATTACTTCTTCTACCTCACTTCCCCTCTTTACCTCTCGTTCTCTTCTCCCTCTCTTTCTGTATCTCAATGTACTTACCTCACCTCTAGGTCCACTCGTTCAAATTTGGTGCTTTTTATACCCTCCCTCTCTTTTTACCTTTCATTCCCCCTCTCTCTACCTTTCTGTCTGCCTTAGACGTCTCTTTACCTGTCTTTTCTATCCCTCAATTCTCATTTTGCCCTACTCTCTCCATCAGCACCTTGCATATCTATGTATTTATGTCCCTTCCTCATGTCTTTCTGTTTTGCCTCTCTCTGTACCTCATCCCTCTGCTTACCCTACCAATCTCTCAACATTGCGTTCTTCCTACCTCTAGCTTCTCTGTACCTCGCTCTGTAACCATACCCATTGCTCTACTTCTCTTTCACTCCCTACCTCTGTATGATTGTTTCTCGCTACCTCACCTTTCTTCCTTTACCATATGTCTCTCCCTATTTTACCGTCTGTTATGTCTCTCCCTACCTCAGCTATTTCTTTACCTCATCTCTATGTTTACCTCCATTGTCTATCTACTTTACCTTTCATGTTATACAATTCTCTTTACTTCTTTGCCCTTCTCTGGTCTCCTGCCCCCCCCCCCCTCCATATATTTTTCTGAGCAGAGTAGGTGATCACTGTCTAATCAAAGAAGTATACAAGTGGAAAGAGTATAGGAGGGACAAGGCAAGTGAAAATAATAAAATGGAAAATGATCAGGCTTCACACAAATATTTTGATGTTCAATGCTGCAGTGAAAATGCCAGTAATAGAGGTGGATCTAATTGTGTTTACAGGTGTTCAGTATTTAAAGTAAAATTTGAAACTCTATGTGCACATCTCTTATTTTAATATTGCACACTTGTCCACTAAACATCCACCAAAACACCCTTAGCTGCCTTTCCTACATTGAGAGGGGCAGTCTGGTTAGACACTAAATTCTCCATAAAATGTTGCAAGACAAAAAAAAAGTAGATCCAAGTGCAAGAAATGGCTTTACTAATGGTTGCTCAAGTAGTACCTGGCAGGAGGAGGGTGGGTGGCTTTAGCTTTTGGCTAATTTTGCATGTCTGTTTCTGGAAGTATTATTCAATATTGTATGTCATGCTGAGGGGCTGAATTAAATGAAAATGTGTAACAAATTTAAACTTTATTCCAAATAGGAGACTCCAAAATGTGTCCTGCCTGGTGCCTCAAAGATCCTTAAGATGGCACTGCTTCAATCTTCTGTACCCATCTGTGTCATTGTTTACCTTGCTGCCTCCATCTTTTCAGTCCTTTACCATTCATGTTAAATAGCACAGACAGTGGTCTGGCCAGAAACGTTGGAGTCAGAGCCAAGCCAATAGTTTTTTGCCTGCAAGAACCAGAGTATGCGCAGAGCCAGAGGCCCCTGGGCAGTTATACAGTTAACAGTCGCTTTCTAAGAATGCTATATATAAAAGCGCCCATCCGTAAATAAAGGATAGTACAAAGGTGATTTATTTTTCCACGTATAAAAATGTTTTTCTCAAGTCAGCTATCTTTTTGTATCAAAGTTTTGACACCTATGGAAAAAAGCTGCCCTTTCTCTGTCTACTCTTAACCAAAAATGCAGGCATTTGGCTCAAGTCATCATTTGCTTGCCCATCTTCATAAAACAGTTAGGCATGGCTTACAAACTGTATCTAAGCTCAGGTCCAGCGAAAGAGAGTTATTTGCTTTAAATCTCACAATTTAATCTGCGTCGGTTGTAAAGATGGAACAGTACTGTGTAGTGCCTGTGTGGTTAGTATATGTACTGGGTGTATGTATGCCTGAGAGGAATACATTACATGAGAGATATAGTGCTGTGCAGTGCATGTGCAGATAAAGCATGTGCTGAGCGTATGTGTGCTTGCGTGGAGTACCACACAAGAAGGGTTAAGTGTTGTGCAGCGAGCACATAGTGAGTGTGTGTGAAGGCAGTGCATGTGTTTTGAAATAACACTCCCTGGTGAAAGACAGAAATGCTTCAGTGTCGATAAATGTGCCTGACTGAGTGTGTGTGCTAAATGCATGTGTGCATGTAATGGTACAATGTATAGAAGTATTAGTACTGAACAGTGAGTGTACTGAGAGTAAACACTGAGTAAATGTGCTTGCAAGGGTGCCTTGTATGGCGGACCCTGGTTTCAATTTTGAGAAGCCCAGGCTTTCCTGGTGAAAACAAGAGGAGGAGTTATCTCCCCCAGACAGATTTGTGGATTGCTGCATTCATGTGAGCTGAGGGGGTGGCGGGGAGGGGGACACTGGAGGGAAAAGGAAGAAACTCCCTTTACGTTCCAAAAGACTGCTCTTTGATTCAGTGATAGATAACAAGGACGGGGCCTGGGCAAATCTCAGGAAGGGAGATGAGGCTGATAAGAGAATCATAAGGATAGGGCTGGATGCATCAAAAGGTTAAAATCACTGTGGCTGACATCCAGTTGTGAACTCTGGTCACTCTCGTGAATTATGTTGTGGACAATCAGCTTCAGAGTTATGCCTGCTGTGACAGATCTCTTTCATGAAGGACGATGAAAAGGAAAAGTGCCTACTTCAAAAGAAGCAGAACCCCAACATAATACTTCAAGGACCCAGACCCTAAATCACATTTGGTGTCTGGAAAAGGACTATAAGAAGGGAAGGTTGAGTCCCCAAAAATGTGTCATCTGCCAAGCAGCCAGACGGGCTGTGTGAAAAAGGGAAGCACTGCAAGACGTCTGCCTGTGACCAGGACTGTGAGTCAAGGCCTGCTAGTCTCACTGCTGGGTGAGGGGACATCACCCAGGGAAACCAAGACCGTCTGGCTAGGAGCACCAGCGCCTGCCTGCTTGCCAAGACCAGTGTGCCCTGTGAGGAAGAGGAGAGCGTTGGAGAGAGCGAGGTCTAGTGGGGAACCTTACTGTGAGGATTCCCTGTGCAAGATGTGAGTATTCAGCTGTGCACTGATGGGGCTGTAGCCCATGTGAAGGACTGTTTTCAGCGACTCCCGTATGGCATGAGATTGCCACCGTAGACTGAGCTATGTGTTCAGCACCGTGGGGTGACTCCCTATGCCAGAGGGGGCCACCGGTAAAGTACCATTTCAAGGCGTGCCAAGACTTGAGACTTGAGACTGTCTGGGCCAGGGCGCTGAGGCACCGCTACAACCCTGTATGTCAGGAGGAGCTGACAGTAGCAACATTCCTAAAGGATTCAGGCCGCCGCCTGAAGGAGAGACAGAGGCTATGACTCGTGGGTTGGACCTGCACTGCAAGGGAACTGTCCCAACTCACTGCAGATGCATCCTCACTGGCTCCAGCCAGCAGCACCTCTCAGGATAGATCCTGCACCACTGGGTGCTGCCATGAGGGTCAAGAGCAGGCTCACATCTCCGAACTGAGCAGGACTTGTGGGTGCTGTTGAAGCCACCCGCTGAATTGATGAACTCTTCCATGCTGGCTGAGCAGGTAAGACGTGAACCAAGCCATTTGAGCCCCGGGAATCGCAGCTAACGGTGCTGTGGCACCAAAAATACTTTTGACTGAATTTCTATAGAGTCAAAGGGAGAACTCTTGAGTATATCCTAATAGCTTGCATTCCTGAATGCGGCTACAACTGAATGGGGAATAACCGTGAACATGTGACAGGAAGGAGGGTGGGAGAGGGATTTGCCTGATAAATACTAGAACCTCGGCCTCAAGGGGGATTGTGTTGTTTCTTCTGAATGTTGTACGTCTTTGCATGTGTAGAGTTAGAAATATAATACTACTTTTCCTATAAAAGCAAGTATTTGGCTGGAAATGTATTTATTGTTTGTACCCTGTTCACTTTGAGGTATGAGTCATGTTCACTGACCTGTATCTACATCCCACCGAGGGAACCTTGACTGCTCAACCACAGCTACCACTGAGAGTCAAGTACAGAAGTGGTATTTAGCCCAGTTGCTCATGACCCATAGTAGGCCGGGCCCTGGGACATCAGGAGTAAACAGCCTCAACCACCACGGATGGGCCAGTAACTCCTGTGTGCAGTTGGGGCCCTCTTGAATGGGTTCCAACAGTTAGTACCTACTCTCTTGTCAGCCACCTTTATTTTATATTGTTCTCACTCAGGATCCTCTAGCATACCTGCTATTTCCACACCAAAGTACTTCACACCACACCTTGTCTGTCACACGCTATCTGTCAATGCAAGGCTCTCCAGTAGCCCCATATCATGTGTAACACATTCAGCCAAAGCTGTCTGCTCTTGTATGCCTAATACCGCACAATAAGTCCCAGAATACAGAGTACTATCCAAAAAGCCAGGAAAGACTGAAAAAGACACACTTGACAGGAATGTAAATGGCCTGACAAACTACATTGACACAACCCTCACTACCTTGAAAGGGACTCCTAACATCCAGCAATTGCCCAGCCTCTTCAACTTCTCAACAGCTCATTCATTCTTTAGTATTGTATTATATTATATAATTTATATAACCCTTAATAAACCCTAATGAGGCTGCAAAGTGATTCAATTCACTTCAGGTTCTTTCCTCCCTTTTGGACAGCATGATTGGTAACTTGTGCATTGAAGTTTGGCCTTATCGGAGGGGGTGAATTGGGAGGACAGATGCTTGCCCTACCTGGGCACTCTTATCTATCACGGACAGGAAGATATTCTTGAAGGTAACATTGGGAAGACCATCTGGGGAGCAAAGGCTAACTTTGAATTCTGGGGTTCCCTACCGCTCTCAGTAGCAGGCAGAGTGGCGCTGCTCAAAATGGTGACCCTCCCGCGGCTCCTATATCTCTTTGGGACCCTGCCGATCTGGATCCCGCGCCCTACTTCAAGCAGCTCCATGCAATGGTCACTGCTTTCCTGTGGGGGAAGGGTAGGCGCAGGGTAGTCCTCAGTACACTTATGCGCCCTCGAGCGGAGGGAGGTCTAGAGGTCTCAGACTATGAGACTTATTATTTAGCAGCCCAAGTCCAATGGCTCACACAATGGGTAGCGAGGGACACTAGAGGAGAGGAGGAACTCGGAGCAGTTTTGGGGCCCCTGATGGTGCTGTCCTGCATAGTACTGCGGCTCCCAATCGGTCCTATGTCCCTCACCCTAGAATTTGCCACAGCGCGGAAATTCTTGGAACAGGTATTTGCGGATGGCTTCTATTAAGAGCCCCAATGCGCCGGAAATACCATTACAGATGTGCAGGCCCTGCCACATGGGGGCAATTGGCAGAGGTTGGAAACTTGGGCGCAGCGGGGACTGACCACCATGGGAGACCTTTATGAGGAGGGAGCCATGATCCCGTTTGACGATCTACGGGCTCGCTACGACTTGCCTGGGGGGATTTCTTACAATACACGACCCTCACGAAGGCCATCAGTAAACATTGGGGTGGAGGATTAACAGAACCACCTACTTCTATGGGGTGCCATTGCTGGAGCAGAGTTTTCTGTTGAAAATTTATCGAGTTTTAAGCTCCAGTTTTGTCTATATGTTATGATTAAAATTACTAATTTAAAAACATTAATTAATAGTTCGTTTTGTTATAAGTCCAAATTAATCAACATTACTAATGAGAGAAACTATACGTGGGATGCATATATGTTACTCAATAATAATGTGCGGTTTTACTAAATGAGTGTCGCAAAGGTACTATTTGTTTTGTGTTTATGCTTTTTAAAATAACGTGTGCTAATGCTTCTTTGTGTTGCAGACGGCTAGATAAATACATGCACATAAGGGTGTTAGTGGGGAATAACACTGTATAATCATTATGATGTGGTAACGTTGTTTTGTGTTTCTTTTAATTAAGATGGTCCGTTTTGGCCTAAAACAAGATGGTTGCTATTTACAGCCTGCGCTCGAGTGATTGAATTTTTGACGAGAGGCCTTGCTGAACATGGTTGAAAATCACCTGACCACGGCCTCTGCCTGAGTAAAAGTTTCCGTGAGGACAGCAGCTCTGGGCATGATTCCAACTGTCCTTGGAGAGGGATAAAGCCACAATGAACAATGATCAGTCTGCGGTGGCTCTGCTATGATACCAAGGAAGAGCATTTATGAAAGTAACATTTGCAAACTCGAGCTTCCTTCTTCCGTGTTTTTTATTTTTGTGATTTTTCCTGAACGGAGGTTTTTCTAAATGTTGCAACATCCTTTCCTGCTCGTTCTGCTCAACGGACAACGGACGTTAAAAAGATTGTTTGTAACTTTAGTATGCTAATTTTTAGTATAAATATTGCTAGACTAGAGAGGGTCGTGGCTTCTTGCTTAGCATTTTCCCGATTTTGGCCACTTCTTCTTGAACCTATGCTGAGGACGGCAGCTCGAGAGACTTTACCGAGAGACCTGTCCTGACCCATTTAGCTAGAATAGGTAACTATGAGAATAATGATTTTGCTATTGATTGACTTTCATTTGAACTAATTTAGATAAAACAACCATTTGTTTGAATTCCAGTGTCGGGTGGTTATTTCTTTGTCATTTATTGAGTTACAGATGTATTTCCTATGTTTAAAATCATGACTCAGGACAATGTCTTTATGGTCCTATTGACCTCGTTTAGATGCAGATTGGTTTAGGTTTCTCCCCTATATTCAGTGTGGATAGAGTAACAGTGTGGATTTCAGTGTGATGGGCCCTAGCGTATGATGTGTGTATGTGCGTGTGACTGTAGGTTTACTCTGTCCGTGGAAGCAGGGAGATTTTATATGCGCCGATCTGCAGCAGTTTCCTGGTAGCAGTATGATGGTTAGATTATTGTCTTGATCTGATAAGATTGCTTGTACATTGTCTTTGATTCATTGATTTATTGATTTATGTTGGTATATGTACTAATACTATATGTTAAAGTCGTCGTGTAGAGTTTTATGTAGTGCTTCTGGAACTTGGGAGCTGGTGACAGTTCCGTAGTAGGGCAGACGGAAGTGAGTGCTGCTCTCAGGAAAAACAGGATTGTTGGAATTACCTGTATGTATGCAGGAAAAACGTGTGACAATTGAAGTTGCGCGTCGCATTGTCTGGGTTCGGAATCAGTGACATCGACGTGTGTTACTACTAGAGACATATTTCCGGTATAAAAGGAGTGCTATGGTAGTGAAGGTTATCTGTGAAACTCTGGTTTTAAGTCCCAGGGATCCGTAAGGTTCGCCGTTAAAGCTTATCGCTGGAGAGGTAATAGGTATTCTCTGAGCTTGACTGAAGGACTGGGCAGAGGTAAGCGCTGCTTGGTTAACGTGTGTTATAATTCTGTAGTGGGACAGAATGTTCGCTGTTCTCGGGAAAGGTAGGATTCTGTGTGCATGTGCTAAATTTTCTGGTATGAAAGTGCGTGAATGTATGAGCATTTAATTGATTGTAAGACTTTTAGGAGCAGTCTTAGAGGAAACAGTTAATTGATGCATGTTAGAAGGGCAGAGTAGAGGGATGTGCTACTGTGTCAACGAAAGTAATAATTCTGTAGTGGAGCAGGGGTAAGTGCTGTTCTAGAGAAAAGCGGGATTCTTGTGAGAAAGAATTTTCTTTACTATTCTGTGGTTAGCGAAGCAGACAATGGAGATGTTTATATGTTGTAACTAATACATTTTGTGAATTGATCTGGAACAAAGTTTACTGAGAAGACTTTTGTAAAGGAGGGTAAACGAGTGACAGGAGACGGAGCAGAAGCTGCAGTCAGCGACTGGTGACGTCATATAGACCGCGCTGTGATTGGATAGTGGATTAGAACAGTGCTCGCGCTAGGATTCGTGCGTTGGTGTGAGCCGCGCAGGGATTGGAAGGAGTATACTGTGACGTAAACGCTCCAGGATTGGTGCGTTGGTGTGAGTCGCGCTGTTATTGGAGAAAAGATCGTACAGTTGCGGAAGGGACTAGAGAATATTGGTAAACGTTAAAATGTATTACCAACCGGAGGAAAAGAAAAAGAAATCCTTGTTCGGTAAAATTAAAAAATGGTTTGACAAGGATAAGAACATTATAACTAGAGAAGGTGACCTCCGACTAGAACTCCTGCATCCTTCATGGTTGCGAAATATGGGTACCATACCTGTATATGGTTAGATAACTGGGTTAAGTATACTAAGGACGATGGTGTCTTAGCGTTCCCGGAACATGGTTCATTTAATTTGGCTGTGTTGAGAAATTTACGGGAAAAGATGATGTGTCTAGAGCCTAGACCAAGGCCGACACAGTTTGAGGCGTTGGTGGAATGGGAAGATGAGGTGCATGAGCGAGAAAAGCAGAGGAGTGGAGGCAATTACAGGCAGTTTTTTGGGAGGAAATATGATCGTGAAACTCATCATGATCGAATGAGAAGATGGCGAGATGCTAGTATGTCAGAGGGATTGTATCCTATGAGGACAGTTGAAGAGACGGAAGGAAGGAAGGGTACAGAAAAGGTACCTAATGCTGAATTAACAAGGTATAGGGCTAAAGATTATGAGGATGAGGTCTTGGATGACATGCTCTATAAGAGACCGCCTCCATATAGACCTGAACCAGAAGAGAGCACGCCAGTTGCTACTCCAATAAGAGATACTTTGCGAATTGTTAAAACTGAGGTTGTGACACCTGATCTGAAAAGTGGTAGCTCTTTCACGGAAAGGGAAAAAGAGAGAGAACAGGTGAGAGGGAATCAGATCAGTGATGAGAAAACAAGAGAATTAGCTAGAACGACATCTGAGCTGACTGAGAGAATTAGAGAGCTGACGAAAAATCTAGAGGCTGTTACAGTGCCTGTAACAATAGGTCCGGTTGTGCCTATCTTTGATAAACAAAGAATGGGTGAAAATGGTTTGACAGTTCCTTATGTTGGAAATGGTTTGGTTGGTTCTTGCACTTTGGAGGAATCAAGAATGAGAACGGGAGAAAATAATTTGAGACAGTTGAGACATGACACATGTGGTGGTGAGTTGAATGTGCAGCCTAATTCAGGATTGAATACTGGTTGTTTGGGAGGATCGATTTTGGAACCACAGAGGGTTACAGAGCAAGCGAGTACAGTGAAAAAGTCTACAGAAATAACAGCTGAGGATTTGAATGATTGGTTGAAGGTTCTTCAAAATTGATGTAGCTAGGTTGCGCATAGAATTGGAGGAGCTTATTGCAGGAACAATTCCTACAGATATACTGAAAAACCATCATGATGGAGAGTTGTTATTCATGTGCAAGAGTATCACCTGGAGGGCTAAGAGTACACATGACAGGTTGAGAGCCATAGCGAGTGAACAAGGAGTTGACATGGATAAGGTGAAAGCTTTGCAGAAGTCTTACAGGATGGATTTCACTGACAAGGATATTGAGAATCTGAATGGTGCTGGCAGGACAGGACAGATTAAGGAAATGATTGCCTTATTGCGAAAATGGGGTGATGTAGAAAAATGGAAGGATAGGTGGTACAAGAAAAGGGAAGATTCAGTGGACAGGACTTACTCAGCTTTTCCCATGAGAGAAAAGGAAAAAACAGTGGATGCTTATCCTATGAGAGAGATTCCTGGAGGAGGATATGTACATGTCCCATGGACTAGACAGGATATTTTGTCATTTACGAATGATTTCCCTCGACTGAGAGAAAAGCCCGTCGAGTGGTATAGGCAAGTGGACAGGTTTGTGAAATTGTCAAAAGTGCTGTGGATTGACCTGAATAGTCTGTTTGATATAATTGTTCCAGCAGACTTGTGGGCACAGTGTAAGATAGTTGTAGATTGGCCTGCAAAAGAGTATCCAAGAGATCCGAAAACAGGAGCACCAGATCCAGAGGTAATGAAGAAATATGAGCAGGTTATTGTGTTTCTGAAAAATAAGGTACCTCCGAAAGAAACAGACTGGGTTAAAATAGATCGAACACATCAGGAAGCGAAAGAATCAGTTCATGCTTTTTATGAAAGGCTGATACTGGCTTTTAAACAGTTTAGTGGAGATGAACACCTAGGTGACAAGGATTTGAGCCATTTTGTATACAGATTTGTACATGGCTTGAGACCTGAAATCAGTGAAAGAATACGAGAGCATACGGTTGATTGGCAGAGTAAAAAGATTGATGAGATCTTGAGACATGCAAAGTACTTCAGTGATGAAATTGAAGCAAAACAGAGGAAGTTGAAAGAGAAGGCAATGTGGGCACAGGTGAAGGTTGCTGAAAGACAAGAAGCACAATTGGTGGAACAAGCAAATAATCCAGGAAATAGGCCCAGATATGCAGGAAAAGGAAAGGGGAATTTAGAGGAAGCGAAGAAAAAGTTCCCTTGTCACAACTGTGGACAATTGGGGCATTGGAGATCCGAGTGTACCAATCCACCATTAGTTAGTAATGAGAATAAATCATTAAATCAACAGGTGCAGAACGAGGGGTGTAATCAACAGCAACAACAGCAGAAGGTTGCCAGACAGCAGAGCCAAGAGCCGAAACCGCCCTTGCCGCAGAATAGAGGGTCCTAAAAGTATAACCAGGACTCAGGATTCTACAATGATGAGCAGGTAAACAAACCGAGACGTTCAAACCCGGTACAACAGTACTGGTTAAAGAATGAGGGGAGTGAGTCTGAAGGGGACTATTGACGGTGCCGAAGAGAGGAGGAAGAGTGCATACTTGGTGCAACTCTAGAAATAGACCAGGCAGGACCATTTGTAGATGGGAAAATAAATGGGGAGAGTGTTACTTTTTTGGTAGACACAGGAGCGACGAGATCAACTGTCAGGTCAGCAGATGTTAGAAATCTTCCTCTCTCGGACGAAGCAATCCAAGTGGTTGGTGTAGCAAATACACAGATTAAGACTCGTCTTACTGAACCAGTAAGGGTAAGAATAGGGAAATTTTCAGACATGCATAGGTTCGTAGTCTGTGACACTAGTCCAGTGAACTTGTTAGGTAGGGACCTATTGTGCAAGATGAATTGTACAATTTTCTGTACTCCAGATGGAATAGCTTTTGAGACACCAGATGAGGATGTTTTGTACCGGATGACTCTAGATAATAGGGAGAGTGAAAATGTTGGTACATATGCTGTGTTTAATCCAGACGATTTGCCTCAAGAGTTGAGACACACAGTAAAAACAGCAGTTTGGGATTTTACTGGAGAAGATGTGGGATTGATGAATAATGTTGATCCAGTAAAGATTTCAGTGAAAGAGGGAATTGCATATCCTAATATTCCTCAGTACAGATTGACACCAGAAATAATTGAAGGAATAACTACTATAATTGATAAAATGATTCAGCAAGGTGTTTTGAGAGAGATACTGAGTAGCCCGTGTAATTCACCGATAATGGGGCTGAAGAAACCTAATGGAAAATTCAGGATTGTACAAGATTTGAGAAAGGTTAACAAAATTGTGGTGGCATGTTGTCCCATTGTGCCAAATCCTTCAGTGATTTTGTATCAGATTCCTCATGATGCTGAGTGGTACACGGTAATTGATTTGTGTCATGCTTTCTTTTCAATTCCATTACATCATGACAGCCAGCCAATTTTTGCATTCCGGTTTGGCCAGCGTATTTTAGCATGGTGTCGTATCCCACAGGGGTATACGGAGAGTCCATCGATATTTAATCAGTTATTGAAAAAATCATTAGAGAGTTTGATCATGCCTGAAAGCTCAGTACTAGTACAGTACATCGATGACCTACTTGTGGCATCAAAGACACGTGAAGCTTGTGAAGTAGATACCATAGCTTTACTGAATCATCTGGCAGATGGAGGGTTAAAGGTATCTCCAGCCAAATTGCAATTTTGCAAGAAAGAGGTGCATTATCTTGGACACAATATTGAAAAAGGTCTGCGAAAAGTGACCGATGACAGGATCAAAATTATCAGAGGAATGAGAGCCCCGATGACCCAGAGAGAAGTGAGAATGTTTCTGGGAATGGTGGGTTATTGTCGTCAGTGGATAAGTAATTTCTCACTGATAGCAAAGCCATTGATTAAATTGACCAAAAGTGAGGTGAGAGATCCATTGGAACTGGATGCGGAACAAATGGCTGCATTTGAGGAGTTAAAGAGCAGAATGTGTGAAGCCCCTGCTTTGGGAATGCCTGACTATGAGAAAGAGTTTGAGTTGTACTGCAGTGAGAGAAATGGATGTGCACTTTCAGTGTTAATCCAGAAACATGGACAGCTGAGGAGGCCTATTGCGTACTTCTCATCAACACTTGACCCTGTAGCTGTGGGTTTGCCAGGTTGCCTGAAAGCAGTAGCTGCTACATGCAGAAGTTTGGAACAGAGTGAGGGTATAATAATGGGATATCCTGTAAGGGTATTCGTACCTCATGATGTGGCAATTCTTTTGACGAGAAGCAGGACTCAATATATGTCACATAGTCGGTTGACTAAATATGAGAAAATCATTCTGGGAGCATCAAATGTGACTCTTGAGAGATGTGTGAATGTGAATCCAGCAACACTGTTGCCAGATGCTGAAAATGTGAATGTGGGAGATGATGTTGATCATGATTGTTTGGATGTGCTTGATTACTGCACAAAACCTAGACCAGACATAAGAGATTTACCACTGCCTGAAAGTGATCATGTGCTGTTTGTGGATGGATCATGTCTGAGAACAGATGATGGTGTGCTGAGTGCAGCATATGCAGTGTGCAAGGTTTCAGAAGTTATGGAAGCTTCGCCTTTGAAAGGAGTGAGATCTGCTCAAGTGGCTGAATTGGTGGCATTGACGAAAGCTTGCAAGATTGGGAAAAATCTGAGGGTGACTGTGATGACTGATAGTCAGTATGGATTTGGAGTCGTTCATGATTTTGGCCAGCTTTGGCTACAGAGAGGTTTCTTGACGTCGAGTGGGACTCCAATAAAGAATGCTGAAGTGATTGGGAAGTTGCTTGAGGCGATACAGCTGCCTAGAGAACTAGCAGTTGTAAAATGTGCTGCTCATGGACAAGGAGATGATTTTGTTACTCTTGGTAATCGTTTTGCCAATGACATAGCACAGTATTGTGCAAAGAACAATCATTCGATCAATAGGGCACGAGAAAAGGAAATGTCTTTTTATTCTGTGATGTTTACTAATGTCCTAGAAACGTGGGATGAGGTGAAACAGTTGCAGGATGAAGCAGGTGATGAGGAAATTAGAGATTGGATCAAGGCAGGTTGTGCCCCAAGAGAGACAGATCATGTTTGGATCTATAGAGATGGTAGACCAGTCATGCCCAATTCCATGTTGTCGACAATGGCAAGAATGTATCATGGTCAGGGATATCTGGGAAGGGATGCGATGATTAGGTCGTTCAAACAAACCTGGTACAATGCAAAGTTTAGGCTAATTGCAGAGAGCATCTGTCAGAGATGTTTGATATGTCAGCAATTCAATACTGGAAAAAAAACTGTGGTGAGTCTAGGAACAATAGGCAGAGAAGGAGGTCCTTTTACCAGAATGCAAATAGATTTCATTGAAATGCCCCAAGTGAACAGATTGAGGTATGTTCTAGTGGTAGTCTGTTTGTTCTCAAGATGTGTGGAGGCCTATCGGACTAGGAGAAATGATGGAATAACAGTAGCAAAGTTACTGTTAAGAGAGTTGATTCCTAGGTACGGGTTCCCAGTGACCATTGAGTCTGACAGAGGTGGACACTTCTACCATGAGCTCATGGGTTTAATTTGTGAAGCATTGAGTATACAGCAGAAGCTACATTGTGCATACAGACCAGAGGCTTCTGGAGTCGTTGAACAGATGAATGGCACAATTAAAAACCGAATTGGTAAGATGTGTTTAGCCACTGGAATGAAATGGCCTGATGTCTTGCCTCTAGTGCTTATGACTATTAGGTCTACTCCAGATAGAACCACAGGTTTGAGTCCGCACGAGATATTAATGGGACGTGCGATGAGACATGCTTTCGTACCTGTCAACAAGTTGATGACAATAACTGATGACATGATTTTGGATTACTGTAAAGGCCTGGCTGACGCAGTTCATTCTGTGTTTCACCAGGTTGGAGGAGACGCTACCACACTTGAGAAGAAGCAAGCCCATGATCTAAGTCCAGGGGACTGGGTGAGGATTAAGGTGCACAGAAGAAGAAATTGCTTGGTTCCAAGGTGGGGAAGGCCAAGACAAGTCATTCTGACTACGACAACTGCAGTAAAGTGTGCTGGTGTGAAAAACTGGGTTCATGCGAGTCATACTCTGAGAGTTCCAAATCCAAAGGATGGGACTGGTAAGGAGTATTTTGAAGAGTCAGATTCCAGTGATGATCCAGACACTGAACCAGTGAGAAGAGGAAAGAATCCTGAAAGGGGTGAAGGAGAAAGAGAGTCAGGAGATTCTTTTTTCTTTCCAAGAGAGGCTTCAAGAGAAACATTGAGAGTCTCAGAAGAGAGATCAGATTCTGTAAGAGTGCCTGAAGTTCCAACGAGCAGTGGTGAAGAAAGAGTTGAAAGGAGCAATTCCACAGAGACTACTCCTGAATCAGATGAGGAGGTTGAAAATCCACTTGAGATTACGCCTGAAGAAACAGGGTCAGTAGAAGATAGAGAGGGACAGATTGCGGAAGACCCCCGAGGAGGTGTAGGGAACTCTTCTGATAAGCTAGGTGAAGGGACAAGTAGACAGCAAGAAGATTGCGTGTCGGAGACCCGAGGAGGGACAGAATTAGGGAAATCTCAATCGGTGGTAGAAAAGACTGTGGAGCGAAAGAAAACTGTTGAAGAACAAGAGGCAAAAGAGACAGAATCAGATGAAAGTGAGAATGAGAAATCAGAGGGTCGAGTTCTGAGGAAGAGAACTTGGATCGGAGAAAGGAATAATAAAGAAGTGAGACCAAAAAGGAGTGTAAGAGGAGACCTTTGGCCTAACAGGATAAAGAGGCTGAGGTATCGACTGACACGAGTGAATTCATGGAAAGCTGAACAAGTGAACGAGGTGTCGAGTCAAAATCAAGCGAAGGAAGAAGAACAGAAGAAATCAAGAGAACGAGAGGAGATTAAAAGAATTAGAAAACCCAACCAAAAGTACAGGTCACCGGAATGGACTTATGTGGCCTTGCCTGAAGGAGAAGAAGAAGAGGCAGAGAGTCAAGTCAATCCGGAGGGGATCTTGAGAAAAGTGGTTGAGGAGAAATCTGTTGGAATCCTGAAAGTTATCCTGACTGATATTGGAGAAGAGTCGGACGCACAGGATGTTGTTGAAGATCTGATACAATTTGATGTTGCTGAAGAAGAAGTGAAAAGTGATGAAAATCCAAACTGAGTAAACTGAAAGAGTCACTTGGAGAAAAGTGAAAAGGAGAAAACCTGAAATTAGCTGTTTGAATTAACCTAGAGTTTTAGAAACTCAGTAGTGGAGTAGAAGAGGCCAAGTCAAAAGACACTGCCGAAGTAGTAAAATGGCTAACACAGAGAATAATCAAAGTAGATGTGCCTTCTTGAAAAGATGGTGTAGAATGTGCTGCTGCTGTACTGGATTATTAATGCTATTATGGGGTGTGTTAGCTTTATTAGTTATTTTTAGGGTTACAGTGGACATCTTTGGAATACATCCTGAAAATGTGACTAATGTAGAGAAGAGTTCACAAAAAGTAGTTCCGACTAGAATTAGTAACATTTACATACATAAAGATAGGTCAATTAATGATTTTTCTAGCAATGTTTTTTCAAAGTTGTTGTACGAATACGTAAAAACAATGGAAGTTAGGGACTGCTACGTCTGTATGCAGTTACCTGCATCCGTTTCAGAGGGTGTTACTTATCACCATTTACCAGCTACGTATGGGATTTCATGTAGTGTGCTAAGTAGTGTTTTTTATTTGTTAAAGAAAATAGATTATGAGATGTCTAACAACGATAATATTTTTGGGCAATTACCTATGAACAAAAAACTGAATCCAGCTAAAGAAGCTAACATTTTTGGTGAGATTTTTATTGAGAAAGAAGAATTAACATTAGATTACATTTTTAGAAACAATTTAACTTGCAGTTTAAAAGAAGAGGAGAAGGCTTTCCTAAACATGGTAGAGGAAAGGAGAATGAGTATGCATGAAAAGGCAGAGAAATATAAAGTGAGTGAGACGATTTGGGATATCGAGATGGGAAAGGAGTTGAAGAATGGGGCTAGTCCAACTTTAGCTTTAGATGCACCACAGAAGGGTAAACTATGCATTACCAGAAGGAGATCCCAATATGATACTTATTTTATTGGGACTAGTGAGTGCCATGATACATACTTCATTGCAACAGGATGGGGTTTTAAGGGTGGAGAAGATCCAGTTTTTCCGGGAGTATATTATGTTTGTGGGAACAAGGCTTATTACAAGTTGCCTGACCATTGGTATGGCACGTGTTATGTGGGCCTGGTCTTTCCAAAGATTTTCCATATAGATAGGATAGAAGATGTAGAACACATTAATCTACTAACACGTTTTAAGAGAGAAACTTGGTCAGAAATAGTAGGTGATATCTTTGGAGCTTTAATTCCAGCAGTGGGAATTTCTTTAAATGCATATGGAATTAGGAAACTGTCAACAGTGGTGGATCGCTTATCGACAAGTACCGCTGGAGGGTTTCTTTTGGTAAATACGGAGATGATTGCCGTACGTGCCATGTCTATGCAAAATCGACTTGCCCTTGATATTCTATTGGCCAAGGAGGGTGGAGTCTGTGGAATGCTGAAAGTTCAACATTGTTGCACTTACATTCCTGATGAAAGCAAAGATCTAAAAGTCTATATCAAAAATATTACTGATTTGCATGAAGAATTAGTACCACTGGAAGCTGAAAGTATCTGGACTAAAATAGCAAATAAGATAATTGCTGTTAAGTGTTTTATTGCTAAAATAGGTAGTATCTTTATTGGTAAAATATTATTTCCTTTGACATGTGTGATTGTTGCTTTATTGATACTAAGATTGTTGTGTTTGTGTTGTAAAAACAGGGGAGGGGAAAAGAGGAACATTGGGCAAAATACTACAAGGAAACAAAAGAGGTCAAAAAGAGACCCACAAGAAATAGAATTAGAAGAAATGAGGGAGAGTGTTTATTTGGAGACGAAGAGAGATGATGAGAGAGAGACTGGTGTTTAATGTTGTGTTATAAAAGACATTTTCGATTTCTCCTAAATTGGGACTAAAATTTTGACTAAGTTTTTTTTGGGTTGGTTTTTGTGGTGATAAGATATCACCAAAGGGGGGATTGCTGGAGCAGAGTTTTCTGTTGAAAATTTATCGAGTTTTAAGCTCCAGTTTTGTCTATATGTTATGATTAAAATTACTAATTTAAAAACATTAATTAATAGTTCGTTTTGTTATAGGTCCAAATTAATCAACATTACTAATGAGAGAAACTATACGTGGGATGCATATATGTTGCTCAATAATAATGTGCGGTTTTACTAAATGAGTGTCGCAAAGGTACTATTTGTTTTGTGTTTATGCTTTTTAAAATAACGTGTGCTAATGCTTCTTTGTGTTGCAGACGGCTAGATAAATACATACACATAAGGGTGTTAGTGGGGAATAACACTGTATAATCATTATGATGTGGTAACGTTGTTTTGTGTTTCTTTTAATTAAGATGGTCCGTTTTGGCCTAAAACAAGATGGTTTCTATTTACAGCCTGCGCTCGAGTGATTGAATTTTTGACGAGAGGCCTTGCTGAACATGGTTGAAAATCACCTGACCACGGCCTCTGCCTGAGTAAAAGTTTCCATGAGTACAGCAGCTCTAGGGGCCTGGCTTGGCAGCCGACGGGCATGGACGCGTGAGCAACGAGCTCCGCATCCAGCCCAGCAATTGATCCTGTACCGAGTGTCCCCCTGGCGGTTTGACGCTCCCAGAGGGCTCCCCCTGCCACCTCGGGACCCCTGGAGCAGTCGGACGGGGTGGATCGCAGCGCAGAGGGCTGACGCGGCGACAGAGAAGCGACGGAGGCGGGCGGCCGCCGGCCATCTTGGGCGGCCTCTGAGAGGACGGGAAGCAGCGGTCCACAGTGCTGGAGGAGCGGCCGGAAGTGAGGCTGCATCGGCCGCGGGCACCGGAAGTGCCGGCCTGGCCCTGCTGATCGGAGGGTGGCTACAGGGATCGCCCTCCATGCGGAGCCCGGGGCTGGGATGCCCGCAATAGAGTGACCTAGCGGCGGTGGCTGAGCTGCAGGGAAGCGGCGACACGGCGGCCAGCACTGGGCTTGTGTCGGTAGAGGAGGGCCTAGACCTGGAGCGCCCGCAGTGAGACGCCACGTGTTTCGTGGACCAACGAGGTGGGTGACCGGCGCAGCGACCCCTTGGAGGTGGCGGCTTGACTGGCCACAGGTGGCGGACGTGAGGACCTGGCCTCCGGGTGGTGCGACGGTCCCGGCGTCCCTCGGAGGACAACGGAGAGGGTCGGACGAGGCCCCCGGACACAGCAGCTCTAGAGAGGGCTAGAGGCCCCCCCCGTCGAGGCGCCCGGTGAGAAGCAGGAGGGCGCTGGTTCCTTTGTGGACCGAAGGCACGGTGGAGCAGGCCCCTGAGGCCGGTGAGGGGGCGCACTGCCCGCAGATCTGGTGAGCGGGCCTGGAGGCCGTTTGGGGAGGGCCTCCCTGACGCACCGCCTGGCCGGTAGAATGGGCAAGCCGCGACTCAAGCCGGGAGGGAATCCGGTGGAATCGGCGGGGGACCCTACCGATGGCTGCAAGGGTGGCACTGGCGCCGACTCTGCGGCGGGCCTACAGCAGCGACAGCTCGACCAAATCTTACAGGCCATAGCGGACACAAAAACGGCGCTGCAAAATGATATCGCCCAGGTATCCTCGGACCTGGGACTGCTCCGGGCGGACCACAGGAAGTTGGTGGACAGGGTCAAGACCACGGAGGACAGGATGGACCTGGTGGAGCCAGCGCAGAAGGTATTGGAGGATCAGACAGCGGATCTCCTGCGGCGGGTGGTGACTCTGGAAAAGAGGGCCGAGGACGCTGAAGGGCGCAACCGCCGCAATAACATTCGCGTAGTCGGGCTGCCGGAAAAGATCGAAGGGGGAGATATGCTAACCTACCTGGAGACCTGACTGCAAGAGGTGGTGGCGCCCGAGGGACTTACGCGGTTCTTTACTTTGGAGAGGGCGCATAGGGTTCCGGCCCGTCCCCCGGACCCGGGCCGGCCGCGCCGGCCGCCCCGACCGGTGGTGGCCCGCCTGCTGCATTACAAGGACCGGGACATTATCCTTCAGAGGGCCAGAACTTCGGGACCCTACCAGGTGGAGAACGCTCGGGTCTCTATTTACCCGGATTACCCCATGGAGGTTCAGCGTAGACGTACCTCATTCCTGGCGGTGAAGAGAACACTGCGGGAAGAGGGGCTGCAATACTCTTTGTTGTTCCTGGCCCGTCTCCGAGTGGTGATGGATGGGGCGGCTTTCTTCTTCACTGACCCCGCGGCAGCCTGGAGTTGGCTGGAGTCGGCCAGGCCCCGAGCGGCGGCGCATGCAGCTGGGGAGGGGCCGCAGGGTACCCCAACGAAGGCCCGTCGCAACAGACGCAACAGGGTGAGGACAGCGGGGGCCCGATCACCGGGTGCATCCCAGACGGCTCTGGAGAGGCGAGCTGCGCTGCGGGCGGTCTCTGTGATTTCCGGGGCCACGGCCTCCCAGCCCAGCGAGGATTCGGGCTCTAGGAAGGGCACGGAGGACTCCCATTCGGACGGCGCTATCGACGAAGCGGAGGTGCTGCCAGATGTTACCCCGGGGACGGCGGATGGACTGTTGGACGCTTGAAGGTTTGGGGAGTGCTCGGGCCATGAACTGAGGGACTTGGGCAGGGAGGACTGGGTACATGTGGAGAGGGACGTTGATTCGGGCTTGATGGGGCTAAGGGAGAGCCGGGTACCAGGTGGTGCCCATGGATGGAGGTTCTGGAGAGTCTTGGGGGCCCCGGGGGTGGGGGTGGGGGAGCCTGCGGGGGGTGGACCGCTGGGGGGGATTGACATTGACGGAGAATGGGCATGGATGCTTTGGGGAGGACTGCCGTCAAACCCGTCAGGCGTAGAGCCACCACCTCAACCTCACGGACATAGTGAGACTCTGGTGGCTACCAGAGTATTTGGTTTCTGTTTGGGGGAATATTTGGATGGGTGACTGTGGTTTAGAGCCTGTTCTGGGGAGGGGTGGGGAATCGGGGAGTTGGAGTGTTTTAGGGTTTCAGGGGGTTGTCAGTGTGCCTTGGAGGGGTGGGAAGGGATGGTTGGTTCGACGATGGGATGGGGACCCCCCCTGAATTGAGAATTGTGACTTGGAATGTGAGGGGGCTCACCTCTATGGTGAAGAGACATAAAATCCATGCCTACTTAGTGCGGAGAGGGGTTCAGGTAGCCTTCCTTCAAGAGACCCACTTGGATAGAGAGGAGGGGAAGGCACTGCAGAGGCGCTGGCGGGGTCAATTGTACTACACCACCTTTTCGAGGTTTGCCCGGGGGGCTCTGATCTGGGTGAGAGCGGGTGTCCCTTTCCAACCCCTGATGACATTGGTAGACCCAGAGGGCAGGTTCGTAGCAGTGCAGGGGCGGCTGGATGGAAGGGATTTGAGCATGTGTAGTGTATATGCCCCTAATATGGACCAGGCGGCGTTTTTCTCCAGGCTGTCGGGGCAGCTGGCGGCGTATTTGACGGGGCCGGTGGTGCTGGGAGGGGACTTTAATTCGGTGACAGATGTGGAGTTGGATAGGTCCCACCCTCCCCTGGCACAGTCGGCGGTGCGACGGGTGGCCAATACTCGACGTAGCTGGCAGGACACCTGGGGTCTGGTAGACACTTGGCGTACTCATCACCCGCTGGACAGGGATTACTCCTTCTATTCTGCCCCCCATGAGCTGTATGTCAGATTAGATGGTATACTGTGTTCTCCGGACGTCCACTCGCTGATGCGACATAGTGAATATTTAGCGAAGACTCTCTCGGACCATAACCCCTGTATGGGGGTGCTGCAGGGGTCCAGGCAGCGGCAAGTTATTCCCACGTGGCGTCTTAACCCTCTGCTTCTGGAGGACCCGGTCTTCCGGGCTGAGGTTAGCGACTGCTTAACACAATATTTCGAGCGAAACTCGGGTACGACGGCAAGCCGGGCGACGGAATGGGACGCGCTCAAGGCGGTTGTTCGGGGGGTTTGTATCTCGTCCACAACCGGAGTAAGGAAGTCGCTATTGAAGGAGGTAGATGGGGCGGAGGCTCTGCTGCGGGCGGCGGAACGGGCGCATCAGACGGGAGGTGGTGAGTTGGCTGCGGTTGCTGAGGCGCGCGAGGGTGTGGCAGTGCAGGTGGAGAAGCTCCGCTGCTTTGACCATAAAAGCTACCTAATGCGAGCGCACGCGGAGCGCGATAAGGTGGGATCCCTTTTGGTGTGGTTGGCGAACCCGGCGGCCCGGGGGGAGCCGATACTTTCCCTGGCCGAAGCGGGGAGAGCCCCGGTTTACTCCCAGAAGGGGATAAATCAGCAGTTTGCCGGATACTACGCTGGGCTATACGATAGCACCATGGAGGGGGAGCCTGAGGGCCTAGCGAACTTCTTGCTGGAGGCCCGCCTACCTCGACTGGACCCGGAGATTGGGAAAGAACTTGGCGGTGCCATATCGCTGGGCGAAATTCGTGCGGCGATTAGACACATGGCACGTCGGAAAACCCCGGGGGCAGATGGGTTGCCTGTCGAGTTCTATGCGGCGTTTCCGGATCTGTTGGCCCTGCAGCTGCAGGCCCTCTACAGCGAAGCCTGGCGACGTGGGTGCTTACCCGCCTCTGCTCGGGAGGCGATTGTGATACCCTTATTAAAGCCCGGAGGGAAGGCCGACGCGCGCACGGCGTATCGGCCGCTTTCCATGTTGACGGTGGACTATAAGATATTGAGTAAGGTACTGGCGTCGCGCCTTTTGGGTCATATGGCCGCCTTAATCCACCCGGATCAGGCGGGCTTTATTCCTCGACGCAGCACTGCCACTTCCGTGCGAAGGTTAATGCGAGTGATGGAACTGGACCGGGAGGTCTTCCCGGAGGCCTGCACGCTGTCGGTCGACATAGAAAAGGCCTTCGATAGTGTGGAATGGCCTTATTTGTATCGAGTGTTGCGGGAGTTCGGCCTGGGGGAGGACTTTGTGCGCTGGACCACGTTGCTTTATAGCGAGGCTACGGCCCGAGTGAAGACGGGGGTCACCATATCGGCCTCCTACCATGTCCGGAGGCGGACGAGACAGGGGTGTTCCCTCTCCCCCCTGCTGTTTGCGCTGGCCATTGAACCATTGGCGGCTCATGCCCGACGAGGGGGTGCGTATGTAGGGGTTTCCTTGCGGGAGGATACGCATTATATCTCCCTCTATGCGGACGATCTGCTGATGTTCTTGGCAGATGCGGCGGGTGCACTGGAGGGAGCGGTTGCCCTTTTGGAGGTGTTTGGTCGGCTGTCTGGGCTTAAAGTCAACTGGCGTAAAACATGTTTGTTCCCGTTGTCGCGAGGGGGACAGCCCCCGCAGGCGTTGGGTCATATCCGCTGGGAGGGCAGCTGTCTCCGTTATCTGGGGGTTAACATTTACCATACCCAGGCTGATTTGCTGGAAGGGAATGTGGGTAGAGCGCTTCGAGGCCTAAGGAGTAGTATGGGGTTTTGGAAAACGCTCCCGCTCTCGTGTGCTGGGAGGGTGGCGCTGCTGAAAATGGTGGCGCTGCCGCGGCTCCTTTACTATTTTCGCACCCTTCCAATATGGATCCCGGCGTCGTTCTTTGCGACGCTGCGGGTATTAACCACGAGCTTCGTTTGGGGTTCGTGAAGGCGTCGAGTGGCGCTGACCACCTTGCGGAGGCCACGGGCGGAGGGGGGCCTGGCGGCTCCGGATTTCGAATGGTACTATCTGGCGGCCCAGCTTCAGTGGCTCACGCAGGCGGTGGCCAGGGAGTACAGGGGCCCGGAAGGCCCCCAGGGCAGACTAATCCCGCGCCACGTGCTGGCCTTTATAGTCCTCCACCAGAGGTTGGACCTCGCCCAGCTCACCATGGAGGAACGTACCCTCCGGTTATGCTGGAACAGATGCCAAAGAAGGGCTGCCATAGTTCACCCCTATGCCCCGGAGATCCCCCTGGGGATGTGTACGGCGTTCCCGCATGGAGGAGATTGGTCGGGATTAGCGGTCTGGGAGGAACTGGGGGTACAGATGGTGGGGGACTTATTTAGAGAGGGAGTACTGCTGCCTTTCCAAGACTTGCAGGACTCTTATGGGCTTCCGCGGGGGGACTTCCTGCTTCATGCGGCCTTGGTGGCGAGCCTCCAGAGGCATTGGAACGTGGGGCTGTCGGAGCCCCCGACTGCCGCGGGTTGCCAATATGTAGTGATGGCGGCGGGGACGGCTAAGGCCATCACATGCCTTTATCGCCGGCTATCGACGGAGAGCCTCCTCCCCTTGGGCGCCCTGAGGGAAAAGTGGGAGGCGGACCTAGGGAAAGAGATCCCTGAGTCTACATGGTCCACACTGGTGCGAAGGGCATGGAAGGGGACGAGGAATGCCAGGTTCCAGTTAGTCCAGTTTTTCACGTTACACAGAGCATACCTGACGCCGGCCAAGATACTGCAATATTTCGGGGGAGTGCACTCTCAGTGCCCGCGGTGCGGGGTGGACGGTGCAGACTTTCGACACATGTTTTGGTCCTGTAGGCAGTTGGGTGACTACTGGGAAGCGGTGGTAGATTGCTTGAACCAGGTCATGGATCGCTCCATTGTTCCGGAGATGGGGACCTGCTTGCTGCTTTGGTTCCCCCACACTCGTCGCACGAAGGTCACTAGCAAATTTTATGATCTAGGGCTGATAATGGCCAAGAGGGAATTGACTCTGCACTGGAAATCCCGGGGGGGACCCAACTTCCTGCGCTGGAGATCGGCACTGGCGCGTTGGGCGGGGGCTGAGGGCACGCTCAGGGTGCAACTGGCCCTCCGGCGAGATGACGAAAAAGCGCTAGCGACGGCCCGGGCATGGGAAGCGTTGGTGGTAGAGCTCCAGGGGTTGATGTCCGAGTCGGGGGAGGAGGGGAGTGGGTCTGATAGGGAAGTGGTAGTAGGGAGCGGGGAGTAGTCGAGGCGAGACGGCGGGCCCTGACCGCCTACACTTTGGGCTGGGCTAGCGGGAAGGTCCTGTTGGTTTAGGGAGAGGCTGGGCCCCTGTATTGCATTGACCAGGGGGAGGGGACACGTCGAGAGTGGGACCGGGGTAGAAGATGGGGGCACACTGACAGAGGGAGGGGGAGGGGGGGGAAGGGACCGGGTGGGAAGGTTGAGCGGAGATGCCGGTATATGTGGGGTATGTCCTGAATGGGCGGGGATTGAGAGTTGATTGTTGTATTGATGTGTTGGAAAACAATAAAAAATGTTTCAACAAAAAAAAAATGAGGACAGCAGCTCTGGGCATGATTCCAACTGTCCTTGGAGAGGGATAAAGCCACAATGAACAATGATCAGTCTGCGGTGGCTCTGCTATGATACCAAGGAAGAGCATTTATGAAAGTAACATTTGCAAACTCGAGCTTCCTTCTTCCGTGTTTTTTATTTTTGTGATTTTTCCTGAACGGAGGTTTTTCTAAATGTTGCAACATCCTTTCCTGCTCGTTCTGCTCAACGGACAACGGACGTTAAAAAGATTGTTTGTAACTTTAGTATGCTAATTTTTAGTATAAATATTGCTAGACTAGAGAGGGTCGTGGCTTCTTGCTTAGCATTTTCCCGATTTTGGCCACTTCTTCTTGAACCTATGCTGAGGACGGCAGCTCGAGAGACTTTACCGAGAGACCTGTCCTGACCCATTTAGCTAGAATAGGTAACTATGGGAATAATGATTTTGCTATTGATTGACTTTCATTTGAACTAATTTAGATAAAACAACCATTTGTTTGAATTCCAGTGTCGGGTGGTTATTTCTTTGTCATTTATTGAGTTACAGATGTATTTCCTATGTTTAAAATCATGACTCAGGACAATGTCTTTATGGTCCTATTGACCTCGTTTAGATGCAGATTGGTTTAGGTTTCTCTCCTATATTCAGTGTGGATAGAGTAACACTGTGGATTTCAGTGTGATGGGCCCTAGCGTATGATGTGTGTATGTGCGTGTGACTGTAGGTTTACTCTGTCCGTGGAAGCAGGGAGATTTTATATACGCCGATCTGCAGCACCAGTATGTGGTGATGGCAGCGGGCACCTTTAAAGCGGTGACGTGTCTCTACAGACGCATGACACTTGAATCCCTATCCCCCCTGACTGCCCTGAAGCTTAAGGGGGAAATGGATATAGGGGCAGCCATTCCGGACAAGACGTGGAGTAAACTTGTGGAGAGAACCTGGAAGAGCACGAGGAATACATTCTACACAGAGCATACCTTACCCCAGCAAAGATGCACGCATATTTCCCAGCCCAGCCAGCGTCCTGCCCGAGATGTAATGTAGACAGCGCAGATTTAAACATATGCTGTGGGACTGCCCGTTCCTTGATAGTTTATGGGAGGAGATAACAGCTTTACTTACAGACCTCACTGACCGGGACGTAGACCCATCCATGGCTCACTGTATCCTACATTGGTTTCCCCATACCTCAAAGAACAAAACCACTAGTAAATGTATAGATTTGGGCTTCCTAGTAGCCAAGAGAACCATCACCACTCATTGGAAAGCGCAGCAGGCCCCTAGTGTTGCTAAGTGGAAAGCGGACTTCCTGCAATGGTCTGAGTATGAGGGAGTGATTAGGTTACAAATTGCTAATTGCATGGGGAGTGAAAAGACAATGGAGATGGCGAGAGCCTGGGAAATGCTTGTCGTAGCTCTCAAATCCCCTGAAGATGATGCGGAGGTGGCAACTGTGAATGACCCTGTAGCAGTCATAGGCTAACGCATAGTCAGCTTTGCACCCACCTTGCTCTGTTTCTTCACAAATAGTAGTGGCGTTTGACATGCACGCCTGCTTTTACTCAGCTCCTCTCATTCCAATGTGTCGCCCTATTGCGACATTAGCTCTCCTGATCTTTCGTAGTCAGCACTTAAGTGACATGCCTAGGTGGGTGGGGAGGGAGGTGGGGTGGGAGGGTAGTTGGGGTTTGAATTTTCAAAGGTTCGACAATTACTTCTGCAAAGAACTCACACATGGGTTTTGTATGGGCAGTAGATATGGACAGTTTACGGAGCCATAGACATGTCCTCAATAACCTGTTTTGTCATGTATTTCTGACGCACAACTGGGGCATGTAACTGAACCCCCCTTTGTCCCTTTGTTCGTCATCTTGGTTTCCATCCTAGATCAATTGAAAATTAATAAAAATTGTTTAAAAAAAATAATAATTGAAGTTTGGCCTCATACTACGTTCTCCTCAACTCCTCCTGTTTCCGCTATTTGCCCTCTCCCGTCACTCCTCTCAAAACTAACTGGTTGCCTTTCAAGAAAGTGTATCTCTTAGTTTGTTTGCTACATAGAGCAGGCAGATGTGGTGAAATATGAAGTCTACTCTGCAGGCAAACTGCTTGTGAAAGGTTAAAGTAACGGATTCATAGAAAATCAGTCACAACCTTTCAGATGCAATTGCCTGGCTAGAGATATCACAATTTACCATGAGACAGCAAACATAACAAGGTAGGGTCTCTGAAGCCTTGTAACACCTATAAGTACTGTTTGTCGCAGATAATCACTGTACACTCATTTTCTGTCTGCTGAATTCAAGGGAGAGACTCCTTGCTATAAAGAAATCCAAAGGGAAGTGTCATGTAGATTATCAAGGGAGTTCCTCCTTTTATACCGCTCAAAATCATGTGCACTTATTTTCCATGTTTTTACTTAACATAGCATTGCTATTGTTTGGTAAGAGTGAAACAGTAAAAAACAAAGCAAAGAAATTGCAAACATTTGCCAGATTTCCTCCTGATTAGGAAGAGTTGGCAATAGTTCTTGCAACTCCATGATCCTTTGCTGATGGGAAAAAGCACACAAGATACAAATAATAGCGTAGTTATGCTATAGCACTTCCAAGCAGTAAAATTATCACTTTTGACCTGTAAGTATATAAATTGCAATTTTTTATACTTACCTTAATCCAGTGGTTGCCAAACTGTGTGCCATGGCTCCCTACCTAGCCAGGGGAGCCGCGCACCAAGCACTTTAATGTATTTAATGTTGAAGGGTCTGTTGGCTTCAGTTAAACTAATTTGACTTAAACGCATGATGGTGATGATTTGTAAGTGACATGCCTAAAGCTGTAAATGTAGTGCTAAATTGTTGGCATGTCGAGGGAGATGACCTCCATATTTCACTGGATCACCATGTTCCAACACTCCCAAAGTAAGCGGAAGATGCCTGATTTATTCTGTTAGACTCGTTAATAGTTTCGTTTTTTTCCAAATGCATTTTACACCAATGCAAGTTATCAGGAAAGTACAGTTGTCCTGTCTATTAAACACACTAAGTATTATTAAGTATTGACAGTTGTACTTGAATCATAGGTACTTCCAGTACACATTTCTTTCAATACACACACACATTTCCAGACCGGCCTGCTCTCTCCTTGAGCACAGAGAAGTAAAACACCATATACGGCATAATGCCAACATTTGGAAGCAAAGATGGACATTAAAAAAGAAAATTTAAAATCGGAGGAATTTATTTTACTTGCATTGATTTGGAGGCAATTTTAGGGAGGATACAGCAAAGATAAAGCTGTATGTGGTTTAAAAAATTGGGAGTCACCCTGCTGAGACACATGTGTTGGCACATATGACATGGGTGGAAATGGAAGTGCATGCAAATATTCTTGAAGCGCAGAAACACTTTGGCAATGGGGCTTACATGCATAGGGGTGCTATCTAGCACTGTAGTGGGATAAAAAGTTTGAGAGGGTACTCTAAAAAAGGCTTGGGCAAAGAAGTGTACCTAGGAATATTTTATTAGAGGCGCCGCCTTAGTAAAACGAAACACACTGCGTATATGATTATAATACCTTCATCAGCATAATCCCAATTATTTTCAGGGAGAAAAATGCAAGTTCTCCTTAGGCCGGGCTTACATACACCCCATCCTCCAAAAGAAGTAACAGTGGGGAGCCACTGGCAATGGCCAATGGGTCAAGGGAGACGCCGGTTGAAAACATTTGGGAACCACTGCCTTCATCCCTTGTGTCAGTGCCTCAACTTTTGCCAAATTACAGTTCTGGGGCTCAGGTAGGTGAAATGATTTGCCAGTAATCATAAAAACTATAGCAACAGTTTTCAATACACGTTGTTTTATGCAAGTCCACATCATAACCACAAACTAAACTGAGCCAGAACTGCAGTTGGCATACATATCAACACATCAAGCCACCTCACCAGTTCTACGCCAAAAGCATTTTAATACCACTTCTTGATAATCAGGGGACCTGTGGAGGATTCCAGTCGAAGGTAAGGCAGCAAACTGCAACATTCCTGTGAGCAGGGTGCCCCACAGTCAGCCTAGGCACTTTGGGGCAGATTTGTTAACAATTTACACTGATGCAAAGCCACCAAAAGTGATGCAAACCAGTGCAAAGTCTTGATTTTGGATTTACTTTCCCGCGAAAACCTTTTTTTTGCATGGGAAAGTTTCCTAAAGTAAAGCAAAGTAGCGTTTTGTGCTCCTTTGTACTACTTTGCTTCAAGGAAGCATCCCATGGATGGTACATGGGCATTCTCATACTACCAGCCATGGATTCAAAGTCTTTTCTACTAAGAATGGTAGACAGGGCTTTGCATCAACAAATGACTCCTCCTTGAGACAGGCGCAAATTCGAAAAATATTCCTCAAACGTTTGCAAGTGTGCTGCACTGTACAGCTCACATTGAAAGTGGAAATTTGTTTGAAGTATTTCTTAGCGCAGTATTTTCTACTTAAATGTAACTCCAGTACAAAATCTATGCTTGACATCACATACACCACCTCTGGACTGTGGTACAAAGTTTTGTGCATGGTGCTAGGCAGCCTTAACACGCAACAGCGCTTGATAAGAGAGCAGCAGTGTCATTTCTAGTAGAAATGGCATGCATGCTCTCTCCCACTCAAGCAAAACAGCACAGCAACTTTGCTTGCAGAGCTGCAGTGTGTAAATTCCTATTACTAGTAAATCTGCCCCTTCATCTGTCTCCCACTGCGTGCACTTTGCAGGTGTTATCTGCAGGTTCCTGGCATTTCCCTCCCTGACTGCTGTTCATGCCGAGTAACAGCACCTTGGGACACACATATTAAATAATTGTGCATCTGAGTGCTGCAACCAAAGTTGCTGCACTCTTGCACTAGGGAGAGAAAGCAGCACAGAGCTATTTTTAATCAAATTGGGCTACTGCTCTCTTCCGCTGAGCTGTCATACAAACTGACTGCCTAGTACCATACACACACCTTTGCACTTTTGCACCTTTGGTTTCAAACTTCTCATCCATACATTCAAAGTACTACACAACACAGGCCCTGACTACCTGAACAATTGCTTTTCTTTCCACCAACCAGCCAAACACCTCTGCTCAGCCGAACTCCTACTCACACACATTCAACTTATACGCAAACAAAGCCAAAGATCGAGCCTTCTCTTATGTTGCTCCTTCTCTTAAGTTGCTTCCAAAGTGTGAAACAACCTCCCTCTACACATCAGAGCCTCCTCTTCTCTTGACTTCTGCAAGAAACTGAAGGCTTGGCTCTTGGAGTAACCCATTCTGACCATGGGGCGTATACCTGGTTACGGAAAGCGGTTGATAGACTGCTCTACCAATATCCATACCATAACATAGGTGTGTTTTATGTCTAGCCTAGGCTTTGGACTGGAACGATAACCTTCTAGTAACAAATACTATGGTTAGACAATTTGTTTTAACATTCCACACATTGGATGTGTGCTGCTGAATGCAGCTCACATGCAATGTGCGTATCGCACAAACCAAAACATTTCTCCTCTTTTACCCCTCCCTCAATGAGGTGTTTTTTTACACAAAACCTGGTCAGACAATCTTTGTGCTCTGTCTTTGCTCGAACCACTATGGTTGGTAGCGTTGGAACACCAAAGTGCCACTCATTGCATGTCCGTTTGATGCAATGTAACGTAAAGTAGAGCATCGTGCAGTTTGCACTACAAAAGGGACCACTTTACAGCACAAAAAAGGTTTTGAGCAGGAAAGTAAGCCGGAGGCCGTGCGAAGTATCGACAAATCTGCCCACTGGCTTTAGGCCTCAGCCTTAGCCCCTTCAAGCAAGTCAAGATAAGGAGGGAATTAATCTGGACATGTCTGAGGTCTAGGTAATGAGCCATGTCTTCACTTTCTTTCGTAGCTAAAGGGCTGGGAAGGCAGCTCTGATGGGCAAGGGGAAGTAGTTCCAGGCCTTGGGAGTGAGGTATGAGAAGGAGCAGCCACCGGTTAAATGGATGCAAGGGATTCAAGGGAGCAGGAGACAAGTTGATTGTAGGTTTCTGGTCGGAGTGTGGACTTTGACGTGGCAGTTGAGGTAAGCAGGGTCTAGGTTGTGCAGGGCTTTCAAAATGTGGGTGAGGAGCTTGAAGACTGCATTTGTGGAAAGGGAGTCAGTGGAGCTCGTTGAAGAGTGGGGTAATGTATGAGGGGTGCAAACATAAGTGTGAACCTGACTGCTGCATTTTGTATGACTTGACGTCTCCTGATCAGTTCGGCAGTGAAGCCGTCATAGAGTGCGGTGATGCTGACAAGTGTTGCAAAAATATAACATTAATAGTGATTTTTCCCCCAGAAATGTTTTACCAAGAACAACCTGTAGAAATGTTTGCTTGAAAAATATGCAGGAGTCAAGTTTTCCAGCTAGCAAGAAAGAGTAGACAATAAAGTACTACAACTGGGAAAAACGGAATCTGCACTATTGGAATTTTCCCATTTGGTATTATCCCACATGATTTCACAGAGCGGCATTACCTCCAGGATCACTCTGGTTCCTCTTATGAGGCCCTGTTTTCCACAAAGTTCATTCTGAACGGAGACATTTTTCTCTTTTAAATAAGATTAAGTAAAACATAAATCGTTGCAAAAGTCACAATTATCTCACAGAGCTGAAAACCTTTGAGAGGTTACTATATTTTGCAAACAACATTGCAAATGTTGCAAATGGATAAGTAGATCAGAAAATAAAAATGATATGATATTCAAAATTTTAGGAAAGGACTTTTAAGACATTTTCTCCACAAAGAGGTGACAGGGAATCTAGCAAAAATGAATAGAAAGGGCTTTGACATGGATGTCGATTCACAAAATGCCAGGGTTAGCGGAAGTGGCATCACACACTGTTTGACCTTAATGATGTCACAGGAAGTGACATCATAGGACCTATCACCCCCAAATCTTCCATGAAATGATGTCACATTAACTGAGGACATCACAAAACTGACATTGTTGAAGTTCCGTGTTAACAGTGTTCTTAAAACGCCAGAACAATACAGACACATGCCTATTTTAGATACCACCTTTCTTGGGGTTTTGACATGATCTTTGAAAGGGGTGGAGTTTAAAACTCTCAGTGAATTGTAGCAAACGAGCAAAGTCAATGCGACAAGCCTCTGTGAACAAACTGGGATAAAATAGTGCATTATAACACACAATTTTTCACGTACGTATGATGAATATCCATAGAGCCTAAAAGGGCATTCATCAAATAATCAAGCCTTTCATGGTCTGCCAAGCCAATGAGACATGATGCCTGATGAGACTGAGTTGATCCCATTTTAAAAAAAAAATTGCTATGGGTGCCACCATTTGTCAAAAAAGACCCCCATTGTCCCTGGCCTAGCATTTTGTGATAGATGTCACTAATATGCCATGGGTGCCCCTTGTGCCAAATATTATTTCTAGTATGTCAGGGCCAGCATTTAATTTTGTCGTGGTTGCCCCCTCCCATATGCCAGAGTTTTACTCCCTTATAACAAGAATTCCCTCCGATGTGCTACCTAAATGTCTGGCAATGGTACCCCCATACCTGAATTTCTTCAAGTATGCAATCACCAGAATTGCCCCATTTGCCCAGAATTACCTCTAGTAAGCCAGAACCAGTAATTTACGAATGATGCCCCTTGTGCTTATGCCAAAAACCACCTCCAGTATGCCAGTGCCAGTATTTTGTCACAGGTGCCTTTCATACTAAGAATTGCATCTTGTATACCAGTGCCAGTATTTTGTCATGGGTGTCTCTATTAACTAAGAATTCCCATTCGTATATCAGGTCCAATGGCAGATTTGCAAGTACAACACCACATTCATAACACACTCACTTACATTCATTCACTCACTCACACTCACATTCATTCATTCATTCGTATTGACTTGCACTCATTCATTTTCATTGTCTTGCACTCACTCTCACTCATTAATTCTTGCTCAATTGCACTCTCACTCTTACACTGACTCACAGATACTCTATTGTACTAAACTCACTCACTGTCACTAATTCTTACTCATTTACTCACTCTCTACTCACATTCACTCTTATTCTCACTCATACTTACTCTCGCTCACTTATAGTCTCTTATTCTGATTCTAACATATTCTCATTCTGACTCACACATTCGTTCCTACAGATATTAACTGCCACTCATTCTTTTTAGGATCAAGGGTGTGTACTGGCGCCTACTCTTCACCCTATATATTGATGGATTGATTGAAACACTATTTGACTGCAGAGGCGACCCCCCCAAAGCTAGCTGATCAAGCAGTGGCAGTCTGCTTCTGCAGATAATACCCTACATATTTTCAGGACCCCGATGGGGCTCCAAATTTTATTGGATCGCTTTTTAGCATCTTGTTGGGAATTTGGGCTGCAAATAAACATAATGAAAATTAAATTCATGGCATTTAATCCACATAAGTCCTTTAGGGGTACGGTCAAAATGGGTGATATCCTATTGGAGCAGGTGAAGCAATTCGATTATTTGGGGGTCAGGTTGACAAACTTATTGTCATGGGCCCCACAAATTGCAAAGAGCCAACTTGTAGGTTCTGCATTAATAAAAAAAACTGAAAATGTCAATCTATAGGCCAGTTGCCTCACTTATCAAAGTCTATAAAGCCAAGGCTACTGGAGCCACAGTATATGGAGTTATGGGGCCAGAATAATGTAGTGGGTATTGATAACTGACAATGTTTTTATGAGCGCAGTTTTGGATCTTACCCAAAACGCCCCTTTGACTCCCATGCGACTGGATTTGGAACTAAAAAATGTAGCACATGTGATTACTTTTAGGTCCCTTGCTTTCTGGATTTTGAGTATGGTCAAATAATTCACCACCTCCCCTGAGATAATCAGTGCTTGTTGCGATGGCATTAGATATCAATGGGAATATCCTATGGTTAAAATACATAAAGAGCTGGATGTACAAATTGGGTTTGAATGAGCTCTGGACTTACCCTGAGAGTATTGAGAAAAAACCCTGATTAATAAAAAAAGAGATATTGGGATAACATCAATGAGCTATAGTTAAAAGGGAGAAATATCAGGTAATTAAAAAGGAGGTTTCTAGATCTGAAAAATAATATGTATTAAGAGGAGTTTTTGAATAGTATAGAACTGCCGTTAGCGAAATCCTTGTTTCTAAAATACGGATATGGTATTCTGCCAGTAGATGAAATTTGCAGTAAGTGGAAGGGTGCTAATATTTTGCCCACCTGCCCCACATGTATGGCTTACTCATGAAAATGAAGAACATTTCCTGTTCTTCTGTCCCGAGTAAACTGAGATCAAAAGAACGTGGCTAATTCCAGTATGTCGTATTCTATCAGAGAATCTTTTAAAACATATGATTTGAATCCTCACAAGTGATTGCACAGAGTGGCTAGTCTTCACGCTGTCCAGATATTTGCTGTATGCTTGGAAATTAAGATACAGGAAGATGAAACTCCCCATAAAACAATGAAAACTCAACTAATATTATATTCTAAAATGTTTAACAGTTTATATGGTATTAAGAATCCTAAAACAATGAGTCAACTAATAAAACACCACAGTTCACTAGGAAGTGTAAATGTTATAGCAAATAAAAAAAAAAACTTTATTCCGGAATGTATTGCACATGCTTTTTTTTATCGAGCCTCATAATATTGCACATGATATGAATGTGGTCATTCACTTTGGATCCAGAGGAGTTGTTTAGTATTAGTCCACCTTTTAAATTGTTTTTAGCTAACCGTAAGTGGATAATTATATGTCATAGGATCATTACCATCATTATTTTAATTCACAGGTTTCTTACATGTCTGTTGTGATCGATAGTAATATTATTGTAGATGTGAATTTGACTGAGCTTTTATGCTTTATGTAAAAAACGAATAAAGATATTATTACTCACTCAATTGCACTCAACTCACTCACTGTCACTAATTCTTACTCATTTACTCACTCTCCATCACATTCACTCTTATTCTCTTGTAGTCAAACTCTATGAAAAATAAAATATACAAGTGCATCAAGTTTTTTAAATTAAGACGCCGCAATACTTGCCATCTTCCGTTCGAAGCGCAGTCTTTCTTTCGTTTCTTTCCCTCTCCGGGTTGCAGGCTGCGCACACGCTGGAGGCTGGGACCGTCCCCACACACAGCTCGAGCTCTCACCGTCGAATGCTCTGTCGCGCGACAGACTGCTGAAAAAGAACAGGAACAAGGAACAAAAAAAAAAAAATACACACAATTTCCTGCTTCAGAGTTGAGAACAGATTTCACTTCTCTAATATATTATGGCAACGGTTAATATTTAGTTAATGGGTTGGCACTGCCAGACATGTGGGGTGGGGGATGGCAGGTGCAAGGGATTCTCCTCTGTTAGGATGACCGTGAAAATAATCACTTTATAATGCCTTCATTTTACTAATAGAAGTGCAGTTGGAACGAACCAATGGGATAATAACTTGTGTAAAATCTTATTTTTAAATAATCAGTTCTACCGCTGTATGTTTCCAAAATACCGAAGAGGGGCTGATCCGAGTAGCACTCGGAACAGCCGCTGCTTTGGGAACTCGGTGCATAGGCCCTAGAACTTGGGGCGCTGTAGGACGCTGCAGTACCCTCAGAATAAGATGGAGTTCCGATGTCTTTAAATGTTCTTTTCATCGTGTCGCATTTGCTGTGCGTGCTTTCAAAGACAGGTCAAATGTCAGTCCAGTCTCCTGGCAAATTGGTGCGTATTCTATTAGCTTGTAGACTGGTTATGGTATGGCTTAACAGCGCAGCTGTCAACAATTATGTGAGCATCCTTAGAGAGGGGCTTTGGCTCCGCCCACAAGTTGAGAACCAGGAGTATATGTTTTGGTTGGACAGAAGTTATGTGCTTCCACCAAAAAGTGCTTGCCCTCCACATAGATGTGATCGTTTGGTTTATTTATAGAGCTGGCAGAGGTTGAACTTTCAGGTGTACGTACACACCACAGCATTGTAATCCTTTTAAAGTGTCTTAGAAAACTAGGTCATTTATAGTGTTTTTTCTCTGCCAGCAGCACAGATGGGGTGAGGGCAGTCATTAACCTACATGGATTTTTAGGTCTGGCTTGTTAGTGCATTCATAAGCAGACCTATTGCTATTGCCAATGCCTAAGGTAACTTTTCTTTCTATTAGTGCAAAGTTTGAGGATTTTGTACTGCAAGCTTTATGACAATCTTGCTGGTGTCAAAATAAAAGCTGTAAAATGTTGGTTTCTTCTAACACAACAAATTTTAACAACCTAGAAATTAACTATACAACAATTTAAAAATAAATAAACAGAAAAACACAAATATAACACCTTTTTTCTAATTCTCAAGGGTGAAGGAAGCAAAGGATGAAAACAAATCAAGACACTTTACTTGTTGTTGTGCAAATGACAAATATTGCTGAAACCCAATTTCCACACATTATCGTTTGTGCGCTGTATAGTTTTATTAGTAAATATAACTCTGTGCAATGTAGTGGACATTTCAATGGAAATGTGTTGTATGTAAATTAAAACGCTCTACCACACCTTGCGTTAGTAATATACTTGTGACAGGGTGCTCCCAATTGCAACACCATCTACATACTACACCCTCAGCGCTATCCTGCTGAATGGACTCATTTGCGACACTGGTTCTTTGTGTGAGGCTTGGAGTTTTCAGAAGTCCTATGAGTTCAGTGATGTCACATTGATGGCAGCAGCCCAGTCTGAAAATTGTTCCAGCACCACTGCTCTGCTGGATGATCCTTATCCCTCACTCTTCTGGCTGCTAGCCCGCCTGACACTCTCTAGCCATAGAGGAACCTGATGTGGAGCTGCCATAGTATCTACAGTCTTGGAAATCAAGAGGCTCGGGCGTATCAAAGGCGGTGACGTGAGGTTCACCAGTTTAAAGGTGTGCCAAGATGGTGGGCACTGCATTGAATATGCTGCTGTTTCCTGCCATTCCCTGTGAGAGAGATGTGCAGCAGAGGCCTGATAACAAACATCCAATGTTCCTTCCATGCTGGAGTGGTGCATCCTACAATCATGAGTGGTAAGCTGCTGCATAAATGGGGCAATCATGCTTGAAGGCAGTGACCGTTAGAATCGTGGGGGGGGTGCCATAGTGGAGCAGCAGTTCCTGGGCTTCCATCCTGGACTCTACCATTTTATGATGTCACAAAATAGTGCTACCAAGGTCAGCTTCATTGAAGAATGGACAGCATTGTTATGGCAAGCTGATCCTGCTGTTCCTGAACTTTCGTGCATCCCTGTGTATCTCAATTCCACTTAGAGTGCAACATGGTGGGAAAATGCATTTCTCAGGGTGGCTCTGGCCTTCCATTTTTAGAAGCTACAAAGAGAATAACAGGGACTAGAGTGTGAGACCTCCTTGGTTCTTGATAGTTTGCTGTTGGGATATACTGTACTGGAGAACACATTGACTCTTGTAAATGTCTCATTGTCGCACTGGATGCAATGTTGGGTTACAAGGGTCCTGGTATAATGTTCATATGGCACTGCATAGCTGGGTCTTTTGGTGGTGTTTCTTACAGCTTATTGATACAGCCCTTCCTTCCTATGGTGCACAGACAGAATATCGAGTTTTAAATATCGACATACACAAATACAGATTTGGAAATATCGTGATACAGAAATATCGACACCTAGAATATCGTGGTCAAGAATATCGACTTTAAGGTAAGAAATATCGTATTTGAAAATATCGAAGTTAGTAATTTTGTTTGCAAAAATATAGGTGCCGATTCCGATCCGTGAAAAATTTCCCCCGTACGAATCGTATCCGGATTTTTTCCCGTACAAATCGTACAAGTACCGTACAAACGAGCAAGTACGATTCGTATGTGAAAAAATCCATACGAATCGCATTGGGAAAATTCCCCCACACGTCCTCGGGTCGGAAAAAGTGTCCGACATGTCCCCGGACTGTTTTACGTACGAATCGGCAAACCGAAGTCCGAACGCGCAAGTACGATCCGTCCCGTCCGTCCGAATGCACAACCGTATGGTAAAAACACCGTACGGAGCGAACCGCTATAGCAACCATGGTGACGTCCAAACATGTGCCCGCATACGCGCCGAACACCCACCCCAGCCCACCCCCCCACGTACGCACCGTACCCCCCCCACCCCCGTAGGTACGGAGCGTACCTCCACCCCCGTAGGTATGGAGTGTACCCCCACCTCCGTAGGTACGGTGCGGACCCCCACCCCCGTAGGTACGGAGCGTACCACCCCCCCAGGTACAGAGCGTACCCCCACCCCCCCCGTAGGTACGGAGCATACCCCCACCTCCGTAGGTACGGTGTGGACCCCCACCCCCGTACGTACGGAGCGTACCACCACACCCCCCAGGTACGGAGCGTACCCCCACCCCCCCAGGTACGGAGCGTACCCCCACCCCCCCGTAGGTACGGAGCGTACCCCCACCCCACCCCCGTAGGTACGGTGCGGACCCCCACCCCCGTAGGTATGGAGCGTACCCCCACCTCTGTATGTACTGTGCGGACCCCCAGCGCGTAGAGCTGTGGGTCCGCATCGTACCTACGGGGGTGGGGGTACGCACCGTCCATACGGGGGTGGTGGTACGCTCCGTACCTACGGGGGGTGGTGTTACGCTCCGTACCTACGGGGGTGGGGGTCCGCACCGTAGCAACGGGGGTGGGGTGGGGGTACGCTCCGTACACATGCCTTTGGGACGTGGGTACGGGCCGTACCGCCATTGTTGGGGTGACGTAGGGGTGGGCGTGGTACGACCCGTACCCACGCTCTTAAGGCGTGGGTATGGTGCGTACCACAATTGTTGTGTTGCCGGTTCGCGTCCATGTTGACTTCCGTTGTGGCGGACTCAGGCCTTGGTGGAGACGCCCCCACCCCCGAAGTGACCAGGCCCTGGGGGTCAGGTATGTACAGGGCATGTTTGATATTGGACTTGGGTGGGGGTTATGTTTCCTGCCCCTGCCCCCCCCCTTGACCCTGGGTGTTGTTCTGACCTTCTGCGGCGTCTGCGTCGGTTCCTGTACACCAGGGGGACTGCAATGAGGGCCGGGATGACACGTAGGTTGGGGTCCATGGCTGTCCGTCGCGTACAGGTGCTCCTTCTGCGCGTAGTCCTGATTTCCCGGCAGTTTTTGGCTCCCGTAAAATATTGTCTGTGCGGAGTGACGTCGGTACGAATCGTACTTGCTGGTTCGTGAAACGCTGCCTGACTCCGTCCGGACGTCAGGTCCGCGGTGTCCCGGATCAGAATTGTGGGAATTTTTTGTTCGGTCGGTGGTTTTTACGAATCGTACGCAAATGGTGTTTGCGTACGAATCGTACTTGCATGTTTGTAAGGTATTTCTACCGGGTACGAGTCGGACGGAGAAAACGCTCCGTCCGACGGTTCGTACCCGGTTTATCCAGGATCGGAATCGGCACCATAGTTGTTTAAAATATCGATTTTTAAATTAGTGTTATGTGTTCTAGTATGTATTTTAAAAGTATGTGATCAATTTTTTGTATAAGTATTGCTTTTGTTTTTTAATATATGTGTTACCTTTTTAGTAGTTATTAATTTTATGTTATTTAAATTTTGTGTTTTTTAGTTCTGTAGCGGGTTGTGGATTTATAGAGGAATAGGGTGGGAAGTAATTTAATTATAATCAAATTATTGATATTTTTAAAATATTAATATTTATTTAATGTATATTTTATAATGGTAATTGTGGAAATTAATTTATTATTCATTATTTATTAATTGGTTGTTAATTGGTATTAATTATTTAATTGGTAATTATGTTAATTGTTATTTTATTTTAGTAGCAGGTTGTGGGTTTATAGTGGAATAGGGTGGGAAGTAATTTAATTATAATCAATTTATTGATATTTTTAATTTATTTAATTGATATTTTGTAATGGTAATTGTGGGAATTAATGTATTATTTAATATTCAGTAATTGGTTGTTAATTATTATTAATTCATTGGTAATTATTTTAATTGTGTCATTTTTGTAGGAGAGGGTTGTGGGTTTATAGGGGAATAGGGTGGGAAGTAATTTAATTTTGATAAATGTAATCATCTTCATATATTAATATTTATTTAATTCATAATTCATAGTACTAATTGTGGGAATTAATTTATTAATAATTATTTATCAATTGCTTGTTAATTATTAATTAATCAATTAATTGGCAATTAATTATGTTAATTGCGTCATTTTTTAGGAATGGGTGGTGGGGTTCATAGGGGAATAGGGTGGGAAGTAATTCATTTATAATTAATTGTTATTAAATGGTAATTAATTGAAAATTAAATATGGCAATTGTGTAAATAATTTGAGATGTGAGTTGTGGGATTTATAGTGGTAAAGGGAAGGAAGTATTGTTTTTACATTAATTAATAAGTTGTTAATTGATAATAATTTAATTATGTAAAATTAGTTATGGAAATTGTGTAATGATTTTAGGTGTGTGTTGTGGTGTTTATTGGGGTAGAGGGTGGAAAGTATTTTAGGTTTTATTATTATTAATTAGTTGCTCATTATTATTCATTCATTCATTGATAAATATTTATAGTAATTGTTTAATTTTTTGGTGTGTGTGGATTTTGGTTTTATAGGGGTAACGTTTGGTGAGTAAATTAATTTTATTTTGTTTTTTAATTAATAATATTTGTTTATTTGATAATTAATTATGTCAATTATGGAGGTACACTTTTTTTTAGAAATTTAGATGTGTGTTGTGAATTGTGTGGTGTTATAGGGTAGGAAATAAAAAATATTAAATTTACGTAACAATTCATGATTTTGATTATAATTAATTACTATTAAATATTGTAATTTGTTTGTAAATTATCTTTAAAATGTTTATGAAATAATGTTTGTAGGTAATTTTCAGATTTTTTTAACATAATATGTTTCTACGTTTTTATATATGTTTTCTTTTTTTGGTTTGAACATCTTTGTTATTGTAGTTGATATTTTGTTTGTTTTTAATTTTTAATTGACTTCAGTGGAAATAATAATTTTTACCCCTCCGCAATCCAACATTTTCCCTGCTGTTGCACTCACAGGAGTGGGAATAGTAATTTGTACCCCTCCGCTATCCAACACATTCCCTACTGTTGCACTCACTGAAGTGGGAATAGTAATTTTTACCCCTATGCTATCCAACACTTTCCCTACTGTTGCACTCAATGGAGTGCAAAATGTAAGTTTAAAAATTATTAAATATTTTTATGTTTTAATTTATAACCTAATATTTTTTTATTAGATTTTATGTTATAGGTGTGTATATATATATATATATTTATTTACTTGTACATTTTGATAAATGTATAACATTTTAAAACAAATTAAAATGATTTGTTTATTGTTTTAAAGTAAATATACGTATATATTACATTTTATATATGTATGTTTACATTTTTTAAATAAAATGTATATTTGTTACATTTAAATTTGTTAAAATGTACATTAAATCTAAATATGTTTTTAAAAGTTAATATTATTATTTAACATTATTTTTATATATAAAAAACTCCGACATTTTGTACATCAATATTTTTATACTTTACATTATAAAGATAGGATGTCGATATTTTTTACATCAATATTTGTGTAAGGGGATATTTTGGTAATCAATATTATGTCAGTGATCCCCCTCCCTATACCCCACTTTTTCCCTTTCTTTCTAGAAACATGGCAGGACTTGGGAAAAAAGGATTTATGTATTTTTTCACATTTGTATATTTATAGCTTGACTCAACCCAAGAGGGTGTCAGTGTGCTTTATAGGTAAAACAACATGGGGAATGGAAATCTCCTTACAGTGAAAGTAGAGAAAAATGATTAATATTAATTGTTAACATAAACCAGTAGTCCTGGGTGGACACATGTAGAAGATAACATATTAAAGGAAGATGATAGAAAGAGAGGTAGACGTGAAGTGAAGCAGACAAGGGTTAGTGGGGTGAATAAGCATTGGAGTGACATTTGATCAAGGGTAGGATAGAAAGGTATGTTACAGGACAGAATAGGGGACACATTGGTGCCGATCACAATCCGGTAAAAAATTCCCCCGTGCAACTCGTATCGGGTCTTTTTACCGTACGAATCGTACAAGTGCCGTACGAACTGGCAATCACGATTCGCATGGTAAAAAGTCCATACGAACCGCACTGGGAATCATTCCCCACACGTCCTCGGGTCGGAAAATGTGTCCGACACGTCCTCGGACGATTTACCTTACAAACGTGAAAAGCCAAGTCCGACCGAGGAATCACGATCCATCCCGTGCGTCCGAGCGTACAACCGTATGGAAAAAACACCGTCCGCACCGAACACCTATAGCAACCATGGAGACATGTGCCCGCATACGCGCCCAACACTCCCCCCAGCCCCCGTACGTCCGACACGTACCCCCCGTGTATGTATACCCCCACCCGTCTAGGTACACCCCAGTACGTTCGAGCCCCACCCCCACCCCAGTACGTGTCATACCCCCCGTGTACCTACACCCCAGTACGTTCCAGTCGTACCCCCACCCCAGTACGTGTCATAGCCCCGTGTACCTACACCCCAGTACGTCCCAGTCGTACCCCCACCCCAGTACGTGTCGTACCACCGTCAATGTACACCCCCCACCCCTGTACGTGTCGTACCACCGTCAATGTACACCCCCCCACCCCAGTACGTGTCGTACCCCCCGTGTACCTACACCCAAGTACGTTCCAGTCGTACCCCCACCCCTGGACGTGTCGTACCACCCTGAACCTACACCCCAGTACGTTCGAGTCGTACCCCCACCCCAGTACGTGTCGTACCACCGTCAATGTACACCCCCCACCCCTGGACGTGTCGTACCCCCCGTGTACCTACACCCAAGTACGTTCCAGTCGTACCCCCACCCCAGTACGTGTCATAGCCCCGTGTACCTACACCCCAGTACGTCCCAGTCGTACCCCCACCCCAGTACGTGTCGTACCACCGTCAATGTACACCCCCCACCCCTGTACGTGTCGTACCACCGTCAATGTACACCCCCCACCCCTGTACGTGTCGTACCACCGTCAATGTACACCCCCCCACCCCAGTACGTGTCGTACCACCGTCAATGTACACCCCCCACCCCTGTACGTGTCGTACCACCGTCAATGTACACCCCCCCACCCCAGTACGTGTCGTACCACCGTCAATGTACACCCCCCACCCCAGTACGTGTCGTACCACCGTCAATGTACACCCCCCACCCCTGGACGTGTCGTACCACCGTCAATGTACACCCCCCACCCCTGGACGTGTCGTACCCCCGTGTACCTACACCCAAGTACGTTCCAGTCGTACCCCCACCCCTGGACGTGTCGTACCACCCTGAACCTACACCCCAGTACGTTCGAGTCGTACCCCCACCCCAGTACGTGTCGTACCACCGTCAATGTACACCCCCCACCCCTGGACGTGTCGTACCCCCCGTGTACCTACACCCCAGTACGTTCCAGTCGTACCCCCACCCCTGGACGTGTCGTACCACCGTGAACCTACACCCCAGTACGTTCGAGTCGTACCCCCACCCCAGTACGTGTCGTACCACCGTCAATGTACACCCCCCACCCCTGGACGTGTCGTACCACCGTCAATGTACACCCCCCCACCCCAGTACGTGTCGTACCCCCCGTGTACCTACACCCAAGTACGTTCCAGTCGTACCCCCACCCCTGGACGTGTCGTACCACCCTGAACCCACACCCCAGTACGTTCGAGTCGTACCCCCACCCCAGTACGTGTCGTACCACCGTCAATGTACACCCCCCACCCCTGGACGTGTCGTCGTGTCGTACCCCCCGTGTACCTACACCCCAGTACGTTCCAGTCGTACCCCCACCCCAGTACGTGTCGTACCACCGTCAATGTACACCCCCCCACCCCTGGACGTGTCGTACCCCCCGTGTACCTACACCCAAGTACGTTCCAGTCGTACCCCCACCCCAGTACGTGTCATAGCCCCGTGTACCTACACCCCAGTACGTCCCAGTCGTACCCCCACCCCAGTACGTGTCGTACCACCGTCAATGTACACCCCCCACCCCTGTACGTGTCGTACCACCGTCAATGTACACCCCCCACCCCTGTACGTGTCGTACCACCGTCAATGTACACCCCCCCACCCCAGTACGTGTCGTACCACCGTCAATGTACACCCCCCACCCCAGTACGTGTCGTACCACCGTCAATGTACACCCCCCACCCCTGGACGTGTCGTACCACCGTCAATGTACACCCCCCACCCCTGGACGTGTCGTACCCCCCGTGTACCTACACCCAAGTACGTTCCAGTCGTACCCCCACCCCTGGACGTGTCGTACCACCCTGAACCTACACCCCAGTACGTTCGAGTCGTACCCCCACCCCAGTACGTGTCGTACCACCGTCAATGTACACCCCCCACCCCTGGACGTGTCGTACCCCCCGTGTACCTACACCCCAGTACGTTCCAGTCGTACCCCCACCCCTGGACGTGTCGTACCACCGTGAACCTACACCCCAGTACGTTCGAGTCGTACCCCCACCCCAGTACGTGTCGTACCACCGTCAATGTACACCCCCCACCCCTGGACGTGTCGTACCACCGTCAATGTACACCCCCCCACCCCAGTACGTGTCGTACCCCCCGTGTACCTACACCCAAGTACGTTCCAGTCGTACCCCCACCCCTGGACGTGTCGTACCACCCTGAACCCACACCCCAGTACGTTCGAGTCGTACCCCCACCCCAGTACGTTCCTGGCGCACCCCCAACACAACCTCCTAAGTACGGAGCGCACCCCATGCCCCAACATCACAACCGCATGTACGAGTCTTACGAAGCCACACACAAGGACAAAATCGTACAACCAAATGGCCCATGTACACACCGTACACACGCTCAAAACGCACGTACACAACCAGGACAAAATAAAACAACACAAGAATACACCAGTCGAAAGGCACACAGCCACTAAACATGGCCAACAACCACTAAAATAACACAATCACTGACCTGCAACTGCCAAAAACAAACAGAGGCCCAATACACCACCACTCCTTATAACACACCCACCCAAAATTCAAAAACTGCCACACCCACCCATGGACCAATAAAAAGGGCCCACACACACAAACCATGAGCCTTTGCAACAGACTCACTGCTGCCAGACACCACAGAACCAGACTACAAGCTACACCACACCTTACACTTGCACACCTTCACACGACCACCCTCACAAACACCCTCTCATCACATTCACACACACACACAACCATCCACACCCCCCCCCCAACATCCACACCCCCCCCCACCCACACCATCCCCACCCACACCCCTCACCATGCCCACTACCAAGAATCCAAAGTTCAGTCACCGAGAGTTGGAGGTCCTTGTTGATCAAATCCTCAGAGTCGAGCCACAGATCTTTGGAACATTGGTCAGAAGCACCAGCCAGGGAGCCAAAACAGCCATGTGGCAGACCATCGTCGATGCTGTGAATGCTGTTGCGGACACCAGGAGGACCAAGCAGGATTGCCAGAACAGGTGGTACGATCTGCGGAGGAGGGTCAGAGCCAAGAGGCAGGAGGAACACGACCAGGCCAACGCCACCGGAGGAGGGCCCTCCCGCAGAGCCGTACAGTACCATCCCTGGGAGGAGAGGGTGATGGCCATACTGCCGGTGGAGGCAGTTGAAGGAGTAGAAGGACTCCGAGACCCGGGTGAGTACACAAACAACGCACCTCACATGGGGGGAACTGCAACCACAACCAAAATTAATAACAGGCACGCAACCACCACAAGCCATCGCATTACTCAACCACACTCCATGAGCAGGCACATGCCACTGCTGCCACCATGCCCCATGCACCCAGCTGGACAATGTCAAGTCACAGGCCACAGAAGACAACAACACATGACACGGTAACCCGGATGGCGGGAGGCTGGGCACCAAGAATCACATAGTGCGACTCCAAAGCAGACAACAATGCCCTCTGCCCATATGGCCTAGGTCACAGCCAGACAAACACTGTGTCCCAACACAGGAATGACTTGCCAGCAAATGGCGGACGCCTTGCATCAACACATGGGGGTGAAGGCACTGTTTTGCACATGCCAGCAGCTAATGAACAGCCAACAGTGTGAAAGAGTGGCAGCACACACCACCACAGCAGCAGCGCACAGACACACAGCAGACAAAATGGGTGCCTGGAGATCAGAAACAAACTCACATCAACAGGCCAAGGGCCACTCAAAGATCTGCAAACAGTGTGTGCCCAGGAAGCTGGGCCAAGGTGACAGAGGGTGACACACGGAGGGAGGGAGAGGGGGACAGAGAGGGAGGGAGAGGGGGACAGAGAGGGAGGGAGAGGGGGACTGAGAGGGAGGGAGACGGACAGAGGGAGGAGGCCGACACACGGAGGGAGGGAGAGGGGGACACAGAGGGTGGGAGAGGGGGACAGGGAGGGAGGGAGAGGGGGACTGAGAGGGAGGGAGACGGACAGAGGGAGGAGGCTGACACATGGAGGGAGGGAGAGGGGGACACAGAGGGTGGGAGAGGGGGACAGGGAGGGAGGGAGAGGGGGACTGAGAGGGAGGGAGACGGACAGAGGGAGGAGGCCGACACACGGAGGGAGGGAGAGGGGGACACAGAGGGAGGGAGAGGGGGACTGAGAGGGAGGGAGACGGACAGAGGGAGGAGGCTGACACACGGAGGGAGGGAGAGGGGGACACAGAGGGTGGGAGAGGGGGACAGGGAGGGAGGGAGAGGGGGACTGAGAAGGAGGGAGACGGACAGAGGGAGGAGGCTGACACACGGAGGGAGGGAGAGGGGGACACAGAGGGTGGGAGAGGGGGACAGAGAGGGAGGGAGAGGGGGACTGAGAGGGAGGGAGACGGACAGAGGGAGGAGGCTGACACACAGAGGGAGGGAGAGGGGGACAGAGAGGGAGGGAGAGGGGGACAGAGAGAGAGGGAGACACAGGAAGATGGACACAGGGAGGAGGCTGACACACAGAGGGAGGGAGAGGGGGACAGAGAGGGAGGGAGAGGGGGACAGAGAAGGAGGGAGACACAGGGAGAGCAAATCAGTCCTTTGGTGTGTGGAAATGTCTGCTCGTCAGCAGGTGGACTGCGTGCATGTAGACAAGGGTGGCCAGTGCCAGAACCCCCCCTCTTCATCATGGCAAAACGCAGGGCCATGTCACAACCTGTACACGAGCACAAGGACAGCCACCTGCATCATATAAGTGTGTGGATCCACTCCATGTGCACATGTACAGTGCTACAAGGAAGGCGCAAATGCATAGCTCGGCACACATGCACACTCCACTGCTGACTGCAGTCACACTTGACGCAGCAAGTAAGACTGTGCCACACATAGTTAAAGGGGCCAAATTGGTGCCCAAGGGACACACACATGCACAAGTGCACTGTGAGTGGAATGCAAGACAGATCCCAATTCCAAGAGGAAATGTGCCAACTTTGTAACGGATGATACATGGATGTTGCATGGATCAAAATTAACATTGTCTCTCTCACACACAGGTCAACGTCGTGCTGCACCCCCCAACACTGGGGGGGAACACTCACAGGACCCGGATCTGCAGGAGACCGATCCCACCGGCAGCGACCACTCTCACCACTCTGCGGACGACCCCGACCGACCTGGCCCCTCTGGTGTCCAACCACCTGCAGCACCTGCGTCAGGTACAACCGTGCCAACCACCACCCCCACTCCTGCCACATCCCAGGAGACACCCAGGATCCCTGCCCCAACACCACAATGCAGCCAGGCTCGCCAGGAGGGACACGGTGTCCCGGGCACCCAGGAGGAGGCAGGCGACAACGCCAATGCCACCCCTCAGGGGTCCCGGAGACCCCATGTGCCCACAAGTGCAGGCCAGACGCAAGTGGGCAGGGGTGGTGGGAGTGGAGGACGGCGGAGGCGCGAGCCTGACCAGTTGGCTGGGGATCCGGTATTTTCCCATGTCCGTAACATCCTGGACTCATACCGGCAGGACACCACGGGCATGGCCCAGGTTGTGTCCGTCCTCGAGGGGATCAAGGTCCAGCAGGCCCAGCAACATGCGGAGCTAATAGCCTGTCTACAGCTACACCAACGGAGGATGGAGGACAGAGAGGCTCAGCAAGTGACGGCGTCCCAGGGGATTCACGCTGAACTCCGTCGGATGGCCGACACCATGGCCGACCCTCCCTGTGCCAGAAGGCGGAGAACATCACCACCCACAGGGAGGGATCATGAGGAGGAGGAGGAAACATCCGACGGAGCATCCCAGACATCGTCACGGCCTGCTGCTGAGGTTCCCCGCAGGAAGCCGGGTCGTCCACGGAAAGGACCGTGAGGGTGGCTGCTACATCACCATCTCCCAGGACACCTGGCCTGGCACCTGGCCCACTGGAGCAACAGCATCACAGCATCAAGAGACATTCTCTGCCACATGGCCCTGCTGGTCACTGGCTGACCAATGTTGACAAAGACTGTGGCATGGACTCTGAGGATTTCCAATGGCAAGGACACCAACTCCCCTACTGAACTTTGGATTCCCTAATCCCGGAAAGGCCCTCACTTTGCCCCCCCCCCCCCCAAATAATAAATCACACTATTAAGAGTAGATGCCTGCTGGTAGCATTATTACCTAACATGTGTCTTGTACAGTCTAAACATGCCTGAGTCATCTGTTCACTTCAACCATCCACACCCTGGGGCCTGAGTCTGGCACAGGACACATGGGTCACAGTTTTCTAGGCAAGACAGACATGGAGCACCATACACACCCGTGATGGTCAGAACCAGCTGAGGGGGTGGCCGAACAACCGTGCTGACAGACACATTGAGTACAGCAACAGTCATGCGCAGAGGTCAGGGATCCTGGCCCGTGTCCTGGGGGGCACCCAGGTACGTGTAGACAGGTGGCAGAACCATGTCCTGCAAGCTTGAGTCCGGTGGATGCAGAGAATGGGGTCATGGACAACGTTGGATGCATGGGGATGGCACATGTCACAATACCCACACAGTCATGGACATCATGCCCATTACACAGTCTCAGCACACACACACAGCTTGCATCTTGCCACTCGACACATTGACACATAGCCACAATCAGGGAATACCATGCCAGACATGCAGGATGCACTGTGCCAACACACCAGCATTGACTGAGAAGAGGCACCTTGGAGGCATAGGGACACCTTTAATAGTCATGTGTTTGGGATTGCAGAGGCAACTTGAAGTACACATGAACACATCATGTGGAGTAACATGTGGCTCCAACACTGGCACCCCCCTTCTGCAGCACAAATGCGTGATAGCCATGGAACTGGCACACAAGTGTCGGATAACAGCTAAATACCCACAGCTGCTCACGGAGAGACTGCCATACACCATACATCCGCTGATGTGGAAGTCCCACGCCATGTCAAGACAATGTTAACCGTATGTGTCCGAGGGCAGTGTCACACACATTGATGCCTTCATCACAATCCACTATCCCATCACTGATGACTGACAACCAGGCAGCCCATCTATTCAGGTGTACCCAGCTGCATGTCGTGTCCCATGGGGATGCCACATGTCTGCAGAGGACCCAAACCCCGACCGGGGCAGTGTGCACACATCGTGAACAACTGCCACACCCAATACACCCCAGATGCATCCCTTACCCCATGGAGACTTCCAAACGTGTCCGTGCCTGTAACGCTGAGTCAGCCCACGATGCCATGTCCATGAGGAATAGCAGTGCCACAACAATGCAACCAGAAGACGGCATGCGCAGGTACCTGGGGAAGAGAGACACACAAGAAGTCAGCCACAAAAAGCACAGCCACTTGCATGTGCATTTACTCGACACATGTATGGATGACAACATGCTAGGTCACAATTATGCCTGGGGAAATACTACCATCACTGCCACCATCACTCCAGTGACACACCCACACACACCTCTGACCCACGTGCCATACATGCAGGTGGAGACACACATCACAACGCATGCCACACGGGGACCAATGCGTGCACACTCAGACCCTGGTACTCACCACTAAGCAAAGAAGTCGCGTATGAGCCGAGTCCGGATGTCCTCTTGCGGCTCCACATCCTCCACATCACTAGCCCCATTGCCAAGCCCTTCGTCCTCCACGGGTGGATGGTCCTCGTCATGTTGATTCAGGATGAGTGGCACAGCTCTTTCAACTGCCATGTTGTGCAGCATGCAGCAGACCATGAAGATCTTGCAGACCTTCGCCGGGGCATATGGGAGTGCGCCGCCGGTCTTGTGGAGGCACCTGAATCGGCTCTTCAGCATGCCAAACGTCCTCTCTATCACTCGCCTTGTCCGGCCATGGGCGGTGTTGTAGCGGAGCTGGGCCGGCGTGATGGGGTTGCGGAGAGGTGTCAGCAGCCAAGGCATGTTGGGATAGCCAGCGTCCCCTACATGGAAAGCACATGGATATCGTTAGAACTGGCGAAGCGGTAGTGCTGCTCGGCCAAACAGAATACAGGACAGACAGACTGTACCCACCAACAACACATGCCCGTTCGTTGCGCAGCTGCATCATCATATCAGGCATCCCGCTACGCCTCATGATGTAGGCATCGTGTGCTGATCCTGGAAAACGAGCACAGACATGTGAAATCACCATGTTGGACAGACACACCACAAGGGCATTGATGGAGTGGTAGTGCTTCCGATTGCGGTACGCCACCTCCCGTGCGTGTGGTGGTACCAAACCTACATGTGTCCCATCTATGGACCCAATGACATGGGGCATCCCTCCCAGGGCATAGAAACCACGCTTGACCTCAGTCATCTGTTCAGGGGTTGGGAACTTGATGAAGTCATCCAGGTGAATCAACATGGCCTCCAAGAAATCATGCAGCACACCGCTGAACATGCTCTGGGACATGCCACCAACATGAGCTATGGTATATTGGAAGGTACCCGTGGCAAGGAAATGTAGGGCAGCCATTACCTTCAGCTGGGGTGTCAGTGCCGTAGGATACCTGTGCTGCGGTTGCAGGTGTGGTGCCAGTCTCGCCGTCAGCTCCAGAATCAACGGTTGGGTGAAGCGGTAGAGCCGGATCCTGTCATTCTCCTGCATGGTGGCCAAGTCTGGAATTCTTCGGGCAACAGGAGGCGCTCTGCAGTAATTTGGAAGTGACAAGGAAGAGTGAGTGCACTACGAGAACAACTCATGTCTACTGAGCACATGTAAATCTGGCAATACACACATGCCACATAGGGAGTCAGGCATGTGCTACATGCCCAGGACACGTATGGATGCAAGGTGACACTCCTTCCAAGACCCAGCTACACACGGTGATTGAGAACCTCCCCATGCCACGCCATGAAAATAGCTGTGTCCCAGTGCAAGTGCACTGCCCGACGCAAGACAGGAGTGACATACACCCACACATCAGCAGAAGTGTGATGCCGATTGCAGAGACTGGCAGCGGAACACTTGAGCCACAGGTCACATGACATTACACTAGTCCAGCCCACACACCTTGCCATGAAGGTGCACATGTCATGACTCCCCACACATTCCTTGCGAGTTTGCTGACATGGCCTTGTCACGCTACTCCGTGTCCCTTGCATACATGTGCACCTCACATCCGATGACACATGTGGCATGGTGTTGGGAACAGTGTGCAATGACAATCTACACACAGCCACATGTTGGTTGCTGCAACGGCTGCAGCTTTTGAGGGTGCTACAACATCAACCCGATGTAAATCCCGGACACATATATGGCATAGTCACATTGTGCACTGTGGGTAGTGATGAGTCATGTGTCATGACCCCTGTACCGGGCATCATGGGACACTTCCGTGTGTTGGTGTCCGTGCCATGCCAGTGACGCTCACCCCAAGTGCGCAGTCCCACATGCACACATGTCAAAGGAGTCAAGGGCATGCCTGGCACACATTGCACCCTCACACAGTACACATGTACACATCTCATCATACATCTGGTGCCTTCTCCACTCAGGAGGCATGTTCCACATCACAGCCTGTGACACCTGTGCCCCACACATGTGGTAATGCACAGACGATGCCTTGGTGTCCATTCCTGGACAAGTATTTCCATCCATGGACAAGTATGTCCGCCCTATTCCGACATGTGTGTCGCCTATCACCACAGTGATGTGTAAAATCCACCGTACTGCTGCTGAGAGGGCCTGTGCATGTTCCCAAATCACTGTGGGAGTGCTGCCGTATGTGTACCCATCGTGATGGCGAGCGTAGATGCGAGTGTACGGTCCGTACCACTACGAGTACGCATACGCGTGCAGACCCATAGTGATAGAGAGCGTAGATGCGAGTGTACGGCCCTATCACTATGGGTCTGCACGCGTATGCGTACCCGTAGTGGTACGGACCGTACACTCGCATCTACGCTCACTATCACTATGGGTCTGCACGCGTATGCGTACCCGTAGTGATAGTGAGCGTAGATGCGAGTGTTCGGTCCGTACCACTACGGGTACGCATACGCGTGCAGACCAAAAGTGATGGAGAGCGTAGGCATGCATGTACGGGCCGTTGCCATGCATTTGGGGTGCCCTAGGGCCCCCACACGCACCGTACCTGTGTGTGATGCTCCAAATTACATAGGGGACAAGTATTAAGGCCTACATGCATGCTGGTTGTCATGGAGACCAAGTTCAAAATTCGAAATTGTTCTGGAAGGTGCACAGCAGAAGTCAGTTGGGATTTGTCTACTTTGTTGCAATGTGTTTGTGGGGCTGACATCATGCAGGAGAATGAAACCGATAGAGAACCCACAGACTGCTAGGTTTGAAGGGATTGGTGGAAACATAGGATGCAAATGTGAGTGACCAATCTCTCTGTACTCCTGTGCATGAGACTGGGCAGAAGGGCACATATAAGGCAGCCAGGTCCCATGAGGGAGCACTTGCCTGCACATCTTTGCATTCGTCGACCCAGCTGCTGCTACTGATTCCCTGGAACCATGTCAAGGGCTGTGGAGAGGACACAGCCATTCACCCTGGAGGAGAACATGGCTCTGCTGGATGTGATCCTCCCACAGTACTCCATGCTGTATGGGCGACCAGGTTATCAGGTGAGTGCATAGGCCACTGCCACAGACTGTCCCTATGTGGTGACTGTGACTTCTGCCATTGCGTCCAGGTGTAACACACATGCCATGTACTGTCGGGGGGGTCCCAGGGGGGGGGGGTGCCTGATGTCTCCCAGCAGTGCCCTGAGACAGGAGGGGTGGGGGCCTATCACTCACAGCAGTGCCCTGAGCCAGGAGGGGTGTGTGCAGAGTCCTCCCAGCATTGCCCTGAGACAGGAGGGGTGGGTGCAGAGTCCTCCCAGCAGTGCCCTGAGACAGGAGGGGTGGGTGCAGAGTCCTCCCAGCAGTGCCCTGAGACAGGAGGGGTGGGTGCAGAGTCCTCCCAGCAGTGCCCTGAGACAGGAGGGGTGGGTGCAGAGTCCTCCCAGCATTGCCCTGAGACAGGAGGGGTGGGTGTGGAGTCATCACAGCAGTGCCCTGAGACAGGTGGGGTGGGTGCCCATCACTCCCAGCAGTGCCCTGAGACAGGAGGGGTGGGTGCAGAGTCCTCCCAGCAGTGCCCTGAGACAGGAGGGGTGTGTGCAGAGTCCTCCCAGCATTGCCCTGAGACAGGAGGGGTGGGTGCAGAGTCCTCCCAGCATTGCCCTGAGACAGGAGGGGTGGGTGTGGAGTCATCACAGCAGTGCCCTGAGACAGGTGGGGTGGGTGCCCATCACTCCCAGCAGTGCCCTGAGACAGGAGGGGTGGGTGCAGAGTCCTCCCAGCAGTGCCCTGAGACAGGAGGGGTGGGTGCAGAGTCCTCCCAGCAGTGCCCTGAGACAGGAGGGGTGGGTGCAGAGTCCTCCCAGCATTGCCCTGAGACAGGAGGGGTGGGTGTGGAGTCATCACAGCAGTGCCCTGAGACAGGAGGGGTGGGTGCAGAGTCCTCCCAGCATTGCCCTGAGACAGGAGGGGTGGGTGTGGAGTCATCACAGCAGTGCCCTGAGACAGGTGGGGTGGGTGCCCATCACTCCCAGCAGTGCCCTGAGACAGGAGGGGTGGGTGCAGAGTCCTCCCAGCAGTGCCCTGAGACAGGAGGGGTGTGTGCAGAGTCCTCCCAGCATTGCCCTGAGACAGGAGGGGTGGGTGCAGAGTCCTCCCAGCATTGCCCTGAGACAGGAGGGGTGGGTGTGGAGTCATCACAGCAGTGCCCTGAGACAGGTGGGGTGGGTGCCCATCACTCCCAGCAGTGCCCTGAGACAGGAGGGGTGGGTGCAGAGTCCTCCCAGCAGTGCCCTGAGACAGGAGGGGTGGGTGCAGAGTCCTCCCAGCAGTGCCCTGAGACAGGAGGGGTGGGTGCAGAGTCCTCCCAGCATTGCCCTGAGACAGGAGGGGTGGGTGTGGAGTCATCACAGCAGTGCCCTGAGACAGGAGGGGTGGGTGCAGAGTCCTCCCAGCATTGCCCTGAGACAGGAGGGGTGGGTGTGGAGTCATCACAGCAGTGCCCTGAGACAGGTGGGGTGGGTGCCCATCCCTCCCAGCAGTGCCCTGAGACAGGAGGGGTGGGTGCAGAGTCCTCCCAGCAGTGCCCTGAGACAGGAGGGGTGTGTGCAGAGTCCTCCCAGCATTGCCCTGAGACAGGAGGGGTGGGTGTGGAGTCCTCCCAGCAGTGCCCTGAGCCAGGAGGGGTGGGTGTGATGCACAGTGTGAGCCTAGATCATTGATTGTGACATTGCCATCATTCCACCTGTGTACCCACTGTGGCACGTAGTGCTTTTCCCCTCACCAGGGGATGATGTCCCTATGACAAAGGTGCAATGCGTTGGGTGCATGACATGCCTTGTTGTTACCAGCTAATTTGTACCCATATGTCTCTCTGTGACATGTGGCTGGTGTATTGATGTGGTGTCACTTGTTCCTCCTCACAGGTAGGCGCCACTGCCAAGGAGCAGATCTGGCTGACCGCCGTCAGTGCCGTGAGGGGTGTGGATGGTCGGAGGCGGCGCCTGGCCCAGGTGAGGAAACGCTGGCAGGATATCCGGTGCTGGACGCGGAGGATTGCACGGCTCCTGCTGGGGGACTCACCTGAGAGCCACAAGAACCGCGGCCGCCGCCGTCTGAGCCACCTCCACAGGCGTGTGCTGCCGGTGGTCTTTCCAGACCTTGAGAGGCGCTTACAGGCGATGCAGCAGCCGGAAGGGGGTAGGTACATGTGTGTTTGTTGTGTGTCACCGGCATTTGTAAGGGCACAGTAGCATGAATCCACTGGCAGGGTTTAAAGGTGCTGTGCAGATCCTGTTTGCCCCAGTATAGCGCTGTGCCCCTGCCACCCTTCCCCTCCTTGCAATGTGTTCCCTGGTCTGTGTGTAGTCACTCCTTCACAGGGTAATGTAGGCTGGCGCTTTGTCCACGGGAACAATGTCTGTAGCATCATGTGTGGGGGTGGTGTGTAACAGGTTGTGGGACCTTGCCTGTGCACTGTCAAGTTCACTGCATGTGGGTTCCATGTCAGTTGGCACTGATGCTGACTCCAGACATGGGAGTTGGTCTCTCATGTGTCATGCCTTACAGCGCGCATGTCCTATGTAGTGGCCTGTGACATGATGTGCATGACTGTGCGATACACATAGTGCAGGGATGGTGACGTGTGTTGCTGTCATTACCATTCAGTAGCATGTAGTTGCGTGCCCACTACTGTCCCCTGGGGCACCTTTTCCTCAGTGGTGTATGTGTCATCATAAACGTGGCCACTGTCAGTGTCTACAGCGTAAGTTGTGCTCTGTGCCATTGTCCCCTGTCACCATGTATATAGACGTGCTAATTTGTACAGGTGTCCACTGTGCAGCCTGACCTGATTGTCCTTCTTCATACTCACAGTTGCCAGTGCCTGTGTGTCTTGTTATACTCATCTGAGGATGGGCACTGGTACCTCATTATTTGTACAGGCGCACCTTGGCTGTTTGGCGTCCAATCTTGCTTTTTGCCTGCCCCTGTGTGTATCACCCAGACCATGAGATGTTGGTGCCACCTGTGTCTCCACAATTTGCCTCGTGTAGGGTCTTGTTGGGGCGGGCAATGCCTATGTGTTAAATCCTGATTACCACTTGCTGGGTCTGGGCAGTGTGTGATGTGCCTGGACACACACGCAATGTGCAGTGACCGAGTCATGTTGTGCATGTTTTCAGCATTACCTATGCAGCATGTGTCTCAAGTTCATGGATATGGTCCCTGGTCATCGGTATTTTCGCCAACGCTGTGTGGTGCAGATGCAGTGCTGGATTGTCCCCAGGACCTGGGTGCTATGTCAGACTCCTTTTCCTGTGTTTAGCTATTGTCTCATGCTCTCCATGGTATTTCAGTGGCATGGTGGCTCAACCAACTGTGTGTTTCATGCCCTACATCGGTACCCTGTTCAGTAGATGTTAGGGATCTTCCTTTTCAGGCCATGCAATGTTACCTATGTAGATTGGACTCATGTGACAGATGTGTACAGGTGTCTGAATAATTTCTGTCTCTCCACCCTGCCCACAGCATCGTCGGGGGACACAGAGGGAGACATGGACACAGACCAGGCGGAGGGACCGAGCACCAGTGCCAGCCGTGACATCGGGTCTGGCACATCGAGTGGGACAGAGGCGGAGGAGAGTGTGGCCGAGGACCTGTCGACTGGCACATCAGACTACGAAGCTGACAGGTCCGGGGACGATGTCGCCGAGTGGGCGGAGGCTGCACCAGCAGCTGACAGCGGAACAACACCTCGCACCGCCCCCTCAGTTTCCACCAGCCGCCTCCCACTTGCTCGTGTCCCTTCCCAGCGTGCCCGGTCACAGCATGTCTCCTTCCTGCCAGGCACCGCACCCCCTGCCCCTGTCTCCACTGCTGCCGCCAATGCAGAGTCTGTGGACATCCAGCGGCAACTGCAGGTTGGTCAGGCTGCGATCCTTAATGTCCTCCATGCCCACGGCAAAACCCTCACCAACATCGAGGCTTTCTTGGAGGGCATTCATTCATCGCAGGCTGACCAACGCAACTTGCTGAGGTCCATCGACTCCACACTGACTGCAGCAGTGGGTCTCCTGCAGCGCGACCTCCCCCCACCTACCCCTGCCCCATCCACACTTCCCACTCCCATGCCTGTCACACGTACACCCAGACGTCGGCATGCACCCACATCAACGGACACGGGCACCACACCAGCAGGGAAGGTCCACCGCACTCCTCCTGACACGCACACACAGGGTGAGGTAGGCACACCCACTGGGTCGGGGGGAAAACGTGTGACACGCAGCCATAGTGGGAGTCCGCATTCCACCCAGTCCACTCCCTCCAAATCCCCTCCCCTCAGCTCTCCTGGCCACATCTCCCCCAAGGACTCCTTCATGGCCGCTCTGTCCCTGAGCCCCACAGTTACACCACCACGCAAGCGGTCACGGAGGTCCCCGGTCAGGGTGGTTGAGTCTCCCCCCCTGTCTCCACCCTCCCCCGGTGGCGCTGCGACCCATCCCTCTGACCCCCCCCCCTCCTTGGGGCCTGAGGTCCCTTCGGGTGCAGGGGACTCCCTGGAGGACCTTGCAAAGGTGTGTAGTGCCATCCTGGCCTCCGCCTTTGGCACTGACCCACCCCCTGTGGTGGACTCCTCCATCCCTGCACCCACAACGCCGCCCCTTTGCCCTGATGTCCCTGCGGTGCCTGTTGCTCCCCCCCCCCTGATGCCCTCACCAGTGTGGAAGACGATGCCATTTGACTGTGCAGGCAAGGTAGGGGACACGCATCCCACTGTGTCCCCCATCCAGCTGAGAATCATTGACTGCCCTATGGGCTTTGTGAAGATTGAACTGCCTGCGATCCACGGACATTGTGCTCCTGCTGAATAAAGCTTAATTTTGTTTTCATTATCACACTACTGCTATGCTGGTATTGGTGTTGGTGGGGCTGCTACATGGTTTTGGGTGGTGTGTAAGGGTTTGGGTGTGTGGGATATGTAGTAGTGTACTGCTCATTGGTGGGACCCTGTGATCTGTGTGCCATCACAAGGTGTTGGCTAACTTTCTTTGTTCATGTAGGCAGTTACTGCATGGTGCACTTGTCCAAGGGTGTATTCCTTCCTCTGTGTACCCAGCTTTCTTCCCTGCAGGGTGTTCCCAATGTTTAGCGCAGAGCTGTGTCTACATGAGCTGTGTGTGTGACGGAGCCCTTCTACTTTGGCCATGCATGCAGGGCCATGTCTCCACCTGCGACAATCGTGGCATCCTTGGTGATCACTGTACTTGTGTGTGGAGTCTGTTGACATGAGTTCATGGGGACATGTTCCCTTGTAGCCAGTATGCATGTGGATAATTCTGGCCTCACACACATGTGTTACACCCCTCCAGTCTCAGGGCACTGCTGGGAGTGATGGGCACCCACCCCTCCTGTCTCAGGGCACTGCTGGGAGGACTCTGCACACACCCCTCCTGTCTCTGGGCACTGCTGGGAGTGATAGGCACCCACCCCTCCTGTGTCAGGGCACTGCTGGGAGGACTCTGCACCCACCCCTCCTGTCTCAGGGCACTGCTGGGAGGACTCCACACCCACCACTCCTGTCTCAGGGCACTGCTGGGTGGACTCTGCACACACACCTCCGATTTCTGGATATGTGCGCTTGGCACATACACGGTGGGGGTACGCACAATGCATTCGAGGTGAGGGTACGAGTCTACTGACACTGGTGTGGTGGGGGTACGCTCCGTACGTCCGCGGGTGTGGGTACGGGTCGTACTTACACTGTTGGGCAGGGGGGTACGCTCCTTGCATTCGCGGGTGGGGGTACGGGTCGTACTTACACTGTTGGGCTGGGGGTACGCTCCGTACGTCCACGGGTGGGGGTACGGGTCGTTCTTACACTGTTGGCATGGGGGGTACGCTCCGTACGTCCGCGGGTGGGGGTACGGGTCATTCTTACACTGTTGGCATGGGGGTACGCTCCATGCATTCGCGGGTGGGGGTACGGGTCGTACTTGCACTGTTGGGCAGGGGGGTACGCTCCTTGCATTCGTGGGTGGGGGTTCGAGTCGTACTTACACTGTTGGCATGGGGGGTACGCTCCATGCATACGCGGGTGTGGGTACGGGTCGTACTTACACTGTTGGGCAGGGGGGTACGCTCCTTGCATTCGCGGGTGGGGGTACGGGTCGTACTTACACTGTTGGGCTGGGGGTACGCTCCGTACGTCCGCGGGTGGGGGTACGGGTCGTTCTTACACTGTTGGCATGGGGGGTACGCTCCGTACGTCCGCGGGTGGGGGTACGGGTCGTTCTTACACTGTTGGCATGGGGGGTACGCTCCGTACGTCCGCGGGTGGGGGTACGGGTCGTTCTTACACTGTTGGCATGGGGGGTACGCTCCATGCATACGCGGGTGGGGGTACGGGTCGTACTTACACTGTTGGGCTGGGGGGTACGCTCCTTGCATTCGTGGGTGGGGGTTCGAGTCGTTCTTACACTGTTGCCATGGGGGGTACGCTCCGTACGTCCGCGGGTGGGGGTACGGGTCGTTCTTACACTGTTGGCATGGGGGGTACGCTCCATGCATACGCGGGTGGGGGTACGGGTCGTACTTACACTGTTGGGCTGGGGGTACGCTCCTTGCATTCGTGGGTGGGGGTTCGAGTCGTACTTACACTGTTGGCATGGGGGGTACGCTCCGTACGTCCGCGGGTGGGGGTACGGGTCGTTCTTACACTGTTGGCATGGGGGGTACGCTCCTTGCATACGCGGGTGGGGGTACGGGTCGTACTTGCACTGTTGGGCTGGGGGGTACGCTCCTTGCATTCGTGGGTGGGGGTTCGAGTCGTACTTACACTGTTGGCATGGGGGGTACGCTCCGTACGTCCGCGGGTGGGGGTACGGGTCGTTCTTACACTGTTGGCATGGGGGGTACGCTCCTTGCATACGCGGGTGGGGGTACGGGTCGTACTTGCACTGTTGGGCTGGGGGGTACGCTGCATGCATACGCGGGTGAGGGTACGGGTCGAACTTACACTGTTGGGGTGGGGGTACGCTCCATGCATACGCGGGTGGGGGTACGGGTCGTACTTGCACTGTTGGGCTGGGGGGTACGCTCCTTGCATACGGGGTGGGGGTAGGGTCCGTACATATCCGTCCCCACGCTATGTGATGTTTGTGCGGCCCGTACCCAGGCCTTTGCCACGTGGGTGCGATCCGTCCCGCCATTGTTGGGGTGACGTGTGTGGGCGTGGTCCGACTCGTACCCACGCTCTTCAGGCGTGGGTACGGGACGTACCTGTCTGGTTGTGTTGCCGGTTCGCGTGGTGACGGACTTCCGTTGTGGCGGTCGCTGGCTTATCAGGACACGCCCCCACCCCCTCGTGGTGACCAGGGCATGGGAGTCAGGTATGTCCAGGCCATGTGTGGTATGTGACTCATGTGGTTGTTTTGTGGCCTGCCCTGGTCGTGCCACCCCCACCCCACCCCACTTTCCCCCCTCCCTTAGTTATTCTGACCTTCTGCGGCGTCTGCGTCGTAACCTGTAGAGGAGGTGGACTGCTATGAGGGCAGGGATGACTCGTAGGTTCGGGTCCATGTCTGTCCGTCACGTACTGGTCCTCCTTGTTCGCGGCGTCGTCTGTCCGTCGCGTACTGGTGGTCCTTGTTCGCGTCGTCCTGATTTCCCGGCAGTTTTTGGCTGCCGCAAAATATTCACCGTGCGGGGTGACGTCGGTGCGAATCGTGATTCCTGGGTCGTGAATGGCTGGCTGCGTGCGTCCCGACGTCAGGTCGGCGCTTTCCCGGATCGCATTGGTAGGTGTTTTTTGTTCGTTCGGGCTTTTTTACGAATCGTACGGTAATGGTGTACCCGTGCGAATCGTAATTCCTTGTTTGTAAAATTTGACGACCGGGTACGCGTCGGGCGGAGATTATGCTCCGTCCGACGGTTCGTACCCGGTTTTTGCCGGATCGTGATCGGCACCATTGAGTGGAGTGAAGGAGAGATAGCAAAGTGAACAAAGGGGCCACCAACAGGAGAGGGAAAGACAATGGTCAAAGGTGAGTAACAGTAAGTGATAATTGGGCAAATGGGAATGATGAAGGATAAGAATGATTCTTATCCTTATTGAGATGGAGGAGAGTCCTGGACTGTGGTTCCTGGTGTCTTTCATCTTCCTGGTGTAGTTTGCTAATTTTGTGTTGATCTTGTGACTTGGTTGCTGGGCCAATATTTTAAACAAAAGCATTGAAACCTAAAAACGTTTAGGAATAGTGTTGGCAGCACTGACATTGTTTGACTTATTGTCAAGCTCTAGTTCTTGCATTCCATTTATATTTCAAAGGGGAGAATATATTGGATTTAATGATTTTTCTTTTTACCTTTCTTTACACGAAAATATTGGCCAGGCCAGTACAGTACTGGTCAGGTTGTAAACGTAGGGCAGTGGCAATCTTAGTCACCAATCTGAAAATGTTACCCGGTATCACAAAGAAATCCATACCAAATTCTGTGGTGCAGGGATCCCAGAATAACTTGAATAAATTACAAATTGTGGCCAGGAATTCCTCTTCTGCTCCATACAATCATGAGCTTCAGTCGCACAAATAGGGCATGACCATGCTAACCTGGTATTGTGTTATGTTACTGGAATTTATTAAGCGCACGTACACCAAGCGGTTTCATGGCCCTAGAGCGGGGGTACATCAAGTATAATGGGGTAACCCAGTGAACCTCAGAACCTGGGTGTCTAGAGTATATGTTAAATGTAGGTTCTGTCAGGTGAAGAAAAATTACTTTAATCTATCATAAACATTTATGCATGAAGAAAGAAGAACACACGTAGTTTGAAGATAAACACCCTGCACAGAAGGTCAGGGGCTGGACAACCCTCCTCCTCACTCCTGCCTTACACTCATGTGAACCAAGCTGAGTAAATCAAGAACTGAAGACTCACACGGCATATTAGCAACCACTGAACTGTTCACACTGCATGTCAAGTCCCTCAGAAAGATCCCACACTGACACTCTGCCACATACACATACCATAGGACAGCCGCAATGTAGGACAATAAATGGGCTAGCCCAAAGTGGAGCGCACAGTGCTGGAAAACCATGGAGCAAGCCATTTAGCATTTGTACATCACATGCAAGAGGAGGAACATATCACACAACCCTTAGGACCTCAAATGAGACATGGGTGGCACAGTGATTGAAATTAAACCAAAGTGACATCCGTGCAATATCTCTGGGATACAGCAATGCAAGCTATGCATAGGCACAGGAATGAAAGGAAGTGTCAGAAGCCATACAGTGACCGGCCACACATCTGTAGCAACTTACGTGACATGTGTATGCCACAGCACAACACACATGGCTCATTGTCACATTCCCTGACTGTCAAACCCAAGTAGGACCTTCACACATACCCCTCATTTACCCATCTCACACCTGCAACACTCAACACCTATGAGGAACACACATAAAGGTGCAAATAAGGTTCTGTGAGTTTCCAGACAGCCAATCACACACACTGGTGTGCATCAACAAATGTCAGACTCACACTCAGGAATGTATGAACCAATGCTGACCAAAAAACAATAGCCAAACACAAATCTCACAAACATCATCCACAGAAGTCCAACAAGCCCAGCTATGTGCAGGCAAACAGTAGATAGGCAATGTGACCCTAGATAGAACAGGAATACACAACATTGTCACTCTGGACAAATGCACAGACACCACACCCCAACACAAACAAGAATTGCATCATCAAATGCCAATTATGAACACTAACTGGAATCAATGGGACAAATCAGCCAACACAGACATAGACACCACACCAGTTATCAAGTGAGCATGGTGTCATAGTGTACCACAAGCATGCACATGCACAATCCTGACAAGTGACAGGTCAAATATAGGAGGACATATCACTATTGTGCTCTCAAAACAAGCTCATGAACAAGAATCCACATTGCTGCATGTGACATACACACAAGAAATACACACTACACATGCAACACATATCTGAATGTATCACAATACACAACCTACTCACACACAATGTCGCAAATAGAACGTCACACATACATTGCACCTGTCAGTAGAAAGAGCCAACCCAGGCCAAATACTGCATTCATCTACAACAAAAACCGATGCACATACCAATTCATCACATAGCAAACTCAGCTGGACATCAGGGGGATGCACACCAGGCAAGTACAAGGCAACATACACTGACAACACTGCATGCACAGTAAGCAGTGTGTGCACACCAACCAAACCAGTGGCACACATATCTGAGTGCCCCACCATGAACTCCCACAACACAAATCATCACAGCACACAGATAACATCACACTCAAGAAGGGTAGCAGTACCTCAGCAAACAGACATACAGCTTAGCCATCACCCACAGATGCACAACTAAGGGAAACACAGATTCAAACAACATGACTAGAGGACTGTGATGCTTACCCATATGCACTGCACATGAGCAACCATGACTGCAAACAAGTAGAAGAAAATAACACATAACTAATTGTGAAACTGTCCTGAGCGGCACATTGGTCCTGCACACAGATCATCCTCCCACAGTATAGTGTCACACTATGAAGTGGTGGGGAGGGTCACACACTGGCAAGGCATGGGGTGGAAGACATGAGATTGAAGTGGTGTGTACATCAGTATTGGACAGATGAGGAGTGTACAGTCCACAAACACATAGAGGAGTAACTCACAATGTGTAGGCATCAGAACCACCTATAGGGAATGGTATGACTCCTCATACCACATACTATACTCGACCCAAAAATGTGTCAAGTGACAGCAATGCATGAGAAAACTCATAAATAATGTCAGTGTGGCTGAGCAGGTCAGTACAGTGAGCACAAACTTAAACAAGACACATGGCTGATCAACAAAACACAACACAGACTTTGCAGTGACATACTCTGCATACTCACAACTGACAGGGACAACAAGTAGGTGTACCCCAGGAGTGCAAGGACACACCAACACACTGCACAGTGCTCAACCTACAACTCCTACATGTGCCCACAATCTGAAGCACATGTCTGACAATGTAATCTAACAGGCACACATTACCTGGATCATACATATGTGTAGTTGGCATGTGCAGAGGCACATGCACATCAACACTACTGACAATGACAGGCCAATCACACTGTATGACTACTCAAGTGCATACATTCAAATGTACCCATATGTCTATGAAGATAAACCCACACAAGATGACTACACTTCAAGAAAGAGCCCACAGATATGATGGACCCTGGCCACTCCGCAAGTAATCCCGAGGATAGCATTCACCTCTGTTCTGGTATTGCACCCTAACATGACATGTGTACAATTTAGCAAACCTAAGCACAGAATGATTAGGAGAAGAGTAGATCATCACAAACAACCATCATTGAACCCTCAAGCCTCAGACTGAGGAAGAACAAAAGTGCCCGTGGATACCTCTGAAAAAGTAAAACAAGTAATTGCCAATGTGAAAGTGGCATACAGAACATGTGTCACACGAACCGATACACATACATAAAACCTTTTATTTAGCAAGGGCATTGACAAAGCAGACAACAGGAGTAACAGTCTTTATTACATAATACCCAGATAGGCATCAAAAGTATAAAACAGTAAGGCAATTGGCCAGTACAAATTCAAAGTATGCACATGTGTGCATGACAAACTGCACAGGAAATGGGCATCAAAAGTACAAAACAGCAAGGCCATTGGCCAGTACAAATTAAAAGTATGCACATGTGTGCATAACAAACTGCACAGGAAATGGGCATCAAAAGTAACAAACAGCAAGGCCATTGGCCAGTCCATAGTTCCAATCCGCACATGTGTGCATGAGAAACTGCACAGGAAATGGGCATCAAAAGTAACAAACAGCAAGGCCATTGGCCAGTCCATAGTTCCAGTCCACACATGTGTGCATGAGAAACTGCACAGGAAATGGGCATCAAAAGTAACAAACAGCAAAACCATTTGCCAGTCCATAGTTCCAGTCCGCACATGTGTGCATGAGAAACTGCAAAGGGAATTGGTAACACCGTCCATTACCATGGGAATCACCACAGCTCAGGGGCTACAAACGGGCAGTGCAGGCACCGCTGTGTGATAAATGGTGTGGGGAGGGGCCCTTGGCTTCAACTTTGGCTTGAAGTTGAACTGGGAGGTGGCTGATTGTCAGGCCAGTTGGAGGACTGGACCTGGGAGAGAGAGAACTGGCTTAGGTAGAGGCATCAGTGGCTGTGGGAGCCTGAGGGCTGCTTGGACTGGGTGGAGTGGTGTCACGGGGAGGTGGAGACATGCTGCCGGGAGACACAGTGTGTGAGGGTGAATGCTGAGGGCTGGGTCTCAACTTCTTGGGGATTCAATAGTCCACAAGTGTCTTGGCTGGAGTGGGAAGTGAGGTGGGCATAACAGCCTCACTCTCCACCAAAGGTGTATCAGGTGCAGGTAGCTCTACCTGTGGGGATTTGCTGGATCTGGTGGTACACTTGGGGTGGCCTTGCCTCTTCCCCTGCATCCCCTGTTGTCCAGGTAAACCCCCCACTTTGCTGTCTTGTCCCAACTTCACAGGGGTGTGGGTGGGAGTTGACGTTGTGTGTGAATCTGCCTTTGAAATGTGTTTGGGCTTAGTCGTTGCAGGCACCAAGTTCACAGCAGACAGGGCAAGTGTTTGTCTTTGGGAGCAGGTGTGGGGGTGGGAGTGCCCTTGGATGGGGGTGATTTTGATGAATGTGATGTTGATGCCTGCTTCTTGACCTGATGCCCATGAGTGTCACGTGATGGGCTTTTGGTTTTGAGCTCCTGTGTGACTGTTTTATGTTGTCGGATGGTGGCTGTGGTCTGATCCGCTTAGAGTGCTGCTGTTGTGTGCTGCGTGTGGAGGACTTGGTGCCTGAATGCTCTGGTGTGTGGGCACTCTCGTCAGGTGGTGCCACTGGCAGGGTGGTTGCTGAAGGGACTGGAGCTGGACTGGGAGCCTGTGACTGCTGAATAGCTGTCGTCACTGTGGAGAACAAAGACTGTACAGTTTGGTGTAGGCCACCCACGTCAGAATGAATGCCCTCCATGAAGGCAACTACCTGTGCCAACTTCTTGTCATGATCCTGGAAGGCATTCAGTGGAGCAGTCTGACCCACACACAAAAGGTGTTGCAACAGGTCCACCGCCTCCACACTGAGGGCAGCAGGGAAGAAAGGGGCAGGGGCAGCGGTGCCTGGGTGGGGGGGAGACTCTACCCTTCCTAGGGTTGCGGGCATGGACAGCACTTGTGGGAGCAACCAGGAGGGTGGGCGCTGGACGAGGTGTGGTGGAAGAAGAGGCAGATTTGGAACTTCCTCTGCCCGCCAAAATCGAGGAGTCACCGCTGGAGTCTGAAGATGTGGAGGTTGGTGTTTCTGGGCGGGATTCATCCAGGGCACTCCTGTCTCCCTCCGAGGCACTGGTCAAATCAGTGTCAGTGAGCTCATGTGTAGCTGTCCTGACCGAAGCTTCCCCACTGGTGTCGATCCCCCGTCTTTCCATGCCCTTGGTAGATGCTACATGAAACAAAGACATAGGTTTAGTATAGTGCCATACTCACAAACATCATATGCAAGTAAAGCACAAAACTTGAAAATGATACTCCCATTTTGACCTCCTCCATGTACAGTCAGCATGTGCAACATTTATGCAATCATCAGAAGATGCATAGAAACATGCATAGTTGATAGTAATGCCCCATGTGGTGTTGACACAGCTAAATAGCTGGCCCGTGCCTCCTTGTAACCTAACATACTATTCTCTGCAAGTATACCTACGTGCCTGTAGGTGAGAATGATATACATCTAAACATGTTTTCTCAGTTACATATGGATTCACTTTAAGAGAACACCACAGATACAAACTCCCAAATGTCCTTTTGCAATGGCCACAAGCTCCTGATATCCACCATGTTGTTCTTTGAAGCACAACTACAGTTGCACATTGGTGTCATCTGTGTAGTTGTCACAGATTTTATGTTGTGCACAGCACATATCTTTAAATGCACACTAACATGATGCTCACTGCTGTTCACTGGCAGGTGATGTCTATGACACTCATACTGCAGCATATGCCACAAGGCCACATCTCATCTGTTAATGACAAGGGTCATGGTTTTTCACACATGAGAAACCACATGTTGTACAAATGCATAACAGCTGCACTCAACATTGAGGCTACTTAGAAGCCATTTCATCACACTGGAGACATCACAGAGTTTTCCACTGGCTCACGGTTGGGATTCATGCATTCACTCACACCCAAAGTCACACCTAACTGAATACTCACCCCCAACTTGCAACTGATGGGCCCTCAAGCGTTCATCTAGCTCTGGCTGTATCACTGGCAAGATGCGGGCCATTAGTGGTGTCATGCTCCTGTGCGCCAACCTGCCACTTCGAGGGAGCACCCCCAGCGTCATCTCTGCCACGTTTTTGCTCAGCCGGCAGATGTCATCCCACCTCTTGTGACAGTGTGCGTGCCGTTGGTTGGAGACATCCAGAGCCCGCAACTTGCGTGCAATGGCCCTCCATATCGCCTTATGCTGGTGGACCTTAAGCTGCAGGCATGGGAGACAAGAAAAGGAAGTTCCAGTGAGACTGTGTTATGTACCACAGTGTGTCAGTACAGGAGCATGAAAATACATAGCACACTAATACATATATGTTGAGCAGAGGCCATATAGCATGACACGTAGTACACTTGCATCGAATATTCTCATAGAAATGTATACATGTATGATGATGGGCACAGTACATGGCCATCTCAAACACATGCAGAGTGCCAGCACAGCAACCAGTATGTGAGTGAGCAATACATACAATACATTTGAAATTATGTATCGGGGCTGACTCACTGTGTCCAACACTACACACCCGTCAATGTCCTTGGCCAGTGAATGGCTACATGTGTCATGGTGGTCACATTTAGGGCCATTATCTTACATTCTAGCACTCTTTTCACAAGGTGTAGTCCTGTCTTGTGCAATCCTCAGGCCTAAGATAGCTCACTGAGAAATAGGGTAGCGGACAACACATATGTTTCACTCCGTCCATTTACTGATGGGTCCTTGTAAAATTGGGCAGTTTCTTTGTAGGCCAGTGGGACTCACACTGAGGTTAAACGTGGGCCATCAGAGAAATCACATGCATGTACAATATGAGAGGGCAAACTGTGCCTACACATGCGCCACAGAGCACATAATGAAATCAATGGAAGGATGACATCTCCAAATTACATTTATCTGATGTGTCATAGGTGAATAACCACCAAGAGTGTTACACTCAGGCATTTTACTCTTGTGCATAATGCACACATATCCATAGGGGCAATTTAAAAACTGTACACACATTCTTCAGTTCCCTTTGGACAAAATACAATTGTAATGTCACAAATGAGCATGTGAAGACTTAATGGACTATGACATCACATAGCACAGGCAATGTTTGTTCAGACTTTGACTGTCTCAAACCAGCAGTGTAACTGTATGGCTGCAAAAACACTGCATGTCCTTTCCATCCTTCAATGCAGCCATGGATCTGTGGAAATAAGGCTACACACCCCATTGACATGAAGTCAGCATGCTAGGCAGTGTATCACACATTTACATTACCCAGTCTCAGACCAACATTTGTTTCTTTTTGCTGAAGAAGGACTGTAGAAATGTCCATGTTGCCATCCTCCCCAAATACTCAAGTGCAATTCTTACTAGGCCATGTATGGAGCATGGTATATGGCAAATAAGGATGCATGCACATTAACTTGCACTCACAGGCACATACTACTGCAGAGCACCATCATGTGAGCACTCTCAAACTTTAACTCTGAAACACTTACAAGTACATCTGGCGAGCCATACAGCCTCCCATACTGTGCAAGGACCTCGTCCACCAGGACCTCCAGCTCCAGGAGACAGGAACAACATCAGTTGGTGGTGAAGAATGGCAGGCCGCAGTGTCTGAATGCAGTTGAAATGTGTGATTCTCTCACAGACATATATAGGCCCCTGGGGTTGTTTCAGTGGTACTCAGCTGCTGCAATTGGTCTTCCTGGTTAGCATTTTTCAATTGTGATCAATAACTGGGACCGCGGTGCCGGTGCATGCCTACCGCGAGTTCCAAATTTGTATTTCACTACCGCGATCGTGGTTCCCATTGGCTGCAATGGCATGGGCATTGGCGGTGGCACACTGCGGGGGCCAGACAGTCACCACCGCAATCCTGCATCTCTTAATTGTACTCAATGACCGGGCCCGCGGTAGCGGAGAACGCCTACCGGGGGTTTTAAATTTGTATTTCAATACCGCAATCGCGGTTCCCATTGGCTGCAATGGCATGGGCATTGGCAGTGGCACACCGCGGGAGCCAGGCGGTTGCTACCGCAATCTTGCATCTTTCAATTGTACCCAATGACCGAGCCCGCAGTAGCCGACCACGCTTACCGCGGGTTTCTAATTTGTATTTCACTACTGCGATCGTGGTTCCCATTGGCTGCAATGGCATGGGCATTGGCAGTGGCACACCGTGGGGCCAGGCGGTCGCTACCACAATCCTGCATCTTTCAATTGTAACCAATGACCGGGTGCATACCGCACCTATGGACACATTATGCTCTAGAAATGGCAATAGCCAATTTTCATCATCGCAAACTGGACCTTCACAATGTATCACAGCACCTGTTTGCAAATTTGAATGCTAGTGTGATATTCAACTCACTGATGCCTACACATGCCATGTCAGTGCACATGATTACATGCTTTAGCATGTACTTGCTCACATTTCACCTATGATATTTGTGTGCATGTACAGAGATTTGGTGTGTAAAGGAGTCTCATATTTGTGTACCTGTCAATGTGTGAGATGGCTAATCAACACACAGTAATGATGGCCTGACCACATAATGTGCCTACTTCACTGTGTACATTGATGTGTTCGTTTTGCTAGTTAATCAGCTTACACACACTGTGGTCATTGTGTAGAAAGGTTGTGCTCTGTGCAACATACGCAAGAAGGTGTGGCAGTTACAGCAGCTACATAGAAGTCAGCAGTGTTGCTGTTTCCATTATGTGCTGTGTCACCTGCACCCAGGGCTGGTGACACAAGATGTATGAGTGTACCATTTACCATTCACAAAGTCAGAATCTGTTTTGGAGGTAGTCAGTATGTAAATACTGATCACATGAGATCAAGGTAGCTCTGCATGTGACTTGTGCATTAAGCTGTTGTTACAGTCCAGTCATTGTTGGTGCTGCGTCAGTCAAGATGTAAGATGTTTGACACATCTCATAGGGGAATTAAATTGACATGTGTCCCCTTTCATATTATGTAGGAGACGGCCAAATGTGCATCGTCCGTTCCCAGTGCTGGCGAACATGGAGGATGAGGACATCATAAGGAAATTCTGTCTGAATCGCCTTACCCTTCAAGACCTATGTGGTCAGTTGGAGCCCCATCTGAGGCCTTACAGAACCTATCCGACTGCTTTGACGCCAACAGTTAAGGTGATGGCGGCCCTGCATTTCTTTGCAACTGGTTTGTTTCAGTACACGGTGGCCATCGCCGGTGGGGTGTCTCAAGCTATGTTCAGCATGGTGCTACATGATGTCCTGTCCGCAATGATGACATACAAGGACTGCTACATCCACTTCCCAAGGAGACATGAATTTGCAGATGTGAAGGGTGATTTCTATGATCTTGGACACATACCTAATATTGTTGGCGCCATTGACTGCACACATGTTGGCCTAGTTCCACCACAGACACGTGAGCACATCTACCGGAACAAGAAATATTTCCATTTCATTAATGTGCAAGTGGTATGCCAAGCAGATATGATTATCTCCCATGTCTGTGCCAAATTCCCAGGTTCTGCACATGACTCCTACATACTGCGTAATAGCATCATCTCACAATTGATGGCAAATCTGCATCCAGAACGTGCGTGGCTTGTTGGTGAGTATGCAGAGTCAAGTAGTGTGCTGTATGTGTGACATGCTGTTCTCAGCTACTTTTTATATTAGTAAATCGTTCTCTGTAACTCACACCTAGGTGACTATGCGTATCCCAACTGGCCTTGGTTGCTGAGCCCACTGAGGAATCCAAGAACCCAAGGTGAAGTCCGTTACAATGATGTACATGGAAGGACACGTCGTGTGGTGGAGCGTGCTTTTGGGCTTCTGAAGTCTAGATTCCGGTGTCTGGACAAGAGCTGAGGTGCACTACTCTACTCTCCCCAAAAGGTGTGTCAGATCATAGTTGCATGCTGCATGGTCCACAACCTGACCTTGCGCAAAGAGATCCCACTGCTCCTGGACAATGATGAGCAGCAGATGCCCACCTCTGCAAACCCACACATGCCCAATGACGATGATAGTGGAGTAGAGGAAGGTGTTGACCAGCGTCAACAGCTCATCGACAACTACTTCCCTTGAGTGTGAGTGACATTGTACAACAGTGACATTGTCTGTTGTCTTTGATGGTAGTGGCACGGCATAGATGATCTTTTTGCCTGCTGGCTGTTGTTGGCTCTCTGCTAATGGCTGATGTGTGTGGCACAGGGTATTTATATCCAGGTACCTTGTGTCTATGTTGATGTCGTTGCTCATTATTATGTGTGCTGGTTTGTGTACGTTGATGGCTAGTGGTGTGTTCTACCTATAATGGCATCACCTGACAAGTAAATGTCATTCTCTTGTATCTTTCTAGGTCCCTTCACCCTCTCAATACCTTGTCACAATCAGAGCTTGTGGTACAATGGAATCTGAGTTGACATTGTACGTACTGTGATAAACATGGAGCTGACACAAAGACATAGGTGTGTAAAGAGTGTTTATTTACAATAAGAATTAGTGAAAGAGAAGTGATTATTTAAGAAATTGTGCAAAGAGAAATTATGAGTTGTCAGTGATGGTAAATGAGACAAATGGAGTAGTCACCACATTGATGTAGTCACACAGTCCAACAGACTCCTGCAATCAACATGGCAATGTGGAGAAGGATAGTCAACAATGTCAATGTCCAGGGAAACACAGGTGCCATCATGGCTGGCTCAGCAACCAGTGTTTGAATGGTGCATTGCCACGTGATCCTCGCCTCATGTTTCTCGGATGGCTCCTCGTGCATTTGGCAGGGGGGCCTCTGCTGCAGGCTCAGCGGTATCTGAGGAGTCATTTTGTTGCAGCTCACCCCTCTCTGTGGCCGCAGCTGAGGTGGTGGGAGTATCAGCATGCGGGGCACTGGAGTGGGGTTGAACTGTCATTTGGGCCGCATGTCTGTCCCTCAGAACACCCACAAGCTGGCCTATGAGGTCCACAAGTTGGCCCATTTGCGTGTCCATGGACCTCAACAGCAGGCAGAGCTCACGCACTTCTTCCACAACTTGGCCCATCTGTCCCTGAGTCTGCTCATATGCCCCAAGGACTCTGGCGATGGTGGCCAGGGCTGCGGTCCCAGTGTCCTCCTGTATTTGTCCCCCAGTTGCCCTCCCACCTGCCCTGCTGACCCGGACCTGTGGCGTTGGCATGCGATGCACCCCCAAACTCCCCCTGGCCTCCTCTGATTGTATTGAGGTGTTGGTAACCACTGAGGCAGAAAGAGTGTTGCAGGCAGCAGTGGTGATGGTGGTGGTTTAAGCCGCACAGGTCATTGTAGCAGGGCTCAGCGCTGTTGTTGTTGCTGTGGTGGTGGCGGTGACAATGAGGGCCTGAGACGTGGTGTGTCCTGGCAGTCCGGATGGGCCAGGTTGTTGCTCCTTATCCAAGAAACGTAGGGAGTCTACATCCGAGAGTTCATGTTCCGGGGGGGGGGGGGAGAGACTGGGTCTGCAGGTTGGTGTTGTCTTCTGCTGCAGTTGCTTGTGGATCTCCTGTTGAACAGAGGTCAAATGGTCATTGAAGTGCACTCCACAAGTTTGGTGTTAGACGTTTGGATGTTACATGTAATACACCACTACACTTTACATTGCAATCACTTGGTATGGCTGCAAGATACTGGGCATCATGACATGATGGTGAGGTACATACATTACTTGTCCATGGTGTGACATGTAAAAAGAAACCATGTGCCACGTACAGATTGTGTGATTAAAAGGATATGTCATCATCTAGCAACTTTGTGTGATTACGTCTTTTTGGTTTGCTCTGCATGGAATCACTTTCAGCTAAGCAAGAACTAGCCATTGTAATGTTATACATACCTTTTTCATATCATGCACTTTACTTTGTTTGTCCCATTGACCATGCATGTTTTGTGTTCACATGGGCCTTCATGCTCTGACACCATGGTACTTACTCATTGCATTCTGTGCTGTGCATGATTGGGCCCTGAATTTCTTCCACGTGTGACTTGGTGAGTCGAAGTTTAATTTCTCTGACAATTTATGTATGCTTAGCTGTCTGCACGCTGGATGTGATTTTTAGATCTATGCCAAGTTAGATGACATGTGAGGGCTGGTGTGGTCATATTGCTCCATGCATTTTGAGAAGGATGGCAGGGTGCATGCACTGCCTACCTACCTGTTCGGGTACACAGTGGAGGGAAATAGCTGGCACATGATTATGAGTGGGAGGAATGTACCATCCTGCTCAGCTTTTGGACAAGGAGGCCTGGTGGGAGTTGGAGTGTCGGCTTCCCACCCACAAACACCCCTCCCTATTGAGATGGCTACCTACCTGTGAAGTGGAGAAGAGGAAGGGAATAGGTTACAGATGGCTCTTGGGTGGGGGGAGTGTTCATTCCTGCTGAGGGGTGGGACAAGAGAGTATGAGAAGGATACCTACCAGTGAGTTTGAGTTGAGCAATGCAAGGACTGCCACATGGTTGTGGGTGGGGGCAGTGCTTCATCTTGCTCAGCTGTGGAACAAGGGTGCCTGGTGGGAGTTGTAGTGCTGGTTCTCAACCACAAACACCCATCTCTGTTAAGATGGCTACCTACCTGTAAGTTTGAAGAGAGCAATGCAATGGCTGCCACATGGTTGTGGGTGGGGGGAGTGCTCCATCTTGCTGAGCTGTGGGACAAGGGGGCCTGGTGGGAGTTGAAGTGCTGGCTTCCCAAACACAAACGCCCCTCCCTGTTAAGATGGCTACCTACCTGTAAGTTTGAAGAGAGCAATGCAATGGCTGCCACATGGTTGTGGGTGGGGGGAGTGTTCCATCTTGCTGAGCTGTGGGACAAGGGGGACTGATGGGAGCTGTAGTGCTGTCTTCTCACCCACAAACACCCCTCCCTGTTAAGATGGCTACCTACCTGTAAGTTTGAAAAGAGCCATGCAATGACTGCCACATGGTTGTGGGTGGGGGAGTGCTCCATCTTGCTGAGCTTTGGGACAAGGGGGCCTGGTGGGAGTTGTAGTGATAGCTGCCTGCAAACATGCCCCCAAGGAAATATTGTCTGCTACCTTTGAGGTGATTCAGAGGAAGTAAATAATGGATATGTGAGACGTGTGTTGGGAAGAGTGTGTTGTACGTAAGTGCATTTGGGTCTAGGAAGTGTAGCTTTCTAGTTGTGCAAGACAGTACATAGCAGTGTAATGTGAGACATTTGTTGGTATTACCAGCCTCTACTCCCCAGGGTATTCCTGTGAGACTCTCTGGATGCAGTGTGGAAAGCACCTTCTCCTCCCATTCAGTGAATGTTAGTGGTGGAATGGGAGGGCCACCGTCAGTCCTGTGAGCCAGCTCATGGTTCTTGTTGGCACGCTCCTTCACCCTGGTCTGGAGGTAATGCCACCTCCTCCTGATGTCCTTCAGGGTGCGCGGGGTGGTCCCTACTGCATTGACTTTGTTGACTATCCTTGCCCACATTTGATTTTTTGTGGCTACTGGTGCCTGTTGGACCATGCTTCAAAACAAATTTTGTTCTACTCTCATTACCTCATGTACCATCACTGAATACTCATTGTCAGTGAATTTGGGCATCTTCTTCTGTGACATGGTGCGTGATGTGCAAATGGGGGAAAAGTGCAGGTGTGACGGTGGTGATGTGTGTGGTGTGTGTGTGGTTGTGATGGTGTGATGTGTGCTGATTTGCCTCTCCTTTATGCTGTGGGGTTGGGCCCTTCAGTTGTGGAGTTGTGCAAATGATTCTGGGCAGGGAAGGGGTTGGGTTTATATGAGGGTGGGCGTCAAATTCCGTTCCGCTTGCGGAATTTGCGAAATTTAGGCATTTTCGCGTTCCGCGGAGAACGTGGAGATGTCGAAATTTCCGCGATCTGCGGCGTAGCAGAGATTTTTATCATGTTTGCGCTTTAAAAATACTTTCTTGCGCGCGCGGTCGACTTACCGGGATGCCTGCGTTCGCCGGCGAGTTTTCCGATCCATTTGCGTGTGCCACGAGATAATGGTAGCCAGTCGCACTATCCCGCGAGAGTTTGCGATCGCGAACATGTCATTCGCAGAGCCATCGGACACTGCGAGAAGTCTGCGATCGCGTACACGTCATTCACCACCGCGAGAGTGAGCATGTGATTGTGAACACGTCATTTGGACATGCCATCCGACATCCGGCGGAAGTGTGGTGAAGCTCGCGATCCCGAACACGCAAAAGTTTCAATCTGGAGAAGAATAATAACTCGAGCAGCATAAAACCTTCTGTAAATGATGATTTGGATGAAAAAAAACTCCTCAGACATTTGGCTGTCCTTTTTTGTGCAAGGAGTCCTTTTAAAAAATTTTTTTAAAATTGGGGGTAGATTGAGGAAGTGCCACAGAGTCTCCATCTTCCTGTTCCTGTCCAGCAGGCTCCTCCCAGTGATTTGTCCATCTGCTGTTCATTCTGCCTTTGGATTTTGAGCTGGAAGGATCACTCTTTGTGTCTGCTGCATCATTATCATTGGATTTGAGGACTTTTGAATTTGATATTTTACAAGTAAGTTGGTGTGGTTGTTGTTTGATTGGGGCATTGCAGTTGCTGCAACTACAAATTGGGTACTTATCATTATTTATTTATTTTAATTGTTGTGGGTAGCCAGTAGGCCCAGAGCTAGTCATGGGTGGGTGCATGATGAAGCAACTGTTCCTTTGGTGTGTGTTGAATTTATTTCAAACATCATTTATTCATGGATGGCATTGGCTTGATGTGCAAAATGTGTATTTTTGGGGGTATTTCTGTTCATTTTGGGTGTGTGTTAAATAAATGCCTTTGTTGTGTGTGGTGTGTTGTTGTGTACCTTGCAGACCTTGTTTAGTCCTTTGGATTTTCATTTTTGCATTTTATTGCATTAAAGGCAAAGCAGTGTGGTTTAGCAGCACGTATCCTTTGCCTGGCTATTATAGGCCTTTTGTCAGTACATTGTTTCCCAGGCCTCCTGCTTGTTGCTTGTGGTTTTGTCAGTGTCCATGTAGCTGTTGGCCATTTCTGGTGGGAGTTATTAGTGTGCTGCTTTTGCCATATAGGCCTGAATGTTATTCCTTTGTGGCCTAGGATTCTTGTTGTTGTGGGCCTGGCAATGAGGCTGGAGGCCATTTTGAAGCCAGGCTATGTGCTTTTTGCTATAGGCCTGTGTAAGAGCCAGGATCACTCAGGATTGCTTGAAGAAATATTAAGTTTATTATCAGGAATAGATCCCATCCACCAGAAGCTCCTGCAGGAATCAAAGCCCAGGTTCCAACTGCCCCTCAGCTGCTTGCATCAACACAGTACATACAGAAGTCAACATTCTTAAGCACCTGGCAACAGCAGAACCATCTTAAGATGCCACACATCCCGTCCTTTATGAAGAAGGAGGATGGGTTATACCTCAAGACCAAATTACAGCACAAAATCAAACATATATAAAATCTATTTAACAAAATCTTTAAAAAAATTAGGTGGAGAGGAAACTCGCAAGGATCTGCGAATGTCCTGAGGAGTATGAGTTAGATCATGAGAACTGGGAGTAAGATGAACTGCCACAAAGTCCTTCCTAACCACCACTACCCTGTTTAAATTCCAAATGCGGTGATCAACAGTCTTTACAGCATTGTTAAATATTTTGATTACTTGAATGGGTTTCAAAAATCCTGAATTAGATTTTCTTTTGGATGGATTTTTTTTATAAGGACCCAATCCCCAATTTGCAATGCTGTTTTCTTTACAGACTTACTTAAGTCATGATTTGCTTTTCTAGATTCAACCCTTTTTGACTCAATTAATTTCCAGTTAGATTTTTCATTCTCAGTAAGTAATTCAGGCTGCATATTATTCACCCAGGGAGGTGCAACTAAAGTGTTGGGGCATCTAGACCTGAATAATTCAAAGGGGGTCCTATTCAACCTCAACCTTTTTCCAAATTTGAGCACGCCAATCTAGACCATTTGAACGTGCCATGTTAATGGTTTCTTTTAGTACACGATTAAATCTCTCGACCATTCCATTTGTTTCTGGATGGTACAAAGAAGATTTTTTGTGTTTGATACCATGTGTTGACAAGAATGATTCCATTTCTCTGGATACAAATTGTACGCCGTTGTCAGTAAGGATACTAGAAGGTATCCCTTCTCTAGCGAAAAAATGTTCCCAAAAATTAATGACATGCTTGGTTTCAATCCCTCTAGAAATTCCTATTTCCGGCCATCTCGAGAAAAAGTCAACCAAGACAAAAATATACCAATCGGTTCCGGAAGACTGTATCGGGCCTAGAAAATCTAATCCCACTTCTTTCCAAGGGGCATCAGGTCTTTCTCTTATGATCATGGGCTGTGTTCTGGGTTTGGCCACCCTTTCACTCAGAGCACATTCCACACATTCTCTTATTTTGCGTTCAACCTGTAAATCCATCTCTGGCCACCAATAATTTAATCTAAGTCTCTCTTTGGTCTTAGAAATGCCCTGATGTGTCATATGTGCAAGAGATATAAGTTCTAGTCTAATTGAATTGGGAGGAATAAGTCTCAAACCCCTGAAGAGCAGACCATTGCGTTCAGATAACTGGTCCCTGACATGCCAAAACTTCTCTAACTTTACATCATTTTTGTGTTTTGCCTCCCAACTCTTATTGACAGCTTCTGAGACCTTCGCTAATTCTGGATCTTGTTGCAAAGCTTTCTCCCATCTATCCTTGTCAATTATAGATTCCTCAATGGCACAAACCATATCATCATCATGTTCAATTTCATCATCAGAATGAAGCTCATTTTTGTCAACCAGCCTAGATAATGCATCAGCCACCTTGTTTTCCACCCCAGCCAAATATTTGACAACAAAATTATAATCCTGGAGACCAAGAACCCATTTGGTAATCCTACTTGAAACTGCGTCAATACCCTTATTCTTAAAAATCTCGCATAAAGGTTTATGGTCAGACCTGACTTCAAATACACCACCCCACAAGAAGTTCTTTAATTTCTTTATTGACTAATAAACGGCGAGTGCTTCTCTCTCTATCACAGAGTAGCGTAGCTCTGCTCCCCTCAAACTCCTTGACAAGAAAAGAATGACCTGTTCTTGACAATGATCCCTTTGTAAAAGGACAGCTCCCAGCCTCTTCAAACTTGCGTCAGTAATTAAAATAGATTTTTTTCTCAGGGTCAAAACTACACAGTCTGGGAGCAGTTTTCAATTTCTCTTTAAGTGTATTAAATTCTTGTTCACAGCTACTATCCCAAATGAATTCACAACCTTTGCGGAGTAAAGCTCTCATATGAACACACAATGAGGCAAAGCCGTTTATAAATTTGCTATAATATTCGGCCATACCCAGGAAGCTCATAAGTTCTTCCTTATTAGTTGGTGAGGCTAGATTCTGTATGGCAGTAATTAAGCTTTCCTTTGGTAAAACACCCCCTTCGGAGATAGTGTGCCCTAAGTATTCAATTGAGTTTCTCCTGAACTTACACTTTTCAATCTTTACTGTCAGATTGAACTCTTGCAACCTGTTTAACACCATGAAAAGTCTGTCATCATGTTCCTTAGCGTCACTTCCAAAAATGAATATATCAGCCTGATAAACTCTAACACCTGTAAGACCTTTTAAAACCCTCTCCAGCGCTCTCTGAAAAACCGAGGCTGCTGACACAAGACCAAAAGGAAGTCTTGCAAAGCGAAACGTTCCAAAGGGAGTAACAAATGCCGTTAGGTCTTTAGAGACATCGTCCAATCTGATTTGGTGGTACGCTGATCTCAAATCGATGGTACTGAAGACCTTCGCACCTTTTAACAACATCAACATATCATTTATCTTAGGTAGCGGATAGCGGTCTATGACAACACTTTTGTTTAATTCGCGAAGGTCCACACACAAACGAAGAGACCCAGCCCCCTTCTTGGCGGTGACTACCGGAGCAACCCATTGAGTTGCTTCTACCTCCTCAATTACTCCTTCAGATTTGAGTCGCTCCAATTCAAGTTTGACCATTTCCCTAACCGTAATAGGTAAATTCTTAACCTTGCAGCATACAGGTTTAGCATTCTCTATCATACGAATGTGATGGAGGTACCCTTTGAGGCAACCTAACTTGTTTGAAAAAACATTGGGAAATTTATTTCTTAAGGTGTGAGGAAATTCTTTGTTTGTGGTGTCATGAACAACGGAAATTGAATTTAAGTCCGAGTTCTTTTTCAATATAATAGGGGGTGAAGAGTTTGGATCCAACATAACCCCTAGATCCCGCTGGTGGAACCAGCTCAATTTGCTGTCCCCTTTTTGTGATATGTATATTTTTGTGCTAGTTAGCCTGTTTTTATAATCAATTAAACCCCAGAAGTAACCATACAGTTTAATGGGTTCACCGCCATATGCGAAGGGTTTTATGTCAGAACGAAAAACCTTTACTTTTCCTATAATTTCCTTGGTAAAGAAATCTTTCGAGATAATGGTAATCTTTGCACCTGAGTCAAACAGAACCTTAGTAGGTTTCCCTTCCACCAGGATTTCATCAATAGGGCAACTTTTCTCTTCCCTATTTTGTACGACCTGCATCTGTATTTGACCACAAGCTACCTCATCTTGACATTCATAATTGCCATCAACATCATAATAAACTTCACTTATTTTCCCTTTATAGTTCCTGCCTTTGCACATGACAGAGAAGTGGCCTTTCTTTTTGCATTTACTGCAAATCGCCTTCCAACCTGGACACTGTCTGTCATTTGCAAAATGTCCCATTTTCCCACAACGATAGCATTTTACATTGGAAGAGTCAAATTTCTTTGGTGTTTCCCTTGACGTTTCATTTTTTTAAACTTTCTCTATGAATAGTATTTCCTCTAGGAATAGTCTTGACAGCTTGAATGGAGCTTTTGTCTTTAGTTTCGCCATTTTTCTTTATAACATCAACACATTTTAGAGAGTGTTCGATTCTTTTTGCGATTACAATAACGTCTTCCAAAGTTGGTTCATCCTTTTGCCATAACTCCTCCCTGACACGTTCAATGCTGCATCCCAGCATGAACTGGTCTCTTATTCTTTCATCAAGAGTTGCAGCAAATTTACATGATGATGCCAACTTCCTAAGGGACGTAACGTAGTTCTCGATACTCTCATCCTCCAATTGAGTCCTCCTTCCAAAATGGTACCTCTCTAAAATGGTACTGACCTTGGGCAGATAGTGTTTATCCAACTTGGCAATGCAAATTTCGTATTCATTAAGGTCACGATCATCAAGTTCAGGAAGGTGGTCAAAAACTTCTTGACCTTCTGATTCTAAGCAATGCAAGAGTAAAGCAGTTTTCCTCTCTACACTTAAAGAACTGCACACTCTTGCGTACCTCTCGAAAACCTTCCGCCACTTTTGCCACTTTATAGGAGGATCTTCCGGTGATGACAAAAAGAACGGAGGTGCAGTGACGTTTTGCATTTTGGTACAAGTATTAAAATGACTTACAAATGTATTTTATATGAATTCAAAAAATGAAGCTGTGACGAAGGCGAAGATTAAATCTTTGCGAGGTGGGTTGCTGCACGGTGAACGCGTTGTGTTTGGAGCGCGTTACATAGCAACCTTGCCAGAGGGTGTAGATTGCTTGTTGAAAGACGTGAGAGACGTGACGCGTCAGCGTCTCCATTGTTTGATGAGAGAGACGTGAAAGATGTGACGCGTCTGCACGTCGATAATGAAGTAGGAGCTTGAAGAAATGGAAGCTTGAGCCGCAAGGGGAGTGCGAGCGCTTTTCGTCTTCGTTCCTAGGTGCATTCGTCAGGTGAGCGCACGCCCAGAAATTCAAAAGACGCTATCGTCAAATATTGTTTTATAGAGCTCATGCGGAGAAAGCAACAAGTGTCGTCTTTAAAAACTCTATGTGGCAAACGGCAAATAGCAGAAATGGAGTAGCGGCTTGTAAATCACGGGGCACAGTTACGTTACAATAAGAATTCTCCAAACTTGAAAGTTCATCCAATCAAAATCTTTCTCTTTTTTTTTTTGTGAGCAGGATTATTCAGAGTTTGATGATTTCAGGCAGACCACGCAGCATTAACTTAGATAAAGTCTGTAAACACCCACCAGCAAACAGTTTAAATCAATGTGTTGTACAAATCCAAGCTCGCAATCCAATATTAGCACATAAATGTGCGCAAGAGATCACAATCCAAAGTGATAAAGTAAACAGTACCTGTGAAGTTGACCAATGAAGATAAATTCTTCCTCCACTTGTTTTAAAAGTTGAAGTAGTGTTGGGATCTTCCTGTCATGTTGAAGCACATCCATAAGGGTGAAGTCATCCTCTGTCGCCAAGTGTAAGAACCAGGATCACTCAGGATTACTTGAAGAAATATTTAACTTTATTATCAGGAATAGATCCCATCCACCAGAAGCTCCTGCAGGAATCAAAGCCCAGGTTCCAACTGCCCCTCAGCTGCTTGCATCAACACAGTACATACAGAAGTCAACATTCTTAAGCACCTAGAAACAGGAGAACCATCTTAAGATGCCACAGCCTGCATTGTCTGTCTTCAGTTTCTTGTAGTGTGTGGGCCTGGCAATGTGGCTGGTGGCCATTTTGAAGGCCGGTAGTGTGCTTTTGCCATAGCTGTTTCTGTGTGTTCTGTTGAATTTAAACAACATTTAGGGCATGGATGGCATTGGATTGAATTGCAAAATGTGTATTTTTGGGGGTATTTCTGTTCTTTCTGGATGTGTGTTAAATAAATGCCTGTGTGGTGTGTACCTTGCAGACCTTGTTTAGCCCTGTGGATTTTCGTTCTTGCATTAAAGGCAAAGCAGTGTGGTTTAGCAGCATGTATCCTTTGCCTGACTATTATAGGCCTTTTGTCAGTACATTGTTTTCCAGGCCTCCTGCTTGGTGCTTGTGATTTTTTGTGAGTGGCCTTTTCTGGTGGGAGTTATATAAGTGTGCTGCTTTTGCTATATAGGCCTGCATGGTTTTCCTCTTGGCTTACTGCTTCCATCCATCCCCTTTGCCAGCAGTAGCTCCCTGAATGATGTGATGAGATGACGAGCAAATAATTTAATTCCAAACTGGGTCCACTTCCATTACATTTTTATTTTTGTTGTTGTTCTTCTTCTTTCCTATCCTTCCTGAGAGTGTAGACAGTATACCATGAAAGCCCTTGTTGACAAAGTCTCACAAATGGCTACACTAAGTTATATCTTTTATTTGTTTGTTTGTACTAGTAGTAATTGAACCACAACAACAAATGCAACATTTGACTGATGTTCTTCTCATGGCTTCTTTGCTGTTAGGTGCACAAAAAGACAGAGGAGGAGGTGTCATCATCATCACCCGTTGTACTGCCAGACAGAAGTCCTGCTGCACACCACTTCACGTCCACGTGTGACCACAGACATCTCTGCAACTTGTGCACCTGCGTCCTGCTGACATCTGAAGAAGATGGCTCCAAAGAAAGGTAGCAGGTCCTCCAGTACCAAGACAGTTGTCGGTGAGAAGAAGGAACAGAAAAAGGAAGTGGCACTTACCAAGACTGGTGTGCCGCCCCATATGTTTTTTGGGAAACAAAAATTATGCCTGCAGCAGCGTTGTGTGGGGACCAAGCTGGGAGCAGCACCTCCGCATCAGCAGGCCAGACGCATCAACCTAGGCCCAAGCCTATGAGTGTCGCAGAGGTAGCCAGTCTACTAACAAGCAGCGATGTTGAAATGTCATTATCGCAAAGTAGTACACAATCAATGCAGGCGGAAACACAGCAGATAAGTGGGCAGCAGCAGGCGCCGCAACAGGCGCAGCAGCAGCCACAAGAACAGCAACCTCAAGAACAGCAGGAGCCGCAAGAACAACAACCGCAAGAACAGCAGCAGCCGCAAGAACAGCAGCAGCTGCAAGACCAGCAGCAGTCACAGACCACAATAGTAGTTGTTCCTTCTGAAGTAGGGGCATTTCAGGAGATCAAGCTTCCTGCAGACAAAAAGGGGCAAGCCACTGTTTCAGAAGATCCATTGTCTTCAAGACCACTAGCAAAGAAAAGGAGGGTTAGTCCATCATCTTCGTCTTCAAGCCCCGCTTCTGATGATCTTGATGCCACTTGGAAGCCACCAGCTCAGTCTGAGAGTGATGCACACCACAAGACAAGGCTAGTTAATAGGAAGGTTCCACAAAGCCTTACAGTTATGGAGGTAGATGTACAAGAGGGGGATGATGATTACGAGCCAGTCATCACGAGCATCACTCCCGGCCCCGAGGAGATGGAGACCAACATTATTAGCCTATCCAAAATCGCTGCGAGGGATGTAGCACGAATACCTCCAACAAAGGTAACAACAACACGACCTCCAGCTTCCATATTTGCAAAGGCCCGGAAGGGACCTACATCCAGCTCAACCACTACCTCAGTAGGTAGTGGTAGTGTAACTGCACAGAGTCAAATTCCAGGCACACCCTCCAGTTCATCTGGTATTGAAAGTGGCACATCCAGCAGCGCCAGAAAGTTCTCCTCCCCAGTTTTGGACTTCTTTTCCGTTAGCAGTAAGGAGGAGAACATTGCTATATGCTCAATTTGTCGACAGGCTGTTAGGCGGGGTAAGCTTGGTACAAACTATGGTACCGGAGGCCAAACAAGTCATCTCAAAATACACCACAGTATCCAGTGGGAGGCTCACCTACTTCGCTTAGAAAAAAGTAAAACTGAACCCATTGCTGTTGTTGGGGATGAAGAATTAGGGGAAGATATGATCGTGGTGGAAGGTGAACAAGAGGGAGACATTTCTAGCCCTGTCCCCAGCAGTGTTGTGGTACTGCCCACATCCTCAGCTACATCTCTGTGGCACCGCAGTAAGAGTCATACTCAGAGTCAGACTGAGACACCAAGGCGACCGGGTACTGCAATGAAAAAAAGTGCGCCGTTGAGCCTAACTGGGTTCAAGAAAACAGCTGCCCCACAAAGTAAAAAAATCCAGCCTACCATTCTCAGCATGTTTAGGTCGGAGGGGCAGTACGAACGCAACCACCCAAAGGCACTGTTGTACAATGCGAAGCTGGCTAAAATGTTAGCGCTGAACCTTCTCCCTTTTTCATTTGTGGAAGGGGTGAGTTTCCTTGAATTTGTGTCAGTCATCTGCCCTAAATGGAAGGTTCCCAGCCAGTTCTATTTTGCAAGAGTTGCTGTTCCAGCACTACATCACGATGTGCTGGAATTGGTTGGACAAGCTTTGCAGCAGAGTGCTGTTCACAATATCCACCTGACAACAGACACGTGAACCAGTTGACAAGCCACTGATTATATGTGCATCACTGCACACTGGGTCACTTTTGTGGGGGTTAGAGATAAGCTATCTGAAGTAGGTGCTGTTGATACAGCTGAGATCTTTAATGCTACTCAGAAACATGCAACTGTAGCCATGTTCGCCATGGAGAAATCTCATACAGCTGTAAACATTTTGGAAGAGTTTCACGGCAAGGTCTTTGAATGGCTGCACCCAAGAGGGCTTAAGATTAGTTTTGTTTCCACAGATAATGGCAGTAATGTACTTAAGGCCATGCACCTTGGTTCATATTTCAGGGTGCCGTGTTTGGCGCACTGCATTAACATTATAGTTCAAGACTTTCTGAAAGAGAAGCCATAGTCAGCAACTTCCTGACCACCTGCCGAAGAATATGCACTCATTTCAGCCATTCTTTTAAAGCTCGGAAGCAGCTGAGAATCATTCAACCTGACTATAGAAGGCCAGTCAAAGCACTCATCCAGGAGGTAGCAACACGTTGGAACTCAACTTATTACATGCTTGACCGTCTGTTTGAGCAGTACAGACCAATGAATGAATATGTCATGCGAAGAGGGGGTGATACTGTGAAAGGCATGACCCTTCAGATGGACCAATGGTGCCTAGTTAAATGCCTGACTCAGATGCTCCTTCCTTTCGAGGTCTTCACACGTGAAGTCAGCAAGGAGGACTGTACTATGGGCCAAGCTATACCATTGTTGCAAATGCTAGAGCAACAGCTGAAGGAGGTGTCTGAAGTGTACAAAGGTGTAGATGAAAAAAAAGAAGCATATGAGTTGGTGGAGAGCTTATCCCGTCGCTTAGCTGACAATACAAGGGTGCAAAATAAGATTTTGACACAAGAACATTACATTTGTGCCACAATTCTGGATCCACGGTCCAAATCGGCAGTGAAAAGTAAGATATTGATTCCTTTTTCTGAAGTGGATGTTGCCCAGTACAAAACTTGGATAGCTGAGGCAGCCAGTATGTTGGAAAATGAACGGCTGGTAATTAAAAGCCTGCTCCATACACCCACAACCACAACAAGTACTGCAGCAGTGCATCCGGTGTCAAGTTCAACTTCGGAGCCTGAGGGCAGTGCGTTTGGCTCAGAACACTCACCAACACTATTGACAACAGCAAGAACCAGATCATCAGCTCCAGTAAAATCGTTAAAGGATTGGTATTTACAGCAAGGACTTGCTAGGTCCAGTGCCGATGCTAAGACAAAAGAGGCCAAATAAAGTGTAGCACCCCTGGACATTGAGTGGATGGTCCAGGCCTATCTGGATGACCCAACAGAGGTGTACATTGATCAAAACCCATTGCGGTATTGGTATGGGAAAAGGAGCCAATGGCCACTGCTCAGCAGGCTGGCGTTAAACTATCTGGCTTGCCCTGTTGCAAGTGTCTCTTCTGAACGTGTTTTCAGTGATGCTGGTTCCATTGTAACAGTGAGAAGGACCAGTCTCTCGCCCAAAAACGTGGAAAGGTTAACCATGATCAAAATGAATCAGCACTTTATACCACCGAATTACACAATACATGAATCAGGAAGATGAGGACATCGGCTCAGGTGACGGAAGTAGCATCTTAGATGATGATTACCTACTTCTGGTTGAACCTCCAGAATTCTATACTTCCCTGACAACTAGACTTCCACTTCTTACTGTCTTTCTTCCTTATTGTTAGACGGACCGGGAGGGTCGGCCGAGGACAAGGGGAGAGGTCTCCGGGGACAGCCGTCTCCAGCGATCGTACAGACAAATAACTTCCCCCCCACAGACAGATACCACACAAGGAGATGAGTTAGCGTTCTTTATAAGCACTTCTTAAGGTACGATGAAAAGGTACAAGGAGGTCTGGACTCAGGGGTCCCCTCGATTCAAGTCTCTCAAGATGGGAAAAGGGGGTAGCGGGACAGTCTGGTTACCAGTCTGGTAGTTGAGATGGTATGGTGGGTAGCTCACAATCCTCGAGCTTGGTGGTCTAGCTGGTACGGGCCGCGGCAGCGCCAGCAGGTCCCGGTGAAGATGGTCGATACACGGTCCGCGGCAGCGCCAGCAGGTCCCAGTGAAGATGGTCGATGTACGGTCCGCGGCAGCGCCAGCAGGTCCCGGTGAAGATGGTCGTTACAACGGGCCGCGGCAGCGCCAGCAGGTCTCGACGAGGATGGATGTTGCAGAAGGCCGCGGCAGCGCCAGCAGGCAGGACGATAGTTCACAAGATAGGGCTACGGCAGCGCCAGTAGTCCGTCAAGGCTGAGTTCTCTCGGTGTCTCTCGACTCCAGGATACAACTGCCTTCCTGCTCCGGAGCTGCTCCAGTTATAGGGCAGGCGCCCTTTGATGTCCGGACCCTCGCACTTGGAGGTCGGAGGGTCCGGGATGAAGGTGTCCAGACACCCAGCGGGGGGTGGAGCCGGTGCCTGGGGGAGCTGGAGGCGATCGGCACCTGGCGGGGGAGAGTCCTTGGCGCTTCGTTCTCCCATTGACCTGCCAAGTGGTCCGCTCACCTCCTGGGTGGATGGTGGTGCCGGGATGTCGGGGCCGGCCAGGCCCAGGGTTAGGGTCGGGTGGAGGCCACGCGGCCTCGTGGCGCAGGGCCCAAGATGGCGGCTTGACCCGGCCGAGGGAGCCGGTGGTGGCTTGGGCCCTTGATACATGGAGGTCCGAGGGCAGGAGTTCCGTCGGGAGACGGGGTGCGGGTGATTCTCGTGGGTCACGCCTGGTGGGCCGGGGCTTGGGCCCTGTCATGCGGGGAGGGAGCAAGCCCTTCGTGTGGCCTGTCCAACATGCGTCCCCCCCAGCTGAAGGCGGGGAGAGTCACCCATCTTCTTGGGGACTCTCCTCGTCGAGGCGGAAGAAGCGTGACAGGCCATCTGCGTTGGCGTGGTCTTGGCCCGGTCGGTGCTCCACGGTGAAGTCCATTCCCTGCAGGGAGATGGACCAGCGCAATAGTTTTGGGTTCTCCCCCCGCATCTGCATCAGCCACTGCAGGGGTCTATGGTCGGTTTGTACCCGGAAGTGGGTACCGAAGAGATAGGGCCGGAGCTTTTTGAGGGCCCACACCACTGCGAAGGCCTCCCTCTCGATTGTGCTCCAGCGCTGTTCTCGGGCCAGGAGATACTTGAAAACGTCTGGAGGGGTCTTTAGGGGGGCCATCTCCTAACCTTCTTTGACTAGGCTGAGGGGCCCTCGCACAGGGTGCCCGTACAGGAGTTCGAAAGGGCTAAAACCGAGGGACTTCTGGGGAACTTCTCGGTAGGCGAAGAGGAGGCACGGGAGTAGTACATCCCACTGGCGACGGAGGGGCTCTTCCAATCCCCCAATCATCCCCTTGAGAGTGCGGTTGAATCGCTCCACTAGTCCGTTCCCTTGGGGGTGATAGGGGGTCGTGAATCGGTAGGTGACCCCGCACTGTTGCCAGAGGGACTTCATGTATTTTGAGATGAAGTTCGTGCCTCGGTCGCTGACGACTTCTCGGGGGAAGCCCACCCGGGAGAAGATCCCCATTAGGGCCCGGCCAACCACCGGAGCTGTTACAGTTCGTAGAGGCACCGCCTCGGGGTAGCGGGTGGCGTGATCCACCAGTACCAGGATGAACCTATGTCCTTGTGCCGTGCGGGGGTCCAGGGGCCCCACAATGTCTATTCCTACCCTCTCGAACGGGGTGGTGACCACTGGGAAGGGTTGTAGAGGGGCTTTCAGCTTACGGCCACTCTTCCCGCTGGCCTGGCACGTGGGGCAGGACCGGCAGTGGTTCAGGACGTCGTTCCGCATCTTCGGCCAGAAAAAGTGGGTCACTAGGCGACTGTAAGTTTTGTCTTGGCCCAGGTGTCCAGCCAGGGGGACATCGTGGGCCAGGTTGAGCAGGAAGTCTCTGAAGCGGAGAGGTACCACCAGTACTCGACCGGCCCCTAGCTCTGCGATTCTCTGTTCGCTGTATAGCAGGTCGTTCTCCCAGTAGACCCAGTGAGTTCCGGTGGAGTCCCCTGCGCTCTGGGCGCTGGCTTGTTGGCGGAGTCCCTCGAGGGAGGGGCAGGTCTTTTGCTCCTGGCGGAACTGTTCTTGGGTGGGCCCCCCTTCTTGACGCCACTGAGCCAGGCCGGGGAGGTCCTGGGGTTGCGCGTCCCCTTCGGTCATTGGTTCCGGGGGGTTGGCCTCGTCGTTGTCTTCTACTGGGGCGACCGGGGGCGGAGGTGCTGGCCATTCCGGTTCTTCTGGTCGGGGGACGGCACGGGCGGCCATGGACCGGGTGGTTACGCAGGCCCAGTCCGGGAGGCCCAGCATCCCCAGGTGCTCTCTTCTCTCGACGGTGGCCCACGGGGAACTCTCAAGGTCATTCCCCAGGAGGCAGTCCACGGGGGCATCATCCCGGACCGTCACTTTCAACAGGCCGGAGACCCCTCCCCATTCGAAGGGGACGCAGGCCATTTGACACAGACTTTCGGAATTGTCGGCTGAGCGGACGGGGCAGAGAATGTTCGGCAGGATCTGCTCGGGTTTCACCAGGTGACAGCGGACGGCCGTCACACTGGCGCCTGTGTCACGTAAGGCCTCGGCCCGATGCCCATTAATGGTCACCCACTGACCGTATTTCCTGGTGTTGGCGGGTAGGGGAGCCCGCGGGACTATGTCTTTTCCCCCTAGGCACGCTAGAATCATGGCGGCCGGTTCCCACTCTTGCTGAGCCGGCTCATACTCTTCCTGTTCCTCTGATAGTCGTTCTTCCCCCAGGGCGGCGGCAGCTACCTGGCGGGGCTTGGGCGTTTGGTTCTGCGGGCAGCTCGGGTCATTGGCGTAATGGCCGACTCGCTGGCATCGGTGGCACGTGACATTGGCTCGGAACCCTGGACGCATCGGGGGGTTTCCCCGGCCGACCGGGGGCGGGGTGCTGGCCACGGGTGTTGCCGGGAGGGTGTCTCTCCCTCGCCCCTGGCCTCCTCCTCCTCCCCGAGGACGGTGCTGGCCTTGGTTGCTTCGGTTCTGCTCGTGTGGTCCTCTCCGGCCCACTCGGGTGCTTTCCCATCGGTCAGCTTCAGCGGCGAGCTGCCGGGGGTCAGTCAATTTACTGTCGAGGAGGTGCTGCCTGAGCTCGACGAAACAGTTGTTCGACAGGTGTTCCCATACCATAAGGTTAAAGAGTTGTTCGTAGGTCGTTACATGGCTCCCCTTGATCCAACCCTCGAAGGCTCGGCTGAAATAGTTTACGTACTCCACCCAAGTTGTACCCGGGATCCGGGTGCAATCTCTGAACCTCTGGCGGTACATCTCGGGTGTGAGGCCGTAGCGGGTGAGGAGGGCAGCCTTCATGTGGTCGTAGGACGACATTTGGTGATCTGGGAGCTGCAACAGGGCATCGCGACCTTCGTTGACGAACCTCCCCCATAGTCCGGCTCCCCAATCACTCCGGTCGATCCGGTGGGAGGTCATGGCGATCTCGTAGGCTTTGAACCACTGCTGTATGTCGTCTTCTCGGACATACTCTCTGACAACATCCTTGGGGATGTGGACTTTTTTCTCGGTTGCCCCTGGGGTGTGCGGTCGCTCAGGCACCCCCGGTTCTTTATTCTGTTTCCGAAGTTCTATTTCCGCCAGTTTGCGCTCGTGTTCGAGTGTTATTCTTTTTTCCTCAAGCTCTCTCTGTCTCTGTTTTTCTTCTCGTTCCTCTCGGAGCCGCAGATGCTCTAGATTTAGTTTCTGCTCGGCTAACTTTAGTTCACCGTCCATCTTGAGTCGTGCCATTTCCAACTCGTGTAATCTGGTCCTTTCTCTTTCCTGGATCTCCTCCTGCGAGAGGCCCGTTCCCCGCTCCTCGGGAGCCGTGGCGTTCCCCTCTGGTGCGACACTGTTTTGGTCGGAGGATCCGGCGATCCCAGTTTCTGCCCACGACTCAAGGGCGCGCTTCAAATCATCTTTGGTACTCAGGCCGGTGGTAGCAATGCCTAGTTCCATGCAGAATTGTTTAAGTTCGCGGTGGCTATATTCTTCCAATTTATCCATTTGGAACTTTTCAGTGGAACCGCTATCTTTGGCTGACATCGTGGTTTTGTCGTGGGGTGAGCTACTCTCTGTACGATTACGCGTTGATTCGGATCGCGCCGCTGGCCACCAATGTTAGACGGACCGGGAGGGTCGGCCGAGGACAAGGGGAGAGGTCTCCGGGGAGAGCCGTCTCCAGCGATCGTACAGACAAATAACTTCCCCCCCACAGACAGATACCACACAAGGAGATGAGTTAGCGTTCTTTATAAGCACTTCTTAAGGTACGATGAAAAGGTACAAGGAGGTCTGGACTCAGGGGTCCCCTCGATTCAAGTCTCTCAAGATGGGAAAAGGGGGTAGCGGGACAGTCTGGTTACCAGTCTGGTAGTTGAGATGGTATGGTGGGTAGCTCACAATCCTCGAGCTTGGTGGTCTAGCTGGTACGGGCCGCGGCAGCGCCAGCAGGTCCCGGTGAAGATGGTCGATACACGGTCCGCGGCAGCGCCAGCAGGTCCCAGTGAAGATGGTCGATGTACGGTCCGCGGCAGCGCCAGCAGGTCCCGGTGAAGATGGTCGTTACAACGGGCCGCGGCAGCGCCAGCAGGTCCCGACGAGGATGGATGTTGCAGAAGGCCGCGGCAGCGCCAGCAGGCAGGACGATAGTTCACAAGATAGGGCTACGGCAGCGCCAGTAGTCCGTCAAGGCTGAGTTCTCTCGGTGTCTCTCGACTCCAGGATACAACTGCCTTCCTGCTCCGGAGCTGCTCCAGTTAGGCGCCCTTTGATGTCCGGACCCTCGCACTTGGAGGTCGGAGGGTCCGGGATGAAGGTGTCCAGACACCCAGCGGGGGGTGGAGCCGGTGCCTGGGGGAGCTGGAGGCGATCGGCACCTGGCGGGGGAGAGTCCTTGGCGCTTCGTTCTCCCATTGACCTGCCAAGTGGTCCGCTCACCTCCTGGGTGGATGGTGGTGCCGGGATGTCGGGGCCGGCCAGGCCCAGGGTTAGGGTCGGGTTGTGGTAAATAATTTAATTACCGGTACTTAATTTGATGCGGAAATTCTATAATAATAGCTCAGTAAAATAAGAGGCAGAATCCGTGGTATTAGAGGTTCGGAACGGGCTTTATTCCAAAATCAATTCGAATTGAGGACTCCATATTCCATCACCACGAAGGTTCAGGAAGTGAAGGACCAACTTTATTGACAGGTAATCATTTTTATACAATAGGCATTACAGTGAAACAGATGCAGGAGGCGTAACAGTTGATAACAAAGATAAAAACATACATTCGTAACTAAAATGGGTGTAACTGGGCGTAACTAAAGAACGTCATTAGGTATGATGTCACAACAGGGTGGTTCCATGAAAGAATTTCGCAATGTCAGCAGAAATACTCGGCAGAGATGCGCGCGCAGCAGCATGACGTGTGATTGACGTGCAACTAGGGGGTGAAGGGGACTTGACATTTAGCTCTACATGTGGAGACAGAAGTCTGGGGGGTCAAGTCAACCTAATCCCAAATCATATCTAACATCCTATGTTTAAAGAACTATGTTATCCAAAAGGAAAGGTCTCGAACAAAATCTATTCTATACTGACTGTGAGTGCGTGTACAAGCGTCTAAGTGTCTACACTAGATGCAAGGGCAGAAATCTTCCATAGTAACAGGGCTATGAATTACTTGCATAAAGACAGAGAAGCCGGGCCTTTTGCTCGGTAGCTGGAAGAATGTTTACTTAAACTACTAGACAGGAATGCATTGGATGGGGAGCGGAGCAGATAATCTCGAAGGTGAAATACAGTTTTTGGCAGGCAGACAGGTCGAGTCAGGCACCGTTAGCCGCGCAGGGAGTAGGACTAAGTTCATGGATACAGATGCGAGCTCAGACTGGAGCTTTCAGAGGCAGAAAGCAGGAAAAGGCTTAATGGCAGAATCAGGGCCTACTCGTCTGGACTGTAAAATGGGATAAATGAACCATATAAAGCCGGTGGCCTTTCGTACTTAGGAATAGAATATCCGGCCCATTCATGGCGGATCTGAAAGAGGACATGTTGACGGTGGACGCACATGTGTTTGCGTCTTCATAACTGGAACTGGAGGAAACATACATGTACTTGTGATTTATACATGAAACCGTTGGGGTCCAAGATAGGGGACATAACTGATCATAAAAATCCATATTTCCACATTCCCTCCTTGTCCCCTACTTGCCCTTAAGAGATATCAATCTTCATCAATCCGTCGATCTGTTCATATAGCATCATTTGTTCTTCTTTCTTCTTCCGGGATGAATGAAATCTTGGTGGTGGAATACACGATGTGGCACACAGACCACAAATCGCTGGTCCACATTGTAGGCATAAGCAGCAACTGAATAGTATGAGAAAGCCAATACCTAGGAAGGATAGGACCCTCCATCCAAAGGTTGACAATACACTCCAAAACCAACCGGACCAAGTCCAGGTGCCTGGATTCTGGTGTATCTGGCTTATAATCTTATGAAGGCGAGTTATGGCTTTATATACAGATGGCGAATTTTCTGGTATGAAAATGCAACAACTTGATCGGATGACCCTACAAGCTCCGCCCCTATCGGCCAGGACGACGTCAAGGACAAGACGATTTTGAAGCACAACAATCCGCATAGCAGACTGCTCTTCTGTTAAATTGCCTAAGGCGGAAATAGTTTCATTCACTACTGCTTCAAGGGTTCTGGTTAATCTACGTATCAGCTTACTATTGGTAACTGTACCTATATAGGGAAAGAGACCTTTATTGAAATCTGTGTATTTTTCCCATGCTGTTTCAGTGTAATCGACGATTGGGAGATCTCTCCGTTCTCTATTGTGTACTAAATGAGTATTTCTGTGATAATCAGGAGGAGCTAGGAAAACAGGTGGCAAAAGGAATCCGATGTAGCAGGTACCATCCCAATCTAGAGGCAAACGTATATATGCAGTCTGACCACATATGAAGTAGGAATGGCGAGAAGCTCTAAATGTAGACTTGCCTTGATCACTGAATTCTATTACAGTGGTGCATCTACTATGGCCCATATGTATGGAACCATTCTTTCTTACACATAATTCACCTTTAACTGGAAATACTGACATAGCGGGCAAAATTGGTGCAGCTTCAGATTCAACATTCAGGATCATGAGATTAAGCGTGAAATTCCCTAATCCATATACTTCATTTTCTAGATCAGTTCCTGTTCTTTTGGGAAGTCCCTCCTTGTTAGGGTAGCAGACTTTAAGCAAAGCTAAGTTCAGGTTTCCCCATACCCAGTTGTCTTGATAAGTTACTGAGTTTGAATCGAGGGAATTAATTAAACTAAACCATGCTCCACAGGAGCCATTGTGTGTGAACGGATATGGAAAGAGAGGCAGAATTCCCTTATAGTTCTGATAGGGAGGGAGTCGGCCACATATCCAACAATTTGTAGCATTGCTAGCCTGATGGGAATGATGTAACATACTAATAAAAGTGTTATTGCGCAGCGCAAATCTATAGGACAACTCATGCGGGGGTAATTCACTAAAAGAATGTTCAGCAGTAACATTGTAAACATGTTTAGAAATAGGATAATATATGTGCAACAATATACTTGCAGCGATTATTAAAAGACTTAAGAAAAACAAAATTAATAACGTCACTGTGCAACGACTACGCAGTGATTTACAGTACGCATGTTGTTTCAACTGCATCCTACGGTTTCTTTCTCTATTCAGGTCTAAGGGATACATGTCAGAGACAAATTCGACCGATTCACCTTGGAGAGGACTTAAACAATCAAATTGTCTGACTTGTTAGACCGTAGTTTTAGTTTATATAGTTCCTTATTACTCGGTTCAACCAAAGGAAGCTTTGAGTCAATCGGTGAAGACACGCGAGGTGTATCGTTTACATCAGACGGAAGTCCATAAAATTTCTTGATATGACTTGAATGTATCCAGCCTTTGCGACCTTCGATCTTCACGGCTGTCCTCGTGGTGAGCAGTACTAGTTGAGGCGATTTCCACCTAGGATCCAGCTGAGACTTCCGGTCAAAGTTCCTCACTAACACCAGGTCCCCGGGAACTACGTCATGGGGTTTCACCTCGGTGTTGTCGGGAAAGGCTGCAGCTACCTGTGAACGACAAGATTGTAGTGCAGACATCAAGGAAGCCAAGTAATCTGTCAGCATATTACAGTCAACATCAGTTATTTTGCGTGGTATAGGCGTCCCCCACATATTTGGTGGTCTGCCAAAGACCACCTCATAAGGGGATAGCCCTGTTCGAGAGTGCGCTACCATTCTCATGTAAAAGAGTGCAACTGGTAAGGCTACTACCCAGTCGACACCTTTCTCTCTACATACTTTGGACAATCTAATTTTCAGAGTTTGATTATGTCGTTCCACGAGACCTGCTGCCTCGGGGTGTCGGACACAGTGAAATCTCCATTGATAGCCTAACAAAAGTGAAACGTGTTTCATTAGTTCGGATGAGAACGGCTGGCCGTTATCTGAGTAGACAACACGTGGTAAACCGTACCGTGGGAAGAATTCTCGAACCAACTGTTTGGCAGTAGTCGGGGCAGTGTAATCTGAAACCGGGTATGCTTCTGTCCAACGGGAAAGAGCACAGACAACTACAAGAACATATTTGAATCCTCGACATCGTTCCATCTGGATATAATCCATCTGGAGGACTTCAAAAGGGTGCTCAGGAGGCTGAAATCCACCCTGTTCTACGGGAATGCTTTTACCTGGGTTAAACTGACAACAGATCATACAGGTACGAACTTTTTGTTTAGCTGCTGCTCGTAAATGTTTGTTGAACCAAATGTGTTGAATGCTGTCTAGCATAGCTTTTTCTCCTAGGTGCGCTGGACTATGTATTGTATTAATGATAACTTGGACCATAGAATCAGAAAGGAACCATACAGATTTTTCCTTCGTCATCCATCCTTGATCCGTTTGGATCCCTCCTAATTCAGTCCATTTCTTTATTTCATCTGGTGTAGCATGTGTCTGTATGTCAATTACGTCAAGAGCGGGATCCTTAACCATCATGCAATGTGTTGGTGTCGGAACTATTGTCTTTGTCATGTCAGATGTGTGAGTTTGAGCAGTCTGTTTAGCTGTTCTGTCAGCTAGATCATTGCCTTGGGAGATGATATCAGTAACTTTCGTATGAGCTTTACATTTCATAATTGATATTGCAGTGGGTAGATGTATTGCATCTAATAAGGCATGAATGAGGGGTCCGTGCTGAATGTGGGCACCGTGAGAAGTTAAATAACCTCTCTCTCGCCACAGCACGCCGAAGTCATGTACAACGCCGAATGCATAACGTGAATCAGTGTATATGTTGACTTTTTTATTTGTGGCTTGAATACAGGCTTGTGTCAGAGCGATGAGCTCTGCTGCTTGAGCGGACAAGGTATTTATGCAATTTGTTTCAATGATTTCAGTGTCTGTTGTGACTGCATACGCGGCCACTAGCTCTCCTGTACTTGTTCTCATACATGAACCATCTACATACAACGTCAGGTCTGGATCTGACAATGGGACGTCTGTCAAGTCTTGTCTGGGTTTCGTCGTGATAGTGATAACTTCAATACAATCATGTGCTAGTGGGTCTGTTCCGTTTACTGGCAACAGTGTGGCAGGATTTAATGTACTACACCGTCTGATTTCTATGTGTGGCTGAAACAATGTTAATTCGTAACCGGTAAGTCTTGCTATAGTCAAGTGTTGTGTTTGCGTTCGGTTCAAGAGAACCTCTACTGCGTGTGGTACTTGTACTGTCAATGGATGTCCTAACACTATGGCATCGCTTTGTCTGATTGCTAAAGCTGTCGCTGCCACTGATTTCAGGCACGCAGGCAGAGCCTGAGCTACGGGATCTAATGTACTAGAAAAATAAGCACATGGTTTGTGTGATCCTGCTTGTTCCTGTGTGAGTACTGATAAGGCAGTACCTTCGCGTTCTGTAACAAAGAGTGTAAACTGTTTATTGTAACATGGTGTTGCTAAAACAGGTGCTTGACATAAAGCTTTCTTTAGGCTTTCAAAAGCTTGTGTATGTTCCTGAGTCCAAGGGAGGACAGTCGATGTGGCTGCCTCCTGTGTTGTCAACTGAATGAGTGGTTTTGCTAGAAATGCATACTGAGGGATCCACTGCCTACAATATGAAGTGAGGCCTATAAAAGCCCGCACCTCCTTTTGTGTCTTGGGTATTGGCATGTTAGCAATTAACTGGATGCGATCGGGTGTAAGCTGCCTTCCCTCCTTGGACAGCGAGTGCCCAAGGTAAACAACTCGCTGGACACAGAATTGCAGCTTAGAAGGGGACACCTTGTGCCCCTTTTCGGCCAAAAATTGTAGAACCGTCAGTGAGGCTTTTTCACATTCAGGTTCGCTTCTAGCGGTGATCAGCAGATCATCGACATATTGAAGCAGGGCAGTGTTGACTGGCATGTGGATACTGTCAAGTTCTCGTTTCAGTGCTTAGCTATAGATGCTGGGGCTTTCTGTGAATCCTTGAGGTGCGCGTGTGAATTTAAAGCTTCGTCCATTTAAACTAAATCCGAACAAGTATTGGCTTTCCGGATCTATTGGGACGCTGAAAAAGGCATTCTTGAGATCAATTACAGTAAAGAATGTTGCTTCGGAATCAATGGCTGTCAGTAATGAAGAAATGTCTGGGACTACGGGGTATTGTGGTACAATACATTTATTTAATTCGCGCAGATCAATAACCAATCGATATACTGGCGAGGCTTTTGGATCAGTTCGTTTAAGAATCGGAATTATCGGGGAATTACATACATTTGAGTCGGTTTCCACAACCACTCCTTGGGTAATAAGCTCGTCAATGATTTGCAGTAAAGCCACTACAGCATCTGGGGGTAACTTGTATTGTCGCATTCGTGGTAGTACTACTCATGTCTTTAGTGTAACTCGATATGGTGTAATGTTCATGCAACCAACATCTGTAGGGCCTTGTGCCCATAAATGTGTGGGTAAAGTCTGCAGTCGGTGATCCATGTCTCGGGACACGTAGTGCCCTTTGAAATCACGTAAAAACAATCTTACTCCTTCCGGAGAACAACATATTATAGCTCCTAGAGCTTTCAATGTTTTTATGCCTAACAGGTTTTCTGGACATGATTTAGTAAGCAATAAATCTGTAGTTCGTGTCAAGGGACCAATCGTAAGGGGAAGAGGCTGTGATACTTCGTTAATGATAGGTTTTCCTGAAAAGCCAAGGGAAATATTCTGTGAGCCTGAGAGGGGTGCCCCTGGAACTTCACTACGTTTTATGGTTGTTCGGCTTGCCCCTGTATCAAGTAAAAATTTTCTATCTTGGCCTAATAGTTCACTGTGTACATAAGGTCCTTCTTGATCTACAGGGACCTCGATAAGGGGTAAGCCAACTTCCCTCTCTAGGCTGTTTCATGAGTATCGTTGATAATCAGGATAGTCATACTGTGCGGTCTGGTACATCTGTTGTGTCGTTGTTTGTGTGGCAGCAATAGGCTGCGGTGGTGGAGCTGGCATAGACTGTTGCGGAGCTGGCATGGACTGTGCATGCTGCGGAGCTCCTTGTTGGTTCTGATCCTGTCTAAGTGGCCGTGGTCTTTCTTTTGTATTACCTATGGCGATATTATGTTTTAAAACTGGACAATCGTGTACATAATGACCTGGCTGTTTACAATAGTTGCATGTCCCTTTTACAGGACCTGTTGAAACACTGGACTGTGTTATACCCTTTTTATGACCGTCAGCTGGAACTGTCTGGGAAACTAGCATTTTCATTTTCGTGTCTTTCATGCGTCTTTGTTCATGTTCTTGTTCCTCTCTAATTCTATTGTGATGGTACTGTAGCATTTGTAACATTTGTGACGGAGTGTTACCTTGCCATGTACTCTCGAATTTCAATACTCTATTCTTAACTTGGGGCAAGGAATTTTCAACTAATTTTGTCACAAACAGATGTGGATACGATTCGCTACTTGCTTTTATTCCACTATTTATACCAAAACATTTTTCGAATCGGGCATAGAAATCACTAGTGTCCTCATCGTGCTTTTGTTTACAGGCTGAGATTGCACCCCAGTCTTCCTTTTTCGTAGTTAATAAGCGTGGCAGTACCTGTACTAGTAAACCTGGTAGTGTTTTGGTCTTTTCCCCAAGCCCTGAACCTGGACCTCGAGCTTTTTATTCGTTTTCTAATGCTGTCCAATCTATCTTTTGGTCTCCCACCTCCCAATCCTTTTCCTTGAGTTTTTCGTAAATGCCCGCAGGCATTAATACCTTCAATATTGTCATAATGTCGGGATAGGTATACTCTCCCATGAGCAACATGTCTTTAATTTCACGGTGGAAACCCGCTGGGTCTTTGTCATGACTGGGTACCACTTTCTTCATTTCTAATAGTTCTATTTTAGATATGGGTGTGTATACAAACACACGTTTAAACTGATTGTCCTCACCTTTTATCGGGTGCACTTCGCGTAAGGGATTCTGTCTATCCATGTAATACGTCGTTCTTTCCTTGATGGGCAGTGAGACATGTTCGGGGCATACAAAAAGAATGTACTGCTTTCTGGATTCTAGTATTTCTCTAATTAACTCAGTACCTGAACCTCTCCATTTATTCGTGAGTAATTCAGTCAATATATCAGGTAATGGACCAGGATCGGAGTGTTGGCTTTTATATAATATAAGGAGTTGTTGAATCATATAGATACCAGCTAAACGCTGTTCATCTGGGGTGAGGTTCAAAAACGTGTGCGCTAATGTATCATCACTATATTTTCCGGGACTATCAACCCAATGAACGGCTGACCTGGCTAATTCTTGTTCGTCCATAGAATCGAGTATATGATAACCCCTTCGTTCTCGGAGTAATTTGTCAGCGGCTTGGAACGAATGTTCGGGGGACCTTATATTTATTATAGGGGTTTGAAAATTTCTGCTATTATCTGGACGTATCGGGCGTATCGGATCAGTAAAGCATCAAGTATTATTGCAAGATCTTCCTCTACCTACATAGGCCATGGTTTCTAACTGTCCTGTGGGCAGTTCTAATTCTTCCTCCTCCTCTGTTTGTTCAGGCTGGTCTACTGCTAATCTTTCTTCGTGTATTCGTTCTATTTCTTTGCGGATCTTTCGGCACATAGCTACTATACTTAATCGTTTATCATGTCTCCCCTCTGATATATTCCGACTCCATGTGGTAAGAATTTGCATTTCTTCCGGATTTACCCCTGGTCGGTCTTGATTTCTGATCACACAATTTATGAGGAAACGTAACAGTTCCCCCTGTATCTCCACTTTCTGGTACTCCATGGCTCTATTAATACTTTCAGAATCTCGTCCTGACTGGACAAAGTGATATATATTTTCTAAATGTGTAGTCATTCCTGGTAGTCTCCCTAAATATATCGCAGCTCGTCGGATACGTAATGATGCCAGCAGCATTTCGTCCTCTTTGCCGGGCACAGGGTCGTATCTACAATCTATTAGAAGTTCCTTAAGCATGTCGGGAGTTACTAGTTTGGGCGTACGTTGGTGGGCTAATTCTTGAAAGGAAAGTTTATTTACTCTGGGTGGCGTGGAAAAAATGTTTGATGTACCTCCTGTAGCACCACCTGGGGTGCTGGATGTGAAAGGATTCGTTGAACGTGATATAGCAACCATAGGTGTGGATACAGCTGTAGAAACAGATGTGCTTGCCGGAACTTGTGTCGGAGTTTGCTGTTGCGGCGGTACAGACGGAGGAGGGTCTTGGCGTTGAACCCCCTCGGCAGGCGGTCTATGTGGTGCAGTATTAGCATACTCGGGAGCTGCGTCGTCTAAATAAGAGGAAAGGAAAACATCTTCTGCGGTTCTGGGATGCCCTTTGGGATGTGCTTTTATCGGAAACAATGGGGGTGGCAAGTCTTTTGGTATCTCCGGAGTAGCCTTAGGTAACCCTTCGGCCAGAAGAGGATACATACCATTCATAAGGGCATTTCTTTGTCTGTCTACTTGTTCTGATTTTACTCGAGTACCTTCTTCAATTAATAGATTTTCTCTGACTTTATTTGAATTCTCTTTACTTTTCTCTTCCTGTCTGAGTGCTTTTTCTGTACGTCTATATGATTCTTTACGCCATAATTCAATGGCATCTTTCTGTGATTGTCTAGCTTTCTTTTTCCATAATTCTTCCTCTACTTTCATGATGCAATCTGCATCCCAGGTCCCAGCTGTGGGCCACCTCTGACTTTCTGGTAATTCCTTGGTGTAGTCTACCCATAAATCAAGAAATAATATGGCGTCTAGGCCATGTTTATGATACATGAAGTACCCTGGAGTGTCCCTAGGAGGAATGGGAACAGCTTCTTCGAGCACCCCTTTTCTAGTTTTGATCTGTCTTAATTTCGAAAAGAGCGGCATATTGAGAACTGATCTGATGCCTAATTTTGAACACGTTTAATACAACAAAACACAAAAATGAACAGTCATTCATACCACAATATGCAGAACGTATTTAAAACATTTTAACATTTAACATTTAATGAACAACAATGATGGCCATTTAGGGAACTAGTCACTAAGCATAATACTCGGCACTAACTAGGTAATTCTGAATTATATACTAGACATACTTGATATACTGCTGAACAGTACAGATACACTGCTGAAACAGTGCAGACCGGATTTGTGTACCCAAACCCGTCTTGACCGGCACAACCTATGTGCACGTCAGAACGCCTCCCCGACAATGGTACTCACCGGGTAGCTCGAAACGGAAGGCCTCGGAACTGAACTGAACTGGACTTGAACCGGACTGGACTCGACTCGAAACTTCGGAAACTTCGGAAACTGGTGGGCCTCTGTATACCTCGGATCTTGCTCTCTCAGCTAGGCTCTGGTCGGGATACTTCGCACTTCTCACCGCCTCGTCTGGGTGTTGATCGCAGCCTCAGTTACCCCCGCTCGGCAGGAGGGAGATACAGGAAATCCTGTGGGTACGCGTTGTTGTCCGTCCAGCTGTGACAGGAGACCGGGCCTGCAACGCACCTCCGGCGCGTGAGATGAGAAAGTGTCCCTGTTCGGGCGCCATATATGTGGTAAATAATTTAATTACCGGTACTTAATTTGATGCGGAAATTCTATAATAATAGCTCAGTAAAATAAGAGGCAGAATCCGTGGTATTAGAGGTTCGGAACGGGCTTTATTCCAAAATCAATTCGAATTGAGGACTCCATATTCCATCACCACGAAGGTTCAGGAAGTGAAGGACCAACTTTATTGACAGGTAATCATTTTTATACAATAGGCATTACAGTGAAACAGATGCAGGAGGCGTAACAGTTGATAACAAAGATAAAAACATACATTCGTAACTAAAATGGGTGTAACTGGGCGTAACTAAAGAACGTCATTAGGTATGATGTCACAACAGGGTGGTTCCATGAAAGAATTTCGCAATGTCAGCAGAAATACTCGGCAGAGATGCGCGCGCAGCAGCATGACGTGTGATTGACGTGCAACTAGGGGGTGAAGGGGACTTGACATTTAGCTCTACATGTGGAGACAGAAGTCTGGGGGGTCAAGTCAACCTAATCCCAAATCATATCTAACATCCTATGTTTAAAGAACTATGTTATCCAAAAGGAAAGGTCTCGAACAAAATCTATTCTATACTGACTGTGAGTGCGTGTACAAGCGTCTAAGTGTCTACACTAGATGCAAGGGCAGAAATCTTCCATAGTAACAGGGCTATGAATTACTTGCATAAAGACAGAGAAGCCGGGCCTTTTGCTCGGTAGCTGGAAGAATGTTTACTTAAACTACTAGACAGGAATGCATTGGATGGGGAGCGGAGCAGATAATCTCGAAGGTGAAATACAGTTTTTGGCAGGCAGACAGGTCGAGTCAGGCACCGTTAGCCGCGCAGGGAGTAGGACAAAGTTCATGGATACAGATGCGAGCTCAGACTGGAGCTTTCAGAGGCAGAAAGCAGGAAAAGGCTTAATGGCAGAATCAGGGCCTACTCGTCTGGACTGTAAAATGGGATAAATGAACCATATAAAGCCGGTGGCCTTTCGTACTTAGGAATAGAATATCCGGCCCATTCATGGCGGATCTGAAAGAGGACATGTTGACGGTGGACGCACATGTGTTTGCGTCTTCATAACTGGAACTGGAGGAAACATACATGTACTTGTGATTTATACATGAAACCGTTGGGGTCCAAGATAGGGGACATAACTGATCATAAAAATCCATATTTCCACAGGGTGGAGGCCACGCGGCCTCGTGGCGCAGGGCCCAAGATGGCGGCTTGACCCGGCCGAGGGAGCCGGTGGTGGCTTGGGCCCGTGATACATGGAGGTCCGAGGGCAGGAGTTCCGTCGGGAGACGGGGTGCGGGTGATTCTCGTGGGTCACGCCTGGCGGGCCGGGGCTTGGGCCCTGTCATGCGGGGAGGGAGCAAGCCCTTCGTGTGGCCTGTCCAACACTTATTGACTTTTATTTGTGTGTCTGTCTTTCTGGTTGGAAACTTCGAATCACAACAAATCCATCACCACCATATTCTAGTCTTTTATTGCCATATATGAGTTTCAGCTTTCTGCATTTCAGTCCACTCCTCCGAGTCCTGCTCCTCCATCCTCCTGAATCGCCCTAAATCTATTGCCCTCAAGCCAGATGATTAGCATAATAGAAGAAAATCTTGCCTAGTTGAGTCCCTCCAAAAGAAGTGGAACATGATGATGACTACTATAGCTACCCTCCTTTCCAAACAGAGAGAGACTGCCCAGTAACTGAAGATGAGAAGGAACAGGTAATGAACCTAATGATGACATGCATTGGACGCTGACTGAGTGATTTCTGTTGTTGTTGTTTGTAGTGCATGAAGTTATTCATTGTGTACTATTATCTAATCTACACACTAAAAGTAACTCAAGGCAATGTTTGTTTCCCTTCTCGTTTTTTAATAACAAATTTGTACTGCTACTGCAGGCCGATCCATTGCATTTTGAATATGGAAAGGGGACTCAATCTGTACGATGCCCACTGAATTGGAAAACACCATGATGATGACCACATGGACATAATATCTTCGCAGTCACTCAGTAGGATCCAAGACGATTGATGGAATAACTCAGGGTGTTTCATGAGTAGAATAAAAGGTAAACAAGTCAAGAACAACCACTGAAGACCTACATGTCTGTGTAGTGGTGGAGTCGAGTGTGGTGGTATGACTGATAGCGGTGCATTGATTTAGTCACTTAATTTGTAAAATGCTATGTTGCTGTATATTATGTGATTTGCCTCTGTCCCCCCCAAAAAAGTACGTGAAATGGAGGAGGGGTCATGGCGGGTGTCATGGGCCTTCTCTGTCCTGTTGTTGTTGGAGGTTAATGCTGGACACAGACTAGAGTAGACATGATGTATCCATGCCACCTCTGAAAGTGTTCTTGTTGCACTCCACCGTAATTTATGCATTTTTTTCTACTTAATCTTCAATATGCCTTTTGTTTTTCCATCTACATTTATAGGCCGGCCTTTACCCTGTGCTATACTGGGAAAAACAACTCACACTTACCTGACCAATAAATCTACATCTGCCAGGCAGGCAGTGGCGTCACCCAAGATTGATGGTGAGAGCGTCCATGGAAGGGAGGACCTGAAGGAATGCCGAGATGCAACTCCCCATTTGACCAGGATGACATACAGTAACAGTATCAACTTTCATCATCTTTTAAATAAATTGATTCATTTGTTGTCTTCAATAATTAGTACTGTGTGTTGTTGTTATTAGTATGTTTGCTCTCTGCTTATAATTCATCCCTACAACTATTCTTGAATTTCCTTTGCTATCTTTAATAGTAAGCCCGCGCAGGTACAACAGAACAAAAACTGTATGTAATTCGGGCTTCTGAGGGCAGACAGGCAAGGCAAATTGCATAATATACTGCTGCCCTGTACTGTCTAATTGTAGTTCGTAAGTACTTCATTATCCATCAAGTTATCATCATCAACATGCATGCATTTCCTTTTTCTCCCTTAACAGATTTGTGGATATGGTTGTCTGCCAACATTGTTTTTTCATTTGTTGTTGTCCATGCGTACTGTTTTTCTTTGTCAAACCTTTCCCTAAACCCCCCTTCCCAACCATTCATCAAATCCTAACCCTCTTCCCCCGGGCTGTGTGACTTATTGAGGTGTAACTAAATTAAATGAACACCAATAATTTATCACACGCTTGCTGGGGCGGATGTGGCAAAAGCAACACTAATTCAATTTCAAAGCAGGGCGAGGATCTTCTTCTGCTTGACCACCCATGAGCAGTATATATTAGCCAGGTAATGTTTTTACCAAAGGAACCTAATCTATCAGCATGAATTGCCAGCATGGATTGGATTGTTGTCATCCTCCTACACAGCACTAACGGTTACGCTTGTGTCAAGTGTACTGTATGTAGGCCTAGTCAAGTGACTCGACAAAACTAGAGTTTGTAACTGTATGTACAAGGCTATCCCCACCACCATTATCCCCTTCGCTCCAGGGGTAATTCCCCCACGGCGCGGTGGGGCGCGCGCGGTGCCACGGTGCTCATGACATCCCAGCTCGTCATGAGGCACAGTTGAGCTGTGCTCATGACGAGCTGTGCTCGTCACAACCCTGCCCACTGATTGATTCTCCCGCACAGGCGGCGAATCAATCGCGCATGAGCGGGCCGCGGCCGTTATGACGAGCCCAGCTTGTCATGAGCACAGCTCCACTGTGCCTCATGATGAGCTGGGCTCCTCATGAGCACACAAGCGGTTATGTTTTATTGGATTTTTGCACATTATTGTTTGGCAGTAAGTTCTGTACTGCACTTCATTCTACGACTCCTCCAAAAGTCTCTCTCAGGCGACTGACTGTCTCATTTTCTTTTTTTGCAAATGCTACTGTCAGTGTCTACTACTACTACCACTACAAGCAATGGCATGTTAGGAAAGAAAACCATCATCACCATGCAACCATTGCTGTGCCTAAGTTAAACATCAAGCACAGGTAAGAGAAGAAGTTTGGGGGAGGCATAATTAATAATGGGATTTTTTTCATTAATTCAATTTCACACACCCCTTTGAGTCTAGTTGTAGAATGCATAGACTAGAAGGAGAGACTGACAGTACTAGTAGGACAAGTCACTCAGTGAGGAGTACTGCATCTATCTGTTTGTGTCTTACAAAGTCAGCCAATTATTTAAATCAAACACTGGCTGTGGCCCTGCACCAGCAAGGAAACAGTGTGACGTAAAACAGTAACCCCATCCACAGAACATTAACAACATCGTATGTAAAGTATAAATATATCATTTAATCTCCTAACAAAATCAAACTATGTAAAAAACCCACAACAACACCTGACCCACCCCTCTCCCTAACCCCAACCAATGTCCGGAACGAAAAAGTCAAATTGTCCAACGAAAGTTAACCCCAACGCCTGATTCCCACCCACCAAAGGAAGAAAAAAAAGGGGGCAATTAACTGGGTCTTATCAGCGGGCTTGCCTCTCCAGGAGGACACGGACTTGCTCCTCTAGCCGAGCGACGAGGCGCTTCAACGTGCGGCAATTGCATCCATGGGGGGCAGCATTGATGTAAGATAGGCGGCGCGGGCGGCAACCAGACGGTGGCGCCATAACACTGGAGGGGGGTGGCTGGGGCCCGGGGCATTGGAGGAGGCTGCAGCTGCTGCTGCCTCCTCCTCCTCCTCTGCCAACACGACCAGCCACCGGTATTCCCTTAGTATGGCTTCCGGCGCCGGGCCTTGGCTGCCAACTCCTTCCTGTCGGGTTTCCCTTTGTAAAATATGCTCTTAGCAAAGCACTGCAGTAAGACAAATTAATTCTACACATAGTGACACAGTAACACTAGCAAGAACAGTACATAGCATTTGTGGTATGTATCTATCCTCCCACTTTCTCGGCCTCTAACATTTGTGGGAGTTTCAGACATTCAACCACCCATGTATCTGATTCCTATCAGCCACCTATGCATGCATGCATCCCACGTATCCTTCTCTGCCAGTCATAAATATTAAATCTTGCCCGTCCTTCTTCCTTCCACCCTTCTTTCCCTTTTTGTTCAACTCATCCATCAAGGTCATCTGATCTGACTTTTAGTCTTCTCCATATAAACTTTCACAGCTGAGTTGAAGTCAGATAGAAGAGGCTATTGGTTACTCAACACTCCCACTGCTAATGCTTTTACTAATGCTAAGTAAAGGGTGTCTTCAACCGTTCACAACAACATCTTACCTAATGTCTCAACAGTACAGTATACAGTACACCCTTGCAGTGAGTGTAATGCATTGTCAACAAGTAAGGATTAGGAATATAACTTACCACCGCCTGCCACTGCTGCTGGCTCACCCCCTGTAGCTCCTCCTGCAACTGCCACCTCTTCTCCTGCCTCAGCAGCTGCGTCGCCTTCGCCGCTGGCCCCGGCACTGGTGGACGGTAGTACGCCTAGAAAAAACATAACACATTTTTTAGATGCCATATACATATCCCCCTATTTTTCACTAGCAAGATTGAAAAAAAAGTTAATACATACATATACAACAGACATCACTAGTACAAATCAGGTAGTAGAGTAGACACTAGTAGTGTTATATGGTCCCTAGGGTCATTCTAGTCTTTGCTTAGCTAGCCTGAGTCATGCAACCATTTTACCTTTGTGTGTCTTTTATTTTTGCGCACGTTACCTCGCAGCTTGCTGCATAAGATGCCTTTGAGCCCACATGAGCTCATACTGCTACTGTATGAGCGCTGCAAACAAGGTTGAAAAACATGCCACTTTGTTATGGAGTTCTGGTGTTAGTCCATATTGCTTATCCATAAAAATGCTACACTTTTTGGCACGACTGAGAAATGCTTGCAATATAGTACTAACGCGCACCATTTTTCTCATAACAGACGGAAGATTCCCTTTTATGAACCAGAGGTTTGCAGAGCTTATGATATAACCAGTACTAGGTTCTTCTAAGGTGAGGGGTCCCCAGAATTCGCTCAGAGATCTTCATTTATAATTTTATATAAACTATATTCCTAAAAGGGGGAGGGTGGTGCTTCCACCACTGTTCAGTTATCATGATTTTGCCTTTTGTCTTCTACTTGTAGTTGTTGTAAGTGTAACGAACTGTAACAATGTTTATTGTTTTAATCTTATGTATTTTGCTGTTGTTGCTGCATTATTGAACAACGTACAGAGCTTGTCAGTTGAAAATAAACCTTTTGAACTTACATAGACTCGGTGGTATTTGGTGTGGACTTACACGAGTGAGTGAGCGAAACGGTTTGCAATGTGCATGTGGATTGCTTCTGCGACTGAGAGGTCGGGAGTGTTCTAATCTGCGTTGTCTACTCATTGGGTATGGGGGGGGTTCGGAGAGCTAATAGTAATGAGACGCTGTCTATAACTAGTCGCCCAGGGGATTGTGGTGGGTTCTCTGATTGAGGTGTGAGGAAGGTCCAACCTCTCATCACCAACGTCCTATTTTCTTGTGCAAAGTTCTGTATGTGCAGAATCCCTACAACAGTAGTAGTATGTCCTATCCTATCAAAAATAGTAAAATCTGGTTGGGCATTTTGTTGGTGGGAATTGTCAAAGCCTCAAGATTAAGAAAGCTTCAAGATTCAGAAGACTTGAAGTAGTAGAAGAGAACAACCCAAAGGACTGGACTCAATGACTAGAGCTATTGGTGAATCTGAGTTTTATTTAAAACCTTTCAAATAAAGAGTGGCCAACTGGGCAGGCTTAGCTACAGACAGAATAGTAGTAGTACAGAGAGTCATAGCAGAGGCAGTTAGAGGCAGGGATAACAAGAATTTAGAAACAGATAGTCTAGATTGAAGAAGAATTGGTTAAAAAAATAGCATTAGGAAACGGAAACAATAGTTCGGAAAAAATAAGGGGCAGTAAAAGTTAGGGAATAATAGTTATTAATATTAACAACAGGAAGACTTACTGGGCCAGCAGCAGAACCCTCAATAGCGGAGCGGTCCTGGTCCTGTTCCTCCTGTGCCTGGTGTTCTTGGCCAGCTGCTCCTGCCGACTCCGACCCAGTCTAGTTGTCCCTGGATGCTGATCATGAAAGATATAAGAAAGAAAGAGACAAACATTGATGATTGGTGTGAAACAAATAAAATATTTGTAAAAACGGTCAAAAAACATTTATGGAAACAACAATTGCAATAAAATTAAGCTATCTAATCTGGTCTACTAGTAGTTTCGGGGGATTTGCGGACCGACTAGTTATTATTTATCAACACTAATCCATCACTAATCCAGTGTTCCATTCTAATTCCATAATACCAACTAAGCCTAAGTACCACCTGACCTAGCCCACCTCTTCCAGGCGGCACAATTTTCCACTAAGTCTGCATTTCCAGTTATTATAGTCCTCAAAAATGCATAAATGGAGGACAAATTGTTGGTTGGTTGCTTCTGATGTTCTGCTAGGGCTAAGCCTCTATTACCACTCACTAAACAAATTACAAAAGGTTCTAATAAGGACTGGGGTAAGCAGCACGTGACGTAACAGAGGGTGCGTCACGAAGACCAGTAAAAAATTACCAACTCATACTAATAAGTAACTAAACCTAAGAATCAATCCACCACTATCTCTTAGTGACAGGAGGACAAAGGAAGGACTGGTCTCTCTAGCATTACCTAACTTAAGTTCTCTAAAAGAAACTCTTACATAATCACGCTAAGCGAGCGCAAAGTTGCAAACAAGTATGATTAGTAGCTCCGAGCACCTGTGTCATAACAATCACAGAAGATTTTTAAACGTAATTTACCTGCAATGTAAGCAGCAGCATTCTTGCTGGTTGGTAAAAAAATATATTCGCAATATATAACACAGAGCAGAAGAATAGACACTAAGGGGCCGATTCCGATGTCGGACGGACCAAGTCATTGGTCAGGAGCTGTAACCGACCGACCTGCTGTCGTCGGTTATGGCCCTGCAAGTACGATGCGACCGAACAGGGTTCGGTCGCACTCGTATACTTCTCAGTGCAAGCATGCATTCCGTGCGGAATGCATGCTTGCATTGGGAAAAGCAGGGGTGCAGTTCATCCCTGCAACCTGTGGCCGGCACCCCAAGGTGCCTGCCACTGGGTGCAGGGATCCACAGAGGGAGGCCCCCATTTGGCAGCTTCGCACCCATGGGGGCTCCCAAAGACAGTTTCCGACTGCCTTTTCGTGCCAGAAAGACCGGCACGAAAAGGCAGTGAAAAACTGCCATCGTACTCCCGCCAAGAGGCGGCCGGGGGAGTACTGAGGGGTTTCCGGATGGCAGACGGGCTCTCTGAGCCTGTCGTCAGCAATCCGGAAATCTGAGTCGGATTCCTTTCCGACTGAGCCCATCAGAATGGCTCGGTTGGAAAGGAATCCGGCCTACACGTTCCGATTCGGTCGGAAGGGCTCCGACCATCGTTCGGAACCCTTCCGACCGAAATCGACCCCAAAGTAGTAATATTAAATAGCTACTCACCAAGCCCCGGGACCTCCACTCCTAGCAGGTCCAGCAGGTCCTGCTCCCGGTCCAGGATATCGGACCACCGGTGCATCAACTGGTTTTGGGTGCGCCGGACACCAGAGCAGCGAAACACTGCCCGGCGGACCTTTCCCCAACGCTGCCGACGCTCCCGGAGCCCGGACCCAGGCCTGCCGCCTGCTCCAGGGTTAAGGGGAGGTGGCACTGCACAAAAAAAACAGTGCGGCTACCTCGGCCTCACTGAATAAGTCCCGTCGCTGCACCCCGGGTTGGCGCCGCCTTCCGCAAGGAAGGCGGTCGCTGCTGTGGCTACGGCTATGAGCCCTGCGGCCCTTTGCCATGGTTCTGGGTAGTAGGACGGGGCGGAATAGAAAAGGTAGGAATGAAAAAAGTAAGTAAAAGAAATGAAAAAAGCAGGTAATAGAAAAAGAGTGAAAAAGTATTGAAAAATATACAAAAAGTTGGAAAAAACTCAAAATATAGAATCAGGAAAATAGAGAGATAGATAATAAATAAAAAAGTTCAAAAAAAGTTTCCACAAACAAAGGATTGAAAAGATACAGGGAGGATTGAAAAGCAGGCCCAGAACCATAGCAATGGAGTGAAAAACAAGATGGCCGCACCCATTGCGACCGCGTGGGCAAGTTTGTGCGATATTTCCCCCGCGAGCACGCACAAAGCGTCGCTAACACGTAATACACGTTCCCGAACAGGAAATACTTATCGCAAACGGGTGGGAGCATGCAGTACGCGACCCGGAGCGGAAAACAAGCATCACGAGCATGCATTACGCGACCCAGAACAGAAAATACCCATCGCGAGCAGGCGGGACAAGTGAAAAACAAGATGGCCTCATGGGCAAGTTGGCAAGTTGGCGATCACGAGCATGCAAAACACATCGCGAACGGGCGGGAAAAGCAATCTCTGCGTCTTCGCAAAAGTTCCGCATGCTCGCGGAGATTTAGAGCAACTTCGTGATACTTTGCGTAGGGCAACTAAGCAAATTCTGCCCACCCCTAGTTTTATACTCAGCTATGTGGGTGGGTCAAAACAGAGTATTCATGTCAGGTGTGTTGTGTGGGTTGACCTGGGATTTGTATTTTTTACTTGCCATGGGGATGTGTCATTGGGGTGTATTAGGTGTTTTTTGAGGTTGAGCCAGATTTCTAGCCACACTTGGTAGCCTTGTTGTGTGGTTGCTTTCACCGCCATTACTCTTCCGGCGTGACCGCAGCAGTCGGAATGCAACAGCCCTTCCGCCAGCTCTCCCATTCATCATTTGTTGCTATCGCAGCGATCGGAAACAACTGATCGTTCAGCTGACCCCGCCATAGTATCATAATTTCACGTGCGGTCATTTCACTGGTCGAACTGCGGTTTTGGGTCTTTTCGCAGCAAATCTGACCTCCACGGATGTATTTTCAGCTGTTCCCGGACGTTCCTGGTGGAGTTTCATGGAATCCGTCAGATTTGTATGGCGGTGCAGCCTAATCTGACCGCCAGTTTTGCCGCGGTTAATGTCATCCTAATCGACCCCTAGGTGTGTTCTTTCTTCATGCATAAATGCTTATGATAGATTAAATTAATTTTTCTTCACCTACATTTAACATATACTCTAGAGCGGGGGGTAGCTGATCTATTATAGGGTTGTTTGCTCCTGGTTAGTCCTGTTTCTGGGGATGTTTCTGCTCTCGCATACCATCTTCATTGAGCAGGTAGAAAGTTGGAGAAGGTAGACAATGTGGGTCAGGTGCTGCTGTGGTTGGGCATTGCATACTTCCACCATGATGTGAATGAGTGTGCTTGGAACCAAGATGCAGTTTTCCAAAGTGCTCATTTAGATCCAGTAAAATCAGACCTCGACTCTAAATGAGGTGGGCAGAACTTTGCTTTGGCGGTGAGGGTACTCTATCGCCTTAGCATCAGAGTACCCTCTCCGCCAGGTTCTAAATCAGGCCCTAAATCAAGCACTAGTGAGCAATTAAGATACTCCCCTCTGCTGACAAGGTGCTTTGACCATGTTCTTTTCTTTTCTGTACATATAAAGATATATTTTTTCAAAAGTGCTGCAATTTGAGCTTTGATCCGTGAAATTATTGATTCCTTTGTCCTGCTGTACACTACCTCCTCTAATGGTGAGGGAGTACGAAGGATCTGTGGGATATTTGTTATCTCACCTAATACAGTATTGCCCTGTACTAACCCTGAGGCAGGTCAATGTTGCTCCCGACAATTTCGTCATTGAAGCTCACATTACACTTCCTGAAGCAAGTGGGCATATTTTTGGACTTTAACAACTTGGATAAAGTCAACTTTACAAATATCGCACAACAGTGCCATTTGCATGTGTTTGATGGGAGGGGTAAGGTTTTGGATGTTTTATATTGTCGTAAAACTATAAATTGATCATCTTTGTCTATTCGTATCATTGGTGTAGCATAAAGGTGCCGATTCCGATCCGTCAGAAAAAATCCCCGTACGACTCGTATCCGGATTTTTTTCCGTACGAATCGTACAAGTACCGTACAAACTGGCAAGTACGATTCGTATGGGAAAAAGTCCATATGAATCGCAGTGGGAAAATTCCCCCACACGTTCTCGGGTCGGAAAACGTGTCCGACACGTCCCCGGACGATTTTACGTACAAATGTGAAAACCCAAGTCCGAGCGCGCAAGTACGATCCGTACGGTGCGTCCGAAGTTACAACCGTATGGAAAAAACACCGTACGGACCGAACTGCAATAGCAACCATGGAGACATGTGCCTGCATACGCGACGGACACCCCCCCAGCCCTCCTATGTACGTGCCGAACCGCCCCATCCCCCGTATGTAAGCGCCGAACCCCCCCAGCCCCCGTATGTACATGCCGAACCCAGCCCCCCCCACGGATGGACGTGCCGAACCCCCACCCCACCCGTGTATGAATGGAGCGTACCCCCACCTGTGTATGTACGGCGCGAACCCCCACCCCCGTATGTACGGCGCGAACCCCCACCCGTGTATGAATGGAGCGTACCCCCACCCGTGTATGTACGGCGCGAACCCCCACCCCTGTATGTATGGCGCGAACCCCCACCCATGTATGAATGGAGCGTACCCCCACCCGTGTATGTACGGCGCGAACCCCCACCCCCGTATGTACGGCGCCAACCCCCACCCGTGTATGAATGGAGCGTACCCCACCCGTGTATGTACGGCGCGAACCCCCACCCCGTATGTACGGCGCGAACCCCCACCCGTGTATGAATGGAGCGTCCCCCAACCGTGTATGTATGGCACGAACCCCACCCCCGTATGTACGGCGTGAACCCCCACCCGTGTATGAATGGAGCGTACCCCCACCCGTGTATGTACGGCGCGAACCCCTACCCGTGTATGTACGGCGCGAACCCCCACCCGTTTATGAATGGAGCGTACCCCCACCCGTGTATGTATGGCGCGAACCCCTACCCCCGTATGTACGGCGCGAACCCCCACCCCCGTATGTACGGTGCGAACCCCCACCCCCGTATGAACGGAGCCAACCCCCACCCGTGTATGAATGGAGCATACCCCCACTCGTGTATGTACGGCGCGAACCCCCACCCCCGTATGTACGGCGCGAACCCCCACCGGTTTATGAATGGAGCGTACCCCCACCCGTGTATGTACGGAGCGTACACCCAGCCCCCCCTGTATGTACGGTGCGAATCACCACCACCTATGGACGGTGCGGACCAACACCCTGCCCGTGTCTGTATGCACCCTACCTCAGGCCCCTACACCAGCACCCACACCCAACATAGCGCATGTACGAGTCGTACTAAGCCATAGCAAAGGTCAGCACTGTACAACAACATGGCCATGACTAAGCAAAACAACACAAGGAGACTCAATTCGAATCGCACAAAGCCACTAAACCTGTCCAACAAGCCCAAATACAACCTATTCACTGACCTGCAACTGCCAAACACCTAAACAGAGGCCCAAAACACAACCACTCCTTATAACACACCCACCCAAATTTCAAACACAGCCACACCCACAAATAGACCAATAAAAAGGCCCAAAACACACAAACCATGATCCTTTGCAACAGACACACTGCTGCCAGACCACACATAGAAACAACTGCACCATACTACAACCTCCACTACACCTTACACTTGCACACCTTCACACAACCACCTACACAAACACACCCTCATCACATCAACACACACCCCTTCACAACCACACCCACACACCCACAACCATCCAGACCCACACCCCCCACAACCATCCACACCCACACCCCTCACCATGCCCACTACCAAGAATCCAAAGTTCACTAGCCGAGAGTTGGAGATCCCTGTCGACGAAATCATCATAGTCGAGCCACAGCTCTTCGGAACATTGGTCAGACAGACTAGCATATCCGAAAAATCAGCCATGTGGCAGAGGATTGTCGATGCCGTGAATGCTGTTGGGGCCACCAGAAGGACCAGACATGAATGCCAAGCCAGGTGGTACGATCTGCGGAGGCGGGTCCGAGTCAAAATGACGGAGGAGCACAACCAGGCCAACATCACTGGAGGAGGGTCGCCCCGCAGACGGGTAGAATACCATCCCTGGGAGGAGAAGGTGATGGCCACGCTGCCGCCGGTGGGAGTGCACGGAGTAGAAGGACTCCGAGAGCCTGGTGAGTACACAAACAACTCACCTCACATGGGGGGCACGCCATCCACAACCAAAATCCCAATCATGCACGCAACCACCCCAAAGCTATTGCCTGACTCAATCACACTCCAAAAACACGCACATGCCACTAGCACCACCATGCCCCATGCACCCAGCAAGACAATGCCAAGTCACAGGCCACAAAAAACACCAACACAAGACACGGTAACCCGGATGGCGGGAGGGTGGGCCCCAAAAATCACATAGTGCAACTCAGAAGCAGACAACAATGCCCTCAGCCCATATGGCCTAGGTCACAGCCAGACAAACAGTGTGTCCCCACACAGTAAAGACTTGCCTGCAAATGGCGGCCGCGTTGCATGAAGACATGGGTGTGAAGGCACTTTTTGCACATAACTGCAGCTAATGAACAGGCAACACTGTGAAAGAGTGGCAGCACACACCACCACAGCAGCAGCGCAGACCCAGACACTACACCCACTGGGTGCCTGGAGATTACAAACAACACCCACATTAACAAGCATAGGGCCATTCAAAGACCTGCAAACTGTGTGTGCCTAGGAAGCTGTGCTGAGGTGACAGAGGGTGACAGACAGAGGGAGGGAGAGGGGGAGAGAGAGGGAGGGAGACAGAGGGGGACACTCGAGACACACAGAGGGAGGGAGAGGGGGAGAGAGAGGGAGGGAGAAAGGGAGACACAGGTCGACGGACAGAGGGAGGAGGCTGACACAGGGAGGGAGGGAGAGGGGGAGAGAGAGGGAGTGAGAAAGGGAGACACAGGGAGACGGACAGAGGGAGGAGGCAGACACAGGGAGGGAGAAAGGGAGACACAGGGAGACAGACAGAGGGAGGAGGCTGACACAGGGAGGGAGAAAGGGAGACACAGGGAGACGGACAGAGGGAGGAGGCTGACACAGGGAGGGAGAAAGGGAGACACAGGGAGACCGACAGAGGGAGGAGGCAGACACAGGGAGGGAGAAAGGGAGACACAGGGAGACGGACAGAGGGAGGGGGCTGACACAGGGAGGGAGAAAGGGAGACACAGGGAGACCGACAGAGGGAGGAGGCAGACACAGGGAGGGAGAAAGGGAGACACAGGGAGACCAATACACCCTTGGGTGGTGTGGGAATGTCTGCTCGTCAGCAGGTGGACTGCGTGCATGAAGACAAGGTTAAGCAGTGCCTGAATCCCCCTCACTTCTCCATGGCAAAACACTGGGCCATGTGTCAACCTGTGCACGAGTAGATCCTCACCTACCTGCATTCTCTAAGTGTGTGGAACAACACCATTTCCCCACGTACAGTGCAACACGGAAGGCGCCAATGCATGGCTCGCCACACCTGCTCACTCCACTGCTGACTGCAGTCACAAATGACGCAGCAAGTAAGAGTGTGTCACACATAGGTAAAGTGTCAAAAGCTGTGGCCAAGGGACATACCCATGCACAAGTGCACTGTGAGCGGAATGCGAGACATATCCAACTACCCAGAGGAACTGTGCCAACTGTGAAATAAATGAAACATGGATGTCGCATGGAACACAATTAACATTGTCTCTCTCACACACAGGTCAACGTCGTGGATCTCCCCCCAACACTGGGGGGGAAGACTCACAGGACCAGGCTCTGCGGGACGAGGATCCCACCGGCAGCGACGACTCTCACCACTCTGTGGATGACCCCGACCAACCTGGCCCCTCTGGTGTCCAACCACCTTCTGCACCTGCGTCAGGTACAACTGGGCCAACCACCACCCCCACTCCTGCCACATCCCAGGAGACACCCAGTAGCCCTGCCCGCCCACCACAACGCATCCAGCCTGACCAGGAGGGACACGGTGCACCGGGCACCCAGGAGGAGGCAGGCGACAACGCAAATGCCATCCCTCAGGGCTCCCGGAGACCCGATGTGCCCACAAGGGCAGTCCAGGTGCAAGTGGGCAGGGGTGGTGGCAGTGGAGGACGGCGGAGGCGCGAGCCTGACCAGTTGGCTGCGGAACCGGTATATTCCCATGTCAGCAACATCCTGGACACATACCGGCGTGACACCAGGGGCATCAGCCAGGTAGTGGAGGCCATCAACGAACTAAAGAACATGCAGGCCGAGCAATATGCCAGTCAACAGCGACACCAAGGACGGATGGAGGACAGACTGGCTGCGCTCTTGACGGTGCACACGGAAATTAACCGTTCACTCCGTCGGATTGCCGACAACATGGGCAACCCTCCCTGTGCCACCAGGCGAAGAACATCCCCAGCCACAGGGAGGGATCAGGAGGAGGAGGATACATCCGACGGAGCGTCACAAGCATCGTCACGGCCTGCTTCTGAGGGTCCCCGCAGGAAGGCGGGTCGTCCACGGAAAAGACCGTGAGAGTCAGCGGAACCTCACCATCTCCCAGGTCACCTGGCCTGGCACCTGGCCCACTGGCCCAACAGCAGCACATCAGCAAATGACATTCCCTGCCACATGGACTTGCTGGTCACTGTCTGACCAATGTTGACAAAGACTGTGCCATGGACTATGATGATTTCCAATGGCAAGGATACCAACTCCCCCGTGAACTTTGGATTCTACACACCCGGAAAGAACCTCTTGTCATCCCCCCCCCCCAACACGTACCCCAACACAAATAAAATAAATTTGTCACAATCAAGAGATGATGCCTACATTTCGCATTATTCCATTACCTGTGTGTAGTGAAGTCTAACCATGCCTGAGTTCTTATATGACTTCAACCATCCATACCCTGGTGTCTGAGTCTGCCACAGGACACACATGGGTCACAATGTATCATCCAAGACAGACATGGAGCACCATACACACCCGTGATGGGCCCAACAAGCTCAGGGGGTGCCCGCACAACTGGGGCGACAGACATATTTAGTAGAGCAACAGTCATGCGCAGAGGTCAGGGATCATGTGGAGTGTCCTGGGGGGCTACTCCCAGGTATGTGTAGACAGGTGGCAGAACCATGTCCTGCAAGCTTGAGTCAGGTGGATGCGGAGAATGGTGGCCTGGCCAACGTTGGATGCATGGGGATGGCACAATGGGGACTGGGATCACAGTGTCACAAGGTTGTGTTGGGGTAGTGGGCTGCATCCTGAGTGTGTGCGTGGATTGAGGAGGTCATCCTGCACCTGCTACTGATCCATTCCCCCATCTCTGTTGGACGTTGATGTGGCATGGTCGTCGAATGTAGAGGCAGAGCTGTGCAGTTGCACCCTGTATGTTGACCAGTATCATGGTAGTTGTAAGGCACATGTCTGTAGAGTGCAGGGAAGGAGTGGACACGGATGTCGTGGTTGACCTGGGGGATGGACTCTCTTGCCTTGAGGTGGATGGAACTGGGGATCTTGTGCATTATGCAGAGTGTGCAGCAGCATGAGGCACAGATGCTGCTGATCAGCATAGCACATGTGAGCAAGCAATACATGATGAGAACCAGCTCCTGTGCGTGGACACTGTGTTCCCTTGCAGCAGGGCCTGCAGCAGCATGCGCCATGTCATGTAAACAAGGCCGCAAGTTGCACACACAGACAAGGATCCCAGGATGGAACGATGCAAATGGTGTATGTCAAGGAAGGAATGTCTGGCTCAACATGCCACACACACAATGGATGCACATGCAGCACAGTGGCGGTCAAGGAGACGGACATGTCACTATACCTACACAGTCATGGACATCATGCACAATACAGATTACAATCCCTGACAAACAGCTTGCATCTTGCTACTCTACACATAGACACATAGCCACTATCACTGAGAACTATGCCAGACATGCCGTATGCACCGTGGCAACAGACCAGCATTGACTGAGAAGAGGCACCTTGGAGGCAGAGGGACACCTTTATTAGTCATGTATTCCGGTATGCAAAGGCAACTCTGCTTACACATACACAGGTCATGTGGATTAACATGTGGGTCCAACACTGGCACCCCCCTTTGCACCACATATGCTGGCAATCCATGGAACTGGCACACAAGTGACGGGTAACAGCTAAACACCCCCTGCTGCACACGGAGAGGCTGCGATACACCATTGATCCTCTAATGTGGAAGGCCCACACCATGTCAACCCAATGCAAACCGTATGTTTCCAAGGGCAGTGTTACACACATTGATGCCTTCATCACAATCCACTATCCCATTACAGATGACTGTCAACAAGTCTGACCATCAATTCAGGTGAATCCAGCTACATGTCATGTGCCCCATGGTGATGCTACATGTCTGCAGAGGAACCAAACATCAACAGGAGCAGCGTGCACACATTCAAAACAAATACCACACCCAAAAAACCCTGATGCATCCCTTACCCTAAGGAGATTTCCAAACTTGTCCGTGCATGTAACGCTGAGTCAGCACACGTTGCTGTGTTCATGAGGAATAGCAGGACCACAACAATGCCAGCAGCAGACAGCATGCGCAAGTACCTGGGGATGAGAGACACACAAGAAGTCAGTCAAAAGAAGCACATCCGCTTGCATGTGCATGTACTCAACACGTATAAGGATGTCAACATGCTAGGTGACAATGATGACTCAGGAAAACATTCATTAATTGCACCATCACTCGAGTGACACATCCAAACACACCTCAGACTCACTATGCATCCATGCAGCTGGATACACACAGGGCAACACATACCACACAAGGCACAATGTGGGCACACTCAGACACTGGTACTCACCACTAAGCAAAGAAGTCGCGTATGAGCCGATTCCGGATGTCCACTGCCGCCGCCGCCTCCTCCACATCACTTGCCTCGTCACCAAGCCCTTCATCCTCCACGGGTGGATGTTCCTGTTCATCCGGATCCAGGGTGAGTGGCACAGCTTTCTCCACTGCCATATTGTGCAGCATGCAGCAGACCATGAAGATCTTGCAGACCTTCACCGGTGCATATGGGAGGGCGCCGCCGGTCTTGTGGAGGCACCGGAATCGGCTCTTCAGGAGGCCAAACGTCCTCTCTATCACTCGCCTGGTCCGCCCATGGGCGTTGTTGTAGCGGTGCTGGGCAGCCGTGCTGGGGTTGCGGAGAGGCGTGATCAGCCATGGCATGTTGGGATAGCCAGCGTCTCCTACATGGAAACAACATGGACAAAAGTAGGTCAGGAGAAGCAGTAAGACAGGAATTGTACGCTAAATACAGGACTGACAGAGTGTACCCACCAACAATACATGCACGTTCGTTGCGCAGCTGACTCATCATTTCAGGCACCCTGCTACGCCTCATGATGTAGGCATCGTGTGCTGATCCTGGAAAACGAGCACAGACATGGGAAATCACCATGTTGGACAGACACACCACAAGGGCATTGATGGAGTGGTAGAGCTTGCGATTCCTGTACGTTACCTCCTGTGGCTGTGGTGGTACCAAAGCCACATGTGTCCCATCTATCGACCCAATGACATGGGGCATCCCTCCCAGGGCATAGAACTCACGCTTGACACCTGTCAACTGCTCAGGAGTTGGGAACTGAATGAACTCATCCAGGTGAACCAACATGGCCTCTAAAAAATCATGCAGAACACGGCTAAACATGGTTTGGGACATCCAGCCAACATGAGTATGTTGAAAGGTACCCGTGGCAAAGAAATGTAGGGCTGCCATTACCTTCATCTTGGGTGTCAGTGCCGTAGGATACCTGTGTAGCGGTTGCAGGTGTGGTGCCAGCCTTGCCGTCAAGTCCACAATCAAGCGGCGGGGGAAGCGGTAGCGCCGTATACAGTCATTCTCCCGCATGTCAGCCAAGTCTGGAATTGTTCGGGGGAGAGGCGGAGCCCTCCAGTAAATGTGAAGGGACAACAAGGAGTGAGTACACTGCAACAACAAATTCAATGTACTGGGCACATGTTCATCGTTCAATACACATATGCTACATACAGAGTCAGGTCTGTGCAATATGCCCTGAACACTTATGCCAGGCAGGTGACACTCCTACCAAGAACCAGCTACAAACGTGGATTGCGAACCTACACATCCCATGCCATGAGACTAGCTGTGGGCCAGTGTAAGTGAACATCCAGACGCATCACAGGAGTGACAGACAACCACATATGTGCAGATGAAGGATGTTGATCCCAGAGATAGGTAGCGGAACACAGGAGGCACAGGTCACATGACATGGAATAAGGACAGACCACACACCTTGCCATGAAGGTGTACATGTCAAGACTGATCACACATACATCGAGAGTATGCAGATATGTCCTTGGTTCGCAACTCCGTGTTCCATGCATACATACACACCTTACGTCCGATTCTACATGTGGCCTGCTGTGCGTAACAGTGTGCCATGGCCATCTACACACAGACACATGTTGGTTGCAGCAACTGCAGATGTATTTGACGGAACACCAACAGCAAGCTTATGGGAGCACACGACACACACATGACATAATCACATTGTGCAACGCGGGTGGTCACATCTCAGGTGTGACAACCCCTGTACCTGGCATCAGGGGACAGTTGCGGGTGTTGGTGACTGTGCCATGCCAGTGACGCTTTCCTCAAGTAGTCAGTACCACATGCACACATGTCAAAGGAGTGAAGGGAATGTCTGCCACATAGTGCACCATCAGACATGTCATGTGTCCACGTCTCATCACACATCGATTGCCGTCACTACTCAGGAGTTATGTGCCACATCACAGCCTGCCAGACCTGTGCCACACACATGTAGTGCTGCACAGACAATGCCTTGATGTCCAGCCTTGGCCAAGTATGTCCGCCCCATTAGTTACTGTGTGCCGCCTGTCACCACTGTCACGTGTGAAAGGCACCGTACATACGCCCTAAGGGTGTGTGTCCCTTCCCTATCACCATGGGAGTGCTCGCGTATGCGTACCCATAGTGATACGGGCTGTACACACGCGTGTGTACGGCCCATATCACTATGGGTTTGCTCGCATAAGCGTACCCATAGTGAGACGGGCCGTACACACGCGCGTGTACGGCCCGTCTCACTATGGGTGTGCTCGCGTAGGCGTACCCATAGTGATACGGGCTGTACACACGCGTGTGTACGGCCCGTATCACTATGGGTTTGCTCGCATAAGCGTACCCATAGTGAGACGGGCCGTACACACGCGTGTACGGTCCGTTTCTATGCATTTGGGGTGCCCTAGGGCCCTGGAAGGCACCGCACCTGTGTGTGAATATCTAAATTACGTAGGGGACACATGAGGGACAAGTATAAATGCGAAAATGCATGCTGGTTGTCATGGAGACCGATTTTAAAATTCAAAGTTGTTGCATCAGGTGGCCAGCAAAAGTCGGTTGGAAACAATCTACTTTGTTGCAAAGTGGTTGTTGACTTGACATCATGCTCAATTTTGAAACCATGCTAAGCCACTCACTGGGGTAGGTTTAAAGGGATTGGAGGAAACGTAGGATGCAAATGTGACTGACCAATCACTCTGTACTCCTGTACAAGAAACAGGCCAGCAAGGCAGATATAAGGCAGCCAGGTCCCATGAGAGAGCACTTGCCTGCACATCCTTGCAATCCACAACACTGCTGCTGCTCGTGATTCCTCTGGCACCATGTCCAGGTCTGTGGAGAGGGCCCAGCCATTCACCCTGGAGGAGAATGTTGCATTGCTGGATGTGATCCTCCCACAGTACACCATGCTGTATGGGCGACCAGGGGAGCAGGTGAGTGCTGAGTCCACTAGCTTAGACTGTGCCCCTTTGATGTGACTGTGACTTCTGGCATTGTGTCCAGGTGTGACAGACATGCAATGTACTGTTGAGTGGGTCCCAGGGGGGGGGAATGCCTCATGTCTCCCAGCCAGAGCATGCTGTAGTGCATGACTGCACTCATCACTTGCATTGTGTTTACTGTGACAATCACTGCATGGTGCATGGCACATCCTGCCTGTCGAATCCTTCTGGTAATGTTGTTTCTGCAGTCCTGATGTGCGTTTGTGGTCCCCCCAGTGTGACAGGTGGCAGTACCAACAGATGTGTGTTTGTATAGTGTACCTGTGCTGAGTGTGTCCAAATGATGTGTTCGTCCCCTGGACATTGGTGTGTGTGTGTAGGTCCCCTGTCATGTGTGTGAGTGCATATGTGGAGTGTTGCACCCCAGCTGCATGAGGGATGCATATACCCTACCCATCTGATGTGAGCAGGGAGAAGTGCTATGTGTCTGCGGTGCTGAGCCAGCCCCACACCTGTGACACCCCCCAGTCCAGTGGCACATGTGCAGAGTGAGGTTTGTAGCCGCAGTTGGCAATGGCAGGTGATTGTCCTGTGCCTGTGTGTGTCTGTGTACTCTGCTGAGGTAGCGTCAGTGGCCTGGGGCATGTGACTGCTGTGAGTTGCTGAACATAATCCTGGTGTAGCTTGTGATGCACAGTGTGAGCCTGGACCATTGATTGTGTCACACCTCTCATGCCACCTCTGTACTTTAAATGCCACGTAGTGCATTTGGCCTACAACTGAGGATAATGTCACTATGACAAAGGTGCAATGAGTTTGCTGCATACTATGCCCTGTTAAACCCAGCCAAATTGTAATAATGTGTGTCTCCGTGACATGTAGCAGGTTTATTGATGTTGTCTCACTTTTTAATCCTCACTGGTAGGCACCTGTGCCAAGGGGGCGATCTGGAAGCAAGCCGTCAGTGCCGTGAGGAAGACGGATGGTCGGAAGCGGCGCCTAGCCCAGGTGAGGAAACGCTGGCAGGACATCCGGTGCTGGACGCGGAGGATCGCACGGGTCCTGCTGGGGGACTCACCTGTGAGCTGTAAGAACCATGGGCGTCGCCGTCTGACCCACATCCATAAGCGTGTGCTGGCGGTGGTCTTTCCTGACATGGACAGGCGCTTACGGGAGAAGCAGCAGCAGGAAGGGGGTAGGTACATGTGTGTTTGTTGTGTGTCACCAGCGTTTGGAAGTGCACAGTTGCATGTATACACTGCCAGGGTTTAAATGTGCAGTGCAGATCCTGTTCCCCAAAGTAAAGCGGTGCTGTTCTTCCTCCCTTCCCCTCCTTGACATGTCTTCCCTGGTCTGTGTGTAGTCACTATTGCACAAGGTTATCTAAGCTGCCAGTTTATCAAAGTGCCCAATGCTTGCTGCATCATGTGTGGGGGTGGTGTGTAGCAGGTGTTGGGACCTTGCCTGTGCCCTGTCCAGTTCAGTCATTGTGGGGTCCATGTTAGTTGGCACCGATGCAGCGTTCCGACATAGGAGTGTGTCTTAAGAGTGTACTGGCTTGCAGCATGCGTCTCATATTTTGTGCCCTCTGACATGATGTGCATGAGTGTGAGAGATGCATAGTGCAGGGATGGTGGGTTGTGTTGCAGTCATATCCATCCAGGACCATGGAGTACTGTGGCCACTACAGTCACCTGGGGCAGCTTCTCCTAGGTAACATGTGTGTCATCCAGCAATGTGGACATTCTCTGTGTCTTCAGCATAGGTTGGCCTCTGTGGCATTGTACCGTGGCCTCATTAGTCTTCACGTAAACTGTGCTACATGTGTCCACTGTACAGGATCACCCAATTTGGCTTGTGCATGCTCACGGGGGCCAGGGCCTGTGTCTTGTTACAACTATCTGATGGTTGTTTGTAAATGATATTTGTGTACAGGCGCACCTGGGGTATTTTGTGTACAATCAGGATTTTTCAGCAGGCCATGTCTTTTTCTCCCAGAGTAAGTGGTGTAAGTACTTCCTCTGTCGCAATCACATTGTGTCAGGTAGTGGGTGGCTGGTGCGGGCAAGGCCTACATGTCAGGAAATGAAGTGTCCATGCTAGGTCTCGCCAGTGTGTGATGTTTGTCTGGACATACACTCAAGGTGCAGTCACTCAGTCAGGTTGGGCATGGTTTTACGTTTTACCTTTGCAGCATGTGTCACAAGTTGATAGACATGGGTCCTGCACATCCCTTATTTGGCAACACTGTGTGGTGCAGATGCTGTGCTCGATTGTCCCCGGAGCCTGGCTTCTCTGTCCAAATTGATATCTAGTTATTTGCTGTTGTGTCATGCTCTCCATATTTTCTCAGTGGCATGGTGGGTCAACCAACTGTGTGTTGCAGGGACTACATATGTACCTTGTATAGTAGATGTTACTCATGTTGCTTTTCAGGCTATGACTCATGTGACATATGTATACAGGTGTCTGATTTTTCCTGTCTCTTCACCTTGCCCACAGCATCGTCGGGGGACTCCGAGGGAGACACTGGCACGGAGCGTGAGGAGGGAGCGAGCACCAGTGCCAGCAGTGACATCTTGGCTGGCACATCGGGTGTCATGGAGGCCGAGGGGAGTGATGCGGAGGACCTGTCCAGTGCCACGACCGACTATGAGGCTGACGGGTCCAAGGCCGAGCTCTCCGAGGGGGCGGAGGCTGCTCCCACTGCAGAAAGCAGCACTCCATCTGTACCCGCCCCTCCATTCCCATGACCGGCCTCTGTTGGACCCGGCCTCGTAGGATGGCCCTCCGTGCCCCCGCACCACCGAAAACCTGGTGCCCGCAGCCCTAGCACGCGGCCCAGCCGACCTTTCCCACCAGGACACCTGCACCAACCCCGGACATCCCCGTCCATGGCCTCTCTCCTTTCGGCCACCCCGGGCCCGCGTGCCCACTCCCTGCAACAAGATGGCCGCCCGGCCCCAGCGCGACCCGGGCCTAGAGGCGCCACTCCGGCTGGAGGACATCACGCTTCCAGGGGATGAGAGAGGGAGGAGCAGTTTCTATCGCACCTCTGAACTCCCCTGGGACGATGGGTTTCGATCGGCCCTCCGGCCTCCCTGCGGGCTGGCTCCGTGCCTGCTGGGTGTCTGGGACTCCTCCCGACCCGGCCCTGAAGGGATCAAAAGACAATAGCAGGAAACCCCGACAAGCGGCCCCCAGGTGACAAGACCCCTGCCTGCACAGACTCCGGACATCAAAGAGGGGTCGACCTATAACAAGGGGTGCTCTGAGACTGTCCGGCAGATTCGACGCTGGAACAACGAGAGCCTGCTGACGTGGTCGCGGCTCCTGGAACTGGAACTCACCTGAGCCCTGCTGAGTGACTCGCGGCTCCCTGAAGATCGTAAGACCTCCGAACTTGTACCTGAGCCCTGCTGAGTGACTCGCGGCTCCCTGAAGATCGTAAGACCTCCGAACTTGTACCTGAGCCCTGCTGAGTGACTCGCGGCTCCCTGAAGATCGTAAGACCTCCGAACTTGTACCTGAGCCTGCTGAGTGACTCGCGGCTCCCTGAAGATCGTAAGACCTCCGAACTTGTACCTGAGCCAGCTGAGTGACTCGCGGCTCCCTGAAGATCGTAAGACCTCCGAACTTGTACCTGAGCCAGCTGAGTGACTCGCGGCTCCGACAGACTCTCACGGTCCTGCCGGACCCCGACTACAACAACGTATCCCCCAGCTCGAGGATTGTGAGCTGTGCGCCGGATACGTCCCTGCTTTGAACCGTTACCAGAGACAGTCCCGCTACCCCCTACCTTTCCGAGACTCTTGAGCCCGTGCTCACCTTGTACATATTTGCAGTGATACCTATTTGATAAAGTTTGTTCTGAGAATACCCAGTGTGGTCTCTCTGTGTCGTGTGGTGCCAGAAGTACGATCCTAGTTGCGAGATTCCTCCCCCTGGGGAATCTACCGCCAGTGCCCGGCTACAATACTACACGGGTGGGACTCAGGGAAGTCAGGACCCCTTTCCGGGCTCCTCTGAGGTCGCCGTCTAACATTGGTGGCAGCGGTGGGATTCGGGCCCATCACCTAGAGATCGTACAGTGAACAACGGACGCACGACCAACAAAGATGGCAGAAGGAAGCGCCACGAGCTCCGCAGAAACCAACGCCAACAGAGTGTTCCAGGTGGAGCATCTGGAAGAATACACACACAAAGAGCTAAAACAATTTTGCAAAGAACTTAAAATCGCTACCACTGGCCTCAACACTAAGGAAGACTTGCAGAAAGCACTGAAAACTTGGGTGGAGACCGGGGCCTCCCGCCCGGAAGGCACGGGGGAGCGCCCCGACGAAGCCGAACCCCCCCAAAGTGAAAGCAGTAGCAATCAGGTGCGAGGCATCGTACCAGACGGGGGCCTATCCCCGGAAGAGCTCGCGGACAGAGAGAGAAGCCGCAGTCATGAACTCGAGTTAGCCAAACTCAAAATCGAGGGCGAATTGAAGTTAGCGGAGAAAAAGCTAGCAGTAGAGCAAATGCGCGTACAAGGCGAACTGGAAGAAAAGAAGCTCCAACGGGAGCACGAAGGAAGAAAGCTCCAACTGGAGCACGAACGGAGCTTAAAGGAACTCGAGCTCAAGGCCCGAAATGAGGACGGGAGGCCCTCGGGGAACCGAGAGACGGCCCCCCCAGCGGAACAGAAGGTCCACATCCCCAAGGATGTGGTCAAAGAATATTATAAAAACGATGACATTCAGCAATGGTTTCGGGCCTACGAGGTCGCCATGACCTCCCATCGGATTCCACAGAAGGACTGGGGGGCGGGGTTGTGGGGACGGTTTCTGAGCGAAGGAAGGGACACCCTGCTCGACCTACCCCTCTCCCTGCAGACCTCCTACAGCCACATGAAAGAGGCTCTCCTCACAAGATACGGCCTCACCCCAGAAATGTACCGCCAACGGTTCCGGGACTGCAGGAAGATCCCGGGCACCACCTGGGTGGAGTATGTAAACTTTTTTAGTCGGGCCTTCGATGGGTGGGTCAAGGGCAGCAAGGTCACCACCCTTGCCGAACTCACTGACCTCATGCTATGGGAACATCTGGCTGCGAACTGCTTCGTAGAGCTACGTCAACATCTGCTGGATAGCAAGCTCACAGATCCCCGGAAGCTGGCCGTGGAGGCCGACCGCTGGACCAACACCCGGGTCTCCCAGGGCATGGTAGGAGAGTACCCCCGAACCAGTCAGGGACCACCCCGCCAGAGAGGGGGAGGGAACCAGGGAGGGCCGAGAGAGTCCCAGCCTAGCCCCCCGAAGACACCACCTCCACCTTTCCCGGCGCCCCCCCCACCAGTAACAGGGCCCCCTGGGAGACGAGGACACCGGGTGACCGTCACATGTTTTCGTTGCCAGAAACCCGGGCACTACGCCAATGACCCAGAGTGCCCCATGGCCACCCAAGTCACCCCTGCGAGACAGATAGCCAACGTAGCCCTGGGGGAGGAGGTTGAGGAAGCCGAGGAGTGGGAACCCGCCGCTATGGCCCTAGTATCCCTGGGAGATAGGGAAATGATCCCTGGTAGCCTCCTACCGTCCAACACACAGAAATATGGGCAGCTCGTCAAGATCAATGGCCACCAGGTAGAGGCCCTGCGGGACACCGGGGCCAGTATCACCGGTGTCCTCAGGCACCTAGTTCCCGAGGAGCAGATCCTCCCCAATGTCTTTTGCCCCGTAATATCTGCAGACAATAGGGAAAGTATGTGTCAGGTAGCCCTGGTGCCATTTGAGTGGGGAGGGGTGATAGGTAAACTCAAGGTGGCCGTAAGAACCTCCCAGCCGGTCGACTGCCTCTTAGGGAACGACCTGGAGAGTTCTCCCTGGAAGCACGTAGAGCGCAAGGCCCACCTAGGAATGATGGGACTCCCCGAGTGGGTGTGTGCCACCACCCGATCTATGACAGCCCGACTCACTCCCCGGAGAGAAGTCGAGAGCACCCCGGTCGAAGTAGCCAGCACCGACCCCGCCGAGGGTCCTCCCGTTCCCCCATCGGAAGGGTCCGTCGCCAGCGACGAACCCGCACCATCTGACCCCGCCCCGGTCCCCGAGTTGGGGGATCTACCCGAGTTGGCCCATTGGCGCCAGGAGAGCGGGCCCACCCGAGAAGAATTCTGCCGGGAGCAAGCCACCTGTCCTTCCCTGGTCGGGCTGCGGTGCCAGGCAGAGGGCCAAGCCGCAGGTGACCAGACCGGAACGCACCGAATCTATTGGGAGAATAACGTCCTGTATAGTGAGCAGAAATCAGTGGAGCTGGGATCCGGACGGGTACTGGTGGTACCCCTCCGCTTCCGGGATTTCCTCCTGGGCTTAGCCCACGATGTCCCCCTCGCCGGTCACCTGGGTCAGGACAAGACCTACAGCCGTCTCGTGACCCATTTTTATTGGCCTAAGATGAAAGCAGCGGTAGAGGCACACTGCAAGTCCTGCCCCACGTGCCAAGCCAGTGGGAAGAGTGGGGGAAGCGCAAGGCTCCCCTCCAACCCTTCCCGGTCGTCAGCACCCCCTTCGAACGAGTCGGGATCGACATCGTGGGGCCACTGGAACCCCCACCTCCCAAGGCCACCGTTTCATCTTGGTCCTAGTGGACCACGCCACCCGCTACCCAGAGGCTATTCCCCTGCGCACCATTACGGCCCCCGTGGTGGGCCGGGCCCTGATGGGGATCTTCTCCAGGGTGGGTTTCCCCCGCGAGGTCGTGAGCGATCGCGGAACTAATTTTATATCCAGGTATATGACGTCCCTGTGGCAACAATGTGGGGTGTCCTATAAGTTCACCACCCCGTACCATCCCCAAGGGAACGGCCTAGTAGAGAGGTTTAATAGGACTTTGAAAGGGATGATCGCTGGCCTAGAAGAGCCCCTCCGGCGTAAGTGGGACGTCCTGCTCCCCTGCCTCTTGTTCGCTTACCGGGAGGTCCCCCAGAAGTCCTTAGGGTTCAGCCCGTTTGAATTACTCTATGGGCACCCCGTCCGAGGTCCCCTCAGTTTGGTTAAGGAAGGGTGGGAGGCAGCGCCCCAGACCACCCCCCGAGATGTGTTCCAATATGTCCTGGCCCTCCGGAACCAGACCAGGAGGTTCCGAGAACTGGCCGAGGCCAACCTGGAGGCGAGTCAAGAAGAAATGAAGCGCTGGTACGACCAGAATGCTACTCTGGTCGAGTTCCAGCCGGGCCAGCAGGTGTGGGTCATGGCCCCCGTGAAGCCTGGCGCTCTCCAGGACCGATGGACTGGGCCCTACAAAGTGGTCGAGAGGAAGAGCCAAGTCACCTACTTGGTGGACGTCCAGTCGCCTCGGGATCCCCTCCGGGTCCTGCACGTGAACCGCCTCAAGCCTCACTTCGTGCGGACAGAACTGAGCCTCCTGCTGGCCACCGATGACGGGGCCGAAGATGAGTCGGATCCCCTCCCGGACCTCCTGTGTGTCAAGGAGCAGGATGGCTCCGTGGAGGGGGTGAACCTCTCCCCAGCCCTCACTGCCCAGCAACAAGCGGACTGCCGCCAGCTCCTCAGACAATTTTCTGACCTCTTCTCCCTGACCCCCCGGGTCACCAACTTGTGTGTTCACGATGTGGACACCGGGGACAGCCCGCCGGTGAGACACCGAGCCTACCGGGTTCCTGACCGGGTCCGGTCCTGTATTCAAGCCGAAGTCTCGAAGATGTTGACCCTGGGGGTGATCGAGCCCTCTGACAGTCCCTGGGCCAGCCCCGTGGTCCTGGTTCCGAAGGCAGCAGCCCCCGGTGTCGCCCCCGAGCTCCGGTTTTGCGTGGATTACCGGGGGCTCAATGACGTTACCCGAGCCGATGCCCACCCCATTCCACGAGCCGACGAGCTCATTGACCGACTAGGGGCCGCCCGGTTCCTCAGCACTTTCGACCTCACCTGCGGCTACTGGCAGATTGCGCTCACCGAAGGGGCCAAGGAGAGGTCTGCTTTCTCCACCCCCGATGGGCACTACCGCTTCCGCGTGATGCCCTTCGGGATGAAAAATGCCCCGGCCACTTTCCAGAGACTGGTAAATAGGGTCCTGGCCGGACTAGAACAGTTCAGCGCGGCCTACCTGGACGACATCGCTGTCTTCAGTTCAGAGTGGAGTGAGCACCTCCAACACCTCCGGAGAGTGCTAACCGCCCTGCGCCAGGCAGGCCTCACCGTAAAAGCCAGCAAGTGCCAGATCGGGCAAGGATCCGTAGTCTACCTGGGGCACCAAGTCGGGAGTGGCCAGGTCGCTCCTCTACAGCCAAAGATCGACGCCATCCTGGCCTGGGACCCACCCATCACCCAAACGGAAGTCCGGGCCTTTCTGGGACTCACGGGCTACTACCGCCGATTCATTCGGGGATATGGCAGCCTGGTCGGCCCTCTCACTGAACTCACGTCTAAAAAACAGCCAAAGAAGGTGCAATGGACAGCTGCCTGCCAGGAAGCTTTCGATGCTCTAAAAAAGGCCATGTGCACGGCCCCCGTCCTCCAGGCTCCCGACTACACCAAGGAGTTCGTAGTCCAGACCGATGCCTCCGAGCATGGCATTGGGGCCGTCCTGTCCCAAGTGAATGATCAAGGCCTAGACCAGCCCGTCGCCTTCCTCAGTCGGCGGCTGCTACCCCGAGAACAGAAATGGAGCACCATAGAGCGCGAAGCCTTTGCCGTGGTCTGGGCACTCAAAAAACTACGACCCTACCTGTTCGGCACTCATTTCAGGGTCCAAACTGACCATCGGCCCTTGTGATGGCTCATGCAGATGCGAGGAGAAAACCCCAAGCTACTGCGGTGGTCAATCTCCCTCCAGGGAATGGACTTCACCGTAGAACACCGCCCTGGTACGGACCACGCCAACGCGGACGGCCTCTCCCGGTTCTTCCGCCTCAGCGAAGAGAACCCCCCAAGGTGATGGGCAGTTCTCTCCGGCTTTCAGCTGGGGGGGACGCGTGTTAGACCCGGCCTCATAGGATGGCCCTCCGTGCCCCCGCACCACCGAAACCTGGTGCCCGCAGCCCTAGCACGCGGCCCAGCCGACGTTTCCCACCAGGACACCTGCACCAACCCCGGACATCCCCGTCCATGGCCTCTCTCCTTTCGGCCACCCCGGGCCCGCGTGCCCACTCCCTGCAACAAGATGGCCGCCCGGCCCCAGCGCGACCCGGGCCTAGAGGCGCCACTCCGGCTGGAGGACATCACGCTTCCAGGGGATGAGAGAGGGAGGAGCAGTTTCTATCGCACCTCTGAACTCCCCTGGGACGATGGGTTTCGATCGGCCCTCCGGCCTCCCTGCGGGCTGGCTCCGTGCCTGCTGGGTGTCTGGGACTCCTCCCGACCCGGCCCTGAAGGGATCAAAAGACAATAGCAGGAAACCCCGACAAGCGGCCCCCAGGTGACAAGACCCCTGCCTGCACAGACTCCGGACATCAAAGAGGGGTCGACCTATAACAAGGGTGTCCTCTGAGACTGTCCGGCAGATTCGACGCTGGAACAACGAGAGCCTGCTGACGTGGTCGCGGCTCCTGGAACTGGAACTCACCTGAGCCCTGCTGAGTGACTCGCGGCTCCCTGAAGATCGTAAGACCTCCGAACTTGTACCTGAGCCCTGCTGAGTGACTCGCGGCTCCCTGAAGATCGTAAGACCTCCGAACTTGTACCTGAGCCCTGCTGAGTGACTCGCGGCTCCCTGAAGATCGTAAGACCTCCGAACTTGTACCTGAGCCTGCTGAGTGACTCGCGGCTCCCTGAAGATCGTAAGACCTCCGAACTTGTACCTGAGCCAGCTGAGTGACTCGCGGCTCCCTGAAGATCGTAAGACCTCCGAACTTGTACCTGAGCCAGCTGAGTGACTCGCGGCTCCGACAGACTCTCACGGTCCCGCCGGACCCCGACTACAACAACGTATCCCCCAGCTCGAGGATTGTGAGCTGTGCGCCGGATACGTCCCTGCTTTGAACCGTTACCAGAGACAGTCCCGCTACCCCCTACCTTTCCGAGACTCTTGAGCCCGTGCTCACCTTGTACATATTTGCAGTGATACCTATTTGATAAAGTTTGTTCTGAGAATACCCAGTGTGGTCTCTCTGTGTCGTGTGGTGCCAGAAGTACGATCCTAGTTGCGAGATTCCTCCCCCTGGGGAATCTCCCGCCAGTGCCCGGCTACAATACTACACGGGTGGGACTCAGGGAAGTCAGGACCCCTTTCCGGGCTCCTCTGAGGTCGCCGTCTAACAGCCTCCCACTTGCTCGTGTCCCTTCCCGCCGTGCTAGGTCACCACGTGTTTCCTTCTTGCCAGGCACCGCACCCCCTGCCCCTGTCTCCACTGCTGCCTCCAATGCCGAGTCTGTGGACATCCTGCAGCAGTTGCAGGTTGGTCAGTCTGCGATGCTTAATGTCCTCCATGGCCACACCCGAGTGCTCACCCAGATGGAGGCATACTTGGAGGGCATTTCAGCCGCGCAGTCTGACCAACGCAACTTGCTGAGGTCCATAGACTCGACACTGTTAGAAATGGGATTTCTGGTTGGCTAGGGCTTGCGCCAAAGCCAGGCAGAAACCACCACTCTAGTCAGGGCTGGGGAGTTACACGCCAAAGATAACCCCTGCTCACCCCCTTGGTAGCTTGGCACGAGCAGTCAGGCTTATCCCTGAGGCGATGTGTAAAGCGTTTGCGCGCGCACCCAGCAACAACACCCAAGGCCCACCACAAAGGAAACTCCACACAAGGTATTCTATAAAAATAGCCTTTGTATTATACACAACACATTAGATAAAAACACACACTCTACAATGTGCCAACAGGCACGGGCAGAATTTACAAGGGATTATATGTACAGGGGACAGGGCCACCTGGACCACTGTCAGGAATTAGCACTTTTTAGAACATAGGAATAATACTGTAGTACAAAATAACATATGTAGCACACAACCAGTAATTACTGGTATCAGGTAAGTACCACCTACGCAACCCTAACCACCTTAGGAAAATATTGCGCAGGGAATCAGGACCTCACTAGCACCACCTGTACTAGGGAGAAAACAACCACCTAAGTATCACAATACCTGTAGGGGTCTAAGCACATAAAGACATGATGCATAACATTCAGAGGTGTAAAGCAAAGCACATGACGCATAAACACATTCAGAGGTGTAAAGCAAAGCACATGACGCATAAACACATTCAGAGGTGTAAAGCAAAGCACATGACGCATAAACACATTCAGAGGTGCAGGAAAGGAACAATGGCGCAAAAACTCACATTAGCCACTATCTGTGGCAGTCCCTAGGCCAACTGGCCGTGAAGGGGCAAAGGCGCCCTGTGTCCAGCCAAGTCAGGGTGCGCCTGCGCAGGCTGCGCAAACCAAGGTGCACAAAGCACAACCTACACGTAGCAGTTGCCCACTAAGTGCTGGGCAACTGGAGAGATGCTGGGGCACCACTGTGCCTTCCTAAATAAATATGGCAGGGGTTGGAGCCTCTCCTGGGCTCTAAGAAAACACTTGTGGCCCCCTGAGCCTCGCAGGCTCTGATCAATATTGTGGGGCAAGGTGGGAGTGGCCCGCTGCCATCTGGGGCCACTCAATCGCCAAGGAAATGCCCCCGTATGCGTTTGGAGCGTGCACTGCGCTCTCCACAAACAATGCGCTGCCGTTGGAGTCCCTCTGGACTCTGAACATAAATATGCCCTCTGCGTTGGAGCCTCGTGGGCTCGACAAAACACAATCCCCAAGTTGGAGCGCCTCGCGCTCAAAGACAATCGCTGCCACAGTCGGTGGAGCCTCGGGGCTCTAGAGACCCCAGGAATAATGCCCCCGTTGTGGGAGGGGCCGAGCAACAGGACCAGCGCTGGGCGCTGCCGGGGAGGACCGAACCCAGGGCCCCGTCACACCCCCAGTAGCTGACACTCACCGGGTGAACGCGCAGGTCCCGGGCGACGGCAGCGCTTCGTGGAGTCCCGCTCAGGGACTCGGGAATCCTTCGCCAGCACCGATCCCCGGATCCGCTGGCTTCCTCCGGCGACGCGGGACTCTCCTTTGCAGGCGGAGGCGGGGTAGGCTCCCGCCCTCGTCTTCTGGGTCTCCGTCACAGGAGCGCGGGGTAGGCTCCCGTCCGCTTCCTGTTTGAGGCGAGGCCCCGCCCACGTCCCTCACAGATTTGCCTGACTTCCTGTGCGTCCCGAACCGGGCTGCAGCGGTGATTTTTCCCGTCACAAGAGGGGTGGGCTCCCTCGTAATAAGTAATATACGGTGGGGTGGGCACCCGCCGTAAGAAAATAATTAAATAAGCGGGGTAGGCACCCGCAAGCGCACCACAATGCCGGGTGGGCACCGGCCTCCAGAATAAAGCGCTCCTAGCGCTACGGCCAACGTAAAAGCGCTCTAGAAGCGCTGGGGGCACCAAATAAAGCGCTCCTAGCGCTAAGGCAAATAAGAAGCGCTTCCAGGCGCTTTGGGGACACAAATAAAGCGCTTCCAGCGCTGTAGGATGAAAAGCACCACAAAGTCCAGCAAAGCTCTTCCCTGCATGCAGCAGGGCAGGGGTGGGGGGCAAGGCTGGACCCAGAGCCAGCTCACTGGGCCTCCAGGCAGGGAGGTAGTCCAAGTGGCGGTTGTTAGACGGCGACCTCAGAGGAGCCCGGAAAGGGGTCCTGACTTCCCTGAGTCCCACCCGCGTAGTATTGTAGCCGGGCACTGGCGAGAGATTCCCCAGGGGGAGGAATCTCGGAACTAGGATCGTACTTCTGGCGCCACACGACACAGGGAGACCACACTGGGTATTCTCAGAACAAGCTTTATCAAATAGGTATCACTGCAAATATGTACAAGGTGAGCATGGGCTCAAGAGTCTCGGAAAGGTAGGGGGTAGCGGGACTGTCTCTGGTAACGGTTCCAAGCAGGGACGTATCCGGCGCACAGCTCACAATCCTCGAGCTGGGGGATACGTGGTCGGAGTCGGGGTCTGGCGGGACCGTGAGAGTCTGGGGGAGCCGCGAGTCACTCAGCAGGGCTCAGGTACAAGTTCGGAGGTCTTACGATCTTCAGGGAGCCGCGAGTCACTCAGCAGGGCTCAGGTACAAGTTCGGAGGTCTTATGATCTTCAGGGAGCCGCGAGTCACTCAGCAGGGCTCAGGTACAAGTTCGGAGGTCTTACGATCTTCAGGGAGCCGCGAGTCACTCAGCAGGGCTCAGGTACAAGTTCGGAGGTCTTACGATCTTCAGGGAGCCGCGAGTCACTCAGCAGGGCTCAGGTGGGTTCCAGTTCCAGGAGCCGCGACCACGTCAGCAGGCTCTCGTTGTTCCAGCGTCGAATCTGCCGGACAGTCTCAGAGCACCCCTTGTTATAGGTCGACCCCGCTTTGATGTCCGGAGTCTGCGCAGGCAGGGGTCTTGTCACCTGGGGGCCGTTTGTCGGGGTTTCCTGCTATTGTCTTTTGATCCTTTCAGGGCCGGGTCGGGAGGAGTCTCAGACACCCAGCAGGCACGGAGCCAGCCCGCAGGGAGGCCGGAGGGCCGATCGAAACCCATCGTCCCAGGGGAGTTCAGAGGTGCGATAGAAACTGCTCCTCCCTCTCTCATCCCCTGGAAGCGTGATGTCCTCCAGCCAGAGTGGCGCCTCGAGGCCCGGGTCGCGCTGGAGCCGGGCGGCCATCTTGTTGCAGGGAGTGGGCACGCGGGCCCGGGGTGGCCGAAAGGAGAGAGGCCATGGACGGGGATGTCCGGGGTTGGTGCAGGTGTCCTGGTGGGAAAGGTCGGCTGGGCCGCGTGCTTGGGCTGCAGGCACCAAGTTTCGGGGGTGCGGGGGCACGGAGGGCCATTCTACGAGGCCGGGTCCAACACGCGTCCCCCCCAGCTGAAAGCCGGAGAGAACTGCCCATCACCTTGGGGGGTTCTCTTCGCTGAGGCGGAAGAACCGGGAGAGGCCGTCAGCGTTGGCGTGGTCCGTCCCAGGGCGGTGTTCTACGGTGAAGTCCATTCCCTGGAGGGAGATTGACCACCGCAGTAGCTTGGGGTTTTCTCCTCGCATCTGCATGAGCCATCGCAAGGGCCGATGGTCAGTTTGGACCCTGAAATGAGTGCCGAACAGGTAGGGTCGTAGTTTTTTGAGTGCCCAGACCACGGCAAAGGCTTCGCGCTCTATGGTGCTCCACTTCTGTTCTCGGGGTAGCAGCCGCCGACTGAGGAAGGCGACGGGCTGGTCTAGGCCTTGATCATTCACTTGGGACAGGACGGCCCCAATGCCATGCTCGGAGGCATCGGTCTGGACTATGAACTCCTTGGTGTAGTCGGGAGCCTGGAGGACGGGGGCCGTGCACATGGCCTTTTTTAGAGCATCGAAAGCTTCCTGGCAGGCAGCCGTCCATTGCACCTTCTTTGGCTGTTTTTTAGACGTGAGTTCAGTGAGAGGGCCGACCAGGCTGCCATACCCCCGAATGAATCGGCGGTAGTAGCCCGTGAGTCCCAGAAAGGCTCGGACTTCCGTTTGGGTGATGGGTGGGTCCCAGGCCAGGATGGCGTCGATCTTTGGCTGTAGAGGAGCGACCTGGCCACTCCCGACTTGGTGCCCCAGGTAGACTACGGATCCTTGCCCGATCTGGCACTTGCTGGCTTTTATGGTGAGGCCTGCCTGGCGCAGGGCGGTTAGCACTCTCCGGAGGTGCTGGAGGTGCTCGCTCCACTCTGAACTGAAGACAGCGATGTCGTCCAGATAGGCCGCGCTGAACTGTTCTAGCCCGGCCAGGACCCTATTTACCAGTCTCTGGAAAGTGGCCGGGGCATTTTTCATCCCGAAGGGCATCACGCGGAAGCGGTAGTGCCCATCGGGGGTGGAGAAAGCAGACCTCTCCTTGGCCCCTTCGGTGAGCGCAATCTGCCAGTAGCCGCAGGTGAGGTCGAAAGTGCTGAGGAACCGGGCGGCCCCTAGTCGGTCAATGAGCTCGTCGGCTCGTGGAATGAGGTGGGCATCGGCTCGGGTAACGTCATTGAGCCCCCGGTAATCCACGCAGAACCGGAGCTCGGGGGCGACACCGGGGGCTGCTGCCTTCGGGACCAGGACCACGGGGCTGGCCCAGGGACTGTCAGAGGGCTCGATCACCCCCAGGGTCAACATCTTTGAGACTTCGGCTTGAATACAGGACCGGACCCGGTCAGGAACCCGGTAGGCTCGGTGTCTCACCGGAGGGCTGTCCCCGGTGTCCACATCGTGAACACACCAGTTGGTGACCCGGGGGGTCAGGGAGAAGAGGTCAGAAAATTGTCTGAGGAGCTGGCGGCAGTCCGCTTGTTGCTGGGCAGTGAGGGCTGGGGAGAGGTTCACTCCCTCCACGGAGCCATCCTGCTCCTTGACACACAGGAGGTCCGGGAGGGGATCCGACTCATCTTCGGCCCCGTCATCGGTGGCCAGCAGGAGGCTCAGTTCTGTCCGCACGAAGTGAGGCTTGAGGCGGTTCACGTGCAGGACCCGGAGGGGATCCCGAGGCGACTGGACGTCCACCAAGTAGGTGACTTGGCTCTTCCTCTCAACCACTTTGTAGGGCCCAGTCCATCGGTCCTGGAGAGCGCCAGGCTTCACGGGGGCCATGACCCACACCCGCTGGCCCGGCTGGAACTCGACCAGAGTAGCATTCTGGTCGTACCAGCGCTTCATTTCTTCTTGACTCGCCTCCAGGTTGGCCTCGGCCAGTTCTCGGAACCTCCTGGTCTGGTTCCGGAGGGCCAGGACATATTGGAACACATCTCGGGGGGTGGTCTGGGGTGCTGCCTCCCACCCTTCCTTAACCAAACTGAGGGGACCTCGGACGGGGTGCCCATAGAGTAATTCAAACGGGCTGAACCCTAAGGACTTCTGGGGGACCTCCCGGTAAGCGAACAAGAGGCAGGGGAGCAGGACGTCCCACTTACGCCGGAGGGGCTCTTCTAGGCCAGCGATCATCCCTTTCAAAGTCCTATTAAACCTCTCTACTAGGCCGTTCCCTTGGGGATGGTACGGGGTGGTGAACTTATAGGACACCCCACATTGTTGCCACAGGGACGTCATATACCTTGATATAAAATTAGTGCCGCGATCGCTCACGACCTCGCGGGGGAAACCCACCCTGGAAAAGATCCCCATCAGGGCCCGGCCCACCACGGGGGCCGTAATGGTGCGCAGGGGAATAGCCTCTGGATAGCGGGTGGCGTGGTCTACTAGGACCAAGATGAAGCGGTGACCTTGGGAGGTGGGGGGGTCCAGTGGCCCCACGATGTCGATTCCGACTCGTTCGAAGGGGGTACTGACGACCGGGAAGGGTTGGAGGGGAGCCTTGCGCTTCCCCCCACTCTTCCCACTGGCTTGGCACGTGGGGCAGGACTTGCAGTGTGCCTCTACCGCTGCTTTCATCTTAGGCCAATAAAAATGGGTCACGAGACGGCTGTAGGTCTTGTCCTGACCCAGGTGACCGGCGAGGGGGACATCGTGGGCTAAGCCCAGGAGGAAATCCCGGAAGCGGAGGGGTACCACCAGTACCCGTCCGGATCCCAGCTCCACTGATTTCTGCTCACTATACAGGATGTTATTCTCCCAATAGATTCGGTGCGTTCCGGTCTGGTCACCTGCGGCTTGGCCCTCGGCCTGGCGCCGCAGCCCGACCAGGGAAGGACAGGTGGCTTGCTCCCGGCAAAATTCTTCCCGGGTGGGCCCGCCCTCGTGGCGCCAATGGGCCAACTCGGGTAGATCCCCCAACTCGGGGACCGGGGCGGGGTCGGATGGTGCGGGTTCGTCGCTGGCGACGGACCCTTCCGATGGGGGAACGGGAGGACCCTCGGCGGGGACGGTACGGGTTTCTTCGACCGGGGTGCTCTCGACTTCTCTCCGGGGAGTGAGTTGGGCTGTCATAGATCGGGTGGTGGCACACACCCACTCGGGGAGTCCCATCATTCCTAGGTGGGCCTTGCGCTCTACGTGCTTCCAGGGAGAACTCTCCAGGTCGTTCCCTAAGAGGCAGTCGACCGGCTGGGAGGTTCTTACGGCCACCTTGAGTTTCCCTATCACCCCTCCCCACTCAAATGGCACCAGGGCTACCTGACACATACTTTCCCTATTGTCTGCAGAGATTACGGGGCAAAAGACATTGGGGAGGATCTGCTCCTCGGGAACTAGGTGCCTGAGGACACCGGTGATACTGGCCCCGGTGTCCCGCAGGGCCTCTACCTGGTGGCCATTGATCTTAACGAGCTGCCCATATTTCTGTGTGTTGGACGGTAGGAGGCTACCAGGGATCATTTCCCTATCTCCCAGGGATACTAGGGCCATAGCGGCGGGTTCCCACTCCTCGGCTTCCTCAACCTCCTCCCCCAGGGCTACGTTGGCTATCTGTCTCGCAGGGGTGACTTGGGTGGCCATGGGGCACTCTGGGTCATTGGCGTAGTGCCCGGGTTTCTGGCAACGAAAACATGTGACGGTCACCCGGTGTCCTCGTCTCCCAGGGGGCCCTGTCACTGGTGGGGGGGGCGCCGGGAAAGGTGGAGGTGGTGTCTTCGGGGGGCTAGGCTGGGACTCTCTCGGCCCTCCCTGGTTCCCTCCCCCTCTCTGGCGGGGTGGTCCCTGACTGGTTCGGGGGTACTCTCCTACCATGCCCCGGGAGACCCGGGTGTTGGTCCAGCGGTCGGCCTCCACAGCCAGCTTCCGGGGATCTGTGAGCTTGCTATCCAGCAGATGTTGACGCAGCTCTACGAAGCAGTTCGCAGCCAGATGTTCCCATAACATGAGGTCAGTGAGTTCGGCAAGGGTGGTGACCTTGCTGCCCTTGACCCACCCATCGAAGGCCCGACTAAAAAAGTTTACATACTCCACCCAGGTGGTGCCCGGGATCTTCCTGCAGTCCCGGAACCGTTGGCGATACATTTCTGGGGTGAGGCCGTATCTTGTGAGGAGAGCCTCTTTCATGTGGCTGTAGGAGGTCTGCAGGGAGAGGGGTAGGTCGAGCAGGGTGTCCCTTCCTTCGCTCAGAAACCGCCCCCACAACCCCGCCCCCCAGTCCTGCTGTGGAATCCGATGGGAGGTCATGGCGACCTCGTAGGCCCGAAACCATTGCTGAATGTCATCGTTTTTATAATATTCTTTGACCACATCCTTGGGGATGTGGACCTTCTGTTCCGCTGGGGGGGCCGTCTCTCGGTTCCCCGAGGGCCTACCGTCCTCATTTCGGGCCTTGAGCTCGAGTTCCTTTAAGCTGCGTTCGTGCTCTAGTTGGAGCTTTCTTCCTTCGTGCTCCCGTTGGAGCTTCTTTTCTTCTAGTTCGCCTTGTACGCGCATTTGCTCTACCGCTAGCTTTTTCTCCGCTAACTTCAATTCGCCCTCGATTTTGAGTTTGGCTAACTCGAGTTCATGACTGCGGCGTCTCTCTCTGTCCGCGAGTTCTCCCGGGGATAGGCCCCCGTCTGGTACGATGCCTTGCACCTGATTGTCGCTGCTTTCACTTGGAGGGGGTTCGGTTTCGTCGGGGCGTTCCCCCGTGCCTTCCGGGCGGGATGCCCCGGTCTCCACCCAAGTTTTCAGTGCTTTCTGCAAGTCTTCCTTAGTGTTGAGGCCAGTGGTAGCTATTTTAAGTTCTTTGCAAAATTGTTTTAGCTCTTTGTGTGTGTATTCTTCCAGATGCTCCACCTGGAACATTCTGTTGGTGTTGGTTTCTGCGGAGCTCATGGCGCTTCCTTCTGCCATCTTTGTTGGTCGTGCGTCCGTTGTTCACTGTACGATCTCTAGGTGATGGGCCCGAATCCCGTCGCTTGCCACCAATGTTAGACGGCGACCTCAGAGGAGCCCGGAAAGGGGTCCTGACTTCCCTGAGTCCCACCCGCGTAGTATTGTAGCCGGGCACTGGCGAGAGATTCCCCAGGGGGAGGAATCTCGGAACTAGGATCGTACTTCTGGCGCCACACGACACAGGGAGACCACACTGGGTATTCTCAGAACAAGCTTTATCAAATAGGTATCACTGCAAATATGTACAAGGTGAGCACGGGCTCAAGAGTCTCGGAAAGGTAGGGGGTAGCGGGACTGTCTCTGGTAACGGTTCCAAGCAGGGACGTATCCGGCGCACAGCTCACAATCCTCGAGCTGGGGGATACGTGGTCGGAGTCGGGGTCTGGCGGGACCGTGAGAGTCTGGGGGAGCCGCGAGTCACTCAGCAGGGCTCAGGTACAAGTTCGGAGGTCTTACGATCTTCAGGGAGCCGCGAGTCACTCAGCAGGGCTCAGGTACAAGTTCGGAGGTCTTACGATCTTCAGGGAGCCGCGAGTCACTCAGCAGGGCTCAGGTACAAGTTCGGAGGTCTTACGATCTTCAGGGAGCCGCGAGTCACTCAGCAGGGCTCAGGTACAAGTTCGGAGGTCTTACGATCTTCAGGGAGCCGCGAGTCACTCAGCAGGGCTCAGGTGGGTTCCAGTTCCAGGAGCCGCGACCACATCAGCAGGCTCTCGTTGTTCCAGCGTCGAATCTGCCGGACAGTCTCAGAGCACCCCTTGTTATAGGTCGACCCCGCTTTGATGTCCGGAGTCTGCGCAGGCAGGGGTCTTGTCACCTGGGGGCCGTTTGTCGGGGTTTCCTGCTATTGTCTTTTGATCCTTTCAGGGCCGGGTCGGGAGGAGTCTCAGACACCCAGCAGGCACGGAGCCAGCCCGCAGGGAGGCCGGAGGGCCGATCGAAACCCATCGTCCCAGGGGAGTTCAGAGGTGCGATAGAAACTGCTCCTCCCTCTCTCATCCCCTGGAAGCGTGATGTCCTCCAGCCAGAGTGGCGCCTCGAGGCCCGGGTCGCGCTGGAGCCGGGCGGCCATCTTGTTGCAGGGAGTGGGCACGCGGGCCCGGGGTGGCCGAAAGGAGAGAGGCCATGGACGGGGATGTCCGGGGTTGGTGCAGGTGTCCTGGTGGGAAAGGTCGGCTGGGCCGCGTGCTTGGGCTGCAGGCACCAGGTTTCGGGGGTGCGGGGGCACGGAGGGCCATTCTACGAGGCCGGGTCCAACAGCGGTCCTCTGGTCCAGCAGCAGCAGCAGCCCCCCTCAGGTAAGATCCTGGCAGAGAACAGTTTCTGTGGGGACACAGCCCCATTTTTATACAGGCAAACCCTTTGTTCTGGGTTCAGGGTGAGGGGGAAAACCAGTCGCAGCTGGTTGGGGAGCACCCTTGATGTGCTCAGCCCCTCACTCTATTCACTGGCAGGGCTAGGGTCGTCAGTCGCACCACAGGGGGCGGGGCCAGCATTGTGTGTGGAAAACCCTGTCCTATTCAGGACCCAGGTGTACTCCTCCCACCCATCTAGCTGCTGATCTCCCCATTCACCACTGGGTGACTCATCCTGACTCTGGGGAATCCCTAGCCCGTCACATGACACGACCAGCCAATCACGCGACAGACACACTGCACACAGAAGTGCCCACTTCTAGAAGTGGCACTTCCACACTAGGTACATGCACGCCGCACACATCATCGCGCAGCATTCACTCCCACGAGTCCGCACATACCAAACTTGGGCCTGCACACCCCACGCATCCGGAACTACTAGGGACACATACACTCCCCATGCATTCCTATGGGAGGGCAGGCCTATCTCACCACATGCACCCAGAGCACGCACGCACTTTACCCTGGGACACAGGGAAAGTGCGCAGAGACCAAACAATTACCATACCAAGTCATCGGTAAAAAGCAAAAAAGGGTTCAGGGGTGAACCTGCCAGAAGGGCCAAGTCCAACACAACCCCCTTCCAGCCAAAACGCAGGGCAGACCAATCACCACCGTGATGGACTTCCCTGCTTGGGGCGATAGAACACGGACGCGGGCCCGCAACTGCAGGGACACCCTCCGGTTCTACGCCACGGTGAACCTATGGAATTCTTTCTAACACCACTGTCTGGACCAACTGGGCTACCCCACTGGTACTCCCAAGCTGTCCGCGGCCAAGACCAGGCCCTAGGCCACCCAGGTGCCACCGGTCCTTGCCTAACCACAGAGTGGGGGGTAGTAACCCCTGTCACATAGCGGCCATTCTCCACTCTTCCTCTCTGAAAGACAGGACTAGACTGCCACTGGTTCTCCAGCCTAGGGTCTACACCCTCAGGCGGACCAGGAGTCTCAGGGAAAGCTCTCCTCCCCCTACCTCTTCTCCTAGGGTTCCTCCTCCTCTGGCGAGGGGTACACCTAGAACGCCATTCCAACCCAGGGTTTAACCCCTCAGGTTGTACCGGGGGCAGAGGTGGGCTCTCCCACCCTCTGCACCCCCTTCCAGAACCCTGCTCCCTACCAACTGGGGCGGTACCTCTGGAAGAAGAACTGGTCGGGACGCTGATTACAGACGTCCCACCCTTCAGGTCAGGCTGATCCTGAACCTGGCCTCCCAACCTCCGGCCTAGAACCTTTGGTGGAATAATTGCCTGGCACGCCAGGACTTCTGGGGATTTCCACTCCATCCCCCTGAGGCTATCAAAGGACACATATGTCGAGCGACTGTCTGTCTGGCGCTGATCTCCCGTCCCCTGTCCACCTGACAGTGCGCGGAGATCCCCCAGAACAGAAGTGGTGCCACCCTGGTCACTACACGGGATCCTAGCCCAACTGGGTAGTCTCTGACCCACAGGCTCTTCCACTGGGAAACTCATCCCCCAATCACTCCTCACACTGGACTCCTGTACCCTCCCTACCGGAGCGGTACTGCCAGACTCTAGAACCACAGGAGCCCTGGTTACCGGTGCTCCAGGTCCTCTACTCACAAGGAGATCTTCCTCAAATGGGCTAACAGGACAGCCTAGGTCCCCAACTTGGGGTTCCCTCATGGAACCATCCAAGTCCTGAGGCAGGGTTTCGTACGTCCGGGGACCCTCGGTCACCCTCTCACTCCTGCTCCACTGAGCCAGGCAGTGAGCCCCTACACCCTCCTCGCTATCCTGGGACCTAGCTGGGCTACACTGAGCCTCTTCCACCACGCTGGGCTGGAAGATACCTGACCCACTACTTTTGGAGTCACTCCCTAATGACTCTAGAGAACCTCTAGCCCTTTCCCAACGCTCTGCTTCATCTCCAAGCTCAAATGGGGCAGACACCCCACACCCCAACAGGTGTTGGCGCAACCCCGGTGCACAACAATTGAGCAGGTGTTCTCTGAGAATCAGATCACACAGTTTATCATAATCAGATTCTGCGGGAACTCTTATCCAATCAAACAGTGCATCCTCACATTCATCCACAAACTCCTCCCAAGACTGGTGAGACAGTTTCCTACTGCCCCTGAATTTCAACCTTAACTCCTCCTCCTGGGGAACAGGTACCAGACTGGGGGGACTGGGATTTCCTACACTGGAATCTACATCGCTACTACCACTGGACTCCACCTTCCCTGGGGAGTCCAGAAAATTAAAACTGCGCGCAGGGGATAGTCTACCCTCCAGAGCTACTTTGCCTCTGGTGGAGGCCCTCTCAGCCTCCTCTACCCTCTCCCGCGCCAAGACCCACTCAGTCTCTCGCTGTTGCTTCCTGGCCTCCAGCTGCGCCATAGCCTGAGCATGCTCTAACCTGAGCTTCTCTAACGCCAGCTGGTGCTCCCTTTCTTTCCTCCTATCTTCCCACTCCTCTGGGGACAGGGAAAGGGATGAGGCGCTGCCTCCTACACTGGACCCAGCAAGGGACGCCCTACCTATGGGGTCCTCACTCTCTACTGGCGTCCAGGTATTGTCATCCTCTACCTCCTCTTCTGACTCTTCAGGGCTCCCCACAGACCCACCACCCTCCAGGTGTGAGGCCTGGGCCCTTTCCGTACTGCGCTCAAGATCCCTTTGCCTCTTAACCCACTGGATCATGTGGCCCCTAAGTTCACACATAGTGTCTGACTCTCTCACCCCTATGCCTCTCTCTCTACAGAACCTTTCCAACTCCTGCATACTGTAATAAACTAGATCACTGAGATCAAAAGCAGGCTCCATTCTGGCAGACGTTCTAGAGAAAAGATCACACAGGGAACCTAGGGGTCTGAGTTTAACAGGAGTAAACAATTCACAAAAAGATTCAGCAAGCTCTCTAACCCAGAGAACTCACACTCACTTGCCTAGTGCCACTCACCACTCATCCACACACAACCCTCCCCTCGGACTGGTAAGGCAGTTTCTACCACCCCTGATTCCTCAACCTGACCACCACGTGACACAGGTACCAACTCTGGGCGCAGGGCGGGGGACAAATGTACAGGACACTATTACGCTGCCACCACTGGATCCCACCCTCTGGTGAATCCAGAAAACACAATGCACTAAGGGGGATGATCTACCCTCCCGAGCTAGGGACACCTAACTCACAGTGCACAAAAACACATTTCCAAAGAAATGACAATTAAAAACAAACTTAGAACAATAATCCCTATACCATGTGATTTATCTAAATGCAGAGTTTTGTAGTGTGGCCAGTTGCCGCTGCGGTACAGCGCAAACGCAAGTCCAAATCCCACCGCTGATCACCAATGTTAGAAATGGGATTTCTGGTTGGCTAGGGCTTGCGCCAAAGCCAGGCAGAAACCACCACTCTAGTCAGGGCTGGGGAGTTACACGCCAAAGATAACCCCTGCTCACCCCCTTGGTAGCTTGGCACGAGCAGTCAGGCTTATCCCTGAGGCGATGTGTAAAGCGTTTGCGCGCGCACCCAGCAACAACACCCAAGGCCCACCACAAAGGAAACTCCACACAAGGTATTCTATAAAAATAGCCTTTGTATTATACACAACACATTAGATAAAAACACACACTCTACAATGTGCCAACAGGCACGGGCAGAATTTACAAGGGATTATATGTACAGGGGACAGGGCCACCTGGACCACTGTCAGGAATTAGCACTTTTTAGAACATAGGAATAATACTGTAGTACAAAATAACATATGTAGCACACAACCAGTAATTACTGGTATCAGGTAAGTACCACCTACGCAACCCTAACCACCTTAGGAAAATATTGCGCAGGGAATCAGGACCTCACTAGCACCACCTGTACTAGGGAGAAAACAACCACCTAAGTATCACAATACCTGTAGGGGTCTAAGCACATAAACACATGATGCATAACATTCAGAGGTGTAAAGCAAAGCACATGACGCATGTTAGAAAGGGTAGACGGACCGGGAGGGTCGGCCGGGGTCAGGAGGAGAGGTCTCCGGGGAGAGCCGTCTCCAGCGATCGTACAGACAAGTAACTTCCCCCCCACAGACAGATACCACACACGGATAAGGTTCAGTGTTCTTTATAAGCACTTCTTAAGGTACGGTTGAATGGTACAAGGAGGTCTGGACCCAGGGGTCCCCTCGATTCAAGTCTCTCAAAGCAGGGTAAGGGGTAGCGGGACAGTCTGTCTACCAGTCAGGTAGTTCGGATGATATGATGACTAGCTCACAATCCTCGAGCTTGGTGGTTTAGTTGGTACGGGCCGCGGCAGCGCCAGCAGGTCCCGGTTGAGATGGTCGGTACACGGTCCGCGGCAGCGCCAGCAGGTCCCGGAAAGATGGTCGATGTACGGTCCGCGGCAGCGCCAGCAGGTCCCGGTGAGGATGGTCGTTACAACGGGCCGCGGCAGCGCCAGCAGGTCCCGACGAGGATGGATGTTGCAGAAGGCCGCGGCAGCGCCAGCAGGCAGGACGATGGCTCACAAGAGCGGGCTACGGCAGCGCCAGTAGTCCGTCAAGGCTGAGTTCTCTCGGTGTCTCTCGACTCCAGGATACAACTGCCTTCCTGCTCCGGAGTTGCCCCAGTTATAGGGCAGGCGCCCTTTGATGTCCGGACCCTCGCACTTGGAGGTCGGAGGGCCCGGGATGAAGGTGTCCAGACACCCAGCAGGGGGTGGAGCCAGCGCCTGGGGGAGCTGGAGGCGATCGGCACCTGGCGGGGGAAGAGCTCTTGACACTTCGTTCTCCCATTGACCTGCCAAGTGGTCCGCTCACCTCCTGGGTGGAGGGTGGTGCCGGGATGTCGGGCCGGCCAGGCCCGGGGTTAGGGTCGGGCCGAGGCCACGCGGCCTCGTGGTGCAGGGCCCAAGATGGCGGCTTGAACCGGCCGGGGGAGCCGGTGGGGCTGGGCCCCGTGATGAGTAGAGGTCCGAGGGCAGAAGATCCGTCGGGAGACGGGGTACAGGTGCTTTTCGTGGGTTATGCCTGGTGGGCCGGAGCTCGGGCCCTGTCGTGCGGGGAGGGAGCAAGCCCTTCGTGTGGCCTGTCCAACATGCGTCCCCCCCAGCTGAAGGCGGGGAGAGTCACCCATCTCCTTGGGGACTCTCTTCGTCGAGGCGGAAAAAGCGGGACAGGCCATCCGCGTTGGCGTGGTCTTGGCCTGGTCGGTGCTCCACAGTGAAGTCCATTCCCTGCAGGGAAATGGACCAGCGCAAGAGTTTTGGGTTCTCCCCCCGCATCTGCATCAGCCACTGCAGGGGTCGATGGCCGGTTTGTACCCGGAAGTGGGTACCGAAGAGATAGGGCCGGAGCTTTTTGAGGGCCCACACCACTGCGAAGGCCTCCCTCTCGATGGTGCTCCAGCGCTGTTCTCGGGCCAGGAGACGTCGACTGATGAAAGCCACCGGCTGGTCATGACCCTCGGGGTTTAACTGAGAAAGGACGGCTCCGATGCCGTGGTCGGAGGCGTCGGTCTGTACCACGAATTCCTGACTGTAATCGGGGGCCTGGAGCACAGGGGCGGTGCACAGGGCGGCCTTCAGCTTCTCGAAGGCCGCTTGACAATCGGGGGTCCAGTTAATCCGCTTCGGCTGGTTCTTGGACGTGAGACCCGTGAGGGGCCCCACGATGCTGCCGTAGTCTTTCACGAACCGCCGGTAGTAGCCGGTGAGCCCCAAGAAGGCTCGGACCTCGGTCTGGGTGACGGGGGGCTGCCAGGACTGGATGGCAGCAATCTTAAGTTGTAGCGGGGCCACCAGCCCGCTTCCCACTTGGTGCCCAAGGTAGGTCACAGACCCTTGGCCAATTTGGCACTTGCCGGCCTTAATTGTGAGGCCGGCCCGCTGGAGGGCCTGTAGGACCTCTTGGAGGTGACGGAGGTGGTCGGGCCAGTGGCGGCTGTATACAGCGATATCGTCCAGGTAGGCAGCGCTGAACTCTTCGAGCCCCGCCAAGACCTGGTTCACGAGGCGTTGAAACGTGGCGGGGGCATTCTTCATGCCGAAGGGCATGACCTTGAATTGGTAGTGGCCATCGGGGGTAGAGAAGGCTGACCGTTCCTGAGCCCTGGGTGTGAGGCCGATCTGCCAGTAGCCCGCTGTTAGGTCGAAGATACTAAGGTAGCGGGCGGCCCCCAGCCGGTCGATCAGCTCGTCTGCTCGTGGAATCGGATGAGCGTCGGTCCGGGTGACAGCGTTCAAGCCCCGGTAGTCGACGCAGAATCTCAGTTCAGGTGCGGTGCCGGGGGTAGCGGCTTTGGGAACCAATACAACCGGACTGGCCCAGGGACTGTCTGAGGGCTCGATGACCCCGATTGTGAGCATCTTGGCCACTTCCTCCTGTATGCAGGCCCGTACCCGATCTGGTACGCGGTAGGCCCGGTGTCGGACAGGGGGACTGTCCCCGGTGTCCACGTCGTGCAAACACCAAGGGGTGACCCCGGGGGTGAGGGAGAACAGGGTAGCGAACTGCAGCAGGAGGTTCCGGCAGCCCTGGCGTTGCTCCGAAGTGAGGGCGTCAGAGAGCCGGACCCCGTCCACGGAGCCGTCATTCTCCTGAGTTTTCAGAAGATCCGGGAGGGGTTCGGAGTCTTCCTCTGCCCCACTGTCCGTAGCCATCAGGAGGCTGAGTTCTGAGCGCACAAAGTGTGGTTTGAGTCGGTTGGTGTGGAGGACCCGGAAGGGGTTCCGGGAGGTCCCCAGGTCGATGAGGTAAGTGACGGGGCTTTTGCGCTCGACCACTTTGAAGGGCCCCGTCCACTTATCTTGCAAGGCACATGGTTCGGTGGGGGACATCACCCATACTTGTTGTCCAGGCTCGAACTCAACGGAGGAGGCATTGTGATCATACCACCTCTTCATGTCCTCCTGGCTGGCCTCGAGGTTCGCCTTGGCCATCTCTCTGAAGCGCCGGGTCTGATTGCGTAGGGCCAGGATGTATTTGAAGACGTCTGGAGGGGTCTTTAGGGGGGCCATCTCCCAACCTTCTTTTACTAGGCTGAGGGGCCCTCGCACAGGGTGCCCGTACAGGAGTTCGAAAGGGCTAAAACCGAGGGACTTCTGGGGAACTTCTCGGTAGGCGAAGAGGAGGCACGGGAGTAGTACATCCCACTGGCGACGGAGGGGCTCGTCCAATCCCCCAATCATCCCCTTGAGAGTGCGGTTAAAACGCTCCACTAGTCCGTTCCCTTGGGGGTGATAGGGGGTCGTGAATCTGTAGGTGACCCCGCATTGTTGCCAGAGGGACTTCATGTATTTGGATATAAAGTTTGTGCCTCGGTCGCTGACGACTTCTCGGGGGAAGCCTACCCGGGAGAAGATCCCCATTAGGGCCCGGCCAACCACCGGAGCTGTCACGGTCCGTAGGGGCACCGCCTCGGGGTAGCGGGTGGCATGGTCCACCAGTACTAAGATGAACCTGTGTCCTTGTGCCGTGCGGGGGTCCAGAGGCCCCACAATGTCTATCCCCACCCTCTCGAACGGGGTGGTGACCACAGGGAAGGGTTGCAGAGGGGCTTTCAGCTTCCGACCACTCTTCCCGCTGGCTTGGCATGTGGGGCAAGATCGGCAGTGGTTCAGGACGTCGTTCCTCATTTTCGGCCAGAAAAAGTGGGTCACTAGGCGGCTGTACGTTTTGTCCTGGCCCAGGTGTCCAGCCAGGGGGACATCGTGGGCCAGGTTGAGCAGAAAGTCTCTGAAGCGGAGAGGTACCACCAGTACTCGACCGGCCCCCAGCTCGGCGATTCTTTGCTCGCTGTATAGCAGGTCGTTATCCCAGTAGACCCAGTGAGTTCCAGTGGAGTCCCCTGCGTTCTGGGCGCTGGCTTGTTGGCGGAGTCCCTCGAGGGAGGGACAGGTCTTTTGTTCCTGGCGGAACTGTTCTTGGGTGGGCCCCCCTTCTTGACGCCACTGAGCCAGGTCAGGAAGGTCCTGGGGTTGCGCGTCCCCTTCGGTCATCGGGTCTGGGAGGCTGGCCTTGTCGTTGTCTTCTACTGGGGCGACCGGGGGCGGAGGTGCCGGCCATTCCGGTTCTTCTGATCGAGGGACGGCACGGGCGGCCATGGACCGGGTGGTTATGCAGGCCCAGTCCGGGAGGCCCAGCATCCCCAGGTGCTCTCTTCTCTCAACGGTGGCCCACGGGGAACTCTCGAGGTCATTCCCCAGGAGGCAGTCCACGGGGGCATCGTCCCGGACCGTCACCTTCAACAGGCCAGAGACCCCTCCCCATTCGAATGGGACGCAGGCCATTTGACACATACTTTCAGAGTTGTCTGCCGAGCGGACGGGGCAGAGAATGTTCGGCAGGATCTGCTCGGGCTTCACCAGGTGACAGCGGACGGCCGTCACACTGGCGCCTGTGTCACGCAAGGCCTCGGCTCGCTGTCCATTAATGGTCACCCACTGACCGTATTTCCTGGTGTTAGCGGGTAGGGGAGCCCGCGGGACCATGTCTCTTCCCCCTAAGCACGCCAGGACCATGGCGGCCGGTTCCCACTCTTGCTGGGCCGGCTCATACTCTTCTGGTTCCTCCGATGATCGCTCTTCCCCCAGGGCGGCGGCAGCTACCTGGCGGGGCTTGGGTGTTTGGTTCTGCGGGCAGCTCGGGTCAATGGCGTAGTGGCCGACTCGCTGGCATCGGTGGCACGTGACGTTGGCTCGGACCCCAGGACGCCACGGGGGGTTGCCCCGGCCGGCCGGAGGCGGGGTGCTGGCCACGGGTGTTGCTGGCAAGGCGTCTCTCCCTCGCCCCTGGCCCCCTCCTCCTCCCCGAGGACGGTGCTAGCCTGGGTTGCTTCTGTTCTGTTCGTGTGGCCCCCTCCGGCCCACTCGGGTGCTTTCCCATCGGTCAGCTTTGGCGGCGAGCTGCCGGGGGTCAGTCAGCTTACTGTCGAGGAGGTGCTGCCTGAGCTCGACGAAACAGTTGTTCGACAGGTGCTCCCATACCATAAGGTTAAAGAGTTGTTCGTAGGTGGTGACATGGCTCCCCTTTATCCAACCCTCGAAGGCACGGCTGAAATAGTTCACGTATTCTACCCAAGTTGTACCTGGGATCCGGGTGCAATCTCTGAACCTCTGGCGGTACATCTCGGGTGTGAGGCCGTAGCGGGTGAGGAGGGCAGCCTTCATGTGGTCGTAGGACGACATTTGGTGATCTGGGAGCTGCAGTAGGGCATCGCGACCCTCGTTGATAAACCTCCCCCAAAGTCCGGCTCCCCAATCACTCCGGTCGATCCGGTGGGAGGTCATGGCGATCTCGTAGGCTTTAAACCACTGTTGTATGTCGTCTTCTCGGACATACTCGCGGACAACATCCTTGGGGATGTGGACTTTTTTCTCGATTGGCCCCGGGGTGTGTGGTCGCTCAGGCACCCCCAGTTCTTTATTTTGTTTCCGAAGTTCTATCTCCGCTAGTTGGCGCTCGTGCTCGAGCGTTATTTTTTTCTCCTCCAGCTCTCTCTGTCTCTGCTTCTCTTCTCGTTCATCTCGGAGCCGCATATGCTCGAGGTTGAGTTTCTGTTCAGCTAACTTGAGTTCCCCATCCATCTTGAGTCGTGCCATTTCCAACTCGTGCAATCTGGTTCTTTCTCTTTCTCGGATCTCCTCCTGCGAGAGGCCCGTTCCCCGCTCCTCGGGAGCCGTGGCGTTCCCCTCTGGTGTGATGCTGCTTTGGTCGGAGGGTCCGGCGACCCCAGTTTCTGTCCACGACTCTAGGGCGTGCTTTAGATCATCCTTGGTACTCAGGCCGGTGGTAGCAATGCCAAGTTCTATGCAGAATTGTCTCAGTTCGCGGTGGTTGTATTCTTCTAATTTATCCATTTGGAAATTCTCGGTGGAGCTGCTATCTTTGGCTGACATCGTGTTTTTGTCGTGGGGTGAGCTACTCTCTGTACGATTACGCGTTGATTCGGATCGCGCCGCTGGCCACCAATGTTAGAAAGGGTAGACGGACCGGGAGGGTCGGCCGGGGTCAGGAGGAGAGGTCTCCGGGGAGAGCCGTCTCCAGCGATCGTACAGACAAGTAACTTCCCCCCCACAGACAGATACCACACACGGATAAGGTTCAGTGTTCTTTATAAGCACTTCTTAAGGTACGGTTGAATGGTACAAGGAGGTCTGGACCCAGGGGTCCCCTCGATTCAAGTCTCTCAAAGCAGGGTAAGGGGTAGCGGGACAGTCTGTCTACCAGTCAGGTAGTTCGGATGATATGATGACTAGCTCACAATCCTCGAGCTTGGTGGTTTAGTTGGTACGGGCCGCGGCAGCG